>NC_138177.1:122201334-123401334 GCF_964165515.1 Mesoplodon bidens | reverse complement strand
TTTTAAAAGTCTTTAAAATTTACAGGAATGTCTCACTTTGCACTAATATACCCATTTTCACTTTGTAAACGGTTCAAATGCTTTTAGTCCCATACTGAATGTCTCTTTAGGGAAGCCCCTGTTCTCTCAAAGGCAGTATACATAATGAAATGGAAGTTTCAATGACTTTTTTCCAGAAGTGTGGAACAATTTAGTAGTCTCTAGAAAATGAATATCAATAGACAGCTTGGTAATCATATGAAACTTGTTAAAATTTGGTCACATTATAACTCCCTGCTGTTTCACCTGTAAAAGTCTCTCACATTTTTTAGAATATCTTTTCTTTTTCCTTTGAAATAGTAAAAGTCTTTGACTTTATATTACCTGTTTTAATCTTTGTATTGACTAGTTTATAAATGCTCCTAATTTATTATCATATGTAGATTACTGTTGATGGATAAAGTTTGGGAAATTTTTAAGGAATAAAACTAGGAATATTCATCATAATAAAAATACTAATATCTGATACCCAATTAGGTTAATGCCTAATTAATACCTGATAACTATTATATATTATATATTGAACATGGACTATCCATCCAGTGTTATAGTGACCGTTTTACATACATTATCTCATTTCACATTCCACATTGGTGATCACATAGGAAGGTGGCTTTTATTTTCCCTTCTCTATAGGTGAAGGAACTGAGGTTCAAGGAGGCTGAGCATCTGGACTAACTAAATGTCAATTAAATGGCAGAAATGAGAGTCAAACTCAGGTCTAGTATATTCTAAGTCAAGTGCACATGTCTAGCACACATATCATACAATTCATTCACTCAGTCATTAAAAGTTTCAGTTTCTAATATGTATCCGCTGAAAGGAAAACAGTAAAAAAACAAGGTTCATGTGTAAGTTCAGTTTGGATCAACAGAATCTTATCAGTATTTACTATAGGCTAGCATGTGAAACACTAGTAATAATTACTTAAATAGATATTTAGAAAACATGCATTAAATTCAATAGAATAAGATACTTAGGGTATATAAGAGAACAGAGGAGAGATAGGATATAGAAAGACTTAACAAAAGATGTGGATATTGAGTTGGGTTTAAAGGATACAGGAAAAGCAGATGGTGGGAGGGTTCTCCAAATAGAGTGATAGCATATGCAAAGGTACAGAGAAGAGAATGTGTGCATATAAGCACTTCATATTAATGCAGGATTTGAGATGAAGCTGGAGAAGTAGATAAGATTGCATATTGGAGAAAGTTTTGTCCAAGTCTGCACAACATACAATGCTATGGTGTACCTCAATCTTTGCTCAGATTTTCTCTTATTTGACAGTATGTCAAATCCTGTCTTGTCCAAATTGCAAATTTTTACCTATCCAAGGCTGGAGAGCCTAAGGTTTAAGATTATATACTCTAGAACTCTACTAACTGGATTCAAATACTAATGTTGCTACTATTTGTGTGACGTGGGCCAGGTTTTTTTTTTTTCCCTTTCACTTTGTTCATCTATCATATAGTGTCATTTTTGCATTAAAGTGATTAATAAATGTTAGTATTATGTTTCTTAAGACTCCAGCTACTGCATGACGCTTTCTAACTGTTTCTGTAAAATTATTGCTCATTTCCTTCTGTCTCCACTTAACATACATGTAGTAGATACTAAATAAAAGTAATTGAATAAAGGAATGGAGGTGTGGTTTTTTTAATAGTGTAAGCATTGCATATCTTGAGATTTCAAATTCTTCCAAAATCACTGAAATAAGTATGTAATCTGGGTTATCCCTCTAATAGCTTAGAAATTGTATAACATATCTCATACCATTTATATATTTATATACATACACAAATACAATAAAATAGTAAACAAAATTAGCTGTTGAACTTCTAAAAGCAGCTAAAGAATTATAATCCAGGTAGTTCCTTCACTATTTTATTTTTAACAAAAATTGACTCCAGGTCTCAAAAAAAGGATTTTCTTAAAAATAAGAAATATTAGATTTATTGCCAGAAATATTTTCCTATGGAAATATTTTCCATAGTCAAAAGTAAGAAAGCAATATCCTTCAACTAACAGAAGTAAAATTATACAGAGGAAACAATTCTGAACCAGTCAAAATCTCATTAAAATTGCATGAGGAAAATTATGTATGCCCCTTTCACAATTTTTCTTTATAGCAGAATATCAAGTAAGCCATGATTTGAGAGCAAACTTTAGTTTTTATCTTAGACCTACTTGACCTTGTAAGTGTTTCTTGATTTTAAAGGATGACATTTAATTAAAACTCCCTTGCTGAAGTAAAGTAATTATTGGTGCAGATAAAAGAGATTTACAGAAACCCAAGGCAGTGGATTGGCTAGAGAAACACGGATTTATCTTAACATCATGATGTATCATTTATAAATTGTGATATACTATCTAGCTTTGAATCATTTAAAAGCACATTGAGTTTGCTGGTTGAAGTAGCACACACAATTGTGGAAAAGGCATTTCAATTAAGCCAAAGTCAAACAGACTTCAAGAATTTTCTACCTTTATTTGTAATGCTGTACATAAAATTATTCAAGCATTACACTGAAGAATGAGAACTCAGGGAGTATGAAATCAGACCAAAGTCTCTCCTCTTAATAGATGATATCTTTCCTTCCTCATAGTTTGCTGCTTTTCAATGAGTGACATTTAGTAATATGTATGAGTAATTGCCTAGTTTACTGCTCATTACCACTTTAAAAATCCAAGGAAGTCGTAAGTACATTTTGATCCTTTAACGATAAAACAATTTTCATTATAAAGGTTAAAACAAAATAAGTGATTTTTATTTGTAATTTAAAAGCTTAGTTGTGGATTCTTTGTGATACCAAAATACTTATGATTAACCTTTCATTTATATTTGTACAGACTGTCAAAAAAAATGCAAGGACTAAAAAAGTCAATCTATTCCTTTTATACAAAAAACAATGCTTTTAGAATTCCTTACAAGATAATACTTTAGTAGCAAAAATTCTCTTAATCAAAATTACATCTGATTTATTTCCCCAGAAGTGTATAAGAGATATTTTCCATACAAATATTTATATTTAAAGATATTATGGGAAATCATGTATACATATCAACTCTATAAGTTTAACGTATGAAATACAAGATAATATTATCATTTTCCATCTTGATAATCATCTAAAATTATGTACAAAATTATTTAAAACAGTTTTGCCTTGTGTATATAAACTATACTTTTGGTGACTAATGTCAGTTCAAAGAAAAATATTGTTAACATCAATTTTTTTTTTTTACTAACTTTTACTCTAACTGACATTGTTTGATTAGTATTCACTTTAGTCTATCTTAACAGATTCTACACGTTAACATAGTACTTCATAATCATTTATTGTTGAGCCAAGATAGCAGATGTTTAGCATATTGTGTTCTGAATTGGTACCAAGTATAATTTCCTGGTCCTTGAGGTATTTAATTGATGCTTTCAGAACCTTAATGACTAAGGTGATAAACGTGTGTAAAATAACATTAGCTAATTGTACTTTTTTCTTATTTTAATAAAAAATGACGTATCAGTTTGCCTACATAGATCCTGGCTTATAATTATTGTTCAACTTGATTTCTATAGTCTCTAAATCAGAAGAGAAGCATGCATTATTAGAGTGAAACTTTGGGGATTCATGCCGTAGTCACATCATAGTATTCATCTCATACAGGATAAGCTACTGATTTTATTTCATGACTCTGGAAGGCATAACTTTGATTCCTAGAAAGGTGGCACTGAATATTAAAATAGCTTTCATTTTATATTATAAATATGACCATGAAAATAATGATGATGCTAAAGATCACATTGTGAGCTGCTCATGAAAAATAATAAGCCTTGTTACTGTGATGTCCAAATTAAAATTAAAGAAGGAAGACAGGATCCACAATTTAAGGGAAAACCTACCTCTTTTCTTAAATATATTATATATAGGTAAAGGACAGCTGAAAAAGCAAAATTGCATAATAAGGAATGCATGGTATTCAAGCTGATCCACACCCATTTTATTCATCATAAAATATAAGGCACAATATGAAATATTTCACCTAGAAAAGTCCTTTACAAATATTGATTTAATGACTACTATGTGCCAAGGAATGAGGTTCACTCAATTTCAGTTTCTCAAACTGTTAACCATATTCACATTTCAAACAACTTTTGGCAACAATATTGTCCCTTTTTGATTCCACCAAGAAGAAAAAGAAGTAAAGCATAGGAAACAAAACTTAAATTACCCTTATAATTTTTGATCATCCTTATTTTTCTTGTTTTTGTTTTGAATTAATATTTGAAATATATATATATATATATATATAGATAGATAGATAGATAGATATAGATATAGATATATTTACATATATTTTTAAAGTCTTTCAATGGAAAAAATACCTTATTTTTCTTGTTAAAAGAGGAAATCAAGACTCAAATAGATTACAAGATTAAACTAATATCATATAGAAGATTTTTATACACCATCTTTTTTTTCATAAAAGGTTTCTGGAAGCACACTGAAAAATGAGAGTAAGGTGATCGAACAGTAGGTTAAAAAGAGATCAGAGGAATAGGAAGTTATTTTAGATTAGAGAAGAGTTGTGCAAACTCACTACTCAACTAAAAACAAAAATCACTGAGAAGGAAAAGAGAGAAGATGCAGTAGAAAGAGGAAGTGTTAGAGCCTGATCCTAAAGAAAGAGATGGGCTCAAAGAAACTCCTTTGAGTGAAGATGTCCTTCATAGAAATATCAGTAGAGAGAAGGAAAAGAAAGGAAAGATAGTCATATCCAGCTAGAATAAGGGAAAATTGAGAGCATATACAGTGAAAAGAAAATGATTATATCTACAATTAAAAGACTGAGCTACCTATAGAGATTAAGGTGTTCAGGTACTATAGAAGAATGAAATAATAGGGGAATCAACTAGGAATATTAAAACTATTGCTAAGTAACATGAATGTCAATTGAGATTTGATATCTAACTTTTCAGTAGAATACATAGATGTCTTCTACCAACTTCTTTCTTCAGGAAAAAAACCCAAAACGTTGAAATAGAATACGCTCCCCCTAAAATGGACAATGATGCCAAACAACTGGCTTTCTATCTTTTAAACATTTTTACTGGACTATAACTGCTTTACAATGGTGTGTTAGTTTCTGCTTTATAACAAGGTGAATCAGCTATACATATACATATATCCCCATATTTCCTCCCTCTTGTGTCTCCCTCCCACCCTCCCTATCCCACCCTTCTAGGTGGTCACAAAGCACCGAGCTGATCTCCCTGTGCTATGTTACTGCTTCCCACTAGCTATCTGTTTTACATTTGGTAGTGTATATATGCCCATGCCACTCTCTCACTTCATCCCAGCTTACCCTCCCACCTCACTGTGTCCTCAAGTCCATTCTCTACATCTGTGTCTTTTTTCCTGTCCTGCCCCTAGGTTCTTCACAAACTTTTATTTTATTTTTCTTTTATATTCCATATATATGTGTTATATATGGTATTTCTTTTTCTCTTTCTGACTTACTTCACGTTGTATGACAGTTTCTAGGTCCATCCACCTCACTGCAATTAACTCAATTTCATTTCTTTTTATGGCTGTGTAATATTCCATTGTATATATGTTCCACATCTTCTTTATCCATTCATCTGTCGATGGACACTTAGGTTTCTACCATGTCTTGGCTATTATAAATAGAGCTGCAATGAACATTGTGGTACATGAATATTTTTGAATTATGGTTTTCTCAAGGTATATGCCCACTAGTGGGATTGCTAGGTCGTATGGTAGTTCTATATTTAGTTTTCAAGCAACCTCCATACTGTTCTCCATAGTGGCTGTATCAAATTACATTCCCATCAGCAGTGCAAGAGAGTTCCCTATTCTCCACACCCTCTCCCGCATTTGTTGTTTGTAGATTTTTTGATGATGGCCATTCTGACTGGTGTGAGGTGATATCTCATTGTAGTTTTGATTTGCATTTCTCTAATGATTAGTGATGATGAGCATCCTTTCATGTTTGTTGGCAATCTGTATATCTTCTTTGGAGAAATATCTGTTTAGATATTCTGCCCAGTTTTGGATTGGGTTGATTGTTTTTTTAATATTGAGCTGTATGAGCTGCTTGTATATTTTGGAGATTAATCCTTTGTCAGTTGCTTCATTTGCAAAGATTTTCTCCCATTCTAAGGGCTGTCTTTTCATCTTCTTTATGGTTTCCTTTGCTGTGCCAAAGCTTTTAAGTTTCATTAGGTCCCATTTGTTTTTTTATTTCCATTACTCTCGGAGGTGGGTCAAAAAGGATCTTGCTGTGATTTATGTCATAGACATAATCCAATGTTTTCCTCTAAGAGTTTTATAGTGTCTGGCCTTACATTTAGGTCTTTAATCCATTTTGAGTTTATTTTTGTGTATGGTGTTAAGGAGTGTTCTCATTTCATTCTTTACATGTAGCTGTCCAGTTTTCCCAGCACCACTTATTGAAGAGGCTGTCTTTTCTCCATTGTATATTCTTGTCACCTTTATTGAAAATAAGGTGACCATATGTGTGTGGGTTTGTCTCTGGTCTTTCTATCCTGATCCATTGATCAATATTTCTGTCTTGGGGCCAGTACCATACTGTCTTGATTACTGTAGCTTTGTAGTATACCCTTAATTCAGGCAGCCTGATTCCCCCAGCTCCATTTTTCTTTCTCAAGATTACTTTGGCTATTTAGGGTCTTTTGTGTTTCCATACAAATTGTGAATTTTTTTGTTCTAGTTTTGTGAAAAATGCCAGTGGTAGTTTGATAGCGATTGCATTGAATCTGTAGATTGCTTTGGGTAGTATAGTAATTTTTACAATGCTGATTCTTCCAATCCAAGAACACGGTATATCTCCCCATCTGTTTGTATCATCTTTACTTTCTTTTATCAGTGTCTTATAGTTTCCTTCATGTAGGCCTTTTGTCTCCTTAGGTAGGTTTATTCTTAGGTATGTTATTCTTTTTGTTGCAATGGTAAATGGGAGTGTTTCCTTAATTTCTCTTTCAGATATTTCATCATTAGTGTACAGGAAAATGCAAGAGGTTTCTGTGCATTAATTTTGTATCCTGCTACATTACCAAATTCATTGATTAGCTCTAATAGTTTTCTGGTAGCATCTTTAGGATTCTCTATGTATAGTATCATGTCATCTGCAAATAGTTACAGCTTTATTTCTTCTTTTCCTATTTGGATTCCTTTTATTTCTTTTTCTTCCCTAACCACTGTGGCTAAACCTTACAAAATTATGTTGAATAATAGTGGTGACAGTGGACAGTCTTGTCTTGTTCCTGATCTTAGAGGAAATGTTTCAATTTTTCACCATTGAGAACAATGTTGGCTGTGTTTTTTTCATATATGGCTTTTATTATGTTGAGGTAAGTTCCCTCTATGCCTACATTCTGGAGGGTTTTTATCATAAATGCGTGTTGAATTTTGTCAAAAGCTTTTTCTGCGTCTATTGAGATCATCATATGGTTTTTCTCCTTCAATTTCTTAACATGGTTTATCACATTGATTGATTTGCATATATTGAAGAATCTTTGAACTCCTGGGATAAGCCCCATTGATCATGGTATATGGTCCTTTAAATGTGCTGTTGGATTCTGTTTGCGAGTATTTTGTTGCAGATTTTTGCATCTATGTTCATCAGTGATATTGGCCTGTAGTTTTCTTTCTTTGTGACATCTTTGTCTGGTTTTGGTATCAGGGTGATGGTGGCCCTGTAGAGTGAGTTTGGGAGTGTTCCTCCCTCAGCTGTATTTTGGAAGAGTTTGAGAAGGGTAGGTGTTAGCTCTTCTCTAAACGTTTAATAGAATTCTCCTGTGAAGCCATCTGGTCCTGGGCTTTTGTTTGTTGGAAGATTTTTAATCACAGTCTCAACTTCAGCACTTGTGATTTGTCTGTTTGTGTTTTCTATTTCTTCCTGGTTCAGTCTTGGAAGGCTGTGCTTTTCTAAGATCTGTCCATTTCTTCCAGGTTGTCCATTTTATTGGCATAGAGTTGCTTCTAGTTATCTCTCATGAGCTTTTGTACTTCTGCAGTGTCAGTTGTTACGTCTCCTTTTTCATTTCTAATTCTATTGATTTGGGTTTCTCCCTTTTTTTTCTTGATGAGACTGGCTAATGGTTTATCAATTTTTTTTATCTTCTCAAAGAACATGAGACTGGTTAATGGTTTATCAATTTTGTTTATCTTCTCAAAGAACCAGCTTTTAGTTTTAGTGATCCTTGCTATTGTTTCCTTCATTTATTTTTCATTTATTTCTGATTTGATCTTTATGATTTCTTTCCTTCTGCTAACTTTGGGGACTTTTTGTTCTTCTTTCTCTTATTGCTTTATGTGTAAAGTTAGGTTGTTTATTTGAGATGTTTCTTGTTTCTTGAGGTAGGATTGTATTGGTATAAACTTCCCTCTTAGAACTGCTTATGCTGAATCCCATAGGTTTTGGGTTGTCATGTTTTTATTGTCTTTTTTTTTAGGTATTTTTTGATTTCATCTATGATTTCTTCAGTGATCTCTTGGTTATTTAGTAGTGTATTGTTTAGTCTACATGTGTTTGTATTTTTTACAGTTTTTTTTTTCCTGTAACTGATATCTAGTCTCACAGAATTGTGGTCAGAAAAGATACTTGATGCGATTTCAATTTTCTTAAATTTACCAAGGCTTGATTTGTGGCCCATGATATGATCTGTCCTGGAGAATGTTCCATGAGTACTTGAGAAGAATGTGTATTCTGTTGTTTTTGAATGGAATGTCCTATAAATATCAATTAAGTCCATCTTGTTTAATTTATAAATTAAAGCTTGTGTTTCCTTATTTATTTTCATTTTGGATGATCTGTCCATTGGTGAAAGTGGGGTTTTTAAATCCCCTACTATGATTGTGTTATTGTCAATTTCCCCTTTTATGGCTGTTAACATTTGCGTTATGTATTGTGGTGTTCCTATGTTGGGTGCATAAATATTTACAATTGTTGTATCTTCTTCCTGGTTTGATCCCTTGATCATTATGTAGTGTCCTTCTTTTTCTGTTGTAATAGTCTTTCTTTTAAAGTCTATTTTTTCTGATATTAGCATTGTTACTCCAGCTTTCTTTTGATTTCCTTTTCCATGGAATATCTTTTTCCATCCCCTCACTTTCATTCTGTTTATGTCCTTAGGTCTGAAGTGGGTCTCTTGTAGATAACATATAAATGAGTCTTATTCTTGTTTCCATTCAGCCAGTCTATGTCTTTTGGCTGGAGCATTTATTCCACTTACATTTAAGGTAGTTATTAATATGTACACTCCTATTACCATTTTCTTAATTGTTTGGGTTTTTTTATTATAGGTCTTTTCCTTCTGTTGTGTTTTTTGCATATAGAAGTTCCTTTAGCATTTGTTGTAAAGCTGGTTTAATGGTGCTGAATTCTCTTAGCTTTTGCTTCTTTGTAAAGGTTTTAATTTCTCCATCAAATCTGAATGAGATTTTTGCTGGGTTGAATAATCTTGGTTGTAGGTTCTTCCCTTTCATCACTTTAAATATGTCCTGCCACTCCCTTCTGGCTTGCAGAGTTTCTGCTGAAAGATCAGCTGTTAACCTTATGGGGATTCCGATGTATATTATTTGTTGTTTTTCCCTTGCTGCTTTTAATATTTTTCTTTGTATTTAATTTTGATATTTTGATTAATATGTGTCTTGGAGTGTTTCTCCTTGGATTTATCCTGTATGGGACTCTCTGTGCTTCCTGGATATTATTGACTATTTACTTTCCCATATTAGTGAAGTTTTCAACTATAATCTCTTCAAATATTTTCTCAGCCTCTTTCTTTTTCTCTTCTTCGTCTGGGACCTCTATAGTTCAAATGTTGGTGGGTTTAATGTTTTCCCAGAGGTTCCTGAGACTGTCTTCAATTATTTTCATTCTTTTTTCTTTATTCTGCTCTGCAGTAGTTATTTCCACTATTTTATCTTCATGCTTTGCCTCAGTTTTTCTGCTATTGATTCCTTCTAGGGAATTTTTAATTTCATTTATTGTTTTGTTCATCATTGTTTGTTTGCTCTTTATGTCTTCTAGGTCATTGTTGAGTGTTTCTTGTATTTTCTCCTCTGTGTTTCCGAGATTTTGGATCATCTTTACTATCATTACTCTTAATTATTTTTCAGGTAGACTGCCTATTTCTTCTTCATTTGTTTGGTCTGGTGGATTTTTACCTTGCTCCTTCATCTCTGTCTTCTCATTTTGCTTAACTTACTGTGTTTGGGGTCTCATTTTTGCTGGCTGCACATTTGTTGTTTCCGTTATTTTTGGTGTGTGCCCCCAGTGGCAAAGGTTAGGTCATTGGGTTATGTAGCCTTCCTGGTTGAGGAGACTGGTGCCTGTATTGTGGTGTATGAGTCTGGACCTTGCCTTTCTTGTGGGCAGGACCGCATCCAGTAGTGTGTTTTGTGGTGTCTGTTACCTTCTTATGATTTTAAGTAGCCTCTGTGCTAATGGGTCAGGTTGTGTTCCTGTCTTGCTAGTTTTTAGACATAGGGTGTCCAGCACTATAGCTAGCTGGTCAGTGATGGAGCTGGGTCTTAGCGTTCAGATGGAGAACTCTGGGAGAGCTTTCACGCTTTGATATTACGTGGTCCTGGGTGGTCTCTGGTCAACATATGTCCTGAAGTCACCTCTCCCACCTCAGAGACACAGGTCTGACACCTGGCCAGAGCACCAAGACCCTGTCAACCACAAAGCTCAGATGAAAAGGAGAAAAATGTAAGTAAATAAATAAATAATAAAATAAAATAAAGTAAGGTAAGGTAAAATAAAATAAAGTTAGTAAAATAAAAACTACAAAAATTATTAAAAATAAAAAATTAAAGAGTAATAAAAAAAGGAAAAAAAAGAAAGAAGAGATCAATGAGACCAAAAACAAATCCACCAGTGATAACAAATGCTAAAAACTATACTACAAAAAACCCACAAAGAAACGGGCAGACAGAACCATAGGAGAAATGGTAAAAGCAAAGCTATACAGACAAAATCACACAAAGAAGCATAGACCTACACACTCACAAAAAGAGAAAAAGGAAAAGAAAATCTATATATAAAAAACAAGAAAGGAGTAAGCAACCAAATCAATAAACAAATCTACCAATTATAATACACTCTAAATACTAAACTATGATAAACATAAAACCAGAAAAAATTAGATGCAGAAAGCAAACCCCAAGTCTACAGTTGCTCCCAGTGTCCACCGCCTCAATTTTGGGAAGATTCGTTGTCTGTTCAAGTATTCTGTAGATGCAGGGTACATGAATTTGATTGTGGAGATTTAATCCACTGCTCCTGAGGCTTCTGGGAGAAATTTCCCTTTCTCTTTGTTGTCTGCACAGCTCCTAGGGTTCAGCTTTGGATTTGGCCCCGCCTCTGCATGTAGGTTGCCTGAGAGCATCTGTTCTTCACTAGGACAGGATGGGGTTAAAGTAGCAGCTGATTAGGGGTCTGTGGCTCTCTCAGGCCGGGAGGAGGGATGGGTATGGAATGCGGGGTGAGCCTGTGGTGGTAGAGGCCGGCGTGACATTGCACCGACCTGAGGCACACCGTGTGTTCTCCCAAGGAAGTTGTCCCTGGATCATGGGACCCTGGCAGTGATGGGCTGTACAGGCTCCCAGGAGGGGAAGTGTGGATAGTGATCTGTGCTTGCATACAGGATTCTTGGTGGCTGCAGCAGCATTAGTGTTTCATACTCGCCTCTGGTGTCTGCACTGATAGCCACAGATCATGCCTGTCTCAGGAGCTTGTTTCAGTGGTGCTCTGAATCCTCTCTTCTTGTGTACCCTGAAACAATGGTCTTTTGCTTCTTAGGCAGTTCCAGACTTTTTCCCGGACCCCCTCCCTACTAGCTGTGGTGCACTAGCCCCCTTCAGGCTGTGTTCACACAGCCAACCCGTCCTCTCCCTGGGATCTGACCACCGAAGCCCAAGCCTCAGCTCCCAGCCCCCTCCTACCCCGGCTGGTGAACAGACAAACCTCTCAGGCTGGTGAGTGCTGGTCGTCACCGATCATCTGTGCAGGAATCTCTCTGCTTTTCCCTCTGCACCCCTGTTGCTGCGCTCTCCTCCGTGGCTCTGAAGTTTCCCCCCCGCCGCCACCACTCCCTCTCCATCTCCACCAGTGAAGGGGCTTCCTAGTGTGTGGAAACTTTTCTTCCTTCACAGCTCCCTCCCAGAGGTGCAGGTCCTGTCCCTATTCTTTTGTCTGTTTTTTTTTCTTTTTTCTTTTGCCTTCCCCAGGTACATGGTGAGTTTTTTGCCTTTTGGGAAGTCTGAGGTCTTCTGTCAGTGTTCAGTAGGTGTTCTGTAAGAGTTATTCCACATGTAGATGTATTTCTGATGTATTTGTGAGGAGGAAGGTGATCTCCACGTCTTACTCCTCCACCATCTTGAGGGTCATCAAACAATCATCTTTAATAATAGTGGCTATAAGTTATTGGTGCCACTGTAAATGAAGTGATTTCATTCACTCAAATATTTATACTGTCTCTATGAGGTAAAAAGTATTACTCTCCATTTTTAATTAAAGATGAAACTAATATTTAGAGCTACAAAATAACATGTCAAATACCACAGAGCTATCACATGTCAGAACGAGAATTTGAATCTAGAGAATCTATAAAGTTTATGTTCTTCCCACCATAGAGCACTGCCTCATGTACAAAATGTGGCTTTCAAAACCGGTAATGCTGACTCAAGGATCTGGGCCATAGGTTATCGTAGAAATTCATCAGTTGGGCAAGCAGGCTCTGCTCTCCATAATGAGTGATATAGATCTACATCAGATTAATATGCACAGGTAAACAAACACTGATGTTGCATTTTGAATCATGGAGTTTGGGGAAAAATTACTGTCTCTTCAAGGAGTAATGTTGACTCCTTAGTGGATCTGAGGTTTCTAAAGACATTAATTTTGGTAAATTTTGAAGGATTAAAATGTACTTCCTTTGGGCATTATTAATCCAACAGTGGTCTTTTAGAAAGATGAATATAGCAACCTGCTCTCTGACATGGGTGGACTCTTGACTCCTCAGAAATATATAGACTGACCTTCCAATAACTCTAACTACTTAGTGCAGAAACATAATTTGGTTTTCTCTGTGTTATGCTAGTCTGTATTAAAAGGTACAAGTTCCATTAGGTTTCTAGACCCCTACAAAAATATAGAACTCCATCTTACCATTGGGGAAGGTCTGGGGAGTAAAGTGAATGGTAGAATTCCATTATTCCATCACTGATACAGATTGTAGATGGATTTAGTGTTTCTGTCAAGTGAGAAGATTTCTAGAATTGAGAATATTAAATTTACTTTCTATAATTCAATGGAGACAATGAGAATAGAGTTCATCTTTTATCAGACACTATTGGTCAACAATGAATCAAAGGAGACCAACCCATATGATGAGATATTAGTAAATAGTGAGAAAATTTCTTCCTGGCCATTCTCAGATTCTTAAAACTGTTCTAAATGGCTCAACCTTTCAGACTTCCAATAAACTATATCTCAAAGTCTCCATGACAAAGAGGAAACAGACCTGAAAGATAATAATTACTCAACAAAAAAATGAGTACTGGTAAAATTTTTAAAATAAAAATAAAAACAAAATCAGTTCTGAACTTTTTGTTCAGATAAGAAAACATTTGAGGACTCAACAGACCAGTGCTGGGGAGGAGAATATCTAGCATCCCAAAATGAGTTTTCTGTCTTTTGGTTCCAAGGGACACTATTTCAGGCAAGAGGATCTCTATAATTATGCATCTGATGCTCCTGGTAGGGTATAAAATGAAGACTAGATTATACCATGATATAAACTGTGATAGGATGCATAGGGTGTGGGTGATAAAGCAGAGACCTGGAAGCATTAATGCTCCAGCATCAACTTTAGAGCACATAGGAGATAAAGGAAAAGCTGTAATGTCAGGCTTCACGAGGTAAGAGATGAGTGTTTTATACAGGCAAGAATCAGAAGAAGGACCTAAGCAATAGGAGTCAAAAGCTAGACAAGTAAACTAATAGCAGGCATTGGAACCCAAGCTGACTCTATAACTTCAACCCCTGTTGTTTCTGAACAAGTGAAATTGACCTCACAAAGAGGTTTTACCCCTCTGTTATAACATTCAGCACAGCTGGTAGGAATTTTTTTTTATTTATTTGAGCAGGTGAAGGAACTAGAGTACTAGAGTTTTACAGTCACATCTCAAAATATTCTGCTATTTAGATGACAGTGATTTCCAAAAGCTGGTCCTGATCTGAAACAATGTGTCTATAAGAAGGAGTGCAGATGTTTCAACTGCATTTACTCTTTAGATCCATTGCAATCACAGCAAGTCTTAGGAGACATTTTCAAGTGGAAATATACAAGCAACTCATTAATTTTTAATCCTGTCACTTTCTTCTGAGGAAGGTAGTGTAGGTATGGTAGAAAAAGCACGTTCTTTGAAATTGCCCTCTGACATGAGTTCTGGTTCTGACAATTAATAGTTTTGTGATCTTGAACTAATTACCTCTCAGAGCTTTATATAAAATTTCCTAATGTGCAAAATGGGACTCTGTCTGCATTTTTGGTATTTAACTACTGACGGCTTTAAAGTGCCATATCTCCCTCTTCATCTTCTGCCTCATGTCTGAGCAAATTGAAAAAAGAAAGACTGCTTGCTTCTCCCTTTGGTTTGGGAAGAAATGTTAAGCCATGCAGGATCAGTAACCCCAGTCCGAACCTTAACAATCATAAAAACTCCAAGCTGGTCTACTTTCCCTGCCTCTCAAGCCATTTTCAGACCTGCTTGTGATCCACCCTGCTCTCCCCAGAAAGGCTCACTGGGTGAGTAATAGACTTTTTCATATCTCCTTTGTTTGCATGCACGTGTGTGTGTAGCATCATCAGTCTTGATATCTGAACCAAATTTTGGATAGGGGAACAATTCTACTTCTGTAAGTGTGACCCCCCCAACAAGGTAATTCAATAAAACCCTGCCATAATGAAATATGATGTTCAAAAATTCTACTAACTAAAATGCAGGGTATTATAACTACCAGATTAATGATAAATAATATTTTCTCATTCAGTATGTACTATAGTATAAGACATTAAAAATAGTAAAAATTGACATACATGCAATTGATGATACACCGAGAAAGCTCCAAGAGATTATGAAACTATCAATTCTAAACTCATCTTACCCTTTCCAACAGAAAGGGAGAGGATAAGCCTTCTCCTTTTTGAAAACATGGGTTTGGCCAAGGTTGGGAGTCAACTGAGTATATTTGAATTATCACCAGAAATTTTTCTGTGGAAGTTTCCCTACTACCTATCTTTAAAGAATTCTGTGAAGATTAAAGAAGTAGTGTTTGCTCAAAACAGCATGTCAGTAAGGTGTGTTTCCTCATGTCTCCTCCCACCTCAACATTAATTGCTCATAAAATGTAGGCAATCATGAGCCTACAACTTCATAAATCTGGCTACCATAAGTGAATAAGGGAGTGGATGGCCAGATAGTTTCTATTACTGTTAAGAATAACTTCTAAATAAAGTAAATTATACAGACTTTCATTTATAGTGGCTATAACTATATGGTGCTATTACTCTATAGAGGGAATAGGAATTTAGATTTTACTAACTCTTTGAGGCTTAAGGGCATAGAGCTAATAAAAGTTCTACAGCATCTCCTTGGGGAAGGAAATACAAATTCATAAAAATTTACCCTTTGACTTTCCAAATGCCATTAGTCTCAACACTCTTTTTATAGGCCAAAGTCATGGGAATTATCAAAGCAGGGCAAAAAGAGTTAATTTTAAAAATCTGGTATATTTGTCGGAAAGCAAAAGAGTTGCCAATCTTTCCTTTCTGTAAAACCCAGTTGAATTGCCAATATACAGTATAGCAAGCACTAGCACCAGTTATATTTGATAATTATTAACACATGGATGATCTGGAAGTAGAAATACAGGTGAACTAATTCGTGAATATGAACTCATTTCATTGAACATATATTAAGCACTTCCTATATGCTGTATATTGTGATGATGATGACACCTGGTTGATGGGGGTGGTGGTGGTGAATGAAAATACATGTGAAATTTCAACTCAACTCTCAAGTGATTTAAAATTTAGAAGGAAGGGAGATTTGCTGAATAATTAATATCCTGAATAATAGAGTAAGTGCTAAATAAAGGTATACTCTAGACAAAAGAAAAGAAGAATTAGTATTTAACTGAACCTCTGAAGAGTAAATAACATGTTAAGCTAAGGAAATAATGCCAAAAAAAAGGCCTAAAATATGGATTTGAACAAGCTGCTTTGGAATGATAAAATGTGTTTGAAAGAATGTGAGAAGAGATGAAGCCCAGAAAAAGTTTGGGGTCCTTGGAATATAGAAGGCATTGAGTAACATACAAAGGAAATTTTTTGTTTGTTTGTTTTTTCCCTTTAAGGTTCTTTGGAATAACTGATGATTTTTTTTAAACTAGAACTTATTTTCTTAAGATAAATCTATAAAAGTAGTTACCATTTGTTGCGCATCTGTTAGACCCAGCATATGCTAAGGGCTTTGTCATCCTTATGGAGAAACTGTTCTTCCCTACTCCAAATGTTTCCCTTTATGTAATTTCTTTTACCCTCTTTCTCCACCTGCTCATTCACTTCTCTCAGGGAACGAGGAGATATCTGATCTGATTGGTGAATTTACAAAGAGAAACTAAGCAAATGTAGCCCAATTCCATCTCTGTCTCTGCTGTCCTAGAAGTGAGATACTCATGGGAGCGTGCATTCTTCTCTCCTCTTCCATGCCATGACTTTTACAGGAAGTGTGCTATGCTCCTATGGGGTGGGATCTCCCACTTAGTATTACTTATGAACAGATGGCTAAGTCTGTTTAATTCTGGGATCCAAATTTATGAGGCCCACATGGCCACAGATACAAGTCACACTTTACAGTATCAATGTAATAATAATAAAAGTGACATTTCAATTCCAAATCTATTAAAGATTTTGTAATTTCAAAATTGATCTTGAACATGGTATGCAAATAGGAGTATTTCCCCTTTCAATGCTCCACTACTTATTAGTCTCACAATAAATATATAACCACCTTTATATATTTGATACAAAGTATTGAACCCCTACATCTAAAATGTCATGCAATTAAATCCTTTTTACAAATTGAGAGAGAAATTTTATTATATGCATTCGAGAGACAATATTGAAGCTTAGAGTAGTTAAGTAATGTTCCAAAGATCACCTCTGAGTGGTTGAAGAAAGACTAAAATTAGGATAATCTGACTTAAAAACTAAGTTCTTTAACCATTAGCATAAATTCCTCTCTATATATGTAAAATAATGCATGTAAATAAGTATATTTTAAAAAGGTTTGGGAAACAAGAACAAGCGAGTTATATTTTAATGATATAAACTAGAGAAATAGAAACTTGAATTAGGCACTAGAAAAAGAGACTTGAAATGATAAGCTGAAAATGAAAATATAGGGGTGACAACAACTAAAATGAGAATTACTGCTATGTAATAAAGGAGACTTAGAAAAGAAATATTTCTGAGACTGATAGCCTTTATTGCTAAAGAAGATGAGTCTATAACAGAAAGAATAATGATGATGAGTTCAGCTGTGGGAATTAGTGAGTTTCAGGTATTGACCTAATATGTATTTATCAAGTAAAAACAAATATGAGTCTAGAGCTAAAATGGGCATTGTAAATCCTTACAATAATGGTTCATAAATAAACTGAAATTATTTAACTCCCTTAGAGAAAAATATAGGTAAAGAAGAATACCTATATTTTGAGGTGCATTTGTGGATGGCAGTGTGGGATACAAAGAAAACTACTGAGTAGGAATCAACAGAGAGTAAAGGAAAGAGTTGGGAGAGAAGATGCCATAGAAACGAAGGTAGAAGAAACAAGTGGTGATGTACTAAGAGGAATTGTATTATAATGGCAGCTTAATTAAGTTCTCAGAGGAATTAGGAATACTGTTCCTTTAGGATCTCAAACAATTTTGTGACTTCATTCAGACTATAGGTACTCATTTATTTATTTACTTATTCACTTAGCAAATAGTAGTGTTTTGGTTTTCTGTTCATGAGGGTTACAGGAAGATAGATTAAGTCTACCTGGGGTGGAGAATTTGGGGAAAATTTAATAGAGTAGAAAATATTCTAGTGAGGCTTTGGCAACAGAGAAGGGAATAAAAGATATTTTAGGGTCTAGAATGGCATAAGCCATTACGCAGGGTCATGAAAGTGTATATAATTTCCCAAGCATGTTGGATATTGTAGGAGTACTGGAGACATAGTAGTAGGTCATACATAGGCAGAAGCAGAATATAAAACTGGATAAGTCCTAAGGACAGATAGTGAAGAACATTTCATACCATATTACAGAGATTACTGATATAGTCAGTACCAGAAATCCTTGAATATTTTAAAATATGGAAAGATTACAATCAAATATATGTTTTAGAACAATAACTGTCAAAGCTCAAGAGAATGTATATGAGGCAGAAAGGCAGGGAGGAGATTAATTTGAAAATTGTAATGATACAGAAAAGAGATGGTGATCATCTGAATTAAGTCACTAGTACTATAGGAAGGAAAGTATAGGAAGGAAAGAAGATTATATATTTTTTTTAATTATAAAAGTAAATTGTATTTCTTGAAGGACATTTGAAATATAGAGTATATATGGAGATTTGTCAATTTGTCGATGACCTAAAGAAAACCACAATTAATATTTTGTACATTTCTTGTTGATGTGTGTGTGCATGCAAAAGTGTGTAACATATATGTTTTATATATACACACATACATATACACATCTATATATTTCATGTATATCAATATATACTATATGTGAAAAATCATCTCTGATATTTAACTTCACATTATGTCATAAATATTTCCCCATATATTGACATAATCTCCAAAACATTTGAGGTGATTCCACAGTAATAAACATCACTTGAAAACATCATAATATATCTAAACATTATTTGAAATTTAAATGTTTTCCAATTTTAAGCATTATGCAATATTGAAGATCTTGATTTACATTGACAATTGCTCAGAAATTTTATAGAGATTTTCATTTTATCAAGCTGTACATGAGGTTCATGTCATTCCACCCTTACTAATTAGCAGTATCTTTTAAAAGTTGCCAATTTATTAATGCATATATGTGGAATCTAGAAAAATGGTACAGATGAACCTATTTGCAGGGCAGGAATAGATACACAGACATAGGGAATAGACATGTGGACATGGTGGGGGCAGGGAAATGGAGGGTGGGACGAATTGGGAGATTAGAATTGACATATATACGTTACCATGTGTAAATAGATAGCTAGTGGGAACCTGCTATATAGCACAGGGAGCTCAGCTCGGTGCTCTGTGATGACCTAGATGGGTGGGATGAGGGTGGGGTGGGAGGGAGGTCTAAGAGGGAGAAGATATACATATACATATAGCTGATTCACTTCGTTGTTACAACAGAAACTAACACAACATTGTAAAGCAATATATTCCAATTAAAAAAAATGAAATTGCTTAAGGATAAAGAAGATGTGGTATAGATACACAATGGAATATTAGCCATAAAAAATGAAATACTGCCACTTGCAGCACCATGGATGGACCTAGAGATTATTATACTAAGTGAAGTAAGTCAGACAGAGAAAGACAAATATCATATGATATCGCTTATATGTGGAATCTTAAAAAATGATACAAATGAACTTATTTACAAAACAGAAATAGACTCACAGATATAGGAAACAAACTTATGGTTATCAAAGGGGAAAGGTGGGTGAGGAGGGACAAATTAGCGATTTGGGATTAACAGATACACACTACTATATATAAAATAGATAACCAACAAGGACCTACTGTATAACACAGGGAACTATACTCAATATCTTGTAATAATCTATAATGGAAGATAATGTAAAAAAGAATACATATATTATATATATATATATATATATATATATATGTATAACTGAATCATTTTGCTGTACACCTAAAAGTAACGCAACATTGTAAATAAATTATATTTCAATAATTTTTTAAATGAAAAACATTGCCAATTTCATAGATAAAATAGAATATCTTATAGTTGACATTTTGGGGGGCTTATTTGACACATGTATCAACATGAATGAATTACCTAGTCATATAAAGAAAAAGTCTTTATGTTTTTATTATCATTGCTTATGTATTGCAGTAACCTGATAAATTCAGTGTGTATAGAATTCCAGAGAACCATCTAAGATTTATTGATTGAGTAAACTTTTTGTGTCCTTGATAGGGGCCAGGAACAGTTCTAAGTTATTTATATTGCATGGATATTTACTAATTTTGAAGTGCAACATCAACACCCTTTGCATCTATAAATAGTCATCAATTTTGCTTTGTGAAACATCATAGTTGCCCTAAACTCAGTTCATATGTTTTGGATGAAGTCTACCTCTTTTCTGGTCACCAGAGTTGGAGCATGTGACTTGGGAAAGCCAGTCAACACAATTCATTTTTCTTGCTATGATCATTTCTTCAGGGAGGGACATCAAAGCTAATGAGAACCAATTTTCTAAAAGGAAATCACACTCTCTTGTCCACTTGATTTGCTTATGTTGTAAAGCTGAAGAAACCTGGGGCAACTGAGTGACATTTAGAAATGGCAGATATTCAACAGAAGCAGACCGAGACGATTCTGAACTTAGCCACTCCCAAAGTCACATCCAACCTTGTACTGTTGAATTACGTGAGTTTATGAAGATTATTCTTCCTTAAGCTGGTTTGCCGTCGATTTTCTGTTATTTACGGCAGAGGCTTTTCATTGAAAGAGTAATGAAAAACTTACAACCCTTCCCTCAGTTTTTTTATATCAGTTGTTCATTTAGCTTGAGAAAACATAAGTTCTCAAGTCTTTCAACATGTCAGAGTCTCTAGGACCCTGGATACGGAGGTTACTTTGCTTCAGTGTAAACATAGTATACTGATGTGTCCCAGATTTTGTCATTTTAATTTTTGGAATTAAGGGTATTCCTATTGTTCTTGGAAAAATTTCACTATGAACAGAGATTAAAATTCATGAATATTTTATGGAACACATGAATGGATCAGCTCTTTGTATATTTAGCAGAGTCAATTGCCTGTGTCATGGTGTAGTTCAAGGATTACAAGTGTCTGCTACATCATAAGGGCAAAGCAAAAACATAACCCTTAATCACATTAATAAATTCCTGTTTTTAACTTCTCAACTTTCTTAGTTTCTAGGAAAATAATATAGGATTTAGGTAAACAAGTTTAATATGAACACAATCAGTGTGATTTCTTTTCTTATTTCATTTGGAATAATATTATTGGTAGAATTTTCTTTGCATTTATTATATACTGAAGAGCATTAGTAGGAAATGAGATATTTTGCTCTTTGATCATACATATTTCTTTTCAAAATAAAAGTGATAGTCCTACTCTAAATAAATAGTAGCTTCCTGTCCTTGCCACCTATTTTTTCCCCAACTGTTTTATAATCTCAAAATGGGCAAAACTTAACACATTTTTCTTCTCTCAAGCCCCGTTATCTAGTTAAATAATGTCCAAGGGAGAAACCTGGATTTGTCTGATTCTACTTTTTATACTCACATTCAATTGTTCACCATAGCTTATCACTGTAACCTAAATATCAGCTACAGTCCTTTCTTCCTTTCCATCCCTAAATCTTTGGCTTTTTTTTTGACAGGGCCAGTGGGGTATGGTGCTGGCTAATAACTTCATGTTTGGATTACTGAAGTAGATTGCATACTTTGTTTCCCTGATTCTACTGTCTCCCTGAATCACCCAATCTGTCTTAAATCTAGCACCACAGGGATAGAACAGTGATTTACTTAAAACACAAATGTGGTCATGCATTTGTTTTTCATTTTAAATTCTTTCATGTGGTTAGAATCTTGTTTTTTAAAATAACAATCATTTGAAACTCCTAATTTCACAAATTTCCTTTGTCCCCTCACTCTTTCCTCTTGCCTACCTGGGAAGTTCATTTTACCATATTCACTCATCTACCCTTTCACCCAGCCGTTTAACCATTATATAAGTTCCTGCTTTAATAATAGTACATTTGCTATACCTAATTCTCACATTAATCTTATAGTGTGAGATTTATTATTTCAAGGTAAGAATTACTTTACAGAAAGGGAAATTGAATGATATGGATCCCTGAGAAAAAATGATAATGCTTTTGCTAAGGTTATCAAGTGAGGGAGAGGTTGACGAGCCACACTTTCACACTATAAGCTTTAATCACACTGAGTTACTTTCATTTTAACAAAGGCACGCTTTCTTTCCTTCTCTCCATGACTCTCTGCTTGTACACTCCTTCCTTCTAACCCACTTCAGTAACCATGCATGTAGAGCTCAAACAATTTTTGATCCAGTATATACAAAATGGTGTTTATTCAATATGGAGGAAACTTATATAATTTACTTTGTTCCTTTTTGCAAATACTTAAGAAGCTATTCGTGTAGGTTAATGATTCTCAACCCTTCAAGACACTGGGGAAACTCTGAAGCATATTCCAACATTATTGAAAAATATTGCCCTTTCCAAAGGTATCATTTTAATGTTCAGTTTTATTGTGTTGGATAAGTTTATGGACTTGAGGTCCAGGGAGATCTAGGTCACAATGACAGCTCTTTCATTACCAGCTAGGAAGTCATAGGTGTTAATTAAAGTCTCCAAAGTGCAATTTTCTTATGAGTGAAATGGAATGATAAAGGTATTTTATTTTTAGTAATAAGTTATTGTGAAGATTAACTGAGATTGAGAATGAAAAAGATTATCAGAGCACAGTGCTTGCCACATATTTTTCTTTTATAAGTGTTATATATTTATTACAAGTGTTATTATTGGCATTCTTTTGTTGTTGTTATTGGGTTTCCTAAAACTATTTTTTTAAATCCTTTTGTTAAAACATAAAAAAAGCCAGTTATAAATTGTAATAATCTTTTCAGAACAATATAAATATGCTAGGTAGACAGACATAATACTGATATCATGTAAAAACTGGTTGGATGTCTTTTAGTAATTATTTAGTCTTGCTTCTTCTTTTCATCCTGCTTTTAGGATAGCTTTTAGGTTTACAAATGATGGAAAGTCTGAGTATCTAAAAATATGTTTAATAATATTATATTTTTCAAGATGATAATAAAAAATTTGGTAAAGAAAATTTGAAGGACACAAAAAATAATCATTGATTAGAACACGTATTCCTTGCAATATGCTTGCATTTTTTTCCCCTTGTACTTCAAAAGTGTCAAATTGCAAAGGCTAATATAACACCTTTTATAAACCTGAAGCACTGAACAGGCATAATCCCTCTAAGGAAGGAAGAAAACTCTTTAACAATAGTGCAAATTACTTGTAGACCTCCTGCTGGAACAAGATAAGTTATTAAGATTTTCTGAAATGATTGACTATTGTTTTAGCTGCTCTTTGTATTACAACACAGGGGAGATAAACACACTTTGGATGGAAGTCTAGAGGCCTCCTCTCTTATTTGTTAATTGTATGGCATTTGGTAAGGCATTTTTTGTCTCTTTGTACCTCAGTTTCTGAGGTAAATTTTCTGAAAAATTAACAATTTTGAATGCACAATGTCTAATCTATACTGATAGTCATGCTGTGTTGTTATAGGAAGATCCTGGAACATCGCAGATCTACAGACTCTGTTCTTTACAAGTTGTGTAATTTGACATGTTACATAATCTAAGAGCCTCATTTTTTAAATCAGAAAAATGTATATTATTGTGTTTACAGATTTGTCATGAGGAATATACATTAACCTATGTAATTAGCCTGGCAGATAGTAGGTATTCAATAAATATTAGCTAAATTAATATTTTATAAAAGCTTTGAAAACATGCAGCCCCTAATTCTCCTCATTAATATTTAATCAAAATCCATATCCTTTTAGTTAATTATTTGAGTGTTTATTTATTCAACAATTATTTTATTAGACTCGGATTATTTGCTATGTTTTATACAAGTCTCTGGATATACTGTGATCAACAACACAGTCATGGACCCAGCCTTCATGGAGTCATGTGGGGAACAGGCAATATGCAAATAACACACATGTTAAGTATTTAATTAGAAAGTATGATATGTTCCAGGAAGAAACACATTTTTTTAAGAGTAAAGAATGAGGAGACTTTTCAGATTGAGTGTGGTTATGGAAGGTCTGTCTGAGGAAGTGTTATTTATGTTGTAATCTGACGTTTGAAAGCAAACAACCAAAGGGAAGAGTGATTGGATGGGTATTCCAGAATGATCAAATCTCATAGGCCGAGGGGATGGGATGGGGAAGGTAGGGGGAAGAAGGGCAGCCAGGAGAAAGGCCTTGGCATACTTTAGGAAAAGAAAACCTCTTTTAGCTAAGAAGTATGAATGAAACATGATGAAGAGTAACAAGTTTTGAAGTTGGAAGGTTGGGCAGGGGCCAGATTATATTTGGCATCACAGAACACAGATATTTTCAAAATCAATCTAATTGCAAAAGGATATCATAGAGGATTTTAAATCATAAGGATAATGTGATTCCAATTTACATTTTTAAAAGCTTATTCCCACTGTTGACTAGATATGTATAGGAAGGGGCAAAAGTGGAAGGAGTGAAACCAGTCAAGTGATACTGCAGAGGATAAGACCTATTGACATAAACTAAGCTTGTAGTACTGGGCATGGATGATAATAAGAACAATGACAATAATTATAAAAACGAACATTTACTGAGACTTTACGATGTGCCACACACCATCCTAGATATTTGTTTTCCTCTGAAGTTTGTGCAGTTTATTTTTTTGACATTTTTTTTGAGCAGCACCAGTTTTACAACAAAGTTAAGAGATAGGTATTGAGATTATTCTTATATCCCCTGCCCCCTCGTATGCATAGCCTCCCCCATTATCAACATCATTCATCAGAATGGTTCATTTTTTTTTCTTTTTTAACCAAGGATGAGCTACATTAACACCTCACAATTACCTAAAGTCCATAGTTTACCTTAGGATTCATTCTTGTTGTTGTACATCCTATGGGTTTGAACAAATATATGATGACCTGTATCCATCATTATGGTATGATATAAAATATTTTTACTGCCTTAAAAATCTTCTTTGCTCTGCCTATTCATCTCTCTGGACTCCTACTCTTGGAAACCACTGATATTTTTATTGTCTCCAAAATTTTGTCTTTTCCAGAATGTCATATACTTAGAATCAGACAGTATGTAGCCTTTTCAGATTGGATTCTTTCACTTAGTAATATATATTTAAGTTTCCTCCATTTCTTTCCATGGCTTGATAGCTCATGTATTTTTTAGCTCTTACTAATATTCCATTTTCTGAATGCACTACAATTTATTTATCCATTCACTTACTGAAGGGCATCTTGGTTACTTCCAAGATTTGACAGTTGTCAGCAAAGTTTCGATAAACATCCATGTGCAGGTGTTTCTGTGGACATAAGTTTTGAACTAATTTTGGGTAAATATCAAGGAGAAAAATTGCTGAGTCTTATTTTATGTTAAGAGTATGTTTAGCTTTTTAAAAAACTGCCTAACAGCCCTCCAAAGTGGCTGACCCATCTTGCATTCCTACCAGCAGTGAATGAGTGTTTTCTTGGCTCCAAATCCTTGCTAGCATTTGGAGTTATCAGTCTTCTAGATTTCAGCCACTGTAACAGGTGTTCAGTGGTATCTTGTTGTTTCAAAGTGCATTTCTCTGGTAACATATTTTGTGGAATATTTTTTATATGCTTATTTTCTACCTGTACATCTTCTTTGGTGAGGTGTCGGCTAAGATCTTTGGCTCATTTTTTAATCAGGTAGTTTGCTTTTTTTATTGTTAAGTTTTAAGAGACCTTTGTGTATTTTGGATAACATTCTTTTATCAGATGTGTCTTTTGCAAATGTTTTCTCTCATTCTGTGGCTTGCCTTTTCATTCTCTTAATAGGTAGTTCCGATAGCAGAATTTTAAAAATTTAATGAAGTCCAGCTTATCAGTTATTTATTTCATTAATTGTGTCTTTGGTGTTGTATCTAAAAAGTGATTGCCATATTCAAGATCATCTTGATTTTCTCCTATGTATCCTCTAGGAGTTTTATAGTTTTGTGTTTTATACTAAAGTCCATTTTGAATTAATTTTTGTGAAGGGTGTAGGTCTGTGCATGTTAAACATTTTATGTATGAGTTATTATAACTAATGTATGATGAGAAGATACAGCTTAGAGGAGTTACTACTTCCTGCAGATCATGCTACTAGTAATAGAAAAGAGTGGACATCACGAAGCTTTATATCACAGTCCATGCTCTTAATTATGATGCTACACTACTTCACTGTAAAAGAGTGATCTGATTAAAGACAGGTTTTAATGTAGAATATATCAAACTTAGAAATGGGTTGAATTTGGGAGGTAGGAGAGAGTGAGAAATCAAAGAATCAAAGGTGACTCTGATGTTTTTAAGTTAAAATTTCTGTATGTATCACTAACAAAAATTAGACAAGAATAGTTTATGAATAGTATGGTAGCTAACTAAAGTTATGGGCTTGAATAAGATTATCTGTGGAAAGATGGTAGAGGCAAAAAGAAGAGCCATAAGGAAATTCAACATTATTCTGCATGATAGGGGGGAAAGAAAAAGATTTCACGAGGAGAAGCCAGAGAGGTGGAAATAAAAATCCAGGAGTGTGTGAGAGCAGGTAAAGGAGAAAATTGACTACAGAGTTGACTATCAGGGAGATTTTCAGGAAAATGAGGAATTAGGAATGTCTTATTTAGAAACAGAGGTGGTTGGTGATATTAAAGAATCTGCTCAGTAAGTAGAGGATTGAAGTCATACTGGAATGTGTCTTAAGTGGTTAAATGGAGTATAGAAATTTGAAGAAGATATATGTAGACAATATTTTCAATACATCAAATAAAAACAAAATATTTGTTTACAAATTCCTGTAAATAGCAAGAAATAAATTGTGAGTTATTGAAATGTAGAGAGACTAAAGGAGAAATGTGGATGTTTTGAGGCATGAGAAGGTTTGAAATAGTCTATATGGAGCACTTAAGATGATTATTACTAGTGGAATGTGTAGGATTATTGGGCAATATGCAGACTCTCTTTGAGTGTGGGGGTCATAAATTTATATTGACCTCTATCTTTATTGTATATGATTTTCACATCAATGTTCAGCTTCATAAGGGTAGGTGTAGAGAAACTAAGTGGTGAGTATATGTAGGAATGGTGTTTTTCCAAATAATTCCTAGAAGAGAATCAGGCAGAAGAAATTAGAATATTGTAAAGAATTGATCACTTTAATAAATTGTGGAATATTAACAACAACAACAAAAGAAAACTGAAGGCAGATGGAAGTTAATCAGGGAAAAATAACATTCAGGACAAAAAATGGAATTGGAATTGATTTAACATTTTGGAGGCATTGCAGTTTCTAATATTAATAATATCAAAAGTAAAACCAAGGTCCTGGTGTAGGATGATACAAAGACTATTAAAGTTAAAATAAGTTTAGGAACTAGTAGAATAGATTGTTCCATGACTTGTCCATATGGATATACATGGAATGATAACATGAATCAATATGGAAAAGTGCTTAAATTTTCAGTGAATGAAGGGCAGACAATAGCAAAGTGTATGAGAAGAACAAAATAAATTATTTTTATATAAACATCTATGGTAAGGAAGCTTTTCAAAGAAGAAAAGGGAATAATTTTCTGACGGTGGGAATGTACAGTAGGATATGTCAGATCAACCCACCAACTCTGAAGGATGAAGCTTCCCTCAAAACAAACAAACAAACAAAAACAAAATCCTGCCTCTGTTTAGGTATGATATTGGCAAAGCAACATTCTTCTTATGTAGCCATTTTGTGTTAATAATACATATTTTTAAATTTGATATTCAATAGATTTTTTCAGAAAGTATAAACAGGGCTCTCACTCCTAATTTGTCAGTTCCACCCCATACTTCTCAAATGTGAGGAGGAAATAGAAATGTGTCAACTTGAGGATATTCATTAAAAGCAAAAGTAAATCAATGGAACTTCTACTTCTGGACAAGATAAAGTAACTGTGCTAGAATTAATTTACAATCCTACCTTAAAAGCCACAATTTCATATATTAAATTACATATGTCATAGTATAAAATCACAGTTTTTAAGACATTGGATATCAGGCAATGAATGATTGCATTCCTTGATTTATGAGAAACAGTAGATGTTAGCTCTATAACTGCCCAGGTAAAAGAGTTTTCAGGCCACAAGACAGGGGCGGGAAATGCAGATAGAGCTCAGAGGACTCCCAGAGTTGAGAAGATATTGCTGAGAGTCTGGGGAAACCAAGGTGGCTAGAGTTTGCAGGACAGAGTATGGGAGAAAAGAGAATGCATAGAGGAAAAAAAAAACAATAAAACAGAACAAAAACTCCAGAGAGCTGCAGAGGGTCCTCCTAGGGTATTCAACAGAGTACCAATGACTGTGTTCAAACCTGGAAAATACTCAAAATTGCTTAAAGGCTTAAATATAAGACATGACACCATAAAACTCTTAGAAGAGACCATAGGCAAAACATTCTCTGACATAAATTGTAGCAAAGTTTTCTTAGGTCAGTCTCCCAAGGGGGTAAAAATAAAAGCAAAAGTAAACAAATTGGACCTAATCAAACTTGCAAGGTTTTGCACAGCAGAAGAAACCATAAACAAAACAGAACAAAAAAACAACCTACCGACTGGGTGAATATATTTGCAAATGATGCAGCTGACATGGACTTAGTTTCCAGAATATACAAACAGCTCATACAACTCAATAAAAAACAAACAAACAAAAAAACAACCCAATCGAAAATTAAGCAGAAGACCTAAATAGACATTTCTCCAAAAAAGACACACACATGGCAGATAGGCACATGAAAAAATGCCCAACAACACTAATTCTTAGAGAAATGTAAATTAAAACTACAATGAGGTATAACTTCACACTGGTCAGAATGGCCATCATTAAAAAGTCCACAAATAATAAATGCTAGAGAGGATGTGGAGAAAATGGTACCCTCCTACACTGTTGGTAGGAATGTAAACTGATGCAGCCACTATGGAGAACAGTATGGATGTTCCTTAAAAAACTAAAAATAGAGTTGCCATATGATCCAGCAATCCCATCCTGGGGATATATCTGAAGAAAACACTAATTTGAAAAGATACAAGCACCCCAATATTCAAAGCAGCACTTTTACATAGTCAAGACATGGAAGCAACCTAAATGTCCATCGACAAATGAATGGATAAAGAAGATGTGTGTGTGTGTGTGTGTGTGTGTTTATATTTATATTGTGTATCGGTATTCCATTGTGTATATATACTCAGCCATAAAAAAGAATGAAATAATGCCATTTGCAGCAACATGGACGGATCCAGAGATTATCATACTAAGTGAAGTAAGTCAGAAAGAGAAACATAAAAACCACGTGATATCACTTATATGTGGAACCTGAAATATGGTACAAATGAACTTATTTACAAAACAGAAACAGACTCACAGACAAAAAAAAAAAAAAAAATTATGGTTACCAAAAAGGAAAGGTGATGGGAGGGATTAGGGAATTAGCAGATACAAACAACCATATATAAAATAGATAAACAACAGGGTACTACTACATAATGTAGGGAACTATATTCAACATCCTGTAATAAACCATAATGGAAAAGAATATGAAAAAGAATATATATATATATGTATATATGTATAACTGAATCACTTTGCTATACACCAGAAACTAACACAACATTTTAAATCAACTGTACTTCAATAAAAAATAAAAAATAATGATAATGCTAAAGGATCAATACATCAAGAGGAATAACAATCCTACACATGGATGTACCTAATAACAGAGCTTCAAAATACATGAATCAAAAAATGGATAGAAATACAAAGAGAATTTGGCATATACAAAAATATAGCTATAGATTTCAATATTGTGCCCTTAAAAATGGATAGAACAATTAGACCAAAAATCAGTAACGATATAGAAAATTTAAAAAGCAATTTCCATAACTGGACCTAGTTAACATTACAGAACATTTTTATCAACCACATCAGAAAACACATTCTTTTTAAATGTATGCCAAGTATTTTCCAAAATAGACCATATTCTGGTCCATAAACCCCTCTCAAAGGATCTGAGTCATACAAAACATGTTATCTGACCACGATGGACTTAAAAACCATTTTGAAAGATCTTTCAAATATCCCTAATACTTAGAAATTAAATAACACACTTTTAAATAGCACATGGGTCAAAGAAAAAAATCAAAAGTGTCATTAGAAAGTATTTTGAGTTGAATGAAAAATGAATACACCGCATAACAGAATTTGTAAGGGGCAGCTAGGACAGTACATAGGGGGAAATTTATAGAACTAAACACAAATATTAGAAAATAAGAAGGATTTCAAATCAATGATCTCAACTTCCCTCTTAAGAAACTAAGAGAGTGAGAATAAATGAGACCCAAAATTAGCAGTAAAAGTAAATAATAAAGATCAGAGCAAAATCCATTAATAGCAAACAGAAAATGAATTCAGAAAAATAATGAAATCAAAAGCTTGTTCTTTGAAAAACTCAGTAAAGTTGACAAACTTCTTGCTGGGTTAATCAGGAAAAAAAATAAAGGAAGGACACAAGTCTGTGTCAGGAGTAAGAATAGAGACATTACTACAGAATCTACAGATATTAAAAAGGAGAAAAAGGGAAAGTTGTAAGCAATTTTATTTTGACAATTTGGAAGAAATGGATTAATTTTTTGACTGACACTAACAAAATTACTCAAACTAAAAAAAGAAGGAATATGTAACCTAAAAACCTCCATCTCTTTTAAATAAGTTGAATTTGTAGTTAACATTGTCACTGTGAAAACTCTGTACTTAGATGTATTTGCTGGTGACTACCAACTATTTGAAAAAATAATACAAATTCAATTCTACCTCTTCCAGAAATTAGGAGAGGAAAAAACACTTTCAACTCATTCTAAAAAGTAAACATTACTCTGAAACCAATACCAGACAAAACTGTTACAAGAAAACTGCCGACCAATACTTTCTTGAACATAGATGCAAATAATTTAAACAAAATGTTATCAAATTGAATCTAATTGCATGTGAATAATACATCATGACCAAGTGAAATTCATCCCAGAAAGACAAGATTTATTTAATATTCCAAAACAAATAAATGTAATTTATGATAATAACAATTCCATTGTATGATTGATGCCCATCATTCTGATTCAGTCTCAAGCACATAATGACCTGCTTCCATATTTAGGAAACTGGTAAGACCAAACACTCTGCATCAACTAAAATGTAGAGTTTTATGTAACCATTATATTTTTCCTTATCATTCTTCGAAGTTTGAGAATCATTTCAAACTAAAAAGTGAGGCAAAGTAGTTGGCCAAACACATAACTGTCTATGGCACAGATCTATGAATGCATAAATACTTCCTTGACACTTACTAGAAATAAAGACCGATATCATTTGAAAAGTCCTTAGTCAACACTTTTTCCCAATGCTCTTGCTCTGTTTGTGAGAGATGTGAGATTAAATGAGGTTAAGTGGTTTAAATTCATTTACTCCCTGATTATAATTTTTTCCTACTTTACTTAGGGATCATTTTCCAATCAATTCACCTAAACTCCTACCTGGAACTGTATTCTCTTTAGTTCTAGAAATTTCTCTTACACTTATATGACCAAACCCCAGCTGCAAGAAATCTAACTGATCTGCCTTATCTACTATTACTATTATCAACTTTGGCATTTCAACATTCATGTTAACATAGTAGATGATCCATTTCTGGCCCCTCAGTTTTTGAAATATTTAATATCTGTGATCTTTTCCTCTGTTCCACCCTAAGCAAGTACTCCTATGCTCATATTCCACTTGTCATCATCAAAAATGATAACACCTCTCAAATCTACATTTTTTTAGTATTCTCCTCTAGTTTTAATCACCACTTTTTTTATTATCACTCATTTACTCAAGTATTCACTCCAACATTTCTTCAATCTCCTCAGGACCTACAGTCCACTTAAAACTTTTCACTCATGTCCTCACTTTCCTGTAACCCATTTAGAGTTCGTGCTTCAGCACCACAATCACTCGCCTGTAAATCTCTTAACTTCTTCACACCTTTCTCCTCCTGCCTTATCCACTTGGAAACATCAAGTCTGAATTAATTCTAAGTTTAACCTGACATGTACCTCCATCTGAAATGCTCAGTGAATAACACAACCATGCTGATTTGTGTCACTTAAATGTATTTTACAATGTTACAAATGGACATTTGATATTGTACAACATTATGCTCCATTCCCTTACCAAGTTTAATTCTCCAATGACAGAGACAATATTCTCACCTTTTTTTTTGTCAGAATACCAACACCAATTTCCCTTTTCAGATAATGAGATCTTTTCTCTCATGTTTCCCCCTTTTAATTTTAATAACATTATTATTATCTCTACTTTTTCTTTCTTCCTAATTATATCATTAACGAGTAATTGTTGAGCATGCCCGTGGCCTGCGGCCCGCGACGAGATGGCAGTTACGGTTCTGGACGCAGTGGATATGGTTATAGAAGAAGTAGCCGAGATAAATATGGCCCTCCTACCCGCACAGAATACAGACTTTTTGTGGAGAATTTGTCAAGTCGGTGCAGCTGGCAAGACCTAAAGGATTATATGCGTCAGGCGGGAGAAGTGACCTATGCAGATGCTCACAAGGGACACAAAATTGAAGGGGTGATTGAATTTGTGTCTTACTCTGATATGAAAAGGGCTTTGGAAAAGTTAGATGGAACTGAAGTCAATGGCAGAAAGATCAGATTAGTTGAAGACAAGCCCGGTTCTAGACGATGCCGGTCCTACTCCAGGAGCCGGAGTCACTCAAGGTCTCGCTCTCGAAGCAGACATTCTCGTAAGAGCAGAAGCCGAAACGGCAGCAGCAAAACCAGTCATTCTAAGAGTAGATCTCTATCCAGGTCAGGCTCCCGTTCCCGGTGCAAGAGCCACAGCCGCCGCAAGAAGGACCAGAACCGGAGCCGCAGCCGCAGCGCCGACAAGCGCCACAGCAGAGCAAGGACCAGGCCGAGGAGAAGGTCCAGAACAGCGACAGCACTGGCAAGTCCAAGAGCCGCAGCCCCAGCAGGCAGAAAAGCAAGAGCAAAAGTAGTCAGGAGAGGGGCGTGCAGGAGAAGCGGGGCAGCGTGAGCAGAAACAGAAGCAAGGAGAAGAGCCGCAGCCGGAGCCGCAGCAAAGGAAGCAGCCGCAGCCGGAGCCACAGCAAAAGCAAGGACAAGAGGAAGTGGAGGAAGAGAAGCAGGGAGGAGAGCCGCAGCCGCAGCAACAGCGAGAGTAGCAGAAAACGAGGCGGCAAGCGAGACAGCAAGTCGGGCAGCAGCAAGAAGAGGAAGAAGGAAGACACCAACCGCTCCCAGCCCAGATCGCGATCCCGCTCAGGCTCAAAAGAGCGGGAACGTGCCAAGTCCGAGTCTGGCCAGAGGGAAGGCCGAGGGCAGAGTGAGGATGCTGGCACCAATCAGGAGACCCGGTCCAGGTCGAGGTCCAATTCCAAACCTCCCATCAGAATCATTCTCCAGACCAAAGTCCGCGTCAAAAACCCAATCCCGGTCCAAGTCTAGATGCAGGTCTGCGTCCAGATCGCCCTCCCGGTCTAGATCTAGGTCCCACTCAAGGTCCTAACTGGCTACGACCACAGCTGGAACTACCCGAGAAGTCTTTTGTACATGTTTGGTAGCCGTAGCACAAGTGATTGAAGTAGAACATATGTCACTGCTGTACATTTTTAACTCCCCTAATGGTGTGTCTACAGTTGTTAAGTCTAAGTGCTTCCTCTCTGTAAAGCCTCCTGGCGTCAGGCCTTCCTGCTCGACTGAAAGCAGTCTTCTCTTTGAAACCCCCCTTTCCTCATGGCCCACAGAAGAATATCCAAAATGCCTTGGCTTTGAGGCCTGGCCTTTCCTACAGGGAGCTCAGTACCTGGATGGCTTGAAGGCTGGAATGATGACATAGGTAGGTATGGTGAGTTCAACCATTTTGCCCTTGAATTGATGCCCTTTGATGTATGACATTTAGTGAAAGTGCTAAGTCTTAAGTTTCCTACCACTTTGGTTTCATATTTTTGGACTTAACAAAGTTGTGAATAGCACAGTTGAGGAAAATTGATACCTGCAGTAACCCATAGGAAATAAACCATAGAGTTCCATATTCTGGTATTGTGATTATATTGTTTTATACTAAAAAAGGAAAGGAAATTTTTTTTTTTATTTTTCCCCGTCTTGAAAAGTATAGTGACCCCTGTTTCCATTAAATTTGAATAAATACTATTTTTGCTTGACAAAAAAAAAATTAATAACATTATTATTATCTCTACTTTTTCTTTCTTCCTAATTATATCATTAACCAGTTTCAAAGACTCAGTGGCTTTCTACTGCAATTAGAATAAAGGCTAACTATGCCTTAGAGTATCTTTTAAGGTCTAGCTCCTGCCTACTTTCTAACCTATTTCTCTTAACTTTTCTAACTTTTACTACACTCCAGTTACATATGTATTGCTTTTATTGTTAATTCTGACTTCTTTCTCTTGATTCATCAGTTTTAAAAGCAATGATTTGATTTCCTAGAATCCTTCAAAAATACCCATTTCTCGCACTATCATCACAAACTTACACACATGAAAATTTCAGATGTTTTAAATGTACTTGATAATTATTTTTATTGTTGCTCAAATTGTCCTATCTTTGGTCAGTGTGTGCTTTTCCACACTCCTGAATCCTTCTGACATATCTGTAGTAAATTTGATAGTTTCTTTGCTTTCACGTTTGACAAGATGTTTCAGATGTGTCCAGCCATAAGCATGGGATCATCCATTCATTCAGAGGTGCCCATTTTCTTCTTAGCAGAAAAATTACAGTAATTCTAGCAAGAAGTAGGTGGAACAATCTTGCTTAAACCACCCACCTCTATATTGAAGTCTTTTAGAAAGTGACCCAGACAGTTCACCCTTAAGGATATTCTCCTTGTCATTAAAAAGTGATGGGGGCCTTCCCTTGTGGCACAGTGGTTGAGAGTCCGCCTGCCGATGCAGGGGATGCGGGTTTGTGCCCCGGTCCGGGAAGATCCCACATGCCATGGAGCGGCTAGGCCCGTGAGCCATGGCCGCTGAGCCTGCGTGTCTGGAGCCTGTGCTCCGCAACGGGAGAGGCCACCACAGTGAGAGGCCCATGTACCACAAAAAAAAAAAAAAAAAAAAAAGTGATGGGAATATTCTACCATAAGGACAATTGCTTCTCACCATTCGGCATGTTTGTTTTAATATCCTAGTTCATAAAATATACTGAAGTCATGTGACAAATACCTCATTAGTGACACAACAAGTTATGATCACATGAATTCTCATATCTCATCTGTTTTTACTGTATATTTGAATATGGCTCAATTTATTTCATAATGAGCTCTTATACGGTTCTCCTGTGTACAGTTGCTTCCATCATAGCTGTATTTAAAATGAGTATTTTGAAGGAATATCTACAGAATTTGTAGCCAAAAGAGGCAAAAATTAAAATAGTAAGCAGGCACTGATAAATTCAAGGACAGTAAGATATCTAAGCCAGATTGCAAAGCCTATCCAGGGAAACGTAATCTATAGATAGAATTCTGAGGGGAAGAAAATGAGAGCGGTGGTTTTATCCAAGTATTGCTGCTGGTGGTGAGAATACTTCTTGATTATCTGTGTGGAGTGTAATATATTTAAATTTTTCTAAAAGGTACAAAATTCTGGCTTAAGAAAATTATGTTAAAATGCATTAAAATGACAGGTCTATCTCAAAATGAAACTTTAAACCATAATTGGACATTTCAGTATTTCTTAACATTTTGTTTTCTTTTCTGTGCCTTTATCTACTATCTTACATGATGATTGTTCTTTCTCATTTTTGCTTTGTTTTAACTTTCTTTGTATAGTCTTATTTAGAGAAGCCTTTTTTTTTTAATGTATAAATGATGTCATATTGTTTTCCTTGAGGCAATGTGATCTCTAGGTCCCCTCTCCCCAAACCTGCCTAGGACCTTTATTCATTCATTCATCCATTTTGCTTTTGTGTTGATCTTTAAAGCTTTGACTTGTAAGGCAGAGGTTTTCAGCCCTTGTTTAAAGACATCATAAAATCATATTGATTATATGATGCCTCTGATCCATTGGGTTGTATATACTATGAATTATTTTGTTAAACATGAAACAATTAGAAGGGAGTTTGCTTCAATATTTTGAAATCAAATTTATACTCAATATTCAGATATACCTTTTTTTCTATGTAGTTTAGATGTTAACGGTAAAATAATATGCATTTATCTGGTAAGTATATTAAATTAATGCCATTAATATAATGGGATCTTCTTATACTTGAAACATTTTTTAAAAAGAGAGATACTAAAAGTTGTCTCAGTCCATTTACATGCAATTTAATGTCAAGAAGATAACCTTTCAGGCTAGTTTGGTTTCCTTGTGCAAAGATCAAATATATTTAGGAAATTTATCTCAGAAAACAATAGTCTGTTTTCCTTAAGAACCTACTGATGTCAAATGTGCATGTGTTTTATGGTCATAAGAGGATAAATGTCTTCAATCTGCCCACTAGAACTTGATCTCTAATTTTGTTCACTTTAGAAAATAAAAGGTCCTCCAAACAATTTTGTCCAAAAAGTGTGTAAGGTTAGTAGTCATTCTATCTACTCTATTATAACAACAATAATAAACCTTCTAAACTTTGTTTAAAATTCAAGCTTCTCTTTTCCCTTTTGGAGTGACTGTCTATAGTAGGAAAAAATAATGTGTAGATTCTCTATATAGTACCTATCTGAACCAATTTGCCATGTTTCCTCTGACTGTGGCAAAAGCTTAAAGCTGATACGCTCTCTCTCGGAGATGCTTTTATGGGTTACTTAGAAAATTCTCTTGTCATAAGGTTCTCTCTTCTCTACTCCCCTTGACACATGCAAATGTATCTCCTCCTGCTGGACATTCAAGATTCCTCCCTCATTTCCTAAGCGTTTGGCAACACCGTCCCAACCTCCTGCTGCTAAAGTCCACTTGCCCCTCCATTTGTCCCTCTTTGCAGTATCTAAACCAAATCTGGCCAAGTTTCTTTTATGTAATAGTACAGGAAAGAGGCCCCTTTGATATACCATCGGTGGGAGTGCAGTTATATTCAATTATACCTTTATTTTCATTTAGCTGCCCAGCAGGCAGCTTCAGCTAAGACTTTTGCCCTTTAAAATTCTCACTTGTGAGTCTGACCCTCATCCAGTGTGTCACCACACTGCTGGGAAGACAATCAAGCTTGCTGAGTTATCTTTTTGGAGATTCTCTCACTAAGATTAAGGTCAGAAGACTACCATCCCACCCCAGTCCCCTTTGGGAGATGGGACTCACAATATAGCTCTTGTAAAAGAAATAGTTGCTTTAATTACAACTTACCTCTTGGCTTTTCCAACTTCTCTGACAAGCTGGAGACAGATGGTCAGATTACAGTAGTAAAACAGATAAGTTCTTGCCCATCTCCTTAGCAAGTTAATGTGGTCTTGAACCTCACATTAAAATATGCACTTTATTCTGAGATAGAGACAATCTAATATTGAGACAGAAAGTCTCATTTTACATATTTTTGGTGTGTATGTGTGTGTGCATGCCCACCTTTATGTGTGTGTATGACATATAAGACTGTTTTTATGTACCCTGAACATTATGAGTTATCAAATTGATACACAGTAAATGTTAAATCACACATGAGAACATCCAATACCACTGAAGTGATGCACTGTTCCCAGTGGCATCCTGTGCTTACAAACACATGGGGGCTGCTGACTTCCTGTTGGTGCCTTCTAGCACCAATCACAAGCAAAGGAGTCTGAGTTGGGATTTTGGGGAACATAGCTGGACAGAGAAACCCAGAGAATGGGTAAATGGATTGCAAATAAATGATAACAGCACACTTGGCTTCAAATTCCAAGCCTTGTCTTAGTGTAAGATATAAAAACTTCTCTGAAATCCTTTGGGGAAAATCACAAACTTTTAAGGGATTATCACCAAAACTGGGTAATAGTATCTATTCACAGAATTGTTGCGAAGATGAAACAAAATGATACAAGTAAAAGTATTCTATAGAATGCAAAATGCAGCCTTTGTGGACGTTAGACTAAGAAATTTAGGAATGCCTTAATAGGCATGGGAAAAAACTACTGGAGCTGCTTAATAAAGGAAGACACAAAATGTTAATCTGATAACACTCTATATGGCAGATTAAAGCAGGTGCAGACTGGAGGCCAAGAAATCAATCAGGGAGTCATTAAAATACTCACTTATATAATAACAAGTGATAAATAAATGGAAGTAAGAATTAGAGAGAAAGACGATAGTCTATTTATTTATTGCAGGAACTGAAAATACAATAGAGGACAGAATGTATAGTATTTGTTACATAAATTGGTATTGTCAAAATGCTCACAATGTGTTTAAACCTATGTATGAGGGAGTAAGTAGACATAGTCACTGTCACCCATACATCCCCTTGGTACTCACCATTTCCAGATGTGTTTACAACTTCCTGATAGAAACTGTAGTCTGGATCTGAGTCTGTACCTGAGATTTGGCCACAGGAACGTACTTGGCCAGTGCTTAGGGTAGGTTGGAAGTGTCCAGGAGTTAGTGCAACCTGCACTAGAGCTCAAACAATGTTATGGGAGGAATTGGTGGATAAAGAACAATCTTCTTTATCCCTTCAGCGGGTTAACTCAAAAGTGTGTTCTAGGTAATCTCTGGGCAATTCCAGTGGGATTATCCCCAGGGTGTCAAAACAGTAGCCTGCTCCTTTAATGCAGCCAGTACTGGCTTCCTTCCCTTTCTTGTCTCACTTCCTCCTTTCCCTACCAGCACTTTCTAAGGTTACTTCTCAAATCAACTAACTACTTGCATTCAAGTCCTTATCTCAGGATCAACCTAAGCTGAGGAAGGATGAGGGATGACAAAACATGGTACTGACCTTGAGATGTTTGTATAATCTACTTGAGGAGTGAGAGTAATTTATAGCTCCCTCTATTACCTTTAGATGTTTACTTGTCCCAATAGATTTCAATCTCCCTGGGGCAAAACCTGTGTAATACTCACCTGTGGCTTCCTTAGCAAGTGGTATATTGTGCTTCTCAGAAAGATACACAATAAATATTTGTTGAAAGGACAAGCCAATAAAAAACTAAACACCTTCTTTAATATAAGCATTGCTCTTGGTTGCTGTAATAAACTGATAACCTTTGCATTCAAACTTTCCTCACATGATTTTCCTGCCAGGTACATGTACTTTATTCAGGAAATGGTCTTCACATTTTCTTTTGAATCTAGGCAATATTATTGTTATGCATTTACAGAAACTCACTAGAACAAAACACACAACTGCCCAGAGTTAGGTTGATAGCAGATTCATCATAGCTCTTTTTCTGTGGCCTTTAGTGTATATTGACAAAATCATAAGTTAAATGCCAGACTTTCAAATGTAAAGCAAAACTGTTTCTTATTACTGGCTGAACAAATTGTTATGTTAGGCATTTCAGACTGATAGTTCATTCCACAGAGATTGGTTTACTGTTCTGTGCACACAGTTTCAGGAATACATCCTGATTCCAGCAGGAAAACAAGGCTTACTGTGGGTTGAATGAAGCTGGAATTCTCTTCTCAGCTGAGGACACTATGTGCACACAAAACAGATTTAGAACCCAAAATTGGCATAAAGTATTCCCTGCAGAGTTACTCAGTACTTTCTGCCATATGCAGCAATCTCTCAATTCATGTGTTCACCTTGCTTGATTGAGAGCTCGCTAACGAAGTGGCAGCAATCCAGTTAGTTGATATGAAGAAAGCAACACCATACAAACAGGTATAAAACACTAAGACATTCTTTAGAAGATTGTTTTACCTTCAAACAATAGAACTATGCTTATATATTTAGGAAAAATAAGATTAAAACAAGGGGAAGTTGGGGCTTCCCTGGTGGTGCAGTGGTTGGGAGTCCGCCTGCCGATGCAGGGGACGCGGGTTCGGGCCCTGGTCCGGGAGGATCCCGCGTGCCGCGGAGCGGCTGGGCCCGTGCGCCACGGCTGCAGGGCCTGCGCTCTGGAGCCCGCGAGCCACAACTACTGAACCGGTGCACCACAACTACTGGAACCCGCGCGCCTGGAGCCCGTGCTCCGCAGCGGGAGAGGCCACCGCAGTGGGAAGCCCGGGCACCGCTGTGAGGAGTGGCCCCCGCTCGCCGCAACTGGGGGGGGCCTGTGCGCAGCAATGAGGGCCCAATGCAGCCAATAAATAAATAAAATAAGTTTATAAAAAAAAAAAAAAAAAAAACAAGGGGAAGTTGAATATGATATGTAAGTTTTATTTAATAGGCTATAAAACATAGCATATATGTGAAATAATTATTTCTAATCACCTTACTAGAAGAAGGAACCATATTCATTTATAGGCTGATTTATGGTTAGATGATGCTTTTATAAAAAGCTGGCAAATGTCTAAATTGACAGTTTAACTTTGCAGCAGGTGGGAAAAATATTATTTTTCTGTCAGAGCAGATTTATAAGATTGGATGACCTCCATAATGCAAGCTGGACCAGTCCCCATGATAGGAGAATCTGAGGTGGTTTCCAGGAATGGCAGGCCTCTGCAGGTTCCTTGCTGTTTCAGAAGCACAGGTTAGCCCCAAGGCCAAGTGCTGAATGGCCCAGATGTCGTGTCTGACCTCCTATTTCCATAGTCTCACAAAAGTACAGTGCTTATCTGAAATCAGATTTGTGACCACACTCCCATATCCCTAAGCTACAGTCATTAAGGAACCACTCAGGCCTCTCTGCAGCTGGCTCAGAGCTTGTGAGATTTTTCCCAGATTCTTTTCATAAGTGCAACTAGCTGAAAAGTGAATTTTCTCTTTCAGGCTGCATCCAAACAGAGCAAGTAGAGTGCAAAAGGATAGAAATCACCCAGTTGTCTGTAGAAACTTGGAGTATACTACCAAAGCTTAAACCCATAATTGACTTCTCTTGTCTATACTTTCTTAAAAGCCTTAACCTATCATAGTTAGGGCAAAAGGCTTTTATCCTGACAGAGGAACACAAAAGAAGAGATGTGTTATTCACAGAGGATAGGGAAGAAGACAAAGTTCTTATTTTTCTAAGAAACAAATTCTCCACTAAGGAATAGATTCTTTATTTTAGAAAATGAAAAAGAGTCATCCTTCCAGCTCTCTCATTTTGAAGATGCAAAATCTGAGGCTGAGAGATTTTTAAATATGTAGCATTATATATGTCCAATGTTATCCAGTTGGTAAATGTTGGAGTTTAGATTCATTAACATTTACTTGTATCAGAAAATCTTTCCTAGGGAGTTATGTCCACTAAATGAAAGAGAATTTGAGAATTAAATTTAAATGATGTAGTCAGTCCTATTATATCATAATCAAGGAGTTACATCACTTTCAAACAAAAGAAGGATCTTCAAAGATTATGTATTATAACATTATCATTGCAAAAATCAGAAATATATAAGCTGACATAATTGATTTCCTAGGTAATAACAAAACCAGAGTCAAACATTCCTGATTCTCAAACAAGGTTTCTAGCCTGCTCTGTCTAAACACAAAGAAAATAATGGTGATGCATATGAAATATAATCTTTCCCCTCACTTTGACTGCAAGGCTTAGGATAATTTTAGAAAATGCTGAATATCTTATTACATGGAGATGAATTTCTACTTAGAATCCATGTTATTTAGAGATTAAATGGATAATTATAAAGGAATGAAGGCTGTAGGCTTTCACTGAAGCATATTACTGATCAATAAAGGAACAAAGTCCTAGATTTTATCTCCATGAATGTGAGAAAATAGAGCTATTATTCCACCCAGTGAGAAATAATCATAATGTAATGAGACTCTTCGACTAAACATTTAGCGTGTTGTCTAAATTCCTAATGTCCCACCCATACAATTACTAATAGTATTGATATTATCATGTCTGCCCAACCCTGAATGTTCCAAGGAACCCATATGTGTAGAGAGATCAAGTTTCTAAATCCAGTCTGAGAGAAATTGAGAGTGGAATCAGTTCACTTCTGCCTTTTATTCTAAATGTAGAGGGACCATGTCATATATCACCCAAATCAGGATACACTGACAGACACAATATTTACTAATATTGTTTCTTGGGGACAACATGTGTAAATTAGATGCAGAATCTAAGAAATCTGTGAGCTATGGTCATCCAATCTAAATGCTATATAATACGGCTATTGAACATTTGGTAGAAGATTCTGAACCACTGCTAGGGCAATGACTTCTACTGTATTTTTTTGATTAGGGTAATAAGGGAGGGTGACCCTACTAACTCACTGATAAGCTTGGCTAATGTCAGTATTCTCAAGTTTTTAAAAATATCTCAGCTCTCTCAGTTCCCTTCAAAACTACTTTCCAGGTTTGTGGGCAGTCAACTAAATCTAGATTTGGAAACATGTCTTTATTTGCAGCCTCATAGACGTAGACTCAGTGAATCTGCTTCTCTTTGAGAGATCCACAGTAGGTGCTGTTCCAAAAACGATGTGATAATTATCTTTTCTCTCCCTCTGTTCACTGTGGTTTGCTCAATGAAGATGAGCACTGAACTCCAGTGTGATTTTCTTTTTTTTTTTTTTTCTGTACGCGGGCCTCTCACTGTCGTGGCCTCTCCCATTGCGGAGCACAGGCTCCGGACGCGCAGGCTCAGCAGCCATGGCTCACGGGCCCAGCTGCTCTGTGGCATGTGGGATCTTCCCGGACCGGGGCACGAACCCGTGTCCCCTGCATCGGCAGGTGGACTCTCAACCACTACGCCACCAGGGAAGCCCTCCAGTGTGATTTTTAAACATGCCAAACTGCATCTTGTCCTACATCTACTCTTCTGAATGATAGTATTCTCAGTGGCTTTAGGAGACCCTGTATCCAGCCTGATGGAGGAGGCTATATGTTCTGATTCTTACATCTTTTTAAGTGACCAATGCAAGTGAATCCAAGAAGTCTACCATCTTTAAACATTTCCAAGGTGGTTTCCTGGTACTTTGCTTACCAAAGAAGAAACACATACACATATATACACAAAATGCACAGGAGCATACTAACACATACATTAGAAGTAAACCAATTTGTTTTTTCCCAGAGTACCCCACTATTATGGTAACTTGTTACATTATTAATAATAACTTATACTCTATTTGTTTTGAGTATACTTCTTTGCCTACAGGGGCGGTACACACAGAATATTGCCACTTGACTATAACATATATTTTTCCAGTATTTAAGTTCTGGGTTAATCTATGTTTAGTGAGAGACTGCAGAATAGTGAGTAAAATATTTATAAGATTTTGTTATTTTAAATAACTAATACTTGTATAGCTGCTTGAAGTTTATCTAATGCTTTGATGTGAAGAATCTTATCTAAGGAATCAGAGTCAAAAAATAGCAATTGCTCCAGGAATTAAGAAATGACTTCATACTTGATACAAAGACCTGTATTCTGTTTAGTAGCTTCCTTCCCTTCCTCCATTCCTTCCTTCCTGTTTGTTGTGGTTTACTCATTGAAGAAGAGTACTAGAGTTCAGTATCTAGGGTGACTGTTAAATATGCCAAACTACAATGCTCTTTGATGCGATCAGCATTTTTACAGGTAGCTTTAGAAGTCCGGATAGAGGCAAAGCTCATACTTTATAGAGAAGTGATAGCAGTGACAGCTTCAGACTGTGAGAGTCGGCCCTGTAATTGAAATCACATGTTTCATCTCAGTTTCATTTGCATGGGCTACAGACTATAATTAACATCAAGTGGCAAGACAAGACCACATACAATAGAATCCGAGAGTACAATCAGGCCACCAAAATTGAAACAAGACTTTCTGTTACTTAGCTACGAAAGACTGGGTCTGTGTGGCCACGGAGAGATGACTACAGAGTATGTAGAGAACAGCTGTGTGTGGAGAATGACTACATATTACTAAATGTAGTGGTAAATAAGATTGCATTTCATTTTGAATCCTTTAACTTGTCCTTCAAAACCTGATGCCTAAACTCCTTAGCAATCTGGCCTTTGCCAAAATAATTTGCGCAAACTTTATATATGCCAGGCATATAGATATAACAGGAAAATCCCTGTCAAAAATAAGCAAGTAAGATAAAGTCAACCTCTGCTTCTATGCTGTCTCATCTTTTATTTCATAGGCAAGAATGCTTCACACATGCTCCTTCCCTTGATTAACTCTATGTTTTTGGATTAATTCTTACTCATCTTTTAATATTCAACCCAACTGTGACCACTTCTGGGATGATTTTCCCAGGCATGCCCCCAAACTGCACGCTAGTATTGCATTTATCACACTGTAACATTATTATTTGTCGAAGTGTAAACTACAAACCCTTGAACCTTTTCCTATTTTTATTTCACAGCACAATATCTGACTCATGTAAAGGGATCAAAAAGTGCATATCTAATAAATAAATGTCTCCCTCTCTCTCCCAAACAATGTCCTTGATCTGGGCCAAACAACTAATATGAGTTCAGTTCATATAATTTATTTCTACATCAACATGTAAATGTTTCATGTTTCCAAATAATATTCATATTTTCTGAATTAGAGTACTTTTGAAGTCTGTAAAGCTTCTACAAAGCAAAAGGATAATGTTGGCATGGTGAGACTTGGAATACCTTTGGAGGCAGTAGTGAATTTTTGAGCTCTGCATTTTTTTTTATTTTTATTTATTTATTTATTTATTTTTTATTTTTTATTTTTTTGAATGCATGTGCACTCTCCTTATTCCACAGCTTTCAATTTGATATAATATTGTATAAATATGTGGATCAATACTAACCCTTTTTTTTTTTTTTGCTTTTATTTTTTATTTTTTATTTTTTTATTTTTTTTTATTTTTTAATTAGTTTCTGCTTTATAACAAAGTGAATCAGTCATACATATACATCTGTTCCCACATCCCTTCCCTCATGCATCTCCCTCCCTCCCACCCTCCCCATCCCACCCCTCCAGGCGGTCACAAAGCACCGAGCTGATCTCCCTGTGCACTGTGGCTGCTTCCCACTATCTATCTACCTTACGTTTGGTAGTGAATATATGTCCATGCCTCTCTTTCGCTTTGTCACAGCTTACCCTTCCCCCTCCCCATATCCTCAAGTCCATTCTCAAGTAGGTCTGTGTCTTTATTCCCGTTTTGCCCCTAGGTCCTTCATGACTTTTTTTTTTTTTTTTAAATTCCGTATATATGTGTTAGCATACGGTATTTGTCTTTCTCTTTCTGACTTACTTCACTCTGAATGACAGACTCTAGGTCTATCCACCTCATTACAAATAGCTCAGTTTCGTTTCTTTTTATGGCTGAGTAATATTCCATTGTATATATGTGCCACATCTTCTTTATCCATTCATCCGATGATGGACACTTAGGTTGTTTCCAGCTCCGGGCTATTGTGAATAGAGCTGCAAGGAACATTTTGGTACATGTCTCTTTTGGAATTATGGTTTTCTCAGGGTATATGCCTAGTAGTGGGATTGCTGGGTCATATGGTAGTTCTATTTTTAGTTTTTTAAGGAACCTCCATACTGTTCTCCATAGTGGCTGTACCAATTCACATTCCTACCAGCAGTGCAAGAGTGTTCCCTTTTTTCCACACCCTCTCCAGCATTTATTGTTTCTAGATTTCTTGATGATGGCCATTCTGACTGGTGTGAGATGATATCTCATTGTAGTTTTGATTTGCATTTCTCTAATGATTAATGATGTTGAGCATTCTTTCATGTGTTTGTTGGCAGTCTGTATATCTTCTTTGGAGAAATGCCTATTTAAGTCTTCTGCCCATTTTTGGATTGGGTTGTTTGTTTTTTTGGCTATTGAGCTGCATGAGCTGTTTATAAATTTTGGAGATTAATCCTTTGTCAGTTGCTTCATTTGCAAATATTTTCTCCCATTCTGAGGGTTGTCTTTTGGTCTTGTTTATGGTTTCCTTTGCTGTGCAAAAGCTTTGAAGTTTCATTAGGTCCCATTTGTTTATCTTTGTTTTTATTTCCATTTCTCTAGGAGGTGAGTCCAAAAGGATCTTGCTGTGATTTATGTCATAGAGTGTTCTGCCTATGTTTTCCTCTAAGAGTTTGATAGTTTCTGGCCTTACATTTAGGTCTTTAATCCATTTTGAGCTTACTTTTGTGTATGGTGTTAGGGAGTGATCTAATCTCATACTTTTACATGTCCCTGTCCAGTTTTCCCAGCACCACTTATTGAAGAGGCTGTCCTTTCTCCACTGTACATTCCTGCCTCCTTTATCAAAGATAAGTTGGCCATATGTGCGTGGGTTTATCTCTGGGCTTTCTATCCTGATCCACTGATCTATCTTTCTGTTTTTATGCCAGTACCACACTGTCTTGATTACTGTAGCTTTGTGGTATAGTCTGAAGTCAGGGAGCCTGATTCCTCCAGCTCTGTTTTTCGTTCTCAAGATTGCTTTGGCTATTCGGGGTCTTTTGTTTTTCCAAACAAATTTTGAAATTTTTTGTTCTAGTTCTGTGAAAAATGCCAGTGGTAGTTTGATAGGGATTGCATTGAATCTGTAGATTGCTTTGGGTAGTAGAGTCATTTTCACAATATTGATTCTTCCAATCCAGGAGCATGCTATATCTCTCCATCTATTTGTATCATCTTTAATTTCTTTCATCAGTGTCTTATAATTTTCTGCATACAGGTCTTTTGTCTCCTTAGGTAGGTTTATTCCTAGATATTTTATTCTTTTTGTTGCAATGGTAAATGGGAGTGTTTTCTTGATTTCATTTTCAGATTTTTCATCATTAGTGTACAGGAATGCCAGAGATTTCTGTACATTAATTTTGTATCCTGCTACTTTACCAAATTCATTGATTAGTTCTAGTAGTTTTTCGGTAGCATCTTTAGGACTCTCTATGTATAGTATCATGTCATCTGCAAACAGTGACAGCTTTACTTCTTCTTTTCCAATTTGGATTCCTTTTATTTCCTTTTCTTCTCTGATTGCTGTGGCTAAAACTTCCAAAACTATGTTGAATAAGAGTGGTGAGAGTGGGCAGCCTTGTCTTGTTCCTGATCTTAGTGGAAATGGTTTCAGTTTTTCACCATTGAGGACAAAGTTGGCTGTGGGTTTGTCATATATGGCCTTTATTATGTTGAGGAAAGTTCCCTCTATGCCTACTTTCTGCAGGGTTTTTATCATAAATGGGTGTTGAATTTTGTCGAAAGCTTTCTCTGCATCTATTGAGATGATCATATGGTTTTTCTCCTTCAACTTGATATGGTGTATCACATTGATTGATTTGCGTATATTGAAGAATCCTTGCATTCCTGGAATAAACCCCACTTGATCATGGTGTATGATCCTTTTAATGCGCTGTTGGATTCTGTTTGCTAGTATTTTGTTGAGGATTTTTGCATCTATGTTCATCAGTGATATTGGCCTGTAGTTTTCTTTCTTTGTGACATCCTTGCCTGGTTTTGGTATCAAGGTGATGGTGGCCTCGTAGAATGACTTTGGGAGTGTTCCTTCCTCTGATATTGTTTGGAAGAGTTTGAGAAGGATGGGTGTTAGCTCTTCTCTAAATGTTTGATAGAATTCGCCTGTGAAGCCATCTGGTCCTGGGCTTTTGTTTGATGGAAGATTTTTAATCACAGTTTCAATTTCAGTGCTTGAGATTGGTCTATTCATATTTTCTATTTCTTCCTGAGTCAGTCTTGGCAGGTTGTGCATTTCTAAGAATTTGTCCATCTCTTCCAGGTTGTCCAGTTTATGGGCATAGAGTTGCTTGTAGTAATCTCTCATGATCTTTTGTATTTCTGCAGTGTCAGTTGTTACTTCTCCTTTTTCATTTCTAATTCTATTGATTTGAGTCTTCTCCCTTCTTTTCTTGATGAGTCTGGCTAATGGTTTATCAATTTTGTTTATCTTCTCAAAGAACCAGCTTTTAGTTTTATTGATCTTTGCTATCGTTTCCTTCATTTCTTTTTCATTTATTTCTGATCTGATTTTTATGATTTCTTTCCTTCTGCTAACTTTGGGGTGTTTTTGTTCTTCTTTCTCTAATTGCTTTAGGTGCAAGGTTAGGTTGTTTATTCGAGATGTTTCCTGTTTCTTAAGGTGGGATTGTATTGCTATAAACTTCCCTCTTAGAACTGCTTTTGCTGCATCCCATAGGTTTTGGGTCGTCGTGTCTCCATTGTCATTTGTTTCTAGGTATTTTTTAATTTCCTCTTTGATTTCTTCAGTGATCACTTCGTTATTAAGTAGTGTATTGTTTAGCCTCCTTGTGTTTGTATTTTTTACAGCTCTTTTCCTGTAATTGATATCTAGTCTCATAGCATTGTGGTCAGAAAAGACACTTGATACAATTTCAATTTTCTTAAATTTACCAAGGCTTGATTTGTGACCCAAGATATGATCTATCCTGGAGAATGTTCCATGAGCACTTGAGAAAAATGTGTATTCTGTTGTTTTTGGATGGAATGTCCTATAAATATCAATTAAGTCCATCTTGTTTAATGTATCATTTAAAGCTTGTGTTTCCTTATTTATTTTCATTTTGGAAGATCTGTCCATTGGTGAAAGTGTGGTGTTAAAGTCCCCTACTATGATTGTGTTACTGTCGATTTCTCCTTTTATGGCTGTTAGTATTTGCCTTATGTATTGAGGTGCTCCTATGTTTGGTGCATAAATATTTACAATTGTTATATCTTCTTCTTGGATCGATCCCTTGATCATTATGTAGTGTCCTTCTTTGTCTCTTCTAGTAGTCTTTATTTTAAAGTCTATTTTGTCTGATATGAGAATTGCTACTCCAGCTTTCTTTTGGTTTCCATTTGCATGGAATATCTTTTTCCATCCCCTTACTTTCAGTCTGTATGTGTCTCTAGGTCTGAAGTGGGTCTCTTGTAGACAGTATATATATGGGTCTTGTTTTTGTATCCATTCAGCCACTCTGTGTCTTTTGGTGGGAGCATTTAGTCCATTTACATTTAAGGTAACTATCGATATGTATGTTCCTATTCCCATTTTCTTAATTGTTTTGGGTTCGTTATTGTAGGTCTTTTCCTTCTGTTGTGTTTCTTGCCTAGAGAAGTTCCTTTAGCATTTGTTGTAAAGCTGGTTTGGTGGTGCTGAACTCTCTCAGCTTTTGCTTGTCTGTAAAGGTTTTAATTTCTCCATCAAATCTGAATGAGATCCTTGCTGGGTAGAGTAATCTTGGTTGCAGGTTTTTCTCCTTCATCACTTTAATTATGTCTTGCCACTCCCTTCTGGCTTGTAGAGTTTCTGCTGAGAGATCAGCTGTTATCCTGATGGGGATTCCCTTGTGTGTTATTTGTTGTTTTTGCCTTGCTGCTTTTAATATGATTTCTTTGTGTTTAATTTTTGACAGTTTGATTAATATGTGTCTTGGTGTATTTCTCCTTGTATTTATTCTGTATGGGACTCTCTGTGCTTCCTGGACTTGATTAACTATTTCCTTTCCCATATTAGGGAAGTTTTCAAGTATAATCTCTTCAAATATTTTCTCAGTCCCTTTCTTTTTCTCTTCTTCTTCTGGAACCCCTATAATTCGAATGTTGGTGCGTTTAATGTTGTCCCAGAGGTCTCTGAGACTGTCCTCTGTTCTTTTCATTCTTTTTTCTTTATTTTGCTCTGCAGCAGTTATTTCCACTATTTTATCTTCCACCTCACTTATCCGTTCTTCTGCCTCAGTTATTCTGCTATTGATCCCATCTAGAGTATTTTTTATTTCATGTATTGTGTTTTTTAATCAATGCTTGATTCATCTTTAGTTCTTCTAGGTCCTTGTTAACTGTTTCTTGCATTTTGTCTATTCTATTTCCAAGATTTTGTATCTGGGAAATAGAATCTTGGATCATCTTTACTATCATTATTCTGAATTCTTTTTCAGGTAGACTGCCTATTACATCTTCATTTGTTTGGTCTGATGGGTTTTTATCTTGTTCCTTCTCCTGCTGTGTGTTTTTCTGTCTTCTCATTTTGCTTATGTTACTGTGTTTGGGGTCTCCTTTTTGCAGGCTGCAGGTTCGTAGTTCCCGTTGTTTTTGGTGTCTGTCCCCAGTGGCTAAGGTTGGTTTAGTGGGTTGTGTAGGCCTCCTGGTGGAAGGTACTAGTGCCTGTGTTCTGGTGAATGAGGCTGGATCTTGTCTTTCTGGTGGGCAGGTCCACGTCTGGTGGTGTGTTTTGGGGTGTCTGCGGACTTTTTATGATTTTAGGCCACCTCTCTGCTAATGGGTGGCGTTGTGTTTCTGTCTTGCTAGTTGTTTGGCATAGGGTGTCCAGCACTGTAGCTTGCTGGTCGTTGAGTGAAGCTGGGTGCTGGTGTTGAGATGGAGATCTCTGGAAGATTTTCGCCGTTTGATATTATGTGGAGCTGGGAGGTCTCTTGTGGACCAGTGTCCTGAAGTTGGCTCTCCCACCTCAGAGGCACAGCACTGACTCCTGGCTCCTCAATTTGGGATGATTTGTTGTCTATTCATGTATTCCACAGATGCAGGGTACATCAAGTTGATTGTGGAGCTTTAATCCGCTGCTTCTGAGGCTGCTGGGAGAGGTTTCCCTTTCTCTCCTTTGTTCTCACAGCTCCTGGGTCTCAGCTTTGGATTTGGCCCCGCCTCTGCGTGTAGGTCGCCACAGGGCGTCTGTTCTTCGCTCAGACAGGACAGGGTTAAAGGAGCAGCCTCTTCGGGGACTCTGGCTCACTCAGGCCGGGCGGGAGGGAGGGGCACGGAGTGCGGGGCGAGCCTGCAGTGGCAGAGTTCGGCGTGACGTTGCACCAGCCCGAGGCGCGCCGTGCGTTCTCCCAGGGAAGCCGCCCCTGGATCCCGGGACCCCGGCAGTGGCGGGCTGCACAGGCTCCCGGAAGGGCGGTGTGGACAGTGACCTGCGCTCGCACACAGGCTTCCCGGCGGCGGCAGCAGCAGCCCCAGCGTCCCACGCCCGTCACCGGGCTCCGCGCTTTCAGTCGCGACCCGCGCCCGTCTGTGGAGCCCCTTCAAGAAGCGCTCTCAATCCCCTCTCCTCGCGCACCAGGAAACCAAGAGGGAAGAAAAAGTCTCTTGCCTCTCCGGCAGCTCCAGAGTTTTCCCGGACTCCCTGCCGGCTAGCCGTGGCACATTAGCCCCCCTCAGGCTGAGTTCTCGCCGCCAGCCCCAGTCCTTTCCCTGCGCTCTGACCGAAGCCCGAGCCTCAGCTTCCAGCGCCGCCCGCCCTGGTGGGCGAGCAGACAAGCCTCTCGGGCGGGTGAGTGCCGCTCGGCACCGATCCTCTGTGCGGGAATCTCTCCGCTTTGCCCTACCCAGGTATGTGGGGAGTTTCTTGCCTTTTGGGAGGTCTGGGGTCTTCTGCCAGCATTCAGTAGGTGTTCTGTAGGAGTTGTTCCACGTGTAGCTGTATTTCTGGTGTATCCGTGGGGAGGAAGCTGATCTCCGCGCCTGCATTTTTTTTTAATCCATCAAGCAGAGGTTATATTTCTATCTTTCTAATGAATTGTTATAATTACTGAATACAGACTGAATGATACTGTGTCCTCTCATAAGCAATTCCTCCTAAGAGGATGCCTGAAGTAATCTGTAGATAATTATTTCTAGCTGGGTTGGCCTAATCATATGCAAATCTTGGACCCCAGACCTGAGCTCTTGAAATGCTAGTTGCTCCTCAAGAACCTTCTTCATTGCTTTAATGGGATGTGAACAAGATTATCTCTCAGGACTGTTCTTCCTTGTGCTATATCTGCATGCTACGTAATTGAATCTGCAAGTGGTCTTGGTGGGTCTAAATCAAACCATAGAGATTCAGTGGGTGTGGTTCTTATGAACTGTAATCTATTGGCAGGAATCTTCTGTCAGTGACATTTGAAATCTGTCCTTAGTATTTTTGTGACCTGTAGGAAAGCAGTTTCATTGATAGGGTCCTTTCCTTAGCCATTATAAACAACAATTCTGTTTAGTCAAAAAATACTATTGGAGTATGAGTTCCACAAACTGGAAAAACTCTTTTTTTCTCCATATAATTGATGGATAGATGTTATTCATTTTTAAAGTATTCAAACTGATAAATATGTAAGGGATAATAAAATTATATTCTCACCATTTTGCAAGCACAAATAAAGTAATGTAATCAATCATTGGCAGAGGCTACCAACACCATAAAAATACACACATTATGTGACATCTGATGGAAGTCAGTGATGAGGTATTCATGTCAGACAAAATCAAGCCTAGATCTGATTAGCTCTTGAGTTCTAACCACGAATGGAAATAATATATATGCAAAAATATACACTGAAACTTAGATACAGTAAGTAAGGTCTTGGCTGCATGTATCTTTACCAGTAAGTAAAATGTAGGATAAACCACTTCATTTCTTCACCAAATACCTTGCAAGAAAAAAGTAAGATGGATGGGGAGCTTAAAGATCAACATTGCCCATTAGAAATAAAATGTAAGCCACACATATAAGCCCCACGTGTAATTTTAGATTTTCTATTAGTCACATTAAAATAAGTTTTTTAAACATGACATTTATTTTAACATATTTATTTAAAAATGTGTGCATACACTTACATATACATGTACATAAGAGACTTATTGTAAGGAATTGGCTTACTGGGACTTGCTAGGAAAGTCTAAAATCAGAGGGCAGGATGGCAGACTGGAAACAGCTGGGGAAATGTTGAAGCTGCAGCCTATATGTAGAATTTCTGCTTTCTCAGTGAAGCTTCAGTTTTACTCCTAAAGCCTTACAACTGATTGGATGAAGCTTACCTAAGTTACCAAGGAAGGAACAATCTCCTTAAAGCCAACCAATTGCATATTAATCAGTTATGAAATACCTGACAGCAACACTTAGATTAGTACTTCATTGAATAACTGGATACTACAGCCAATCCAACTTGATATATAAAACTAGTCATCATACTAAGGAATCATTAATGAGGAAGTGGCAATTATAGGCTGAAGTTTGGTTTCTAGGAGAGCTCATTGCTACTCAATTGGTCACTGTTTATAGCAGAGGTAGAAAATACATATATATATATACATATATATTTAAATTTTATTTATTTATTTATTTGTGGCTGCATTAGGTCTTCTTTGCTGTGCATGGGTTTTCTCTAGTTGCAGCGAGAGAGGCCTACTCTTCATTGTGGTGTGCAGACTTATTGCGGTAGCTTCTCTTGTTGCGGAGCATGGGCTCTAGGCATGCAAGCTTGTAGTGGTGGCATGTGGGCTCAGTAGTTGTGGCTCCCAGGGTCTAGAGCACAGGCTCAGTAGCTGTGGCACACAGGCTTAGTTGCTCTGCGGCAGGTGGGATCTTCCCGTATCAGGGCTCAAACCCGTGTCCTCTGCATTAGCAGGTGGATTCTTAACCACTGCGCCACCAGGGAAGTCCAGAAAATACATGTATTTTTAAAAGATAAAATACTTTATATTTAAACTGATGCTTCAAATTCAGGGCTGTGATATTTCTGTTTAAACTTACAAAAGTGTTTGTATTTTTTATCTTCTTTTTCTCATACTGATAATTCCCAGTTATCAACCAAATTATCATAAGTATTCATTCCTTTATCCCAAAATACACACTTAGCCTTAAAATCACTATACCAACACTACCACCAAGAATATGATTATTGAATCTATTATAAGCTATTGTTTGCAGTTCTTTTTGTACTTTGGATGTATCTCATTAGAAATGTACTGTCAACAACTTTTTAAATTAATAAACATTTTTTTCAAGCAGTTTCAGATTCACAGTAAAATTGATTGGAAAATAGAGAGTTCTCACCTACTCCCTGTTCCCACACACGCATAAACTCTCTGATAGTTGACCTCTTGCACCTCAGTGGTACATTGGTTATAATAGATAAACCTACATTAACACATCATTATCACCCCAAGTTCACAGTTTACATTCGTGTTCACTCTTGGTATTGTATGTTCTATGGGTTTGGACAAATGTATACTGATGTGTATTCAACACTATAGTATCATACAGAATAGTAACACTGCCTTAAAAATCCTCTATGTTCTGCCTATTCATCTTTCCTTCTCCCTTAACCTCTGGCAACCACTGAACTTTTCACTGTCTCCATAGTTTTGACTTGTCTTGAGTATCATATAGTTGAAATTCTACACTATGCTGACTTTCAGACTGACTCTCCTCACCTAGTAACATGCATTTAAGTTTCCACATTTTCTTTTCACAGTTTGGTAGCTCGTATCTTTTTTTAAAAAATAAATTTATTTATTTTATTTATTTATTATTTTTGGCTGTGTAGGGTCTTTTTTGCTGCATGTGGGCTTTCTCTAGTTGCGGCAAGTGGGGGCTACTCTTCATTGTGGCATGCAGGTTTCTCACTGTGGTGGCTTCTCTTCTTGCAGAGCACGGGCTGTAGGGGTGCAGGCTTCAGAGGTTGTGACATGCAGGCTCAGTAGTTGAGGTGCATGGGCTTAATTGCTCCATGGCATGTGGGATCTTCCCAGGCCAGAGATCAAACCTGTGTCCCCTGCACTGGCAGGAGGATTCTTAACCACTGTGCCATCAGGGAAGTCCCGGTAGCTCGTGTCTTTTTAGCACTGAATAATATTCCATTATTTTGATACAATAGTATATCCATTCACCTATTGAAGAATATCTTCGTTACTTCCGAGTTTTGTAAATTATTAATAAAGCTGCTATAAACATCTGTGTGCAGGGTTTTGTGTAGACCTATGTTTCAAATTTATGTTGAGTAAATATCAAGGAACACAATCACTGGATCTTATTTTATGTTAAAAGTATGTTTAGCTGTGTGAGAAACCACAAAATTGCATTCCAAAGTGATTGAGCTGTTTTGCATTCCTATGAGATTTCTGTTGCTCTACATCCTTGTCAGCATTTGCTGTTATCAGCGTCCCAAATTTTGGCCATTCCAATAACTGTGGTGGTAACGCATTGCTGTTTTATTTTGCATTTCCCTTTTGACATATGATGTGGAGCATCTTTTCATATCCTTATTCGTCATCTGTATGTCTTGCTTAGTGAGGTATATTTTCTTTTGGTTAATGTTAGTATGTAACATTTATCTGTTGCTTTACTTTTTATCTATCTATCTATCATCTATCTATCTATCTATCTATCTATCTATATATGTCTTTGTACTTTAAGTGGGTTTCTTGTTGAGAACACAGATTTGGGTCTTGATTTTGATCCACTGTGGCCACCACTGTATTTTAATTGATGTGTTTAGACCATTGCTATTTAAAGTGATTATTACTAATATAGTTGGATTGATATCTACCATGTTTTCTATTCGTTGTCCTTGTTCTTTGTTCCTAAATTTTGTCATTCACACTTTTTCTGCCTTTTACACTTTCAACTTTCATTTTATATTATTCAATTTCCTCTCCTTTCTTAGCATATCTATTATATTTTTTTAGTGGTTGCCTTATAATTTACAATATACATTTACAGCTAATCCAAGTCCACTTTCAATTAACACTATACCATGTGACAGTAGTTCAAGTACCTTATAATAATATCAATATCAAAAATTCCTAAGCAATATATATACACATGCATACATATATATAGTTATTCATAATCAGATAAATTGTTACTGTTATCATGAACAAACTATTATCTGCTAGATCAATTAAGAATAGGAAAAAATTAAAAAAAATGATTTTACCTTCACTTATTCTCCTATGTTCTTCCTTTCTTTATGTAGATCTGAGTTTCTGCCCTGTATAATCTTCCTTCTCTCTGAAGAACTTCTTTTAACATTTCTGGCAAGACAAGGCTATGGCAAAATGTTCCCATAATTTTTGGGTTTTTTTCTGAGAAAGCATGTCAGGAAATCAAGTGTTGCCTCTAGTCCTTGCTTACAGATAACAAGAAACTGAGCCCCTCAGTCCAACAGCCCACACAAAAACTGAAGGCTGCCAACAATCACATACACATGGAAGTGGGTCCACCTCAACTGAGCCTCAGAAGAGACCACAGCCCAAGCTGATACCTTGATTACAGCTTTGTTACATCCTGTAGCAGAGGATGTCTGGATTCCTCATCCATAGAAGCTGTGAGATAATACATATGTGTTACTTTAAGTCTAATTTTGTGGTAATATTTTTACGTTGCAATGGTTAAGTACTATAGTTACCAGTAGAATATTATAGTAAATTATTTAATTTGATTTTAGGTTTTAGTGTCAACCTATATTTGTTTTCAAACAGGATTAAGTCTTCCTTGATGGAAGGAATAACATGGCTAGAGTAACAGTGTTCATCAATTATCCTTGAAAACTTCATTAAGCAAAATCTTCAATGATCAAATTCTATCTTGATTTACTACAGTTATCTACAGGAAACAAAGCTCAACACTTCAATAACAAAGAACTATAGTGTCTTTTACATATAAACAACACAAAATGTTCTTTACAGGATAAAAGAATTTGGTTAAAAAAATTATGAGACTAAGGAAAATTTTTCTGGGACCATATTTCAATTTGGGAAAGTTCATCTTGGGAACCAAAATTGTTTCATAGAAAAGGTGCTTGAATGATTATAAGATCTTGCCCTTAATTCTGTTTATAACTTCTAGTTGGAGCTTTGAATAAGTCACTTAAATTCTCAGTTTTATAACCTATAAAATATAGATTATTTTTAATAGTCTCAGTGTAGGTACTGAGACTTCTTCTAGCTCTAAATTTTCATGATTCTATGAAATGCATACATCATTGCCAGAACAAGAAACAGGAACCACTGGGGTGATAATAAGTGACTGCCAATCTGTGTTGTATCAAGTATTCATGAATATTTTAACTCATATGTGTCTAAATATTTTCAGGGTAAGTACACCACTTTTATAGTATGTAGAAGGACTAGGATTTATAGTTGCTTTGGAGAAAGTATAGACTGAACTAGTTTACAATTATATTTACTGAGTTTTACTAATTTTATATTCTAAATAGTTTTTTTTTCTCTTTCTTAGTTGTGGATTCTGAATTAAAGAATTTTAGTGCTCTTTATTTCCATTAAAATAAAAAAAATACAACATATTACTTGAGTACATTTGAGGTGATTCGTCCAAAGAGATAGGAAAACATTACATTTATTTGTATTAGTCTGTTTATCTGAATTCACTTAAAACAACTATTCACTTTTTTGGTCTCTTTTTCAGTGAATTACTACTCCTGCTGGAGACATGTTATTTGAATATTTATACTGAATTATTCTAAACTAATCCTGACCAATTAGGAAATCACATATATTAAGCATATCTATGAAAGGCTTTTGAAAGATCAGGCCTCATTCAACTTTCCTTATCATAAAAAAATTTACCAGTTCTGTACACAATACCTTAATAGTCTGAAATAGACTCCTGTAACAAACAAATGAAGTGTCTTCAAAGGTTGATGCTTTTATTTATTAGTGTAGCATGAAAGAAAATACAATACAATAACATTTCACAGTGTAAAATGTACAAAGTTGGATAGAGACAGCATGAGTTGTCATCGGTTAATGTGCAAATGCTCACTGCCAGGGCAAAGCAACCAGGAGTGAACCATGGAATTATTGCATTCAACCTGAAATGTCAGCAAAGCAAAGAACTGATGAATAGTAACCAACTTTTCCTGAGCATGATGAAAGTACATACTAGAGCAGCAAAAATAACTTATTTAATATTTATGTTTTATTAAGAGAGGGACAATTATGTCTTTGCATAATATGACTTCAGGAGGCAGAGGCTGGGCTTAATATGTAAATGCTTATTTTGATGTGTCACCATACGTAGCCCTTTTCCTTTGCAGCTGGCTGGTCTTCCTGACTCTCTCCTTTAGTCAGTATCCAACCCAAAACTCACCAGGAAACTGTTCCTAATTAAATTTACCCATTTTTTAGTTTCACAGTTTCATGGACCTTTAGACTATCAGTATTGGAGCAGACTTTATAAATAATTTAGTTCAGCCCCTTTTGTCGCCCTCATCTCACTTAAGTAGCCACTTGTGTATGTATGCACACTTGGACAGGTGTTGCTGATTCTATTTGTTAGTACACTTTTCATCAACAAATTCTATTTTAAGTCAGCTTGGAAAATATTTATTTATTTAATAAGTTTTCCCATTCTTGAATAATTGAAAAAGCCTATTGACAAAATAATTTGAAGGATTACTGTTCAATTTTTTATTTTATTTTGGTCTATTCTGCTGAAGTTGGATGCACCCCATTCAGGAATTACTGAGGTGAATGATGAAAAATTTAAAATTCATCTAATCTATTACAACAATTTTAATGATAACATGGCAACGTCAAAAGAATGAGATGAAAAGTATAGAACCTGAGTAAGAAAAATAAACAAATAAATAAATAAATAAATAAATAAATATAGCCTTCAATATTCCAACAACTTCAAGTATACCCTCTAATTATATGTTGGCTAATTAACAGTTAACGCTTGAAGAACAGCGTTTTCCTTTCTAAGCCTGGATGTTTACCTCTTGTCTATGAGACATAATTAAGGAATTTGACATGGCATTAGCAATAATATCATTAGCTTTGGTTATTGTTGAGTAAAGTAGCAAAGGCTTAACATCCATTACCTTCCAAAAAATAATACTTCATGGTACGTACTATTTTTTTTTTTTTTTTTGGCTGTGTTGGGTCTCGTTGCTGCAAGCAGGCTTTCTCTAGTTGTGGAGCTTGGGGGCTACTCTTCATTGCAGTGTGCCAGCTTCTCATTGTGGTAGCTTCTCTTGTTGCAGAGCATGGGCTCTAGGTGCACGGGCTTCAGTAGTTGTGGCATGTGGTCTCAGTAGTTGTAGCACATGGGCTCTAGAGCACAGGCTCAGTAGTTGTGGCGCATGGGCTTAGTTGCTCCGCGGCATGTGGGATCTTCCCAGACCAGGGATGGAACCTGTGTTCCCTGCATTGGCAGGTGGATTCTTAACCACTGAGCCACCAGGGAAGTCCTGGTACTGTTTTTTAGAAGGATGAATCTTAAAAGTGAGAATTAGTGGCAGAATTGGAACTTGATATTCTATCTCAAAGATGCCATAATTTGAGTGTTCTTACTCATTCTACTCTTCTCTCCTCTTCCTTTGTTTGTACTACAGGATGATCAACTTTAATTAGTTTAATTAGAAAGGGGTTTATTAAGTGATCTCACAGAATTTTTGGAAGGACTGAAGAAAAATACACTAGGAGCATTTCCAGGGTTGACTGCCAGAAACACAATCCCAAACAAGCCTGACAAAGTTGCTTCCGCTATTTGGAAGCACAGATAACAGGAAAGCACCATGAGACCTGCCAGCTTCAGAACTGTTCCACCTTTGCCACAGTCAACAAGCTGCTGAATCTAGAAGCTACAGACAAGACTGGAAATTCTAGAATCCCTTTATCTCTACCACATTTCACACTATCAAAATGAATGGCTGGCATTCTGTCTCTTTCTTCAGTTAATTTAATTCCAAATCTAAGATTCATGACCGTGTATCTTATTAGCAAAAGCTGTATCATGAGTCTGTACCTTATGACATAATACTGGCTGGGTAATGTAGTTGTAGGGTTTAGTGCTGTTAATTTCACTGTGAGTAAACCAGCGGAGTGTGGAGAAAGCCTCATAAAAATGTGAACACCCTCTATTGAGAATCATTCACTACAATGTCCAAATATTATTCAGTGCCTAATAATTTACATATTGTTTAAATTACTTAGTACAAACATTCACACGTGGAAATCAAAGAATAAAATACATTACTTACATTTATTATTTTAGGTAGGGGTTGTGCAGGAGATGGGGAATAGAAAAATACAATAAAATGTTCCCCTTCTCTCATAGCATTTCACTGAGGTAAATTAAACTTACATCCCAATTTAAATCATTATCTCTTCTGAGAAATAGATTACTTAATAAATGGTTTGAATCTCTTTTGCCTGTCATTTTTCCATCTGCAGTGTACCTCCATATATATCAATTGGTGTATTTTATATACATATATACACATATATGTATAAATTACCATATTGTAAGATTAGTTCATTGTCTATATTGTTTACTGGGAATATTAAAAAAAAATTATACCACACTGATACTTACATAATTGGATAGCATATAGTGCAAATAATGCCCATTCTTAAACAGAATTTTATTTTCATGTTAAAACATGGAATTCATTGCTAAATAGCAGCAAAATATTATCTAGATGGTTTAAGGAAGTCACATTCTTCATTTGGTTTTTCTTGACTCATCACCTATCATCAGTATGGTAACAGTAATAACTAAAAATATGCTTGGGATTTTCACATGACTCATCAAAATTAATTCTCAAAATAGCTTCTGGAGTGCATAACATAAATATTATTATTACTATGTCTATATACTGCAAAGGAATTAAGGCCAATAGAATGTAATTAGGCATGAAAGAGTCCATTCAGCTGACTTGGGATGCTCAAATCCTATACATTCCAAAGAAAGGCCTGCCTTCAGGACTGTTCCTTAGAATATTCAGAGTAATTAGGATTACATATGCTTGAGGCTTTGGACCACTCTGCTGTGCCATTTATCCTAACAATGTGATTTATGGTGAAGACTGATTTTTGCTTGAGAGAGTGGGGAAGGACTGGAATCTGAGTCACTAAGGCCAGTCATGTGGGCGGATTCCCAATAAAAATCTCTACACAAAGCTCTGCTGAGCTTTTCCAATTGGCAACACTTCACACATGTTATCACACATCATTTCTGGAAGAATTAAGGGCATCTCCACGCAACTTCATTAGGAGGAACACCTGGAAATTTGTGCCCGATTTCTCCTGGACTTTGCCCCTTGTCCCTTTCTTCTTTGCTGACTTTAATCTGTATCCTTCTGCTGTAATAAACAATATACATGAGTGTAAAAGCATCTTAGTCCTTCTAACTTTTCATCAAACCCAAGGGTGATCTTAGGAACCCTTAACACAATAAGATGCGCTGAATATCACGTAGATTTCCAGGAAAATTTCAGGAGTTTTGATGAAAAACATCACACATTTTCTTTTAGAGCATATGACTTTTGTACATATGACAATAGCATAATTTTGCAGAGCTGCAGGCATGTTTTCCTTCTCTTTGGTAAAGTACATGTTGCAAGCAGGGGTGATTTGCCTTCAGCACTCATCAGTATTGTCTTACAAAGTAGAAATATTTGTTGCTCATGAAAAGTAAAGCACGGCTGTGTTTTATAAATTAGATATGGACAAAGTGGGCTTTGTAATGGACTTTTTTGTTTCTAGATGTGAGGAAGTACTGCATTCTCTGAATCTTTCTTTGTTTTTAGGAGATATCCAATGGAGAAAATATTGATCTTTCTTTTCTGTAGTCTCAGTGGCCAGCCTTCCTCTGGCTTAGTTTGCAATAATGCTTAAGCCTCCTGGCGGGGAAATGTTATTGGCTTGGTATCCTACATGTACAAGGATTCCATTGGGACCACCACTGCATTCTTCGACTTTCCTGGTTGAATTATTTTATCTTATATTGGACTTAATACACTAATTAGTATTGTGATGATTTGGTCTTCCATAACTTTATTTGTTCTGATATCGAGAAGTCCCTATGATGATCTAACATCCCTTTAGTTGCTAAGATTTAGAAGTACTTGTTAACTTCTAAGTCATGCTCAATCTAGACACTTTTTTGTTGGTTTTGTTTAGTTTAAGTGCAAAATTGAGTATATATGAACCTTATATTAAAATTGATATATGTGAATTTATATGAAATGAAATATATATAAAATATATTTTTATATGAACCATATATTAAAATTCATATGTGTGAAATACATATGAGGGACATAACACTACATTCTCTTAACTAGTGGAAGTGGCTACATGTTTAGAAAACAACTTATTCTACTTATATTGGTAAATAGATCAGTTTCATATAATGAAACATAGTTGAGATTTTTTAGCGTTTTACTTTAGATTTGACTTCAAAATACTATATGCTATTTTAAGAAATTGGAATACTTGAAGAAATTTCAAATATTGGCAATCCACAAAAAGAAAGAAGAGACAAATTCAATAGTAGTTCAGTAGGATATAAACCCCGCAGGCCTGACTGATAGTTATATTCCATCTGGTTCATGGTTATTTCTAGAAAAGGAACACAGCTACACACTGAAATGAACCTGATGACTTTCCATAGCTAAGCAACAAGCTGTTGCATTTCAGCTAGTTATAATATTATGTTATTCAGTTAGGTTTACTCTGAAATATTTTTTTCAGTCTACTGAGTTTTGTGGATTCCCTTTTATATGGAGGTTCTTTACATGTTTCATATGTTTATTCTTATCTTCTTCTCTTTTTTAAAAGGCTTGCAAAGTAAGAACTATCACAACATGCTATTTTGTTCTGATTTTGACCAGAGGGTGTATGTATTATTCAAGTGGCAGACCAACTGGAACACGAGTATGGCACAGAAGTATTTTTATTATGGTCATATAAGATTATCTGAATTTCATTAGCTGATGCTGGTTTGTGCCTGAAAGGAATGTCTTTCATAACCATTGAAAACTTGCAAAATTTCATTCCCTGAGACTTGGCTAAATTGAGATTTCTGGCTTAAGATATATTAAGGTATATTTACATATAATATAAAATGTTGATAATCTACCATTATATTTACTTTTAAATTTATTTCTTTAATCCTCACTTGAGGCAATACTATTTCATGCCATGGTGTGCCCATTCTAGAGGTGGACTCTATAGGTGTGGATGCCAGTCTTGACATTTTCTATTTAGATTACCTTGGCAAAATATTTTATCTCTCTAAGCCTCAATTTCCTTATCTGTAAAGTGGAAATAATAGTATCTATCTGGATCTTTATGAGAATTAAATTAGATAATGCAAATAAAACCATTAGGAAAGATTTAAGATTTAGGAAGAGTGCTATGATGGATGCTCCTGAGGGACTCCAATATTTTGAGATCCTGCTTTTATATAGTTGCTTCTGGCAGATTCTCCTCTCCTGTTTTTTGAAGATAGAAATATTATCTTATCCTGACCTGAAATGTCTCTGGAGAGGGGAGGGAGATGCCTTTATCTTTATTACTGTAGAGGGAGTCCAGGGAGAGATAGCTCTAAATATCTACAGAAGTTGCCATTTTTATTTCCAAGGCTATTAGGCAAACATCTCTCAACAAAGCTGTATATGCTTCCTGCTCAGAGGATGAGCATAAAAATCAGATCCAGGGAGAATTATATCCCAACACAGGGAGCTATTTATACTATCTACTCTGAGGCTCATGTAAATATTCCAACCTGATGGTTTTATGCATAATAAAAGCAAGATGAAGAGTTAAAATGAATTAGAGAAAAGCTAAGGTAAAAGCACAGGTTTTCATACTCAAATCCAGGATAGGCTCCTCAATATTTGATGCTTAGTTTTTTTCTTTTTCTCGGCTAGATAATTATTTCTGTTGCCTGATTTACATATTTTACAACACAACAAAATTTTGTTTTAAAAATTATTTTTCTGGAATTGGGCTTTTATTCAGTGTGACATCATCTAGAGACTTGATTTTTATCTTCCTCCAAAATTTTTGTAAGAATCATTTATCTTTTTCCACCTCAAAGTGAATGTTATTGGTGAAGAAATAGTACTTTCATACTACCTGCTTTTCAAGAAAATAAATTACACATCTTGATATCAAAATTCAAAAGTGCCAAATGAAAGCATGCTCATAATTTTTTATAAATATATCTTCAGAAAAGTAGATCATTTAATAGGAGTACCATCATATTGAATTTTAAAATATTTATAAAATTTTTAAAATTAATAAAATGTATATGATTTTATTTATTTACTTAAAGTAGTCTTTAGGGATACCTATATTTATCATATATATACAAATATGCCATGATGCATTTCTGCTTATATCTTAGACATACTATTTAGTGGAGTTATACCATTTGAGAGAACAATAAATGAGGATGATAAAGAAACCTGTTGAAATGCATGCCCTAATGTTTTTGCTAAAGTATTGTTTTGATATAATATTATTACTTGCAGGTCATATGTGCTAATTTTGTATATATTATGAACAAGCAACCCCAAAGTCTATTTCTCTCATAACTAATAAGGGGGAAAATAAACATCAGATATTGTCAGACACAAACAGGAGATGGTTATCTTTCATGGAATTTACAACCCTGCCTTTATTCATGAGGACAATGATACAGTAAGTCACTACCCCCCAAATTCAGGGAAATCAAGCCTTTATTAGAATGGTACTAGTGATAGAGAATGGATAGAATGTATATAAATTATACTTCTGTTTCTTCTACAACAGTTTTTGACTCAATATCCCATTTATTTCATTAGCAGTATGACAAGCAATAACTTTTTATATTATTCCAGGAACTAGACTAAGAGCTTTATATAAGTTACTTCACTTAATTCTGAAATAGTAATAGATACTATTATTTTCTTGATGACAGTATAAATGAATATCCACTAGATTATACCCTTCATAAGGGCAGAAACCATGGCCATTTTGTTTATCAACTTTTATTCAGTGCTATGGCACTTGGCACATAACAGAAGCCAATACTAATTAATAAATGAATAAACAAATCCCCCCCCCTTTTTTTTTTCGGTACACGGGCCTCTCACTGTTGTGGCCTCTCCCATTGTGGAGCACAGGCTCCGGACGCGCAGGCTCAGTGGCCATGGCTCACGGGCCTAGCCGCTCTGCGGCATGTGGGATCTTCCCGGACAGGGGCACGAACCCGTGTCCCCTGCATCGGCAGGCGGACTCTCAACAACTGCACCACCAGGGAAGCCCCAAATCCCCATTTTTAAAGTAAAAATTTGGGTCTCTAATTGACCAAATAACTTGGTTATAGTTTCACAATGAGAAAGTGATGTAATTAGTTTGCTAGCCCTAGCCTGTTTGGCAGCTTCAAATTCCTCTTTTCATGTAATTCTAAGGAAGAATCATAACAAACTTTTAGGTCAAATGTACTATACTCTCCTTACCTTCTACATCAGGAGGGCTAAAAATGAGAGTACCCCCCTAATAGTTTCTGGAAACTAGCATATTACATTTGTGTTACTGAACTCAGAAGGATGAATTAAATGCATCCTGTCCAATGAGTTGGTTGAAGATATTATGCTAGAGTGATAGATTTGTGCCTGTATTAAAACTTCATTGTTTTGAGGAATAAAAACTATAAGTTAATTGTGTTTGATTATGTAGAAAATGGTCTATAATCTAAGTAGCTTTGTCCCCAGTAGCCCTACCAAAGGAAGAGTGTGAGGAGAGAGAGAGAGAGAGAGAGAGAGGAGAAGAGAGGAGAGGAGGGGAGAGAAGAGAGGGGAGGAGAGGAGAGGGAATGAGTGTTTTGTCCTCGAGATTGTTTCAATAAGTTACCTGCAGCTTAAATGGACATTTTCGTTTCAATGCTGAACCTTTCTTTCTTTACCTTCTCAATACATTGCCTGTCAGTTGAATTTATGACAACTCACCTGCATTTTGCTTTATTCTTTTAAAAGTGTTTTAAAAGCATTCTGGAACTCTCCAAACAATAAAATAACTAACAAGAATAATGTTTTCTAAACAATAATTCATTTTTTAAATGGTCAATAAATACAAACAAGTCTCCAAATTTCTCTTTGCAACTTACTAGTGAGAAGAAGGATTAGGAAGAAAAATCCATCAGGGCTTGCTGTGTAGTGACAGCTATATGGATCCCTTCCAGGCCTGCACTGAACCCCAAGCCAGCTCACTGTGGGTCATTTAGCACAAAATTGTTGGAAAACAACACCTGAAGCAATGGCTCGTGTCTTTTAGACCAGTTTATCTTCAGCAGTTCCACTAGGTGGGATTGAAATGGAATGGGAAATTCTACTGATTTTGAAGCTAACTTGACTTCTCCCAAATCCCAAGTATGAGGTTTCATGTGATTAATAGTGACCACATAATTAATCATCTGCATCAGAATAATCTGAGAGTAAAAGACTGTGATGTTAATAATTACAATGGGACAACTAGCTCAAAGGAGAATTCTCTCATGCAAACTGGGACCTATGGTCATGTTAAAAATGGCAAATTCTGACTAATTTTGGGAAGAATATGTTGGCTGTGGAGGACTGATACCCATTATTGGAGCTAACATTTCTTTGTCACTTCTCTATGTAAGTACAGAACTATTTTATCCAGAGATTTACTGAGTCGTGTTTTTCTTGGTAACTCTGATTCTAAGATACAGTGGACTGGAGTGTTCAGACTTCTACTTCTGGTGATAGGCAACAGATGTCTTTTGCCCAACATGTAGGTTCACAGCCTATGATGTAGAAAACTGGCTAGATAACCTTGATCCCAGCAGTCATACTACCCCCTCAAAGTCCTATCCTACAGATTGTATCCAGAATTTACTTGCAGCTTGAATGTGCTATTCATGGCCCAGGAAGAATCTGAACATAAATGATGAACATAAATCAGGACAAACAGGATGGTGTAAAGCAAATTTTAATTTCCTATTGGGTACTAGTTTACAGTTATTCTCAAATGGTATTTGCAACATTTTTATTGGGTCCTTTTCTCCCCTCTTCCTTTCCTATTCTTCACTTCTACCCTCACTGCTTGATCCTGGCTCTATTTTTCCACTGCTCCAAGTGGTCAAGCTAAAAGATTTCATTACTTTCTTGCCTCTGTGGTTGAGCTTTGCACCATCTTCTCCCACCCTGTACTAAAACTACCATTAGATAGAGTGTCTAACTTGTATAGGGCCTTAGGAAGGGACTCATTTCTATGTTTTCTGAGAGTTATATACTTACTGCAGACAGAATCATAGAGATGAAATTGTATTTATTGTTAAGGTTAAGTGCCTAGAGTAACAAGTTAAATTTGTAAAAAATACTCAGAATTTGGGGGGGGGGGTGCGGTCAACTCATTCCATCCCAGCCTCCCTATATCTAGCCATTCCTTGATCAAAGATTATTAACTAACTTTGTGTACAGCATTTTGTTCTCTAGCTTACTTCACCTGAGTTTTACTTGCTTTTCAGGTCATTTTAGTATCAAACAGTGTGTTGAATGTTTATCTGTTTTATTTCCTTTAATATTTACAATAATCCTATAGGGTGTCTACTATGGTTATCTTTATTTCACAAATCTGGGAACTCTAGGAAATCATACAGCTAGTAAGTGGGACAGTCACAGCGTGAAGTTTTGCTTTCCAGTCTTAAAAATATTCTATGTATATGAATAATTGCATATTCACCCATAATTCTCTACAACAAAAACATAAAATTCAACTTTTAATACCATATATTTAATTGAATTGCTTATACATATACAGGGGCAACTGTAAATTATAGCTGACTTCATACTTGACTTTAAATTTTGAGACCCAAAATGCCATCTCATTTTATATTGCATGAGTTGGGTCAATGAAGTCAGTGAATGTCATTTATTTGAGCATTAACAAATGAGTCATTTTTGGTAAATCACAGCTGTTTCTTCACAGTTTCTATAAATGTCTTTTCTTGAATTGGCAACAACCACAAGCAAAGCAGTTTTATTTTCATCTTGGTATCAAGGTGCAACATGAGCTACAATGGATCATGTGCATGCTTATGCTTGCAATTGCTTTATATGCTTTAAATTCCATTTAACTGGGTATTCCAAATTCCATTCTGACAACAGGTAAGGTCTAGAAAAAGAAAAAAAATACGAAATAAAGCTGGCTTTTTAAAGAGTTAGTTAGAAAAATTATAATCTTGTATAAAAAAATGTTTAAAACTCACATGACAGTCGTGATTAAAGGCTATGCAGGAAAATCACAAAGCACTCAAAAAGGTTTCAGCTCCTTGCTAGATGTAGCTTAGATTGTAGCATTGAAGCTTTTCTTAGTTCAGTTAATGAGAGAGACCTATGAGGGAGATTATGATCATTTCTGATTCTTTTTTCTCAAAGATCATACATGCATTTAACACTCATTTCCACTTGCCACTAAGTGAAAACTTCATTTCCTGCTTGCTTTCCACTTCATAGATGATATGAGAGAGGTAGAAAAAGAGAGAAGTACTAGTAGATTATTCTTTAAATTATAATGTATTACATTTCAGGAAAGAAAAATCCACTCCAAATAGCTAAAATCAAAGGAGATGGGCTATTTTGAGGGTGAAAACACACCTCATAGAAATTCAGGAAATTCTTACCATTCTGACATTGCAAAGGGAAAGAATGTTGACATTTGTAGGTAGAGCTGGGCAGCAGGAATTTACGTGACCATGTGCTAATAATGAGCAATTAACACTAATCAGTTATATCCAATGTGTCTTTTTTTTTTCCTATGCTGCTTCTGACTGTACAGCTGTTCATGTACCTCTTCATTCAAAATCCAGGGAAAGAACACATTTATTTCTGGCCAGAAAATAAATTGGAAATCGAATCACCTCTAGCTGGAAATACAGAATCATGTGATACATACAGTTGGCTAGGTCCGGAGGTTATAAGGAGAGTAGACATATTAAGTTAAAATGTGGGTTATTGACATACCAATTTCTTATCAACCATGTTTTTGTATAGTTCATATTATGGAAGTTAATCTATTTTTGACTATAGTCCTTATCCCAAGTCACACAATTCATACCCTTGCATCAGCATCAAAGAACAAGTGTAAAGACTTCTCTGTCTTTCTTTTTCAATTATCTAGAGCTCAGTCTTTAAAATGAATAAGCAGTTTTCCTAATAACTATAACAATCACTTTTCTTGTTTTCCATTTTAGAAATTCATGAAATGCTGAAGCTGTTTATCTCCTAGAATTGCCAAAGATTCTACAGATGCCTTCTAAAAATCAACATGTGTGTGCCTTCACAGGGTATGCTCTAATGTTTTTTTTATAATCTCCTTGGGTTAAGTGGGCCTGTTAAACTCTTCTCTCCTGATTCAGAAGTCCTGAATTCTATATTTCCTGTCTCCTACCATCAGAAGACACTTGAATGCCTTAATTTACTGTCTCTCAGAGTTTCTGCTGTTTAGCTATGCCTTCCTAATTCTATTCTGTGATTTGTACTCGTTCAAGTTTGTATCATATAAGCAATGATAATTAAGATAATATTTGATTTATTTTAAAATATTATTTTATCCTTATTTGAGGAGAATATCATTAGAGAATCACAGAAACAATAATATATGGATAAGTAATTCAGTTGCTATAAAGCATGTTATTCTGTAAACAGAAAATTATTGAGTACATATTGGAGAAGATCATTGTCAAGCTGTGGTGCCAGAATAGTAAAATAATCTGAAAGAGCTTAGATGTCTATTACATATTTTTTTAAATTTTTGTTGAGAATAAAATACAGCATTAACCTATAGTGCTGCCTAAAGTCTACTCCATTTCTTCTGAGTTGCCAAACAGAATCAGAAGTAGAGCTATCACTGAGTATGAAACATAGTATTTGTACAGGTCCATGGCTTACCTGTATAAGAATCAACTGGGAAAATGATCAGCATGTTTAATATGGACACACCCTTGTCACAACCTCAGAGATTCTGATTCAGTAAACATTTGTATTTTTAAAGAGTATTCCACGTGTTTTACAAATTACTAAAGCCCATCCATTTGTGGTTGGAATTTAGAATAAAGCAGGACTGGTATCTAATACTGATCCCCAAATTTTCTAGTTCTCAGATCATGGACAAAATAAAACACTTAATAAATCAAAACCTCCTTTTCCTCATCTATAAAATTGATACAATAGTACTAATAGTCAATTCATAGATTAATTGAGATAACAGATGAAAAACAGTTAATTTCAGGGCCTAGTATAAATTTGCTGAAACTTGGTAATCAGTGTTAATATTATCATAATCAAAAACAACAAATAACATTTGTTCACTAGCTTTGTTACTTTGAAGGAATTAAAAATTTTCTGGGCAGAGGGCAAAATGCCTCTCACTCTTCCATACACATTAAACCAGAAGCCCTCTAAGATATACTGCTTCCTAAATAAGGTTGCCAGCTTTAAAACAATAATATGAGACACTCAGGTAAATGTGAATTTCAGATAAACAATAGGTTTTTTTTTAGCATTTTAGTATTAATATTAATATGTCCAATACATACTTAAGTATAAGTATATTCTATGCAATATGTGGGACATACTTGTAGTAAAGATGTATTCACTGTTTATCTAAAACTCAAATATAACTGAATGTCTTGTTTTTGTTTTTGCCAATCCTGCTCATAATGGTAGTATTCAATGTTCATCTTAAACTGATTTCCCACTTGGGTAAAAATGTTCATGAGGGTTGAACCCACAGGCTAGATGATCGCCTCTCCCAAAAAGATGTATGGTTGAGCCTGACTGCAGGCAGCCTCAAAAGGCATTTTCTGATTCTCAATCACAAAGATTAAGAAGCTTGGGCAGTAAATCGTTACCTATTTGACTAACCTATAATTTTCCTCAGCTGGCTAGATAATGTCGGTCATTTTAATTCCATTTCTCTGCATACTCTTTTTTCTCCTTCAGCTCTTCAGCATTTTGCCCTCCTCACAAAGTGGAAGATGTCCATAATGCATTCCTTATTACTACTTTGCTGAGTGTCCTTGGGGACCCATCTGTCTGAAATGCTCTCCTGTCAGCAGTAGGGAGTCAGGAGTGACTGCTAACCTGAGAAGAAGGCATTGCCACCATTCTTGATATGGCACCTTCTCTTATTTCTCAATTTTTGTGTCAAAACCAATTTGAAAATAGCAAGTCCTGCTTTATAAGTAACACATAATAAAGTCTTGTTTGGGGGCTGATCAAAAGAAAAGACTCTACATGTTTATACATTGCAAGATCAGTGGATCTAGGATTTATATAAAAAGCTGGATTAATCAATAAACAAACCAAACTGCCAGGATGGTAGATTGCTCATGACCATGAACTAGCTGTAAAACAGGAGATCTGTACATCAATTCCCACTCTACAGAGAGATTTTAGCAAATAATAAAGATTTCAAATGCAATTCCCTACTTAATAATTATATGGTAAAATGTCTGCTGAAAAATAGAAATGTCTTTAAAATAATAATACATTACCCTAAATACTTATCTAGTTTTATTTTAGATATTATATTGTATAGTTTCCAACAATATTGCATACATTTTTAAAATGTCCACTCTGAAGTCTGCACAGACAAGTAGCACCAGATAAGCTGAGAGCAAATCATCCTACAGCAATTGGGACCAAAATGTTGAAAAACTACGGGCTTGCTTACTCCTTTATTATAGTGTCTTCTGTCACAGCCCTGAGACAGTGCTGTGATGAACTGCATTCGTCTCCAAGCTTTCTTGGAACCTTATTCACTTCTCTCTTAGTTCCTATCACACGGCACAGGTATGGTTGACTGACCAAGCTGTAAGTTTCTGGAAAGCAAATTCCACCTCTAAATAAGAATGGTAAAAGTAGTGCTGTTTATTGAGGGCTTATGTGCTGGACAATGTACTGAGTTCTTTCTCAACATCATCTCCCTTGATCATAACAATATTATGAGTTGGATATAGTTATCTCAATTTAAGTAATTTGTCCAGGGTGACCCAGATACTATGTATTTTGAATTGAAAATCAAACTGTAGGCTAATTCAGATCTTCTAATCTCTATAACATCTTGTGTTCCACATTAACTTTCTTCCCAGTATGTAGCATAATGACTAACAAAATAGTATGCAATGAAAGACTATTAAATAAATGAATTAATTACTGATAAAGTTATATGTTCAAGACCATGATTATGCTTCTGCCTCTTTCTTTTTAACTCTTTGTATTGAACATTTCTTTCTATTTTCCCAGAAAATAAACAAGGAATTCCATGGCAATAAATTGTACATATTGTAAAATACTTTGTTATAATATGATTAGAAGTAACAAATGTTAATTATGTACAGAGTATCTATATAGCTGTTAGAATAAATGAAATATTTACATGCATAGGGAGCAGAATATTTTGTCATTCTCACTACAGGGATTTAAACGTCTCTCAAACTCCAAAAAGTAGCATGTTTATAAAGAAATTATATTTTTGAACAGTTATTCACAGCATGACTTTAAAGAAGAATTATCAATCTTATTTCACCATCCCCCATAAACATATGAGTTAGTGAGTGTGTGTGTCTTTGTGAGGAGGTTTTTAATATTTATATAATACATATTTGTGATAGTGTGTGTGTGTATGTGTGTGTGTATATATATATATATATATATACATATATATATATGTATATATATATAGTGAGAGGTTCTTAAATATAATGTCTTCAAATAAATTAGAAATCAGAGTTAAGAAAAAAAATAGCAAAGCAAGTGCAAATATAGAACCACAGAATGAGCTTTAAAAGATGGGTGTGATATGAGTCTAAAATGCATTTGGAATTTGACAAATACTAGATAACAGAGATAAATTTATATCTCTTGAAAAAAGTAAAATATCTGTATAGCTAGGTGCCTATTTTAATCAAAAAAATTTATCAAACACCAGGGTTCAGTTTCACTATGGAGATAAATAAACAAAGCCTGAAGTAGAGAGTATACAAACCACACATATGAATTATTTTTTCTTATCTTTAATCTTCTTATACTTTAATTTATTACATGACTTCAGTGTCAGGGGAAGATTTCTAAGACAATATATTACACTTCCAGTATTTTGAAGAAGTTCATGCATCTAAGTACTCCAAATATTTTATTAGTGGTATTTAAAGAAAGCTTGAAGATAACTTTATGCTTATTCTAAGATTCATATAATTTATTTGTGAGTTTTTCCTATTGCTATTTGCTTGCTGATATTAAAATTCTTGTCAATCACCAGTAAGGAATTTTTTCCCATGCAAGAAAGACCAGAGTGTCTAAAAGGAAATTTTACAAAAAGGACAAAAATACATTTTAATTAAAAATATGTTATTATTCTGATCATTTATATCACAACAGTTCTTCTTAAAACTTTTAAAGACTTTGTCTTAGAACAGGAAATTTTTACTCAAAATAATGTTTTATGCTTTTTCCTGGTACTTTTTATTTTGAGAGTATTGATTTTTTTTTAGTTGTTAAGTTGTACCTTCTATTTCCTGATTAGCAGTACAGTCATATTTTTCAAACTTTTGTTTCTGAACAATTTTCACTTAAATATAAACTGGCATTCACGTGTATGATACTGTTTGACTCTTCTGCCCAGGTTTATTAACAATTACTATAATATTGCTTCTGGGGAAACTTAGATATAATTTCCAGTAGCTGTTCCACAGTAGAATACCACCAAGAGGGTATGTCTCTGTCCTTCATTCAGATGATTCACTATCAGCCAACAGTATTCAATTTCCAAAAAACTCTGACCCTGACTTCACTCATTTTGGAGTTATCATCATCTTACAGAAAAAAAAATCCATCCACTTTTAAATGGAAGTACATTTTCTCATTTAGACATCCTCCCAAAAGGCATGAAAAGTAATATTCTACTCTTGAAATTTCTGTACTTAACATTTTATTTTGTCTGATCTTATGAAACATGATACCAGCAGATTTCACTAGGGTTATGTGCAATAGAAAGTGTTGAGAACAATTAGATCGGGCTTTCATTTAATAAGCACCAAAATGAAGCTAACATCATATTAAAAATGATTCTGAAAAAAATGATACTTTACTATAGTGAATGCAGTTTTATCAATGTGTTTCAATAAGCATTTAATATACTAAAATATGTATCTTTTTTATTTAGTTTAGAAGGAATAATGAGGAACCTTTGGTTTTCACAAAATACTATGACTTAGATAGTAATACATTATTATCCCTGCTTTATAGTTAAGAAAACTAAAGTTTAGAGATTATGAAGACACTGGTTCTAGGTCAAATAGCTAGCTTGTGTAGAGTCAGCATCAAATGAAAATCATCACGTACCCAAATACAGTGTTTCTCCTAGTATTCTACTGTGTCTCCACATACAAGATGTGTAACAGACTATGGATAAATATACAACCAGGATGGGGCCCGTGCCCATGAGAGGTTTACAGGCTATAGAGGATGAAAGATAAGTAGCCTAAGAGTTTGAATCCAGGTAAAAATGTGGTAAGTAATTATTTATTTCATTTATTTATCAGATATTGACTCTCTTCAACTATTAGAATGCAAATTCCACAAGGGCAGGTATCTTTATCTGTTTTGTTCAAGCTGTATCCACAGATACTAGAACAGTACCTGATAGTCATACAACAAATAGTTTTGAATGAGTGAATAAAAGTCAAGATTAAAATACCAGTGAAAAGATAAGAAAGCATTGAAGTGAGGAAATATTTTCCCACTAGTAGTTAAGGAAGACTTTGTGATCTGGACACTGCCTATGTCTAGGACTTTACCTCCTGCCATGACCCTGCTTCCTCACTGTGTTTCAGCTCCTCTGGCCTTCTCTGATCACCCAGTTAGAATTAGCTAAATAATCCCTGACATACCCTAGCACTTGTCACTCCCTGTTAATTAATTAACTTTTTTATTAATTTGTTCATTCTGGTAGTTGTTGGTTTCCCCTTTCTAAGCAATAAGCTCAAAGATCTTTCTTTTGAAATATGCCACATTATTCATAACACTTAGCCCACTAATATAAGGGCTTGATATCTGATGACTGAAGAAATAAATAGGGAGGCATGGAGAGAAATCAAAGATTAAGTTAGTAGCCTAAGAGACAGCTGATACAAAATTCTGGCTGGAGCAAGATGTTGATAATTGCTTAAGGTGGCAAAGTTCTTTTAGGAATTTAATCTGAGAAATATTGAGAGAATACAATTATTGACAAACTGGAACAAAAAGGGGACAATTCTGTTTTGGAGACCAGCTTAAACACAATGAACTGAACTGCAACTGCTGAGAAAGAGACTCCATCTCTAGAGTTTCCTGGTAACCTAAATTACCTTCCAGGTCTAGTTTCCATGAAGTCCAACAATATCATGGCTCTTGTTCATCTCTGGAATTGTGCCTTTTTGTTCCCTGATTTGATGTGTATTTTTACATCACAACTTCATTACATAGTGTAGTCTGCAAAATCTGTTTCTTGCAACAAAAAGGATTTGATACAGAGTCAATCAGACATACTCAGGTCCCTCCACAAACAGCTCTTTAATTTTTTTTATTAGTGGACTATTTCCCTGTCTTATTTTTCTTAAATAATTGAAAACAGAGTACACTTTTTACATCATTTTATCTACACAGACCATGTTCAGCCAGGGCAGATAACTAGAACTCACTCTTCTATCCACTACCAGTCTTGGCTGGTCTTAGTAATTTCTAAAAATAAGATGATCTCAAGAGCACTACTATCTATCAATGTGATGTAATTTGAAAAACACTGATGTACAGCAAAGTGAACCAGTTATACATTTACATACATACACTCTTTTTTTTTTAGATTCTTTTCCCATATAGGCATTACAGAGTATTGAGTAGAGTCCCCTGTGCTATACAAGTAATAAGAGCAGACTCTTATTACTTATCTATTTTATATATAGTAGTGTGTGTATGTCAATCCCAATATCCCAAGTTATCCCTCCCCCCTCCATCCCATGGTAACCATAAGTTTGTTTTCTACACCCATGACTCTATTTCTGTTTTGTAAATAAGTTCATTTGTACCTTTTTTTTAGATTCCACATATAAGTGCTATCATATTATATTTGTCCTTCTGTGTCTGACTTACTTCACTCAGCATGGCAATCTCTAGGTCCATCCATGTTGCTGCAAATGGCATTAATTTTTTTCTTTTTCATGGCTGAGTAATATTCCACTGCATATATGTACCACATCTTCTTTATCCATTCCTCTGTTGATGGACATTTAGGTTGCTTCCATGTCCTGACCATTGTAAATACTGCTGCAATGAACATTGGGGTGCATACATCTTTTCGAATTAAGGTTTTCTCCAATTTATGCCCAGGAGTAGGGTTGCTGGGTCATATGGTAGTTCTATTTTTAGTTTTTTTATGGAACCTCCATACTGTTCATTGTGGCTGCACCTATTTATATTCCCACCAACAGAGTGGCAGGGTTCCCTTTTCTCCACACCCTCTCCAGCATTTATTGTTTGTAGATTTTTTAATGATGGCCATTCTGACCGGTGTGAGGGGATACCTCACTGTAGTTTTGATTTGCATTTCTCTAATAATTAGTGATGCTGAACATCTTTTCATGTGCTTTTTGGTCATCTGTATGTCTAAAGTTTCCTTGTGACTATAAAAGCTTCCTTTCCCTATGGGCCATAGCTATAAAAAAAAAGAGCTTATAAATCAAAGAGTTAAGAACTGAAGTGGATCCATATAATGGAATATTAATCAACAATAAAAAGGAATGATGTAATTTAGAGCACTCAGAATCATAGGAGGTAGAATGGTGATTACCAGAGACTGGGGGAGGGGAAATGTGGAGTTATTATTTAATAGCTATAGAGTTTCAATTTTGCAAGCTGAAAAAAATTCTAGAGATGGATGGAGGTAATGGTTGTACAAAATTATGAATGTACTTAATACCATTAAACTACACTTTAAAAAGTTTAATATGAAAATATTATGTGTATTTTAACACAATAAAAAGAAATTAAATTAAAAAATACTTTTGAAAAAAAAGAGAAGACACTGAAAGATCACCTAATCAAGCATACTTCCATGATACATCCCTCTGTGATTCCCTAAATATATATTTTTGAGCCATTTTTAGAAACCCATCTAAATACAAGCACATTTAAATACAGTTATTGACCCATATTTGTCAGTCTGAGGAATTTTCAATACCAGGAGTTAAAATAATAAAAATGTAGAATATTATTGTAGGTTGATACACAGGAAGAGAAATTGGCCTCAAAAGACATCTTATAATTTTACTAAATATAAGTATTTGGCACTTTACCTTTTCTTTGTTTTATTTCCTTTTTTCCCCTAAACTTGCCATCATTGTTTTACATTCTATTCTGCATACTATTTTACTTCCTGCTTTTTTTTGTCCCATCTGCAGAAATGTTTCATCATAAATTTGAACAATTGGTCTTTAAATAGAATGATTATACAGATATATGTCCTGAAGAATAATGTCTCCTAGCTATCTTTCAACTACTTGTTAATCTGCACGTTGTTTTGTCATAATCTGATTCTTTCCTTCCAGTAAAGGAAAATTTTTTTAAAAAAAGAAGTTAGACACAGAAAAAAATCCCAGAGGCCAACAAGACTAATGGTTTCATTTTTCAAATGAAGAAACTGAGGTCTTGAAATATGACATGACTTCATAAGAAGTCAGTCTCTCGGAGGGCGCTTGGCCTGTGTTAATTCAACTAGCCATTGTAGGAGTAAGAATTCTAGGCAACCAAAGCCTTATAACACTTAGAAAGGTACATAGTGCCATATTCTCTCTGGGACCTCAGTAAATATTTACTGATTTTAATTACAATTATTTCCAAGGCATACGCTTTCCATTTTAAGTGTCAATTCATTTAAGAACAGCATTCATGTTGTTGATCTTTGTCTCATAATTCTAATTATTTTAAGATTTTGTATATGTGTCCTCTTAAAATTTTTATTAGCTTTATATGTCCTAGTTTCTAGTCCTCTCCAAGTAAATTTCAAGTAAAACAAAATCTCGATTATGTATTTGGCAAATATGGATTATAGTATAGTTCTGTGATTACATTTTTAAAATACATGTATTATGTATATCCTTTGAGCCAATCAATTTTATCAGTTAATTATGTAATTAAGACTTTTTTTGGTAACATATTATGAACTTCATAGGATGGGGTAGCTTCTTCAAAACCATTCTGGTCTAGTATATAATTAAGTAATTAAGTTTGATTCTCAATAAAGAAAAATACCCTTTGAATAATTAGTGAAAAAAACAGACCATAAGCAGTATACAATATGTTTTCTTTCACAGCTTCGTTACTGAAGACATAATGTATCATACGATAATACATATTCTTGATTAGCATAATATGAAAATGTCAGAATAGTATTTCTGACTATGATGAAAACATCAAGAGCAATTTATCTATATATAAATATAATTCCAACATAGTAGAATGTAGTGTGCTTTGAGAAAAATCTGAGCCTCATTTGATTGCTAAAGGAAAAAAAAAATGTAAGTTTTTTTAAAGACAATATTAAAATATGATTATAGTTTAAAAAAACTAAAAAATGGTTAAAAGTCTTTTAAGACAAAGGTAAAATTTTCTCAGAAACAAATTATGATTCTAATTTTCTGTTTTGTTCCTAGATCCCATTTTAAATTTATTTTTTAATAATAAATCAATTTTAAGAATGACAGTAGAATAATTATATTTAAGACTTTATTTTCAATAATTATATTATTTAAAAATAAGTGGGTTTAGAAGGAAATTTTAAAAAGAAATTAGTTTCTAAAGAATATTATTACAATTTTGTTTGAGCCTCAATAAGAATTATTTAATTTTACAAAATATTAAAACACATTAGAGATTATATTCAGCTCTAAATATTAAGTTAAGAAAATTCCTGGATCATTTCACATCCTTTCAGTGAGAACCAATGATTCCATCTTTGTAATAACACTAGGGACAGACAAGGCTGTTTGCCACCCTGGGTCAAGTGGCCTGGGACTCAAGGCAATCAATACCTGAACCTTGACAGCTACAAACCCATTCTTGCCACAGCAATGATGTGTCACACAGTTTGGGAAGATTCTCAGTACAATGTGATGCATTCAGTAATGGTCACGGCATAGGAAAAAAAAACTATATAAATCATCTGTGGCGTTTAACAAAGGCTTCAAATAAATGAAGAATTATTCAGAGGATTCCAGGCAGGGGAAAAAAAAATAGGAAAGGATGTTGTAATAAGAAAGACAACGTTTGTAATGACTCAGATAAAGCACCTCCTGCTCAGAGAACTGCAAGTGATTTTATATTGCAGTTGTGTTGAAGGGAAGTTGGTATTGAAGTTACCTATGACAGGAAATGAGTTTGCAAGTTAAGTAGAATCCAAATCTTTGAATACTTTTATATGCCTTGCTAAGCAATTTGAACCTTCTACTCTAGTCATGGGGAGCTATTACGTGGTTTGTAAGTAGTGTATTTGAATGAGCAGAAATATGGTTTGAAAATTCACCATAGAAAAAATGGAGAACTGATTGGAGAAGGAAGAGACCTGAAGTACAGAATCCAGTTGCCAAAGCAATAATTCAGAAACAGAACTTACATTATAAAATAAAGAAGAAGCTGTGGAAATTAAAGCAAAATAATACAGATTTCTGAGTTATTTCAGCATCACAATTGGTAGAGATTGGGCAGATGAGATAGAGAATGTGTGGTAACCAGCTTCCAAAGTAACCCCTAACTAATTCCCATATCGTGGCATTAACAGCCTTGTGTTGTTCCCTTCCACATTATACCAAAGTTGATCTGTGTAAGCATTGAATACAGAAAAATTAATGGTAGATCACTTCCAAGATGAGGTTATAAAAGATCTTCTCACTAGGTCGCACAGCTTCTTTGTTGGATTACTGTCTCTGAGGAAAGCCAGTTGTATGTCATGAGGAACCTTATGGAGAGGTAAGTCCACATAGTGAAGATCTGAAGCCAACAGCGTCATGAATAAGCTGTCTCAGACACAGATCCTCCAGCTCTCTTCAGGTTTTTAGATGAGTGAGCGAGTGCCCAGTTAACAGTTCATCTACTTCATAAGGAACCTGAGGCAGCACCACATAACAGTAAATATTCTTCACTGTATTTTAATCTTCCAAGCTTTGGGGTAAGTTGCTATGCAGTGAAACAACTGTTAAAAGGGGGAGTACAAATAATGCACAATTTTTTGCTTTGTGTAGTTAAGAAGATAATGGGACCATGAAGGAGAGCATTTTAAAAATCAGAGTGGATGAAGAATGACCAATGGGAGAAAATAAGTTGTTAGCCAAGAAGAGTTCTCAGTCAGTAATTTATCAATTGACATAGAGCTCAAAAGAATGATCTCAACTAGAGATAATGCTTTGACTAATTGACAAGCAAGACTATGTGTCTGAGAAATAATTGAACTTAAGTAGTTTCATAGCAGCACAGCAATCCCATTGTTATTGAATATATTTTGAAGGAGAAATAATTTGTAATATCTCTAAACTATCTGCTGCATAATGTCCAAACTCATTGGCTTTAACTTCCCCAGCATTATTTCTAAGTAATAATTTATATGTATCCTATATTTTATCAAAACTGTGTTGCTGTTATCACAGTGTCCGACATAAATTCTCTATTGGTGTTTTTCCTTATTGGGTTTCCTGCTAATAATCAATTTTACCAATCAAAATTACTTCTACTCTAGATACCCAATTCGAATGCCATGTCCTTTATTAAAACCTTCTTCAATCTCTCCAATAGAATTTGTTGTCCCTCCTTTGAACTCTCAAGCACAGTGTATGTTACTGTTAACTTATGGGTAGTATAGTTGGACTTACATCATAGATATTTGTGTACTTCTCCAATTAAAATATAGGCTTTGTGAGGGACTATGCTTACTCATTTTAATACATTACAGAATCCTAGCAGATGTTTTGCACATTGTACATCTTAGTCTCCAAACAAATAAATACATGACCTGCCTCAACTTCACAAACCTATGTCAGCTGACCTCAAAGAACTGCGTTATTTCAATAATAGAATTTCACTTTGGAGATAATGCACCATGTAGTGAGTCTATTTTGATTCTAAAATTATATTTAATCAGATTAAGTTTTCTTAAATGTAGAGGATTCTTACTATTGATATCAAAGTAAGTCAGCAGCTGCCCATTAAAGAACTACATTTTGATGCATTTATTATTGCTGGCATCTATGCAGCATATTCAAAGTAGCTGTTCATCATTTTCATACCAATTGAGTTCTTTTGTGGGTAACAACCCTAAAATATGGGTATTCACTAATATTTGGATCTTTATATGCTATTTAAATATCCTCCCAAATACTACCCTGTATTTCAGTTCTGGGAAGAAAAATATATTAGATATGAATGATTGGTTGCCATATTTCACACAGTATAAATTTTTAATTGCCAAATTTCTCATAATATATCTCGCTAATTTTAAATAGTGGTAAGGCTGACATGATGAGTTTATAAAATTTGCAGGACTCCTACTTAGGTACTAACTATCTGTCAACCACTTTCAGGAAAATTTATTTAAATTATAGCATCATCTAACTTCTGCCACAAACTAAATAAGAAATACAGAGAACCTCAGTGATCTTCACTAGGCTTCAAAAGTGTATCACTGAGCATAATAGAACTTATGGAATCAGTTCAGTTGTAGAGCTGCTGTATTGCACAAACCCAGGGTATACCTTTCACATTATGTACCCCGTGAATGATGTACTTCAGAGTTGGGCAATAAAGGAGCTCCACTTAATAAGCCTAGTTTGCAACCCAGGGTTTTATTTTGATGTTATGCAATCTTTCTGATTTCCAAATAATTCCACAAAATATCTTAGGAATCTGACCTTGAAGAATGGGTAACTCAAACTTTAATTCTATTCTGATCTTCAATAAGAAATTTGTAATATTATAGAAAAATATATGCTCTTGGTTATATTTTTTGCATGTTTGATTTGGTTTTGTTATTTTTTAATCCATCCTTTCTCCATTTGTGATCATATGAATGGCACTTCTAAAATAGTAAAATCTTAGAGTGAGAGTATATAGTCCTCCTGATACAAGGGAGAATATTCTGCCAATTTAACTTACTATCATATCTGCTTATTTAATTAGAGTCCATTACAGGGTCTACAGCTTTTCATATACGGAGCAATGAGAGTTAAATGACTGGTTTCTTTTGTTTGTTTATTTGTTTCTTTAAGACAGTCATGTAAATTGAGAAGCATACAAATAGCCAGGTAATTAGAATATGTATACTTATATAGACTTTGGAAATATTTTTTTTCTCTCTCCTTGTACTTTTGTTTCAGTGTGTGCGTGTGTGTGTGTGGAGAGAGAGAGAGGTAATAGGCTGTTTTTCTAAAATATACATCAAGCACAGCTGGCAAGGGCACACACTCTCTTGGCAAAACTGAGTTCAGAGCATATCATTTTTTTTCATAGATTTGAATGAAAATGTATATTGTATTAGTCAGGACTTGTGTCCCTTTTATTTTTACAAATGTCAAAACTAAAATCCTTATTTTTTTGTTAACAATAGATGTTTTTATTTTGATTGTAGTGAAGTTTGAAAATTATTATGAGGTTAATTTCCTCATATGCTGAAGTTTTAACCCACCTTTGTTGGGTTTATGTACAATTAGAAGTAAAGAGTTAAAGCATCTGATATTTTTTCATATCTATCCTATGATTTGGGATGTTTCATCCTTTTACTATTCTTGAAGATAGTTGCTTTATTAGTGTTTATACTAACTGCACCCTGAGCCTTTAATAAAAATTCTTTGTTTTTGAAACCAAATATTTGTTTTACATTTTTCTTAAGTAGTTTAGTAATTTACTTTATATGTGCAAATTACATCTACCATACTCTTTTCCTACTTGTGATAGCTCCTTTTTTCCCCCTCTGAATTTTCCATAAAAACCGTATCATTATGTATCTTTATTGTAGTACCCTATATTCTTTGCTTTCATATAAAGTATTTCTGTGGACATTTTTATAACGTTTTCTTAGAAACATCATTCAACAATAATTTTAATTGCTTAAAATTCTTCTGGAGAATTAAAGTATTATTTATCGACCCATCTCTTGGTTAAGGTTTATTCTTCAACTCAAAATTGAGTACAATTGAATTATGATCTGATAAATTTGTTGTAAGAATATTACATTTTTCTGTCTTGTAGAGTCTCTCTTGGGTAGGAACCAATAATCAATTGCGGTGTGTCATTTATTTATTACACGGAATATGTAAAGCCTTTTTCATTAAGATGTTTTCAATCCTCATGGTTCCAGTCACAATATAAAATTATATTTTAGTTGATTATAAGTTGATGTGTGTTCCATTATAGTGTATCAGTCTTCATAAATGACTAATGCACAAAAACAAATTTAAATTTGCAATGTCACTATTATGCTTTTATTTTCTTAAAAAATATCTAAACATGTAATCGCTCTCCTGCTTCACTTGATAAATGGTCTAAGTCAAAGTAAATGCTTTAATGACTTCAAATATATAATATATGTTGGAGTCATTACTCACAGTTGGATATATTTTTACTTCTGATAAACTTCTGTGTTTCTCAGAATGACTAAGAGCAGTAAAAATTTTGTTTACTGAATTGGAGAAACATACATACTCACTAAGTAACTCTAGTTATAAACTAGTATTTCCAGAATAGGGTATTTGTATAAGGCCTTTCAAGGAATGTAGTGCAGGACCTCATGCAGACTGATATGTTGTCACTTCTTAAAAATTTGTCCAACCTATATTAAAATAAGAGGCTATTACATGAGAAAAGAGCAAAGAAGTGCTTCTGGTAGAATAACATTTCATTTCATGTATCAGCCTTGCTATGGACTGAATTGTGTCTCCCATCACTCTACCCCCACCTCCAATTCCTATGTTGAAGGCCTAACCCCCCAATGTGACTTATTTGGAGATAGGGCTTCTAAGGAAGTTATTAAGGCTAGATGAGAATATAAGGGTGGATCCTGATCTGATGATAGAATTAGTATCCCTTTAAGAAGAGAAACTGGAGAGCTTGTGCTCTCTTTCTGTCTCTCTCCTCCCTCCCTTCCTCCTTCCCTTCCTCCATCTCTACTCTATCTCTCTCTCTATCTGCCAGGTGAGGACATAGAAAGAAAATAATCAGCTACAAGCTCTCTGAAGAGAGCTCTCACTAGAACCTGGCCATGCTGTCACTCTGATCTCCAACTTCCAATTCTTCAGAACTGTGAAAAAAATAAATTTCTGTTATTTAGGCCACCCACTCTACAATATTCCATTATGCTAGACCAAGCTGACATATACAGGCTTGAGTAATTAAGTTCTTGTAAATTTATGAATATAAGGGGCTAATTTACCTTCTTCCATGAAAGCATGAAGTGTTCATTGTAATCTGAGGATTTAGTGCCACTGAAAGGGATACCACATTGTATACCTTTCAACTATATACTGTACATATGCTGTATATAAGTTTCTCAATTCAGTACTCTTCCAGTGACATTTTAGCACCTTTACTAGACTTATATCTTAGGCCTCCTACCAAGATGCCAGGTCTATAATCAGTTTTCATTACTGCCATACATCTCCATAATATATTATCAACTCTGTCTGGCACTACAGATTCCCAATACAGACAATTTTCCTGTCAAGTAAAACATGAAAAATTGTATTATCATATTCTCCTGAACAATAATAGCAAATTTTAATATATAAGTGAATATTATGCAATTCCTAGAGCCCTCTCCATCCCCATCCCTAACCATAAATTAAAGACGACCTAGGTTCAAATGATAGATTTGACATTAGAGGTAACAATATTAATCATATAACAGTATTGGTAAATTAAATATAATAATGAAGGTAAAGTTCCTAGCCCAGGGACTAAGTTTAAAATAACAAAAATGCTATCCCCACTTTTATTTATTTAAAATTGCTCTTACCTCCTTAAAACCATACTTGACAATGGAAAATAGAAATATTTTATAGTATGAATTATTTCTATTAAAAATAGGCTAGATTGAACAAAATCCTGCAATTTCACTGATTTTCTCCCTCAACGATTGAACATAATCACTGGACAATTCTAGGACTAATCACTGGACGGCTCTGGGACTAATGGGTAGCTAAAATGACTAATTCATAAGTCCTTGAGAAAATGGAATACACAATGCCAATTTATATGGTTCTTTCAAACTTGAAAGTTCTGTGCAGTAGCTCAGTTGCACTGATGAAGATAATACTTTTAAATAAAACAAAATGCTTGATGTTTTTATTCATAAAATAATGAGACATTAAAAGCACTTTGGAGGCCAACCAGTCAGAGTTCACCCAATGCATTCTTTCATAACTTAAACTCCCTGAACCACATGTGTTAATATAAGCTCTTTTTTTTTCAATGCCTTATACAATTTTCAAGCATAAAAAGAAATCAAAAGAATTATACAATGAACACTCATACACCAATACCTATATTTTTCAATATAGCATTTTGTTATAATTGCTTTGTGACATATCTGTTCTTCCTCCCATTTCTCTACTTGTTCATGGATCCATCTTTTTCTTTGATGGATTTTAAAGTAAGTTGTAAATAGTAGTACACTAGAACTTTTAGCATGCATATCATTAACCAGAGAATGTTACTGCTTTTTAAGTCCTTCATATTGTGTGATTATCACTACATAATGGAACATGATTTTTGCTTCCCAAATGAGTCAAACTTTTTCCAGACATGGGCCTATGCATATGCTAATATATGGCTGGAAAACATATTTTCTACTGTCCTTTAGCAATAAAATTTCTACTTATCTTTCAAATATCAGCTCAAACTTCATTTCCTTAGACATCTTCTCTATATCCTGAGTCTAACCTAGACACATCCTATTATTCTCTCTCAGGTCACCCTATTATTATCAATGGTGTACTTATTATTTATCAGTTATTTATTTTACATAGGAATCCCTTAGAAGACTATGAACTTAATAGTACTTTATTATATAATTGGAAGCTAGCACAGTGTCTAGTATAATGTTCCTGAAACATATACATCTAATAAATATATGGGAAAATGACAAAAAAATTGTAAAAAATGAGTAATAAATACATTTAAGGTTTATGTGAAAATGGAAAGCTATACTATTGTTGGAACTTCAGTTCCCTTCATTTTCTCAGGATACACATATATTTGTGTGTGTGTGTGTGTGTGTGTGTGTGAAGGAACTCTAGTTTTTTTGAGTTGAATTTTTTTTTAACATCTTTATTGGAGTATAATTGCTTTACAATGGTGTGTTAGTTTCTGCTTTATAACAAAGTGAATCAGTGATACATATACATATGTTCCCATATCTCTTCCCTCTTGTGTCTCTCTCCCTCTGTCCCTCCCTATCCCACCCTTCTAGGTGGTCACAAGCCACCTGGTGATCCCCCTGTGCTATGTGGCTACTACCCACTACCTATCTATTTAACGTTTGGTAGTGTATATATGTCCATGCCACTCTCTCACTTTCTCACAGCTTACCCTTCCCGCTCCCCATATCCTCAAGTCCATGCTCTAGTAGGTCTGTGTCTTTATTCCCGTCTTACCCCTAGGTTCCTCATGCCATTTTTTTTTCTTAGATTACATATATAAGTGTTATCATACGGTATTTGTTTTTCTCTTTCTGACTTACTTCATGCTCTATGACAGTTTCTAGGTCCATCCACCTCACTACAAATAACTCAATTTCGTTTCTTTTTACGGCGGAGTAATATTCCATTGTATATATGTGTCACATCTTCTTTATCCATTCAGCCAGTGATGGACACTTAGGTTGCTTCCATTTCCTGGCTATTGTAAAGAGAGCTGCAATGAACATTTTGGTACATGACTATTTGAATTATGGTTTTCTCAGGGTATATGCCCAGTAGTTGGATTGCTGGGTCGTATGGTAGTTCTATTTCTAGTTTTTTAAGGAACCTCCATACTGTTCTCCATAGTGGCTGTATCAATTTACATTCCCACCAACAGTGCAAGAGTGTTCCCTTTTCTCCACACCCTATCCAGCATTTATTGTTTCTAGATTTTTTGATGATGGCCATTCTGACCGGTGTGAGCTGATATCTCATTGTAGTTTTGATTTGCATTTCTCTAATGATTAGTGATGTTAGACATTCTTTCATGTGTTTGTTGGCAATCTGTACACCTTCATTGGAGAAATATCTATTTAGGTCTTCTGCCCATTTTTGGATTGGGTTGTTTGTTTTTTTGTTATTAAGCTGCATGAGCTGTTTGTAAATTTTGGAGATTAATCCTTTGTCAGTTGCTTCATTTGCAAATAATTTCTCCCATTCTGAGGGTTGTATTTTGGTCTTGTTTATGGTATCCTTTGCTGTGCAAAATCTTTTTTTTTTTTTTTCTGGCAGTACACGGGTCTCTCAGTGTTGTGGCCTCTCCTATTGTGGAGCACAGGCTCTGAAAGCTCAGGCTCAGTGGCCATGGTTCATGGGCCTAGCCATTGCATGGCATGTGAGATCTTCCTGGACTGGGGCATAAACCCGTGTCCCCTGCATCAGCAGGAGGATTCTCAACCACTGAGCCACCAGGGAAATCCTGTGCAAAAGCTTTTAAGTTTCATTAGGTCTCATTTGTTTATTTTTGTCTTTATTTCCATTTCTCTAGGAGGTGGGTCAAAAAGGATTGTGATGTGATTTATGTCATAGAGTGTTCTACCGATGTTTTCCTCTAAGAGTTTGATAGTGCCTGGCATTATATTTATGTCTTTAATCCATTTTGAGTTTATTTGTGTGTCTGTTAGGGAATGTTCTAATTTCATACTTTTACATGTACCTGTCCAGTTTTCCCAGCACCATTTATTGAAGAGGCTGTCTTTCTCCACTGTATATCCTTGCCTCCTTTATCAAAGATAAGATGACCATATGTGCATGGGTTTATTGCTGGGCTTTCTATCATGTTCCAATGATATATATTTCTGTTTTTGTGCCAGTACCATACTGTCTTGATTACTGTAGCTTTATAGTATAGTCTGAAGTCAGGGAGCCTGATTCCTCCAGCTCCATTTTTTGTTCTCAAGATAACTTTGGCTATTCGGGGTCTTTTGTGTTTCCATACAAATTGTGAAATTTTTTATTCTAGTTCTGTGAAAAATGCCAGTGGTAGTTTGATAGGGATTGCATTGAATCTGTAGATTGCTTTGGCTACAACAGTCATTTTCAAAATGTTGATTCTTCTAATCCAGGAACATGGTATATCTCTCCATCTATTTGTATCATCTTTAATTTCTTTCATCAGTGTCTTATACTTTTCTGCATACAGGTCTTTTGTCTCCTTAGGTAGGTTTATTCCTAGATGTTTTATTCATTTTGTTGCAATGGTAAATGGGAGTGTTTTCTTAATTTCATTTTCAGATTTTTCATCACTAGTGTATAAGAATGCCAGAGATTTCTGTGCATTAATTTTGTATCCTGCTACTTTACCAAATTCATTGATTAACTCTAATCGTTTTCTGGTAGCATCTTTAGGATTCTCTATGTATAGTATCATGTCACCTGTAAACAGTGACTGCTTTATTTCTTCTTTTCCAATTTGAATTATTTTTATTTATTTTTCTTCTCTGATTGCTGTGGCTAAAACTTCCAAAACTAGGTTGAATAAGAGTGATGAGAGTGGGCAACCTTGTCTTGTTCCTGATCTTAGTGGGAATGGTTTCAGTTTTTCACCATTGAGGAAGATGTTATCTGTGGGTTTGTCATATATGGCCTTTATTATGTTGAGGAAAGTTCCTTCTATGCCTACTTTCTGCAGGGATTTTTATCATAAATTGGTGTTGAATTGTGTCAAAAGCTTTCTCTGCATCTATTGAGATGATCTATGTTTTTTCTCCTTCAATTTGTTATGGTGTATCACATTGATTGATTTGCATATATTTAGCAATCCTTGCATTCCTGGAATAAACCCCACTTGATCATGGTGTATGATCCTTTTAATGTGCTGTTGGATTCTGTTTGCTAGTATTTTGTTGAGAAATTTTGCTCTATGTTCATCAGTGATCTTGGCCTGTCATTTTCTTTCTTCTTGACATCCTTGTCTGGTTTTCGTTTCAGGGTGATGGTGGCCTCGTAGAATGAGTTTGGGAGTGTCCCTCCCTCTGCTATATTTTGAAAGAGTTTGAGAAGGATAGGTGTTAGCTCTTCTCTAAGTGTTTGATAGAATTCGCCTGTGAAGCCATCTGGTCCTGGGCTTTTGTTTGTTGGAAGATTTTTAATCACAGTTTCAATTTCATTGCTTGTGATTGGTCTGTTCATATTTTCTATTTCTTCCTGATTCAGTCTCAGAAGGTTGTGTATTCCTAAGAATTTGTCCATTTCTTCCAGGTTGTCCATTTTATTGGCATAGAGTTGCTTGTAGTTATCTCTCATGATCCTTTGTATTTCTGCAGTGTCAGTTTTTACTTCTCCTTTTTCATTTGTAATTCTATTGATTTGAGTCTTCCCCCATTTTTTTCTTGATAAGTCTGACTAATGGTTTATCAATGTTGTTTATCTTCTCAAAGAACCAGCTTTTAGTTTTATTCATCTTTGCTATCATTTACTTCATTTCTTTTTCATTAATTTCTGCCCTGATATTTATGATTTCTTTCCTTCTGCTAACTTTGGGAGTTTTTTGATCTTCTTTCTCTAATTGCTTTAGGTGCAAGGTTAGGTTGTTTATTTGAGATGTTTCCTGTTTCTTAAGGTAGGATTGTATTGCTATAAACTTCACTTTTAGAACTGATTTTGTTGCATCCCATATGTTTTCAGTCATTACGTCTGCATTGTCATTTGTTTCTAGGTATTTTTTGATTTCCTTTTTCATTTCTTCAGTGATCACTTCGTTATTAATTAGTGTATTGTTTAGCCTCCATGTATTTGTATTGTTTACAGATCTTTTTCTGTAATGATATCTAGTCTCATAGCGTTGTGATCAGAAAAGATACTTGATACAATTTCAATTTTCTTAAATGTACCAAGGCTTAATTTGTGACCCAAGGTATGATCTATCCTGGAGAATGTTCCATGAGCACTTGAGAGAAATGTGTATTCTGTTGTTTTGGATGGAATGTCCTATAAATAGCAATTAAGTCCATCTTGTTTAATGTACCATTTAACGCTTGTGTTTCCTTATTTATTTTCATTTTGGATAATCTCTCCATTGGTGAAAATGGGGTGTTAAATTTCCCTACTATGATTGTGTTACTATTGATTTCCCCTTTTATGGCTGTTAGTATTTGCCTTATGTATTGAGGTGCTCCTATTTTGGGTGCTTAAATATTTACAATTGTTATATCTTCTTCTTGGATTGATCCCTTATCATTATGTAGTATCCTTCTTTGTCTCTTGTAATAGTCTTTATTGTAAAGTCTATTTTGTCTGATATGAGAATTGCTACTCCAGCTTTCTTCTGATTTCCATTTGCATGGAATATCATTTTCCATCCCCTCACTTTCAGTTTGTATGTGTCCCTAGGTTAGTAGTGGGTCTCTTTTAGACAGCATATATATGGGTCTTGTTTTTGTATCCATTCAGACAGTCTATGTGTTTTGGTGGGAGCATTTAATCCATTTACATTTAAGGTAATTATGGATACATATGTTCCTATTCCCATTTTCTTAATATTTTTGGGTTTGTTAGTGTAGGTCTTTTCCTTCTCTTGTGTTTCTTGCCTAGAAAAATTCCTTTAGCATTTGTTGTAAAGCTGTTTTGGTGGTGCTGAACTCTCTCAGCTTTTGCTTGTCTGTAAAGTTTTCAATTTTTCCATCTAATCTGAATGAGATCCTTGCTGGGTAGATTAATCTTGGTTGTAGGTTTTTCTCCTTCATCACTTTAAATATGTCCTGCCACGCCCTTCTGGCTTGCAGAATTTCTGCTGAAAGTTCAGCTGTTAACCTTATGGGGATTCCCTTGTGTGTTATTTGTTGTTTTTGCCTTGCTGATTTTAATATGTTTTCTTTGTATTTAATTTTTGATAATTTGATTAATATGTGTCTTGGCATGTTTCTCCTTGGATTTATCCTGTATGGGTCTCTCTGTGCTTCCTGGACTTGATTAACTATTTCCTTTCCCATATTAGGGAAGTTTTCCACTATAATCTGTTGAAATATTTTCTCAGTCCCTTTCTTTTTCTCTTCTTCTTCTGGGACCCCTATAATTCGAATGTTGGTGTGTTTAATGTTGTCCCAGTGATCTCTTAGACTGTCCTCAGTTCTTTTCATTCTTTTTTCTTTATTCTTCTCTGTTGTAGTTATTTCCACTATTTTATATTCCTGGTCACTTATCCGTTCTTCTGCCTCATTTATTCTGGTATTGATCCCTTCTAGAGTATTTTTCATTTCATTTATTGTGTTGTTCATCATTGCTTGTTTCCTCTTTAGTTCTTCTAGTTCCTTGTTAAATGTTTCTTGCATTTTCTCTTTTCTATTTCCAAGATTTGGCTCATCTTTACTATCATTATTCTGAATTCTTTTTCAGGTAGACTGCCTATTTCCTCTTCATTTGTTAAGTCTGGTGGGTTTTTGCCTTCCTACTTCATCTGCTGTGTGTTTTTCTGTCATTTCATTTTTCTAATCTTACTGTGTTTGGGGTCTCCTTTTTGCAGGCTGAAAGGTTCATAGTTCCCGTGTTTTTGGTGTCTGTCCGCAGTGGCTAAGGTTGGTTCAGTGGGTTGAGTAGGATTCCTGGTGGAGGGGACTAGTGCCTGTGTTCTGGTGGATGAGTCTGGATCTTGTCTTTCTTGTGGGCAGGTCCATGTCTGGTGGTGTGTTTTCGGGTGTCTGTGGTCTTATTATGATTTTAGGCGGCCTCTCTGCTAATGGATGGGGCTGTGTTCCTGTCTTGCTAGTTGTTTGACATAGGGTGTCCATCACTGTAGTTTGCTGGTCGTTGAATGAAGCTTGGTGTTGGTGTTGAGATGGAGATCTCTGGGAGATTTTTGCCATTTGATATTATGTGGAGCTGGGAGATCTCTTGTGGACCAGTGTCCTGAAGTTGGCTCTCCCACCTCAATGTCACAGCCCTGATGCCTGGCTGGATCACCAAGAGACTGTCCTCCACACGGCTCAGAATAAAAGGGAGAAAAAAGAAAGAAAGAAAAAAAGAAAGAAAGAAAAGAAAGAAAAATGAAAGAAAGAAGAGAAAGAAAAATAAAGAAAGAAAGAAAGAAAGAAGGAACGAAAGAAAGAGGATAAAATAAAGTAAGAGAAAATAAAATAAAGTTATTTAAATAAAAATATTAAGAAAAAAAATTTAAAGTAAAAACAAACAAACAAAAATCAGACGGAGAGAACCCTAGGAGCAATGGTGAAAACAAAGCTATACAGACAAAATCTTACACAGAAGCATACACATACACACTCACAAAAAGAGGAAAAGGGAAAAAAATAATCTCTTGTTCCCAAAGTCCACCTCCTCAATTTGGGATGATTCATTGTGTATTCATGTATTCCACAGTTGCAGGGTACATCAAGTTGATTGTGGAGCTTTAACCTGCTGCTTCTGAGGCTGCTGGGAGAAATTTCCCTTTCTCTTCTTTGTTTGCACAGCTCCCGGGGTTCAGCTTTGGATTTGGCCCCGCCTCTGCGTGTAGGTCTCCTGAGGGTGTCCGTTTTTCGCTCAGACAGGAGGGGGTTAAAGGAGCAGCTGATTCTCGGGCTCTGGCTCACTTAGGCTGGGGGGAAGGAGGGCTATGGATGCAGGGGGAGCATGCTGCAGCACAGGCCGGTGTGACTTTGCACCAGCCTGAGTTGCACTGTGCATTTTCCTGGGGAAGTTGTCCCTGGATCACTGGATCCTGGCAGTGGCGGGCTGCACAGGCATCCCGGAAGGGAGGTGGAGATAGTTACCTGTGCTCACACACAGGCTTCTTGGTGGCTTCAGCAAGGGCCTTAGCGTCCCATGCCCGTCTCTGGGGTCCGCTCTTTTAGTCCTGGCTCGCGCCGGTCTCTGGAGCTCCTTTAAGCAGCACTCTTAATACCCTCTCCTCTTGCACCAGGAAACAGAGTCAAGAAAAAGTCTCTTGTCTCTTTGGCAGCTCCAGACTTTTCCCCGACCCCCTCCCAGCTAGCAGTGGTGCACTAACCCCTTCAGGCTGTGTTCACGCCGCCAACCCCAGTCCTCTCCCTGGGATCCGAAGCCCAAGCCTCAGCTCCCAGCCCCCGCCCACCTCGGAGGGTGAGCAGACAAGCCGCTCGGGCTGGTGAGTGCTGGTTGACACCGATCCTCTGCATGGGAATCTCTCCGCTTTGCCCTCCGCACCCTTGTTGCTGCGCTCTCCTCCGTGGCTCTGAAGCTTCCCCCCTCCACCACCCACAGTCTTCGCTCACGAAGGGGTTTCTAGTGTGTGGAAAACTTTCCACCTTCACAGCTCCCTCCCACTTGTGCAGGTCCCGTCCCTATTCTTTTGTCTCTGTTTCTTTTCTTTTTTCTTTTGCCCTACCCAGGTATGTGGGGAGTTTCTTGCCTTTTGGGAGGTCTGAGGTCTTCTGTCAGCGTTCAGTAGGTGTTCTGTAGGAGCAGTTCCACGTGTAGGTATATTTCTGATGTATCTGTGGGGAGGAAGGTGATCTCCGTGTCCTACCCTTCCGCCATTCTTCTCCTGTCTTCCCCTGAGCTCTAGGTTTTTTGTTTGGTTGTTTGTTACCCTTTTATGTTAGGGCCACACTCTCCTTTCATCACATATTTCCCAGCTTCTCTCCACAGCTCCTCAAAATATGTCTCTAGAAATGTCTCTGAGAAATGCTCCAACCGTTGAGGAAAAAATTTTCAAAGCAAGGAAAATAATATCAAACCTGAAAAAAAAATAAAAATCTCCTCTGAGCTGCCTCACTTGTATCCTCCAAAAGGTCCCAAACAGAGTTAATGTCTCAAAATAAATTTTTCTACTTTCAGAAAATAAAATGTCTGGTCTATGCCGGCAGGGCATTTTAACCATCTTCCAAGTATTACTTTCAATAAATATACAAGAGAAAAACAAGGAAGCCTAATACAAATCTCCTTGTATATGAACATGTATCAAGGCCTCTGATACTGAAGCAGTAAGCTTGTAATAGGCTGGCATGGTGGTTTCCAGTCTTCTCCAAACAGGCTCCATTAATTGAAATTCCAGGGAAGTAGGAAGGACAATTTCTTGCAGGAAGTGAAATACTATATTCCTTGGATATCCAGAATACAGATTAGCATTTTACAAGCTTTAGAAATTCTACTGTAAATGAACCCCTTTTTCAATTCTAATATTTCTCAAACTTTTTTGACAAAATAATTCTCTGGCTTTGTTTCTTAGTAATAACTTTTAATAGATGATATTACTAGCTCATGTTAATAGTTTGTAATTTCATAAAATAATTTGGGAATTGCTGTGCTTAAGTTTTGATCCTCTTGTGCTTGTGTACAGAGTATTGATCTTAGAGTAACAATAATTTACATAATCATGAATAATCGTAAACTCATTTTTAATAAAAACATGTTCCTAATCTGAAGTCAATGGATTTATCAGAAATTTTGTTCTTTTGTGCACTAGTAAAGCTGCCATGGTGATTTAAGATATTAATATTCTGGTAGGTTGACAGAAACATCTTGATGAGGGCCTATATTTTGCATCTTACACCCACTATGTATTTTTCATTGCACCTTATAGTGAAGTTATATTGTAAAACATCTGTCAGTTGGAAATTCTTTGTAAAGAAGATTCTATTTATGAGAGAAAAACAATACCCCATATTTTCTGAGAACTTAAATACTTAGCTATAGCTAAGAGAGAATATTCCAGGTGCAGTTTTTCACCTGGTTGTTTTCTACTACAGTGACATTTTTCCTTTCACTGTCTAATATATATGTGATATTTTCGGTAACATATAAAGGTATAAATATTAAGAAGTCCCTGGATTGTCTTCTTATGATAAGGTAAATTTTTTAAAACTTAGTTAAGGCCTATTTTGTTATTAAAGGTAATATTTTCTGTCAAATATGGCACAAAATTTTCAAGTATGTATCATGAGTTCATTAGCACATCTCAAATATGAAACAATTTTAAGGGAAATATGTAAAAATTGCCTAATAAGCAATGCACAATGTATTTAGGACATTTTGTTGGATAGTTTCATGGCAAGGTATTGGTACCATGATAGTTTTTAATAAAGTGTGAATAGTTTTAAAACTGTCATTATCTAAAATTACCATTATTATTTTCACACCATTCACTACCTCAATGATATACAGCTTGTCAAAAGCCCTCCATTTAGGTTAAATTTAGTTACATATCAATTGAAGAACTTCAGAGAAATTAAGATAAATGTATCCTATTATATAAAAGCACAAACCATCCTTTTTTAGTAATAAGGTATTTTTATTCTTTATCTTGGCATGAAAATCTTATTTAAATAATGAATATTTTAGAAGGTGATATAACATAATAATTGGGCTCCAAATCTATCATAAAAATGTTAGTTTAGTACTGAAAAATCTAGAAATTGTTTTGATTTTGAAATTTCCCTGAAACTATACATATCGTTGATAAATATATATATATATAGTAGAAAGCAAGAACTGAGGAAGGTCCCTCAGGTGGCTCAGAGAGGCCAAAGATCTTTCTTGAAGGGAGCCAGCCATGATCAAATGGTAACAAATGCCCTGTTTTATAAAGAAGGCATTGGAAGATTCTAGAATAAACCAGCTAGAATAATTTTGATCTAAGATGGTGATACTCTCCTTTTAATTCTGAATTTAAGTCTTTTGCTTCCAGTAATAGGAGCCCAAATCCACTACTGGGAAAAATTCGAAAAGGTATAATTATATATCTATCTATCTATCTATATATCTATCTATCTATATATATCTATATCTATATCTATATCTATATCTATCTATCTATCTATCTATATATATATATATATATATATATATATATATATGATCTTTTTGAAGGTATTGGGAGCAAACAAGAAAGTATTAATGATGTATTGGAAATAAGCCTTAGGAAAGGCAGCAATTTAGCAATAAACCATCTTAGTCCCTTATATTGGATTAAGGTTACACTTGATTCCAGGAATCTACAAGCAACAAATATATACCTTCTTTGAAAGAAGCTATTATCCTAGATAGCAACCTTTTTAATTTTTTTAATAACAATTTGGCATTAATAATTTCTGGCAAACAAACAAGTCAGTCATATGAAAAGTCAAGACAATATGAGGTAATAATTAAAGAAGCAAAGTAACAGAAGCAGATGCACATGAGTCTTGCCAGTAATCAATCAGTTTTATCAGTCTTTTCAAAAGAGTCAACTTTAGGCTACATTAGTCCCTTCAATATTATATTGGCTTTTTATTCCATTAATTTCTGCTTTTTATTAATTCCATTTTTCTAAATTTTTGTATTTAATTTGTTCTAAATTAAATTGTTTTGTATTTAATTTGTTTAATGTTTTAAAGTCTATTATCCACAGGAATATTGGAGATACTAGACAGAGACTTTAAAATAGCTATGAATAAGACCTTTAGCAGATAACTAAAAATGCAAAAATAGAGATAGCAAATAGATCTTAGAGCTAAAAATTAAAATCCTACAAATTAAGTATTTAGTGTATGATCTAGATGTAGATTAGAGAAAACTGAAGAATTATTGAACTAAAAATTAGATAAAGGAGAGAAATTTAGTAAGAGAGTATGAGAGACATAAAGTATATGAAAAGAAGATTTAACAAAAATAAAATTGAAGTCCCAGAAGGAAAGGAGAGATGGTACAAAAGCAATATTCACACTGATATGGACTTGGAAATTTACAAATGAACAATACATTAAACTGTTCATTTCAGGAGTCTTAGGCATTCTAAATAATGAAAACAAGAAACTCTTTCTAAACATACCTTAGTACAAATGCTGAAAGCCAATAAAGGTAAGAATCTTAAAAGTAGTGAGAGAAATAAAGACTGATTTTCTTCAAGGAAGCAAGGATGACAGCTAAATTCTACAGAAACAATGGAAATCAGAAACCTGTATCTTTACCATGCTGGAAGAATATACTTACCAAACTGGAATCCTATATCCAGTCAATATTTCCAGCAGGAAAAAAAGTGAAATAAAATCAACCTCAGAAAAACAAAACTAAGAAAATTCATTACTTTGAGATTGGCAAAAAATAAAATTAAAGTGGATGATCTCTTGGCAAGAGGAAAATATCTCAGATTGAAAATAAATCTAACTGAACATTGAACGTAAACATTATTTTGCTTACAAGACTTCCCTGGTGGTCCAATGGTTAAGACTCCACACTCCCAAAACAGGGGTCCCAGGTTCAAGCCCTGGTCAGGGAACTATTACAGATTCTGCATGCTGCAACTAAGAGCCCATATGCCACAGCTAAAGATCCCACATACTGCAACTAAAGAGCCCACATGCCACAACAAATGTCCCACATACTGTAACTAAGACCCAGTGCAACCAAATAAATAAATAAATATTAAAAAAAAGTATTTTGTTTACTATTTAAACTATTGATATATGCAACAAAAGTGCTATATAATTTGTGAGGTAGGATAAAAACAGTTATTTATAAAATGACCATGTGCTAGTCCATCAAGAAACTCTCAACAAATAGCAAAGGATTGAATCATACAAATGGCTTTCTCTGATCACAACACATTGAAGGCACAAATCAATTTTAAAAAATTAGATAATACTCATATTTTTAAAAATCAATAAATAAATAATGTGTAGGTCTAAATAAGTTGTAAGTAACCAATCATAGACTTTAGAAAACATATCAGATAAAATACAAATAAATTAAAAGAAAGAAAATAATAAAAAGCAGAAGTTAATGAAATAGAAAAGCAATATAATATTAAAAGAAACAACTTAACACAGAGTTGTTTCTTTGAAAAATCTAATAAAATTTGTTAATTGCTGGCAAGAAGAATCCATAAAAAAGAGGACAAAAATAATCATTATAAGTTAAATATATATCTTTTAGAGATTTTCAAAGGATGGTAAAGATAATTAAGTATCATAAACAACTTTATTAAAGTAAGCATGATTATTAAACATAATGGACAAATTCTTAGAGAAATGAAACATAACAAAACAGACACAAGAGATATGGGAACGTATGTATATGTATAACTGATTCACTTTGTTATAAAGCAGAAACTAGCACACCATTGTAAAGCAATTATACTCCAATAAAGATGTTAAAAAAAAAGAAAGAAAACCTGATTTTTCTTATAACTATGGAATAAACAAAATTTGTAATCAAAATATTTTCCTTGAGAAAACTCCAGGCCTCAATGGCTGGCTATCCCAGTGAATTCTACCAACAGTTAAGGAAAAAAAATTATACAAACTCTTCAGGAGGAAAGAAGAAAAGAAATAAGTATCTGCAAATTTATTTTGTGAGTCAAGTATAACCATGATATCAAAAATCTAAGAAGAATGTTAGGAGAGTGAAAAAACTATAGGTTTTCCACACTTAGGAAATGGTATAAAACCCATTAAAAAGCTAACAAGGCACTTCCCTGGTGGTCCAGTGGTTAAGGACCCGCCTACCAATGCAGGGGACATGGGTTTGATCCCTGGTTGGGGAACTAAGATCTCACATGCCATAGGGAAACTAAGCCCACTTGCCACAACTACTGAGCCCACGTTCTTTGGAGCCCGAGTGCCAAACTAGAGAGCCCATGCATGCACTGCAACTACTGAGCCCGTGCCCTTTGGAGCCCACACACCACAACTAGAGAGAAGTGCATGCACTACAACAAAAGATCCACGTGCTGCAATGAAGACCCCACATGCCGCAACTAAGACCCAACACAGCCCCCCCCAAAAAAAAAAGCCAACAAGGTTAATGTGGAATATATAAAAATGATAATACATCACAGACAAGCTGTTCCAGTAATTTCCATCTTACCAGATTACATTTGTAATATTTCAATACACCATTTCTTATGAAGTGTGAAAAATATGGCAGAAAAAATTTGGAACACAAGTAACTTTTTAAAACTGTTCACATTTAGATTAAAGAAACTTGATAAGAAGAAGCTCCCAGGTGTTCTTGATATTAATGACTCATTAATTAATTTCTTATTATGCTGTTAATCTCTGAATCTTATTGTAAGTTATTAAATGCACTGTTGAGTTTTCTAATAAAAATGTTTGGAATTATCAAGGGAGTTCAATTATTCTCCTACTTTGGCATAAAATTATGCAATATAAAGGATATTAAATTGACCAAAAAGTCTATCCTCTTGTCACCTGACATATGGAAAATTTCCATTCATAACATAATGAGTAATTTCTTTATACCCATACTTCTTTCTTGGGCCCTACCAGTGTGCTTATTCAATCAACAAATAATAATTGAGTGAATTATGATTTTTTCTCTTGAAACTACTCTAGTCTTGATAAGAAGCATGTGAAAATACAAAAATAACAGTAATAGATAATAGAAAATGAGAAGTGCCGTTAGAAGGGAACAGTGAAAGGAAGAAATGTGTTCAAACAATGAGACATTTCCTCTGGTAAAGGGATGAGTCAGGGCTTGTTAAGAACACTATGTTTACCATCTATTTCATATCTCATTTACAATTTTTGTACCGCTCAGTGAAATTGGGAACAAGATAGTCTTAATCAACTTATGTAATGGGTCTTTTCCTTGATCTGCTTTATTTAATAATTTATTTTATCTCAGATAAATATAAGTATGTTCCACTAGACAAAATGTATGTGTTTCAGAAAGTTCATATATAGAATACAGTTTCATTACATTATAACTTAAATGTTTTTTAAAATATTCTCAGTCTTTTAGGATCCTTTGACATGACTTCAGGGACCATATTCAGTGAGCAAGAGGGAAGTACTATGTCTTCAGGGCTCCAGGCTGCTCCCTTCACACAAGAGACCTACTCAAATTTCATCTCTTTAATATATCAATAGTCTTCATAAGATTTCATTTCATTTTGGACAAATGTTCCCATCAAAAAAGAAAGAAAAAAAGAATTCCATTAACTTGTCACTTGAAGGAGATGTAACGAATATCCTGGTTACCCAGAAAATTGACACATTGTATTCAATGTGCTTTTTCTGTTTCACCTGCGAGTTCTAATTGAATTCCAATACTTGGAAACCTGCTTGACCTTCTCAGCATTAATGAAATATCTATCAGTAGTCTCCCACTTCCAGCACATACACATTTCATCATTCAATTGTTCATTCAACAAAAAGTTTATTCCTACTTTGTGGCAGGTACAGAAAATACATTGATAGGGGGAAAAAGACCCCCTCCTTTGTTTTAACTTTCTCCCTGGTTTCAAACATTTGTTTTCACACTAAAACTGATCTTTGCCTCTGGCCATACCTGGCTATGACTCTGTACCATGTTTTTCTTGCCTTATTATTTCTTTTTTTTTTTAACCTCACCCCTCTCACTTCAGCCTTCTCACTGCCTGTGATTGACATTTTTTTGTGCTCCAGGCACACAAAATCTTATTACTCTCCCATTTCTTAAGGTGCTTTAACTAGTTCAAGCTTACACTGTCCTCCCTCCCAACCCAATAATCTGCTTCCACCTCACCTGCCATTAAATTTTTTTGAAAGACATGTCAAGATTGTCTGGTTCAACATCCTCATTTTCCTTTATTTCTTCAATCCACTTTAATCAGATGTCACTAAATCACTTTGGTCAAATATGCCAGTTCCATCTTAAGAAACCCAGCTGTGAAGAATTAGTTAACTTCTCTGTGACATTTTCACCGTTTATCACTCTTTTTCCTTAAGAAACTTTCTTCAGTTTCCTTTTGGGACAGTGCAATCTTCACATGATTTTCCTACTGTGCTATCCATGTTCAGTGTCTTTTACTGGATGGATACTCCTCAATATTGCAATGTTGGAGTCTCAGTGTTCAGTCCTATTCTTATACCACTGTCTACCTGCACAAAATGTGCTGTGATCTCCTCCAGTCTCATGGATTTAATATCACTGATCACTCACAAATTTACATGTCTGAGTGTGATATTTCCACTGAGATACAGACCGATACATGGAACTGTCTGCTGGACATCGCCTCATAAACTGATGTCTAAAACTTAGTATGTTCAAGACAAAACTTTTCATTCTGTCATCTACATCACACATGTAAACAAACACACATGTACATACACACAATCATGCATATTCGTGATTCCTTTTAATGAAAGATTCTGTGTCAGAGTAAGTGATACCATTTCACCCAGTTCGCATGCTAAGACCTAATGGTCATCCTTGATTTCTCTTTTCTCATGGAGGTCTCTTCAGAGTTGCCTTAAATAGCCCCTCTCCTCATCTTTTGTCTCACTCTACTCATTTATTTTGATTTATCATTATAACACATCATTATCTGAAATGATATTACATATTTAACAGTTTACTGATGTATTTTCTGTCTCTGCTACTGGAATATAGGAAGCATGAAGGCAGGAACACTGTTTATGCTTTCCAAATGGGTTCTCAGAACCTAGTTCTGGCACATTATAGGAACTAAAAAAGTATTTATTGAATGAATACATGGGTGGGCAATAGATTGGATATAAGCCTATAACTTTGTTGGTACTATCTATTCTGCTGGTAATGTTCTCCTTATCTTCTGCCATTTAAAGGGTAAAATATTGCTTCATCTTTGGTACTAAAATTGCTTCTTCTGAAGCTTTTCTTGATTTTTCCAGGAGGATTTACCCTGCTTACCCTGCTAGGTTTCCATAGAAGCCCTGTACAAATCTCAACTGCAGCAGTGTCAGGATGTGTTTCAATTTTGTGATTCTATATCTTTATCCCCACTAGCTTATATGTTCTTGCAGGGTAGAAGTTTGGTTTTTGTTTTGTTTTGTTTTTTCATCTTCCTGGCATATAAAAGACCCTGATGGATATATGTGGTGAACAGATAAAATTTTAAATATTTTACATTAAGATTTATTAGAGGGACACATCAGAATCTCACTCCATACAGAGATTACTTCTAAAAGGATTTATTTCCTCTCAGTAGGCTCTGATGGCCATATATTATTTGGCTCTGAAACAAGGGTTCAAGATTCCAATAAAGGCTTGTTCCATACTTTGTTGACAGAGGGACATCTTCATACTTTCTGTTAGTTTCTGTCTAGATACGATTGTGAATAGGATAAATAGTGTACTTGGGGAAAAGCAATATAATAAGAGCTCTACTGTCTGAAAATAAGAATAGAGTTGTCCAGTGGGTTGGTCTATTCTCCCAACGTGGTTCCCCTAAGCTACATGTGTAATGCTCATTGATAATTTGTCCATAGCTTAATAGATATTTAGCAATACTATAGGAACAATTGTAATATTTGCAATATTGCACATGCAATATTTTATTTAAAATGCATGAGTATATTTCCTTGCTATAAAATACAGAATGTAGATGTCTCTATCGAGTGATGTGAAAGTTTCAGTTGTAGTGTAACAGAAGGGAAATTTCAAACAAGATTTTAGGAAAAGGGTGACAATTATCAACTCATTCCTTATATTTCTATTGAAGGGTGTGTATTTTACTATATTCAGTGAATGTCTTCATTCTCTTCTACAGTCTTTCTTTCCCCTAAAAAAATAATGAGTGAGTTACCAAATAGGTAACAATGAGTTTAAAAAAAAAAAAAAGATATACATTTAGCTTAAACGATTGGCTCAGTCTTGCATATCTCGCATACCACATTGACCAATAAAAGGACATTTACCCTCACATGATAAACATAGTTGTAACTGAACCCAGATCTGCCCTTCAAGACAAGACTGAAATGTTATTTCCTTCTTGTAATCTTATTTTCAGACCTGATAAGGTTTGAGGCTGGCAGTTGGTACTCTATCATTCCCCAAAATATTCTGCAGACCCATTTCGCTTAGATGTGGGACTCAAGATCTATTTTGTATGAAAAGTGAGTAGGTGGCTGGAAAAAGAATAGAAAGTTCAAGTTTTGGTTATGATCTATACTGATTTCCCTATTCCAATACTTACCACTAATAAAGCGGAAACATTATTTTAATGCTTATTTGTCTTCTTATTGTCTCTTCTTATCCAACATGGTCCAGGAAACATATATGAAGATCATGATCTGAAGCCATGTTTGGTTACTGGGATTCTAAATAAAGAAAATTCCAGTTACCAGATTTGGAGAAGACAGACATAGCTGTGAGATAATTAAGATAAAAGAGCAAACTGCAAAAGCCAGAAATGTTCCAACACCTGTGAGGTAGTCTAACAGTGATGTCTATAGCTCCATTTTTACAAAGGGGACACACTTGTAGAGAACACACCTAGAACCAGAAACAAAACAATAGAACAAATCCAGAATATCTTCCACTCCTTCCCCTCCCCAAGTATAACTATTTTTCTAACTTTGAACACCATAGAGTAGGTTTTTTGTTGTTTGTGTTTTACTTTGTTTTGTTTGGCTTACACTTGCTTTTCTCTTTAGCATCTTAAAAATGCTCCCTTGAAAGGGACAGTTACGTGAATACATTTCCCACCCTTCTTTAGTTAAACTGACTCTGTTCAATGGATACAAATTAACTACTTTGGGTTTTTGGGTTGCAGAGCTTGCTCAGGTTTGTTAGAAAAGCAAGAAAAAAATATTTGAATAATATTAAAGAGATATCTTGAAATATTAGAAATATAGCCTGGGACATATTTGCTTTAAAAAGATAATATGGTGTAACAGAAAAAAAAAAACACATTACAAATGAAGTTTGTGAACTGTTGGTCAGATTAATTAATCTCTGAACTTCAGTTTCTCATCTGTAAAATGGATTTAATGATACAAAAATGAAATAAGAGATGATTGTGAGAAATAAATAAGAAAACCCTTGTGAAATATCCTTAATTACTTGATTTATTCAGGGAGATTTATTTGAACCTAAATGTTATTTGAATAATGTTGATGGCTCCCCCAAAATTTGTGATACATATTGAGAGAATGATTGTAGAATAAATTATAGCTTCATGTATGAATTTGGTTGAATTTAACCATTTTCCTAAAATTGTTAATATTCTTCACTAGAGAAAGATTTTTGATGCTAAACTACATCAATTTAAATAAGTTTCTCTTGGTTTCCACAGAGTATAAATTTTAAAAGTACAAACAATTCTCTAGGTTTTTCATTTAAAGCTTTGTCCTCTGAAGTCCTTTGATGAATATTGTATTTATAGCCTCTGATGCCAGCCACTTTAAAATACAAGGCTTTTATAACTGCTTCTTTCATCTGTGGTATTAGAGATGTTCAGAGGACAGGCAGCACAAAATAGCATGATTTGCATTCAATGCAGAATCTGTACAGTTAAACTTTCAAGTCTTAATGAAAGGTCATAAAGTCTTACAGTACTGACCAAATAGATTTCCTAGAACATTAAATCCCCCATGAATCCTCCTGTACCACTTTTAAACACAAGTTAAAATTGCAAATTATAAATACTGAATGCTTTCTTTCCTAATGTAAGTTCACTATTATAACCTTGTCTGGCAGAGATGTTCCACTTAAAAGTCTGTAACATTTTCATTATCAGCTCTATCTCTGAGGGGTTGACAATGCAGCTGTTTCTGTTTGTAATGGGCTGAAAATGCTTATACAGATTTTTTCTTTAAGTCAGCTGCTAATGTAGCTCTTTTTGGGTCCTGAGTTAAAACAAATGTAATTTCTTTAGTTTTCAATTTATTTTTCCATTATTGTCCAGTTAAAAATACAGTTCCATAATATAATATATATTTTTATGAATATATTATATCCAGAGCTTTAGTTTTCTAATAACATATGGGTTGCCTCATTGTGTGTGTGTGCATGTGTTTGTGTGTGTGTGTATAGGCATATGTATATGTATATGTATATGTAAGAACAAATAGTATTTTCTCAAAACTTAATATTCTTTGTGGTAGAAGAGATGCAAAGAAAAAACATCCCATTAAGATGCATGAGAATACCTCCACAAATTAAGTTCTGTACTTGAGTGGCAAGAGTAGACTCCTACTAGTATAAAGTGTACTTGAAGCCTACAAAAGATTAAAATGTTCTGAATTATATTGCATTTCACAAAAACAATGGCTCCACTTGTCAATGAGAATATATGAAATACATATTTGAATGAAGTGAAATGTTAATAAGAAATCGGTTTCCTTTCTGTATTATGTGCAGGTGTTTCTTAAAATGCATTAAGTTTTAGCAATGTAACAGAAGACCATGCTGCATCTCATATCTAGGAAACCTAAGCCACCATGGTTGCCAAGATATTTTGAGACATTGACCTGCTTATTGACAGATATGCAACAGGAAAGAGATGCTGAATGGTACAGAAAGGGACTCACTGGAGGAATGAATAGTCCCTGATTTTATCTCTGAAATTTCACGTTTGTGTAAATATCCATGTTATTAGTGACAAGATCCATCAGTCCACTTTCCCTGGCCCCTTAAGTTACTGGAGAATTTACTTAGAAGACAGAGGAAAATCTGACTCTCAGAAACTTAGAAGGTTTTATTGAACACTTGATATTCACCAAGTCATGAGAGTCAGGGAATGACCTGGCCTAAAACACAGAAAGGGGGTCTCAGTGATATTACAATATGTTCTTTAGTCATATCCCAATTCGACTCACAGCTATCAACATACAACATACAGGTTAGGAAAAGTCATTCTTGATATTAACTTGTCCAGACACTATACCATCCTTTAATATTCTGAGAATAAGTCATAGTCAGAGACTTGGGGCATCACACCACCCTTTTACATTCAAATTATGTGACTTTTACATACTATATAAGAAGCCTATAAAATATTGTATCCTTGTTCAACTAATGTTAGGCATTTTACCAGACCTAAGTAGACATTTCATTAGTGGTTTGGGAATACAAATACATATGTAGCCTCACACCATAAATAACAGAAAATAAATGCCTATTTTAGACAGTTTTACTTTGAGAAGATATCAGGTTTCTATCAGAATTGAGCTGTGTAAGATCCCAAATTTTCCATCCAGCTTAATTTACTTCAATTATGTTTGAATAACTGATGCACTTATTACTCTTAGGCAGGCCTCCTTACTGTGTATATATATATTTGAACTTGCAACTAAAAGTAAATAGCTCTTGTGCTTTCCTTGGAAGACATTCTGCAATCTGATGCCACTTGGAATCTTTCCCTTCCTTTATCAAGTAACAACTTAATTATTATTTTTATTTCTTTCACTGAAATACTTGAAACTCTAATAGATTCTGTCTTATCCATTCAGAGAGAGTTGTATCCGTGGTACTGAGTAAGAAAAGAAGCAAGTGGATTTATCAGGTGTTCTTTTAAGACCTTTATTGACACACAGGGTAAATAAGAAAGATCCTCACTGGGTCCGTTTAGTCCCATCTCCCTCCCCAGCTTTGTCATTGGGATGGTAACTCTCTGACCCTGCTGTCCACTTGAGCAGCTTAGATAAGTTATTTCATTTGTGTTCTCTATTTCCAGGTTGCCCTATGCCAGTGATTCATGCTCTGATCAAGGACATGCTTCCTTGTCCTTTTTTACCTGAGCTGGAAGTGCTAGATGCTTGTGATCACTCCTGTCTTTATGGTTATGGTGGTGATTTGCTCTGGGGCTGGCTACTATGCCAGTCCTGAGGGCCTGCTATACTCAACCATGGATAGAAGCTAGAGATTATGGGGCTATTATAAAGGGTTCAGCCTTCAAGAAGGAGGCTTGATCATGAAAACATATTTTTCTAGGATAAGATTGGAATCTTTTGCCATTATAATCTGTATGTGTATGTGCATGTCTGTATATGTGGCACACCTTTTTTAATGAATTGTAAGTCTATGATAGGTAGGGTATATTAAAATAAGTGAGGTGATTTCACTGACCTCTCTCACCACTTTACCATCTTTATTTGACAATGTGTTGCCTTATTACACAGATTCAGAAGCCTTCTACTAAGAATGTCTTCTGTCAGGCCCTTCTACTGGTCAATAGTTTTGACCAGTAGATTTTGTTCTAAGCTTCTATTTTCTGTTCACCATGACACTATTGAACCTTGCGTTACCTAAGTGCTCAGTAGAAATAATTTAATCAAACAATTCAGTAAAAATGTTAACTACTCATAATATTCATAAAAATAAATATCAAAACATGCTTATATATGACAATATGTATTAGTTACCAAAGATAATGCAAGAAATTATACTCAGGTGGGAGAAAGATATCAATATTCAAAGAATTAAGGGAAAAAAAAATAAGCCATTGATTTAAGTTAACTGTATGCAGTTGGTTTACCTACATCCTCCTGGTATAATTTCCTTCCCTCTCCATTCTTTTTCTTTCTTTTTTTAACATCTTTACTGGAATAAAATTGCTTTCAAATGGTGTGTTAGTTTATGCTTTATAATGAAGTGAATCAGATATACATATATATATATATCCCCATAGCTCCTCCCTCTGTGTCTCCCTCCCACCCTCCCTATCCCACCCCTCTAGGTGGTCACAAAGCACCAAGCTGATCACCCTGTGCTATGAGGTTTCTTCCCACTAGCTATCTGTTTTACATTTGGTAGTGTATATATGTCCATGCCACTCTTTACTTCGTCAGAGCTTACCCTTCGCCTTCCCTGTGTCCTCAAGTCCATTCTCTATGTCTGTGGCTTTATTCCTCTCCTACCCCTAGATTCTTCAGAACCATTTTTTTTTTTTTTTTAGATCCCATATACTTGTGTTAGCATGCGGTATTTATTTTTCTCTTTCTGACTTACTTCACTCTGTATGACAGTCTCTAGGTCCACCCACCTCACTGCAAATAACTCAATTTCATTTCTATTTATGGCTGAGTAATATTCCATTGTATATATGTGCCACATCTTCTTTATCCATTCATCTGTCAATGGACACTTAGGTTGCTTCAATGTCCTGACTATTGTAAATAGAGCTGCAATGAACATTGTGGTACATGACTCTTTTTGAATTATGCTTTTCTCTGGGTATATGCCCAGTAGTGGGATTGCTGTGTCGTATGGTAGTTCTATTTTTAGACTTTTAAGGAACCTCCATACTGTTCTCCATAGTGGCTGTATCAATTTACATTCCCACCAACAGTGCAAGAGGGTACCCTTTTCTCCATACCCTCTCCAGGATTTATTCTTTGTAGATTTTTTGATGATGGCCATTCTGACTGTTATGAGGTGATACCGCATTGTAGTTTTGGTTTGCATTTCTCTAATGATTAATGATGTTGAGCATCCTTTCATGGGTTTGTTGACATTCTGTATATCTTCTTTGGAGAAATGTCTATTTAGGTCTTCTGCGCTTTGTGGATTTGGTTGTTTGATTTTTTGATATTGAGCTGCATGAGCTGCTTGCACATTTTGGAGATTAATCCTTTGTCAATTGCTTCACTTGTAAATATTTTCTCCCATTCTGAGGGTTGTCTTTTTGTCTTGTTTATGTTTTCTCTGCTGTTCCAAAGCTTTAAAGTTTCATTAGGTCCCATTTGTTTATTTTTGTTTTTATTTCCATTTCTCAAGGAGATGGGGCAAAAAGGATCTTGTTGTGATTTATGTCATAGAGTGTTCTTCCTACATTTTTCTCTAATAGTTTTAGAGTGTCTGACCTTACATTTAGGTCTTTAATCCATTTTGAGATTATATTTTTGTATGGTGTTAGGGAGTGTTGTAATTGAATTTTTTTTTTTTTTTCTGCAGTACACAGGCCTCTCACTGTTGTGGTCTCTCCCATTGTGGAGCACAGGCTCCAGACGTGCAGGCTCAGCAGCCATGGCTCACAGGTCCAGCCACTCCACGGCATGTGGGATCTTCCTGGACCAGGGCACGAACCCGTGTCCCTGACATTAGCAGGCAGATTCTCAACCACTGCGCCACCAGGGAAGCCCTGTAATTGTATTATTTTACATGTAGCTTTCCAGTTTTCCCAGCACCATTCATTGAAGAGTCGGTATTTTCTCCAATGTGTATTCTTGCCTCCTTTATCAAAAATAAGGTGAGCATATGTGCGTGGGTTTATCTCTGGGCTTTCTATCCTGTTCCATTGATCTATATTTCTGTTTTTGTGCCAGTACGATACTGTCTTGATTACTGTAGTTTTGTAGTATAGTCGGAAGTCTGGGAGCCTGATTCTTCCAGTTCTGTTTTTCTTTCTCAAGATTACTTTGGCTATTCAGGGTCTTTTGTATTTCCATACAAATTGTGAAATTTTTTGTTATAGTTAGGTGAAAAATGTCATTAGTAGTTTGATAGGGATTGCATTGAATCTGTAGATTGCTTTGGGTAATATAGTCATTTTCACAATGTTGATTCTTCCAGTCCAAAATACAGTTTATCTCTCCAACTGTGTGTATCACCTTTAATTTCCTCCATCAGTTTCTTATAGTTTTCTGCATTCAGCTCTTTTGTCTCCTTAGGTAAATTTATTCCTAGGTATTTTGTTATTTTTGTTGCAATGGTAAATGAGAGTGTTTCCTTAATTTCTCTTTCAGGTTTTTCATGATTAGTGCATAGGAATGCAAAATACTTCTGTGCATTAATTTTGTATGCTGTTACTTTACTAAGTTCATTAATTAACTCTAGTAGTTTTCTGGTAGCATTTTTAGGATACTCTGTGTATAGTATCATGTCATCTACAAACAGTGACATCTATAGTTCTTCTTTTCCTATTTGGATTCCTTTTATTTCTTTTTCTTCTCTAATTGCTGTGGCTAAACTATTATTCCAAAATTATGTTGAGTAATAGTGGTGAGAGTGGACAACCTTGTCTTGTTCCTGACCTTAGAGGGAATGGTTTCAGTTTTTCACCATTTGACCGATGTTTGCTGTGCATTTGTCATATATGACCTTTATTATTTTGAGGTAAGTTCTCTCTATGCCTACTTTCCAGAGGATTTTTATCATAAATGGGTGTTGAATTTTTTCAAAAGCTTTTTCTGCATCTATTGAGATGATCATATGTTTTTTCACCTTTAATTTGTTACTATGGTTTATCACATTGATTGATTTACATATAATGAAGAATCATTGCACTCCTGGGATAAGCCTCACTTGATCATGGTGTATGATCCTTTTAATGTGCTGTTGGATTCTGTTTGCTAGTATTTTGTTGAGGATTTTTGCATCTATATTAATCTGTGATATTGGCCTGTAGTTTTCTTTCTTTGTGACATCTTTCTCTGGTTTTGGTATCAGAGTGATCATGGCCTCATAGAATGAGTTTGGGAGTGTTCCTCCATCTGCTATACTTTGGAAGAGTTTGAGAAGGATAGGTGTTAGCTCATCTCTAAATGTTTATCAGAATTCCCCTGTGAAGCCATCTGGTCCTGGGCTTTTGTTTGTTGGAAAATTTTTAATCACAGTTTCAATTTCGGTGCTTGTGATTGGTCTGTTCATATTTTCTATTTCTTCCTGATTCAGTCTCGGAAGGTTGTGCTTTTCTAAGAATTTGTCCATTCCTTGCAGCTTGTCCATTTTATTGGTATAGTGTTGTTTGTAGTAATCTCTCATGATCCTTTGTATTTCTGCAGTGTCAGTTTTTACTTCTCCTTTTACATTTCTAATTCTATTGATTTGAGTCTTCTCCCTTTTTTTTTTTTTTTTCTTGATGAGTGTGGCTAATGTTTGGTCAATCTTGTTTATCTTCTCAAAGAACCAGCTTTTAGTTTTATTGATCTTTGTTATCATCTCCTTCATTTCTGTTTCATTTTTTTCCGATCTCATCTTTATGATATCTTTCCTTCTGCTAACTTTGGTGTTTCTTTGTTCTTCTTTCTCTTATTGTGTTAGGTGTAAGGTTAGGTTGTTTATTTGAGTTGTTTCTTGTTTCTTGAGGTGAGATTGTATTGCTATAAACTTCCCTCTTAGAACTGCTCTTGCTGCCTCCCATAGGTTTTGGGTTATCATGTTTTCATTGTCATTTGTTTCTAGATATATTTTTATTTCCTCTTTGATTTCTTCAGTGATCACTTCGTTATTAAGTAGTGTATTGTTTAGCCTTCATGTGTTTGTATTTTTTACAGATTTTTTCCTGTAATTGATATTTAGTCTCATAGCACTGTGGTCAGAAAAGCTACTATATATGATTTCAATTTTCTTAAATTTACCAAGGCTTGATTTGTGACCCAAGATATGATCTCTCCTGCAGAATGTTCCATGAGCTCTTGAGAAGAAGGTGTATTCTGTTGTTTTTGGATGGAATGTCCTATAAATATCAATTAAGTCCATCTTGTTTAATGTATCATTTAAAGCCTATGTTTCCTTATTTATTTTCATTTTGGGTGATCTGTCCATTGGTGAAAGTGGGGTGTTAACTTCTACTATGATTGTGTTAATGTTGATTTCCCATTCTATGGCTGTTAGCATTTGCCTTATGTATTGATTTGCTCCTATGTTGGGTGCATAAATGTTTACAATTGTTGTATCTTCTTCTTGGATTGATCCCCTGATCATTATGTAGTGTCCTTCTTTGTCTCTTGTAATAGTCTTTATTGCAAAGTTTATTTTGTCAGATATGAGAATTGCTACTCCAGCTTTCTTCTGATTTCCTTTTGCATGGAATATCTTTTTCCATCTCCTCACTTTCATTCTGTATGTGTCGCTAGGTCTGAAGTGGGTCTCCTGTAGACAGCACATATATGGGTTTTTTCTTGTGTGTCCATTCAGACAGTCTATGTCTTTTGGTGAGAGCATTTAATCCATTTACATTTAAAGTAGATATTGATATGTATTTTCCTATTACCATTTTCTTAATTGCAGTGTGTTTGTTATTGTAGGTTTTTTCCTTCTGTTATGTTTCCTGCCTAAAGTAGTTCCTTTAGCATTTTTTTAGAGCTGGTTTGGTGGTGTTGAATTCTCTTAGCTTTTGCTTGTCTGTAAGGGTTTTAATTTCTCCGTCAAATCTGAATGAGATTCTTGCTGGGTAGAGTAATCTTGGTTGTAAGTTTTTATCTTTCATCACTTTAAATATGTCCAACCATTCCCTTCTGGCTTGCAGAGTTTCTGCTGAAACATCAGCTGTTAACCTTATGGGTATTTCCTTGAATGTTATTTGTTGCTTTTCTCTTGCTGATTTTAATATTTTTTCTTTGTATTTAATTTTTCATAATTTGATTAATATGTGTCATGACTTGTTTCTCCTTTGATTTATCCTGTATGGGACCCTCTGCTCTTACTGGACTTGATTGATTATTTCCTTTCCCATGTTAGGGAAGTTTTCAAATATAATCTCTTCAAAAATTTTCTCAGTCCCTTTCTTCTGGGACCCCTATAATTCAAATGTTCTTGGGTTTAATATTGTCCCAGAGGTCTCTGATTCTGTCCTCGATTCTTTTCATTCTTTTTTTCTTTATTCTGCTCTGAGGTAGTTATTTCCACTATTTTATCTTCCAGGTCACCTATCCGTTCTTCTGCCTCAGTTATTCTGCTATTGATTCCTTCTAGAGAATTTTTTTTTTTTTTTTTAAATTAATTTTACCTGTTTTTACTTTTTTTTTTTTTTTGGTAGGAGTTTATTAATTTATTTATTTTTGCTGTGTTGGGTCTTCGTTTCTGTGTGAGGGCTTTCTCTAGCTGTGGCAAGCGGGGACCACTCTTCATCGCAGTGCGCGGGCCTCTCACTATCGCGGCCTCTCGTTGCGGAGCACAGGCTCCAGACGCGCAGGCTCAGTAGTCGTGGCTCACGGGCCCAGTCGTTCCGCGGCATGTGGGATCCTCCCAGCCCAGGGCTCGAACTCGTGTCCCCTGCATTAGCAGGCAGATTCTCAACCACTGCGCCACCAGGGAAGCCCTAGAGAATTTTTAATTTCATTTATTGTGTTGTTCATCATTGTTTGTTTGCTCTTTAGTTCTTCAAGGTCCTTGTTAAAACTTTCTTTTATTTTCTCCATTCTATTTCCAAGATATTGGATCATCTTTACTATCATTACTCTGAATTATTTTTCTAGTAGGCTGCCTATTTCCTCTTCCTTTGTTTGGTCTGGTGGGTTTTTAACTTCCTCTTTCATTTGCTGTGTGTTTCTCTGTCTTCTCATTTTTCTTATCTTACTGTGTTTGGGGTCTCCTTTTTGCAGGCTGCAGGTTCATAGTTCCCTTTTTTTTTTTTTCTGTCCCTAATCGGTAATGTTGGTTCAGTGGGTTTTGTAGGCTTCCTGTTGGAGGGAGTCGTGCCTGTGTTCTGGTGGATGAGGCTGGATCTTGTCTTTCTGGTGGGCAGGGCCATATCGAGTGGTGTGTTTTGGAGTGTCTGTGAGCTTATTATGATTTTCGGCAGCCTCTCTTCTAATGTGTGGGTTTGTGTTCCTGTCTTGCTAGTTGTTTGGCATAGGGTGTCCAACTCTGTAGTCTGCTGGGTTTTGAGAGGAACTGGGTCTTAGTGTTGTGATGGAGATCTCTGGGACAACTTTTGCCCTTTGATGTTACGTGGAGCTGGGGGGTCTCTGTTGTACCAATGTCCTGAACTCGGCTCTCCCACCTCAGAGGCACAAGCCTGACACCCGGCTGGAGCACCAAGACACTATCAGTAACACAGCTCAGAAGAAAAGGGAGAAATAAATAAATAAATAAATAAATAAAGTTATTAAAAGAAAAAATAAAAAAGTTATTAAAAATAAAGAAGTTTAAAAGTAATAAAAAAAGAAAAACGAGGGAAAGAAGAGAGTAACCAGACCAAAAAACAAGTCCACCAATGATAACGAGTGCTAAAAACTATACTAAAAAAAGAAACAAAACAAAAAAATGGACAGAGAGAATCCTAGGACATATGGTAAAAGCTAAGCTATATAGACAATATCACACAAAGAAACATACACATACATACTCACAAAAAAGAAAAGAAAAAATATATATATATATAAAAGGAAGACAGCAACCAAATCTATAAACAAATCTACCAATGATAATAAAGTCTAAATACTAAACTAAGATAAACATAGAACCAGAAACCAGTCAGTCGCATAGAGCAAACCCCAAGTCTGCAGTTGCTCCCAAAGTTCACTGCCTCAATTTTGGGATGATTCTTTGTCTATTCAGGCACTCTATAGCTGCAGTGTAAGTCAAGTTGATTGTGGAGATTTAATCCGCTGCTCCTGAGGCTGCTGGGAGAAATTTCCCTTCCTCTTCTTTGTTCGCACAGCTCCTGGGATTCAGGTTTGGATTTGTCCCTGTCTCTGCATATAGGTCACCCTCTGGCATCTGTTCTTTGTCCAGACAGGAGGGGGTTAAAATAGCAGCTGATTAGGGGGCTATTGTTCTCTCAGCCCAGGGGGAGGGAGGGGTACAGATGCAGAGCCAGCCTGTAGTGGCAGAGGCCAGCATGACATTGCACCAGCCTGAGGCATACTATGTGTTCTGCAGCTGAAGTAGTCCCTGGATCATGGCACCCTGGCAGTGGCAGGCTGCACAGGTTCCCAGGAGGAGACGTGTGGATAGTGAACCGTCCTTGCATACTGGATTCTTGGTGGCTGCAGCAGCAGTGTTAGTGTTTCATACCTTGTCTGGTGTCCACGCTGATAGTTTCAGCTCGCTCCTGTCTCTGGAGCTTATTTAAGAGGTGCTCTCAATCCCCTCTTCTTGCACACCCCGAAACAATGGTCATTTGCCCCTTAGGCAGTTCCAGACATTTTCCCGGACTCACTGCCAGCTAGCTGTGGCAGACTTATCCCCCTTCTGGCTGTGTTCAAACAGCCAACCTCAGTCCTCTCCCTGGGATCTGACCTCTCAAGCCCGAGCCTCAGTTCCCAGCCCACACCTGTCCCAGCCGGTGAGCAGATAAGCATCTCAGGCTGGTGAGTTCTGGTTAGCAGTGATCCTCTGTGCAGGTATCTCTCTGCTTTGCCCTCTGCAGCCTTGTTGTTGTGTTCTCCTCCGTGCCTCCAAAGCTCCCCACCTGCACAGCTGCCATCTCCTCAAGTAAAGGGGCCTCCTAGTGTGTGGAAACTTTTCCTCCTTCACAGCTCCCTCCCAGAGGTGCAGGTACCATACCATTCTTTTGTCTCTGTCTTTTCTTTTTTCTTTTGCCCTACCCATGTACATGGGGAGTTCCTTGTCTTTTGGGAAGTCTGAGGTTCTCTGCCAGCGTTCAGTAAGTGTTCTGTAGGAGTTGTGCCACATGTAGGTGTATTTCTGATGTATTTGTGGGGTGGATGATGATCTCCACATCTTATTTTTCTGCCATCTTGAAGGTCTCCCCCACTATTTCTTTACTTCAACTCACAATTGACCATTGTCTTTGTATTATTGGCAAACAAAATTTAGGAATTCTTGGCATTGGACTTATTGATATACTACCTAACGTCATATTAAATACTTCATAAAGTATGCCTGTCACAGTTTAAGAAACTCTTCTGTATTTCTAATATGGTCTCTTGGTTTTCCAGGGAAACCCAGGAACCTGGAAAAAGGGATTTACTAGAGGGTATTACATAAACCCTAGCCATATATATATATAGTTATAAATAGGAACCAAAGAAGAGAGCTGACAAGTAACAGAAAAATCAATTTTTGTAACTCAGAATAAATCATCAGAGTATAAACACAGAGCAAGAAACCGGTACAGAGTAACATCACTGAGCTAAGATGAAAGAATGTTTTAAAGGGATTATGGTCAATCATTCCAAGCAACAATTACAAATGAATGGCGGCATTTCATAGTGTTTAATATTATGGACTTTGGCATCAAAGAAATTGCACAGACAGATAAAAGGTTATAAAACTGAAGTGAACCACTGGGTCTGGTGTTAACTTGATGGTTGGCCATGTTCCAGGACCTGTGTGAAGGAGAATAATGTACAAGTAAACCTTGAGTAAAAATAGACAATAGTGATATGTCACTTGACTAATAAAAAGGGGGAATAATAGCAGTTAAGACCACTACCACTTCCAAGGATATCTGCACTTTTGAAGGTGCAGTTTCAAACATCTTACAAAAGTATGTTAGATCATTGTATTTTGACATCTATCAGTTTTCAAATCACATTTCCTAGGCAGACTCTAAGTTAGTGTGGTGTTTGTTATAATTAACCTCTATCAATGTGGTGCTGTGCAGCAGAACCATGTGGAGGACTTAGTAAAACACAGATTGCTGGGATCCCCACACAGGGTTTATTATTCTAAAAGTCTGGGGTGACAACTGAGAATTTGTTTTTCTAATTCCCAAGTGATGCTGTTATTGATGGTCCATGGACATCACTTTATATATATTCAACAATGCAGTTATAAAATGACAGATTTTTTTCCACTGTAGTAGGTAAAAATACAGATTAGCTTAAATTCATTTCAACCGAGAGAAATAAAAGTAAGAAAGGACAATTCAAATTATTGTGGTGATAGAATGGACTGAAAATAAATACCATCTCATCTAATACTGAAGTATTACTAACAGTGCTGTGATAGTTATTATATAATCACTCATCTTTATGTGAAAAACTCTGCTGACTGGACAATATTTTGTCGCCAGATCCTGCTGAGGTTTACTTTTCTAGATACATAGACTTTGAAGCTCGTGATTGCTCATAATCGTCTCTTTATATTTACTTAAGAAGATAGCAACTTGGATTTCAATAAAAAGCAATTAAAACATAAATATATTTAAGCCATTTTCTGAAATGTGAGAGAGTAGTTCATAGTAGTTATATATTGGTATTATATAGTGATTTACTATGCCTTTTGTTTATACCAGAGTTCTTTGTTCTATTTATCTTAAATCAACACTTCTTCACAATGTAGCCCTATCGTTTTTTATCTTTGATGACACACACAAAAACCTGGATTTTTCAGAACAAAATAAAGATTGGATTTATTTTGTCTTTGGATTGATTAAAAGTGATTAGTGGAAAATTCAACAAAATGATAACATTTTGATTATCCAGAGGTGAATTATACAGCTTCTGGAAAAAAAAAATACCTCCACAAAATATATTCTGATATGTTTACAATTTTTGGACAATATTGTTAGTTAATAACTCATTAAATGAATAGGCAGAAGAAGAGAAAAAATAGTTTGAGAAATGAACTTCAGGAAGTCCTCTGTAAACATGGTGATGGTAAATGGATATTAATTTTATTGAGCTTATCTGCACCTCACATATATAGTATAAATATTTTAGTATGTTTTCATGTTTAAAAATTAAGAGTAAAATTCATAATGCTTCTGCTTTAATGAGTGTTAAAAAATAAACCAAAATAGCCATTATTTTCAGATATAAAAGGTCTAAAGGTTTGAATCCTATTTCAGTGTCCTTTCCTTACTATACATAAGTACATTAATTTTTTGAATTCACTAAATGACCTTGGGTAAATAATTTGCTTGATTAATGCCTCATTTTCTTTGTAAAGTGAAGGTTAGACTAGATTTCCTTTACATTCTTCTCAGAGATGACACACTATGATTTTCTGATTTCCTTATATCTAAACTTGAGCAGTTGTCATAAAGAAAACCTGAAAAAAATTTACAACAATATTATACAGCTCCCATTGTATGCTTTTGAGTAAGACAAGTCCTTAATTTCCTTTTTCTTTTTTAATTCTAACTCCTAGAATGTTTTCAGGCACCATATTTTTCCCATTACATTTCTATCATTATGCTCATATAATAAGCTTTTCTAAAAAGTTACACCTTTTCTATTTTTAAAAATATTTATTTATTTTGTTTATTTATTTTCCTTATTTATTTATTTCTTTTTTTGGCTGCGTCAGGTTTTAGTTGCAGCACACAGGATCTTTGCTGAGGTGTGCAGGATCTTCACATTACGGCACCCTGTCTGTTAGGGTTTCTCTCTTGTTGTGTCCTTGGGTTTTCCTCTCTGTAGTTGTGGCACACCGCTGCAGAGCACTGAGGCTCTGTAGTTTGTGGCACCTGGGCTTAGTTGCTCCATGGCATGTGGGATCTTAGTTCCCCAACCAGGGATCAAACCTGGGTCCCCTGCTTTGGAAGGTGGATTCTTTACCACTAGACCACCAGGGAAGTCCCAATTTTACACATTTTCTTAAAGCAGATAGAAAATCTGACCTAATCAAGAAAGAAAACATTATGTCAAGTTGCCTGAAGTCCCTTCTTCAAATCCCCTTATAACATAGGAAACTGTTGATGCTAAATTACATATTTTAAATGAGATAAATACTTTTTATTTTCAGGAAAAATGTTCATGGAAATACATGTAATCAAAGGAAGAAGTAAGAGAATTAACATTTATCATATGTTTATTAAACTCTGGGAACTCTGAGAGATAATAATTTTTTTAATAGAAAAGATACTATAATAATAAAATATAAATAAAGTTTGCGCCCTAAAGAGAGATATAGTGGTGCTTTAAACCTATAAAATAATGGAAATTTAATTTAATAGAGAAATATCTCTGTTTGAATCTTCAGAGAAATATATATACTATATAAAATGTATAATATAAAATAAGATGTAAGTAATATTAATAAAATATTATCTACCTGTCTATCATAGATAGATAAGGAAAGATATTCAGAGAGATTGAGAGTCATTTCTCAGAAGTTATCAATTGATCCACACAGAGAAATTTGACTTAGGACTAGAAGATGGAGGAGATGAAATTTTACTCTGTGCTCAAATAATTGTTCCCCCTTAGTTTACATTGGAAATTCTATGGATATGTTTGAGAATACTACCTTTTAAGTAGACTGTAAGCTTCCTGCAAGCATACATTATTATTATTATTATTCTATTGATGGGTTTTGTTTATGTGTTTGATGTATTCCAGAAAAGTGACAGATTTGAGTAGAGGAGATAGGTGGGTGTCAATAAAGCTTGATATCTATCCCCCCTCCCCTTGCTTGACATATGTCTTTATCCTAATTGTGTTGTCTTAACTTTACCAATGATACAAATAAATTAACAATGTTCAACATCTCAAACTTGATTTCACACTTTTTAGTGAGTTCTGTGAAATTTCCATGCTTCATCATTTATAGCTACTCACAAAAAATATGTGTGAAATAACTGTGAAGGCAGAGAAGCAAAACATGAAGTTGTAATAATTCATCTGTTAAAAAAAAGTCTGTATACGGTGTGTACGAGCACTGACAGGACTTTTTTAAAATTTGATATTAAATTCCAACACCGTAGAATTCTGCATCTGTCTAAGAAACAGGAAAAATGAATATTATAGGGCTGCCAAACCTAGGTGACACTGTAATTATCAGGCCTTTTTAAACTTCCCCATACATTTCCAGATGCTGACAGTGGCTTAAGCATGGTATAATCATGTCTTATCCAATTGAATTATGTGTTTTTCCCCCTTTAACTGAGATTTTTTAGCAATCCTTTGTTAAGCTTCAGTTGCAAAATAATTTTAAAATCTTATAATTTATCACGTTCTGCATCTTTATGCCCAACTTACTGACAAATACTAGGTATGCAACTGCAGACACAGTTTTCAAAAAAAGTATAATTGTCATAGTTATTTATAAGTTTTCCTGTTACATTACTCACACTACCCTTACTGTAACAAACAATACAGTGGCAATAATTCCCTTTTTTTCCATATGCTTCTATTCATATAAGAAAGTTATCATGCATCAGTTACATTTATAGAATACTACTCTCAAGGCGAAAAGACTAAAGGCTTGATTGTCACTACTGATGTAAATTTTCTCCATTCACTGTCTGTTAAAGTAATTTCAATTCATCAGGTACTAATCACATTTCACTTTCAATTTTTTTTATTTTTCTCGTGGTCAACACAGAGCAGTTGAGGTGTATGATAATCAAAGGATTGTTCATGGTTGAATCAACTTAATACTCTTGCTTCACCAGTGCCGCATATTAAAAAGTACCCTGGAATATTTAGCTTGACTGGTTAACGTATTGTGCTGAATTTCTGGTATTACAGATTTCAAATACAATATGGGTGGGGCGAGGAATTGCTTTTATCTATCTCTTATATGACATGGAAACTGGATGAAAGAAGTTTCTTTTCAAAATGAAACAAATAAATTAATAAAGCTGTTATCCAATCTTTGCCATGTTAGTGGAGAAATAAACATTAATTTTCTTTTTATAAATGGGAGAGTATCATAAATATCTCAAGATATTGGGACTGCAAAAACAATCCAGTAGTGTAATACAAGGGGAAGTAAGTCTTTGTATCCTCAGAAATCTAAAAAAAAAAAAAAAAAAAAAAAAAGCCTTTCTAGCCTAGTGTCAACAGATTGGTTATAAAAGTCTAATTTAATATCCATTTTACACATTATGTGCTCGCATGTCTCTTTGGGGAGTTATATAAATGCATATGCTATATTCATTCTTATTTCCTCCTCCCTCCCTCCATATTGTTCATGTTTTCTCCACTTTCATGTTTAATACACACACAGCTACATTTAAAAAGTACTTTTATTGTCTTATTAAAAATAAACAACCTCAAAAACATAGACAGGAAATATTATTCTCCCATATGTAAACTTCTTACAACTATTATTCATGTAGTTTACATTATTCTATTATTTCTTCTGGGTTAGAATTCCTTAGGAAAAAGGAACCAAGCATTTTACGTCTTTGATTCTCCGGTGTTTAATATGATGTTTGACATATAGTAACCAAAAGAAAGTCTTGTTTTCTTTTAAATTATGTTCACAAAGGAGTATTTGTCCTCTCTCTCTGTCCTGCCCTCCAGTCTCTTATTAAAGTAGAATGAAATATGAAAAATAGTTTATATAATTCTGTCTTCAGATCAGAACCAAAAAGCTGACATTTGATGTCTCAAGTAAGAAAAAAATAAATGTGACAATCTAATAAATATTGTTCAAAGTATACACATAGATGAATACTAAAAGTAGAACTTGACTTTCAATGAAAAGTTCTAGGTATAATATGTGGTATAATGTAATGCCAAAATAAGTACTTGGTAGTTATAATTATAGTAAAGAAAAAGAAGACAAGTCAAAACATCTTTTTTCAATTCCCTTCACCTGGTAGTTTAGTGTAAATACTGGTTTATAAACTGTATTGCAAACAAAGACACACATTTTTTCAATCAAGGGTTAATAAAGTCTTCATAAAAATTTTAAGATAATAGCATATTTGATGGTTAAGAAACTTGGAATAAAGTGTAAGGTAAGGATAGTGAGCATAGATATTAAATTCTGTAGATATTTTTGTGGAATAACTTTAGCATTTAAACTCATACTGTAACCATAATTATTTTGGGGATCCAATTGGTAACACAATTGTTTTTTGCCCTGTATCTAGAGGTTAATCTAGATGACTTACTTATGTGTCTCTTAGGTAAATATAAAGGTGTTAAACAGCTTTTGAAATGTTAGCCACCAAGTAGTATTAAAGTAGTATATTTAAATATGATATTTAATACATTAATCTTAAAGAGACAATCGGTGAAAATAAAGTTTAATAATGTATAATCTGTTCTACTAATTATAATGAGAATTTAGAAGTGCAGGCTTAGATGTGTGTGTGATATTGATCTGTCACCTCAGGAAAAACTAATGACATCATGCATACTTCCCTGGGAAATAAGCAGAGAGCACAAAAGAATGGATATAACATTGGTTTAAAGCTGAGTTTATTACAATCTGTTCATTTAAAAGTTACTAAAATGATGTAGAAAGGCAACTGGAAATCATTTGACTCTTCCTCTCTAATTAAACCTGCTTGATGTGGATTAGTGATCCATGAAATAGGGACAAGCTTAGTCCTGATATTATGAATCTTGACCATTTAATTGGTCCCCAGCATCTTGTTAATGATGCTGTTTTCTAAAAGGTCACATCTTTCTACCATGCAACAGTTTTTTTTATTTTTTTAACTAATTTATTTATTTTAGTTTGGCTCATTTTGTGTGTATTACTTTTTAAATCAGAACTGATTCTCTTATAGCTAAAAATCTTCAAGATTTACCCATTTTTGTTTTTCTGTCCACAAAACCCCCAATGAAGAACTGGTCATATTGCACAATAACAGAATGGCCTTATAAAACTGTCAGTGTTCCCAGACTGAGCCATATAACGAAGAAAGCACATGGTAGTGAATGGTAAAGACTTTGGAATCAGGCTGAAGACAGCTTGAATCTAGGCTACCAGTTATTAAGTGGTTGACTTTGGACAGTTTGCTGACTTATCTTGCTCAGTCTCAGTTTTCTTATTATCAAATGTGGATAAAATAACTACCTCGTTTGGTTGTTGTGTAGATTAGATAAGGCAGGTAAAATATTTGGGCCAGTACTTTATAGCAGGTAGGTTATTATTTTAACTCATAATGTGTTTTATTGTTAATAATAGGGATAATAACAACAAACCATTTGAGGACCCCCACTGTCATCTATGACTGTAGTTTGTTTGCTCTAATTTCAACTGTACTTATTCAGCCAGTGATAAATTCCAAAGTCACAATTTTTCATTCTGAGAAGATGTATCTAACCAGAAGAAGAGGAGAAACACTATCTCCCACTAGTTTTTTTGTTTGTTTGTTTGTTTGTTTTGTGGTACGCAGGCCTCTCACTGTTGTGGCCTCTCCCGTTGTGGAGCACAGGCTCCAGATGCGCAGGCTCAGCGGCCATGGCTCACGGGCCCAGCCGCTCCGCGGCATGTGGGATCTTCCCAGAACGGGGCACGAACCCGTGTTCCCTGCATCGGCAGGTGGACTCTTAACCACTGCCCCACCAGGGAAGCCCCTCCCACTAGTATTTATGGAACTTATTTTTTTTTATTTAACGAATATTATATAGTGGTTAATATGTACTAGGTATTAAGCACTTAAAATATTACCTAATTTAATTCTCTAAAAGACCCTATGGGGGGCGTGTCTCTTTTTCTACTCATGTTACAGATGAGACATCTGCGGCACAGTGACGTTACATAACTTGCCAGAGGTCAGTTTGTAGCAGAAAGTGGTAGAACAGGGATTTCACACCAGGTGGTGCTTGGTTTTAAAATCTATGCAATCTGCTATTCTCTTACATGGCTCTACAGCACCAGGTTTAGTGAGGCTGTTTCAGGCATCACTTCTCTCTGGAGATGCTCGTGGTGTTGCCAGCTCCTGAACTGCTGTCACCCTGGCTTTTGCTCCCTTTTACTGCCACTTTTTCTGACAAGCCAGTGATCCTCTTCCCTGCTGCTTCCAGCTTCCAGCTGCTCTGAAGACACAGTTCTTTTCACCTTGAAACAAAATAAATTTTCATTTTATGAGTGTTAGCAAAGACAAACACTCTTCTGTGTAAATCCTAACATTTTTTTTTTGCCTTCATTTCCATTGGTCAGATTCCTAAACTTTGGATTAATGGTTCAAGAATATACACATTTTGAATATTATTAATGGAGGTTGACAGATTATTTTCCATAAAGGCAATGCCAAATCCACCTATCACCAATAATGTGTGGCAGTGCCTATTTTACCATGTAATTACTGAAAAATTGGATGCCATCGATGTTTTTAAATGTTTTGTCAGTTGGATAGGTTGAAAATTTGTATCTTATTATTACAGTTTGCAGTAATGTTGAGTATCTTATGTTTACTGGTCATTTTCTCTTTTCTAAATCAATACACACAGTTAACTATTATGAGCTACATTACTGCATGATTGTCATGTGCCTGACTCTGTGTTAGGAATTTTTTATGAGTTCTCTTAATTAGTCCTCAAAAAATTCCTGTATGGTATGTAGGATTTTTATTCCCATTTTAACGATGATTTGTAGAAATTTTACATAGTAGCATCCTCCAAGCCAGACAACCAGTAAGGGTTGAAGCCAGACCCAGACTCATATTTACATCCCAGCTACATAAATGACCACACTTTCAAAGCTCTAACCATGTGCTTTGTATCTATCATCCATTTTCTCATGGGATCATGTGTCCTTTACTTATCATTAAGGAATGTGTTTTTTTATTCAACAAGGGAGAGTTGGGGAAAGAAATTTAGTTAGAAAGAGTTTCTCCAGCAGTCATTAAGTTCAATAACTGAGATCAGCAAGGATCACATACATTGAGAATAACTCCTCTCCCTACATGGATCAACAGGAAAACAGAGCATGGGAACTGTGACCACACTTTTCTTAGACCTTCTTCCACATTCGTCAGGAATACAGGAGAAACCCACCCATCCCTATACCCCAATATTCATAATCCAGTCATTATTATCCCCTTGGACCCTCTGGGATTAACCTCATTATGTACTTTACTGTTGTTTGTATCTGTTACAACAAGAATCCGTAGGCCCCTCTTTCCAGAGCTCATGAAATCCTTCCACTGTGCCCTAGGGAATTCATGGTTCATTATATGTAAATTATGCAATATCCTGAAACAATTTCTGAAAATTCTCATCACTGATTGGAGCTAGAGGAAAACTAACTCTGCAGTAGGGACAAGCATTCTCTGCAGCCTGTTAGGTGGTGGCTTTTTTACAAGTCATTTACTTGTGCTCTGAAAGGAGGTAGATGTCTCTGATCCCCATTTTGACTTTCAGAGTATTCTTCTTCACACTCTCCAGCTTAATGTTTGGTGTCATTGTATTATATCACCCACTATTCCTCATATTAGCTGTTATCCCAGGTTCATTCCCTTCCTCTTCTCAATAATATTATCTATTTATTCACAACCACTTTTTCTAAGACTACTCCATCTGAATCTTTGGCAATTTTAACACGTATGCAAATGATTCTTCAACACCTTAGCATTTTAATCCTTGAAAATCCTTCTCCCATTAACAGTGTTGGGACTTCCCTAGTGGCGCAGTGGTTAAGAACCCACCTGCCAGTGCAGGGGACATGGTTTGATACCTGGTACAGTAAAATCCCACATATTGAGGAGCAACTAAGCCCGTGTGCCACAACCACTAAGTCTGCACTCTAGAGCCCACGAGCCACATCTACTGAAGCCACTGCCATGAGAAGCCTGCACACTGCAACCAAGAGTAGCCCCCACTCACCACAACTAGAGAAAGGCCGAGCACAGCAACGAAGACCCAATGCAGCCAAAAATAAATAAATAAATGTATTTATTTAAAAATAATAAAATAAACTTATAAAAAAATAACCTTACCTTCCACCCTACCTCAGGTGGAACTGCATCACTTCCATAGTCTTAATTTAATATTCCCTTCTTGAGGACCACTTCTTTCATACCAGCTTGCCTGATCCACTCTGCTAACCCTCCAATCCACTGGCCATACAACATTTTCATTGTTCCTCATTCACTTAATATCTTGACTCTCTTCTTAACCCAGATTAAATTCTGGGGTTAATCATTAAAATCAACTGCTTGCAGAGTCTTTCAATTTTCTTGCACTCTTCTCTCACTGAGACATTGAATTTAGTAGAGTCTCACTCCCATATATAACCAACTACCAGACTGTACCCACATACTTTCCCTCTCCTTCTCTTACCATAGGTAAGAAGTTCTCAACCTTGGCACTACTGACATTTGGACTGGATAATACTTTGTTGTGGGAGCTGTCCTGTGCATTGTTGGATATTTAGCAGCATCCATGGCCTATACCCATTAACTGCTAGTGAAAATCCCCCTCCCCTTCTCTTACCCCTACCAGAGAACATTGCCAACTATTCTCTGGCAGGGGTAAGCAGATAAACGGATTGTCTCTCTTTCTGAAAACCACTATCATAGATGAATTTTTTTAGCCCCATCTAAAGTCAATTCCTCCTTTGTTCTCTCATTCCTGTTTATTTAGTTAAGGACATGACTCCAAATTTTAATTCACCCTTCTCTTTCGTATGTCATCTATTTTTCACTCTCATTTTTATAAACATGCAAACATGTATTTATATCTCCCATTTGAAGAAAAAGAAAAAAAAAGATTCTTACAATTCCAATTTCCTCTCCATTTCTCTATTTTTTTCCACTTTGGAGATGTCAGAGAAAAAGGAGAAACTCATAGACAAACTCACACTGAAGTATGTGTAAAAATGTCCACCTTTTCAGGAGAATAGGATCACAAGGAAAAAAAAAAAGCAACGTTTATTGTTCAAAATTATATCATAAGTAATTCTTTTTGGATAATATTTGAGTCAGTTTTTTTTTATTAGTTTCTGCTTTATAACAAAGTGAATCAGTCATACAAATACATCTGTTCCCACATCCCTTCCCTCTTGCATCTCCCTCCCTCCCACCTTCCCTATCCCACCCCTCCAGGCGGTCACAAAGCACCGAGTCGATCTCCCTGTGCTATGCGGCTGCTTCCCACTACTTATCTACCTTATGTTTGGTACTGTATATATGTCCATGCCTCTCTTTCGCTTTGTCACAGCTTACCCTTCCCCCTCTCCATATCCTCAAGTCCATTCTCAAGTAGGTCTGTGTCTTTATTCCTGTTTTACCCCTAGGTTCTTCATGACATTTTTTTTTCTTAAATTCCATATATATGTATTAGCATATAGTATTTGTCTTTCTCTTTCTGAGTTACTTCACTCTGTATGACAGACTCTAGGTCTATCCATCTCATTACAAATAGCTCAGTTTTGTTTCTTTTTATGGCTGAGTAATATTCCATTGTATATATGTGCCACATCTTCTTTATCCTTTCATCCCATGATGGACACTTAGGTTGTTTCCATCTCCGGGCTATTGTGAATAGAGCTGCAATGACGAGTTTCGTACATGTCTCTTTTTCAAATATGGTTTTCTCAGGGTATATGCCTAGTAGTGAGATGGCAGGGTCAAATGGTAGTTCTATTTTTATTTTTTTAAAGAGCCTCCATACTGTTCTCCATAGTGGCTGTACCAATTCACATTCCCACCAGCAGTGCAAGAGTGTTCCCTTTTTTTCCACACCCTCTCCAGCATTTATTGTTTCTAGATTTCTTGATGATGGCCATTCTGACTGGTGTGAGATGATATCTCATTGTAGTTTTGATTTGCATTTCTCTAATGATTAATGATGTTGAACATTCTTTCATGTGTTTGTTGGCAGTCTGTATATCTTCTTTGGAGAAATGCCTATTTAAGTCTTCTGCCCATTTTTGGATTGGGTTGTTTGTTTTTTTGGCTATTGAGCTGCATGAGCTGCTTATAAATTTTGGAGATTAATCCTTTCTCAGTTGTTTCATTGGCAAATATTTTCTCCCATTCTGAGGGTTGTCTTTTAGTCTTGTTTATGGTTTCCTTTGCTGTGCAAGAGCTTTGAAGTTTCATTAGGTCCCATTTGTTTATCTTTGTTTTCATTTCCACTTCTCTAGGAGGTGGGTCCAAAAGGATCTTGCTGTGACTTATGTCATAGAGTGTTCTGCCTATGTGTTCCTCTAAGAGTTTGATAGTTTCTGGCCTTACATTTAGGTCTTTATTCCATTTTGAGCTTATTTTTATGTATGGTGTTAGGGAATGATCTAATCTCATACTTTTACATGTCCCTGTCCAGTTTTCCCAGCACCACTTATTGAAGAGGCTGTTCTTTCTCCACTGTACATTCCTGCCTCCTTTATCAAAGATAAGGTGACCATATGTGCGTGGGTTTATCTCTGGGCTTTCTATCCTGTTCCATTGATCTATCTTTCTGTTTTTGTGCCAGTACCACACTGTCTTGATTACTGTAGCTTTGTAGTATAGTCTGAAGTCAGGGAGCCTGATTCCTCCAGCTCCATTTTTCATTCTCAGGATTGCTTTGGCTGTGAGGGGTCTTTTGTTTTTCCAAACAAATTTTGAAATTTTTTGTTCTAGTTCTCTGGAAAATGCCAGTGGTAGTTTGATAGCGATAGCATTGAATCTGTAGATTGCTTTGGGTAGTAGAGTCATTTTCACAATATTGATTCTTCCAATCCAGGAGCATGGTATATCTCTCCATCTATTTGTATCATCTTTAATTCCTTTCATCAGTGTCTTATAATTTTCTACATACAGTTCTTTTGTCTCCTTACGTAGGTTTATTCCTAGATACTTTATTCTTTTTGTTGCAGTGGTAAATGGGAGTGTTTTCTTGATTTCACTTTCAGATTTTTCATCATTAGTGTACAGGAATGCCAGAGATTTCTGTGCATTAATTTTATATCCTGCTACTTTACCAAATTCATTGATTAGCTCTAGTAGTTTTCTGGTAGCATCTTTAGGATTCTCTATGTATAGTATCATGTCATCTGCAAACAGTGACAGCTTTACTTCTTCTTTTCCAATTTGGATTCCTTTTATTTCCTTTTCTTCTCTGATTGCTGTGGCTACAACTTCCAAAACTAGGTTGAATAAGAGTGGTGAGAGTGGGCAGCCTTGTCTTGTTCCTGATCTTAGTGGAAATGGTTTCAGTTTTTCACCATTGAAGATGATGTTGCCTGTGGGTTTGTCATATATGGCCTTTATTATGTTGAGGAAAGTTCCCTCTATGCCTACTTTCTGCAGGGTTTTTATCATAATGGGTGTTGAATTTTGTCAAAGGCTTTCTCCACATCTCTTGAGATGATCATATGGTTTTTCTCCTTCAATTTGTTAATATGGTGTATCACATTGATTGATTTGTATATATTGAAGAATCCTTGCATTCCTGGAATAAACCCCACTTGATCATGGTGTATGATCCTTTTAATGTGCTGTTGGATTCTGTTTGCTAGTATTTTGTTGAGAAATTTTGCTCTATGTTCATCAGTGATCTTGGCCTGTCATTTTCTTTCTTTTTGACATCCTTGTCTGGTTTTCGTTTCAGGGTGATGGTGGCCTCGTAGAATGAGTTTGGGAGTGTCCCTCCCTCTGCTATATTTTGAAAGAGTTTGAGAAGGATAGGTGTTAGCTCTTCTCTAAGTGTTTAATAGAATTCGCCTGTGAAGCCATCTGGTCCTGGGCTTCTGTTTGTTGGAAGATTTTTAATCACAGTTTCAATTTCATTGCTTGTGATTGGTCTGTTCATATTTTCTATTTCTTCCTGATTCAGTCTCAGAAGGTTGTGTATTCCTAAGAATTTGTCCATTTCTTCCAGGTTGTCCATTTTATTGGCATAGAGTTGCTTGTAGTAATCTCTCATGATCTTTTGTATTTGTGCAGTGTCAGTTGTTACTTCTCCTTTTTCATTTCTAATTCTATTGATTTGAGTCTTCTCCCTTTTTTTCTTGATGAGTCTGGCTAATGGTTTGTCAATTTTGTTTATCTTCTCAAAGAACCAGCTTTTGGTTTTATTGATCTTTACTATCGTTTACTCCATTTCTTTTTCATTTATTTCTGATCTGATCTTTATTATTTCTTTCCTTCTGCTAACTTTGGGGGTTTTTTGTTCTTCTTTCTCTAATTGCTTTAGGTGCAGGGTCAGGTTGTTTTCCCGAGATGTTTCCTGTTTCTAAAGGTGGGATTGTATTGCTATAAACTTCCCCCTTAGAACTGCTTTTGCTGCATCCCATAGGTTTTGTGTCGTCGTGTCTCCATTGTCATTTGTGTCTAGGTATTTTTTTTATTTCCTCTTTGATTTCTTCAGTGATCACTTCGTTATTGAGTAGTGTATTGTTTAGCCTCCATGTGTTTGTAATTTTTACAGATCTTTTCCTGTAATTGATGTCTAGTCTCATATCATTGTTGTCGGAAAAGATACTTGATACAATTTCAATTTTCTTAACTTTACCAAGGCTTGATTTGTGACCCAAGATATGATCTCTCCTGCAGAATGTTCCATGAGCTCTTGAGAAAAATGTGTCTTCTGTTGTTTTTGGATGGAATGTCCTATAAATATCCATTAAGTCCATCTTGTTTAATGTATCATTTAAAGCTTGTGTTTCCTTAATTATTTTCATTTTGGATGATCTGTCCATTGGTGAAAGTGGGGTGTTAAAATCACCTACTATGAGTGTGTTACTGTTGATTTCCCCTTTTATGGTTGTTAGTATTTGCTTTATATATTGATGTGCTCCTAAGTTGGGTGCATAAATATTTACAATTGTTTTATCTGCTTCTTGGATCGATCCCTTTATCATTATATAGTGTCTTTCTTTGTCTCTTCTCATAGCCTTTATTTTAAAGTCTACTTTGTCTGATATAAGAATTGCTACTCCAGCTTTCTTTTGATTTCCATTTGCATGGAATATCTTTTTCCATCCCCTTACTTTCAATCTGTATGTTTCTCTAGTTTTGAAGTGGGTCTCCCGTAGACAGCATATATATGGGTCTTGTTTTTGTATCCATTCAGCCAATCTGTGTCTTTTGGTGGGAGCATTTAGTCCATTTACATTTAAGGTAATTATTGATATGTATGTTCCTATTCCCATTTCCTTAATTGTTTTGGGTTTGTTATTGTAGGTATTTTCCTTCTGTTGTGTTTCTTGCGTAGAGAAGTTCCTTTAGCATTTGTTGTAAAGCTGGTTTGGTGGTGCTGAACTCTCTCAGCTTTTGCTTGTCTGTAAAGGTTTTAATTTCTCCATCAAATCTGAATGAGATGCTTGCTGGGTAGAGTAATCTTGGTTGCAGGTTTCTCTACCTCATCACTTTAGTTATGTCCTGCCACTCCCTTCTGGCTTGTAGAGTTTCTGCTGAGAGATCAGCTGTTAACCTGATGTGGATTCCCTTGTGTGTTATTTGTTGTTTTTCCCTTGCAGCATTTAATATGATTTCTTTGTGTTTAATTTTTGACAGTTTGATTAATATGTGTCTTGGCATATTTCTCCTTGGATTTATTCTGTATGGGACTCTCTGTGCCTCCTGGACTTGATTATTTCCTTTCCCATATTAGGGAAGTTTTCAACTATAATCTCTTCAAATATTTTCTCAGTCCCTTTCTTTTTCTCTTCTTCTTCTGGAACCCCTATAATTCGAAAGTTGGTGTGTTTAATGTTGTCCCAGAAGTCTCTGAGACTGTCCTCTCTTCTTTTCCTCCTTTTTTCTTTATTTTGCTCTTCAGCAGTTATTTCCACTATTTTATCTTCCATGTCACTTATCCGATCGTCTGCCTCAGTTATTCTGCTATTGGTCCCATCTAGAGTATTCTTCATTTCATTTATTGTGTTTTTAATTGATGCTTGATTTGTCTTTAGTTCTTCTAGGTCCTTGTTAACTGTTTCTTGCATTTTGTCTATTCTGTTTCCAAGATTTTGGATCTTGGAAATAGAATCTTGGATCATCTTTACTATCATTATTCTGAATTATTTTTCAGGTAGACTGCCTATTACCTCTTCATTTGTTAGGTCTGGTAGGTTTTTATCTTTCTCCTTCACCTGCTGTGTGTTTTTCTGTCTTCTCATTTTGCTTATCTTACTGTGTTTGGGGTCTTCTTTTTGCAGGCTGCAGATTCGTAGTTCCCATTGTTTTTGGTGTCTGTCCCCAGTGGCTAAGGTTGTTTCAGTAGGTTGTGTAGGCTTCCTGGTGGGGGGGACTAGTGCCTGTGTTCTGGTGGTTGAGGCTTGATCTTGTCTTTCTGGTGGACATGTCCACGTCTGGTTGTGTGTTTTGGGGTGCCTATGGCTTTAATATATTTTTGGCAGCCTCTCTGCAAATGGGTGGGGTTGTGTTCCTGTCTTGCTAGTTGCTTGGCATAGGGTGATCTGCACTGTAGCTTCCTGGTCATTGACTGAACCTGGGTGCTGGTGTTGAGATGGAGATCTCTGGGAGATTTTCGCCGCTTGATATTATGTGGAGCTGGGAGGTCTCTTGTGGACCCATGTCCTGAAGTTGGCTCTCCCACTTCAGAGGCACAGGAGTGACTCCTGGCTGCAGCACCAAGAGCCTTTCATCTACCCGGCTCAGAATAAAAGGGAGAAAAAGTAGAAAGAAAGAATTAGTCGGAGAAAGAAAGAGAGAAAGAAAGGAAGAAGCAAAGACAGGAAGGAAGGAAGGAAGGAATAAAGAAAGAAAGAAAGAAAGAAAGAAAGAAAGAAAGAAAGAAGGGAGGGAGGGAGGAAGGAAAGAAAGAAACATAGGAAGAAAGGAGGGAGGGAGGGAGGAAAGAAAAAGAAAGAGAGAAAGAAAGAAAGAAGGGAGGGAGGGAGGAAAGAAAGAAAGAAAGAAAGACAGGAGGGAGGGAGGGAGGGAGGAAGGAAAGAAAGAGAGAAAGAAAGAAAGGAGGGGTGGAGGGATGGAAGGACGAAGGGAAGGTAGGAAAAAAGAAAGAGAAAAGATAAAGTAAAATAGAATAAAGTATAAAATATAGTAACATTATTAAAATAAAAAAAGTAATTATTAAAAAAAATGGACAGATAGAACCCTGGGACATATGGTGGAAGCAAAGCTATACAGAGAAAATCTCACACAGAATCATACACATACACATTCACAAAAAGAGAACGGGGGGAAAAAATCGAAAATCTTGCTCTCAAAGTCCACTTCCTCAATTTGGGATAATTCGTTGTAAAAAGAGGAAAAGGGGAAAAAGTCTGAAATCTTGCTCTCCAAGACCACCTCCTTAATTTGGGATAATTCGTTGTGAAAAGAGGAAAAGGGGAAAAAAATCTTAAATCTTGTCCTCAAAGTCCACCTCCTCAATTTGGGATGATTCGCTGTCCATTCATGCACTCCACAGACGCAGGGCACATCAAGAGAACTGTGGAGCTTTAATTCGCTGCCTCCAAGGCTGCACTGAGAGATTTCCCTGTCTCTTCTCTGCTCTCACAGCTCCCGGGTCTCAGCCTTGGACCTGGCCCCGCCTCTGCGCGTAGGTCGCCGGAGGGCGTCCGTTCTTCGCTCAGACAGGACGGGTTTAAAGGAACCACTGATTCAGGGGCTCTGGCTCACTCAGGCCGAGGGGAGGGAGGGGCACGCAGTGCGGGGCAGACCTGCGGCGGCAGAGGCTGGCGTGACGTTGTACCAGCCCGAGGCGCTCCGTGCGCTTTCCCGGGGAAGCCGTCCCTGGGTCCCGAGACCCCGGCAGTGGCGGGCTGCACAGGCTCCCCAGAAGGGGGGGTGGACAGTGACCTGTGCTCGCACACAGGCCTTGTGGCGGCGGCAGCAGCAGCCCCAGCATCCCACGCACGTCTCCGTGGTCCACGCCTTTAGCCGCGGCTCGTGCCCTTTTCTGGCGCTTCTTTAAGCAGCGCTCTTAATGTCCTCTCCTCGCGAACCAGGAATTAAAGGGAAGAAAATGTCTCTTGCCTCTTCGGCAGCTCCAAACTTTTTCCCTGTACTCCCTCCAGGCTAGCCGTGGTGCACTAACCCCTTCAGGCTCTCTTCCTGCCACCAGCCCCAGTCCTCTCCCTGCGCTCCAACTGAAACCCGACACCCGAGCCTCAGCTCCCAGCCCCGCCCGCCCCGCGGCCGAGCAGACAAGCCTCTCGGGCTGGTGTGTGCCTGAGGGCACCGATCCTCTGTGCCGGAATCTCTCCACTTTGCCCTCCACACCCCTGTTGCTGTGCTCTCCTCCGCTACTCCGAAGCTTTCCCCCTCCGCCACCTGCAGTCTCCGCCCGCGAAGGGGCTTGTAGTGTGTGGAAACCTTTCCTCCTTCACGGCTCCCTCCCACTGGTGCAGGTCCCGTCCCTATCCTTTTGTCTCTGTTTATTCTTTTTCCTTTTGCCCTACCCAGGTATGTGGGGAGTTTCTTGCCTTTTGGGGGGTCTGAGGTCTTCTGTCAGCGTTCAGTAGGTGTTCTGTAGGAGTTGTTCCACGTGTAGATGAATTTCTGATGTATCTGTGGGGAGGAAGGTGATCTCCGCATCTTACTCTTCCGCCATCTTCCTCCGTCTCCTCTTGAGTCAGTTTTGTTTTAAAAATAGATTTTCCTGTTTTTAATGGGGGAAAATAACCAAATTGTTTCTATTTCTCATGGCTTATCCCTGAAACAATTTCAAATATCCTTTTTGGTCATGGCTATCTAGGAATGCAAAGCTTTCAGGAATGTGAAACTTTTCCATAATATGTGTCTGAGACTAAGTAGAAATCATATATATATATATATATATATATATATATATATATATTTTTTTTTTTTTTCTTTAAGATAAGACTTCCAAAGAGCTGTCTATATTCACTGTGTCTAACTCCTCTCCTTTCTTAGCCTCCTTGCAATCTGGCTTTTGTTGCCACCAATCCACTTAAACAGCTTTTGTTATGCACTGACAACATCCAATGGCTAAATTCATCTGTCAGTCCTCATCTTACTACATCTATGAGCAGCAGCACTGAGCACAGTAGATCCTCTGTGATACATTTTCTTTATATGGTTTCCATTATATCAAATTCACTGGAGTTGTTTTTCCTACATTATTGGTTTTTCTCTGTCAGACTCCTTTGCAGGCTACTCCTCATTTTCCTGAGACTTAGATATTAAAATACACCAAGACTTACCACTTACCATTTTTTTTCTCTTTCTGTCTACACTTATTATCTCAGTGTTCTCAAATTTGAATTTTAATTTCAGCTGTTGGCCTGTGACTCCCAAATGTATTTCTCTAACACAGATCTCTCTCAAAAACTCCTGATGTGTGTATTCAGTTCTTTTCTTGATATCTCTACTGGAGTATCTAATACATTACTTGAAGTTATCGCATCTAAAACCAAATTCTTGATTTTTTACCACTCTACCTATAGTCTTCCCCATCTCAGTTAATGGCATCTCAAGTCTTCCAATTGTTCAGGAGAAAACCTTGGAGTCATCCTTAACAACACTCCTTCCAATATATCGAGTACTACTAAGTCTTTCAAGAAACTGGCACATCTTTCAACCTCCACTAGCACTATCACCTGGTTTGAGCCAGCATAATCACTCACTTGGATTGTATCAGTAGCCATCTATTAAATTGTGAGAGACGGTATTATTTTTATTCCTAATTATGTACATATTTATTGCCCTTTTTATTTAAGGGTACTATTCAAACCTGCCCATTTCCATGTAACTTGCAGTCAAGGCCAACTTCATGCGTTTGTGATCTTCATTTGGTTCAATGCTCTGCTATCGCCATCTTAAAATGCATAATAATTTTTGAACAAGAGATCTCACATTTTAATTTCACACATTTTAATTTCAAATTATGTATCCAATATTCCGTATAGTGCCACTCCTTATTAAAAAATCTTTGGCTAATGAAATGCCTGGGAATACCATGTGGTCTTCCTGGGGGAAGCTTAAAGAGCTATTTTGTAGTGCTTCCATGTCTTTTTTTCCTTCTGCAAGGAGAATGGCATGCCCCAGGTACCTGATGCTCCTTTATCCTAGATCCTAAAATGAACAAGACTCAGGGAAACAGAGCCATAGCTGATCCTAGCCAACATGTAACATGTGAGCAATAAATATTTCTTGGGTAAGCACTGAGATTTGGGTTCTTTTGCTATCTTAGAGTAAGCTAGTGAAAACTGACTAATATACAAATTTCTTTGTTTCATCCCCTTGCCTCTCTACAGTTTTTTCTCAACTCAGTAGTCAAACTGATCCTTCTAATAGTGAGGTTAAATCATATCATTGTTCTGCTCAAAATGATGCAATGACTGCACAAGTCACTCAAATGAAAAGCCACAGTCCTTGCAATGGCAAGCATGATTTTCTTCCACCACCACTTACTTCTTTAGCCTTATCTCTTCCTATGGTTTCACATTTTTATGATATGTATGATCAGGCCACCCAAGATGGCTGCTCTCTTGCTCTTTATTCATCCCATCTTCGATCAGTCCTCTCACCTACACCCTACTCACCTGACTGACCTTCCCTCTTCATCATAAAGACTAATCAGTAAATGCCATCATCATAGAGCCTAATTAGTAAATGCCTATGTACTTGCCCTGGCCCCAGCAAGTGACTGTTCTAATCTTTAGGTCATAACTGTCTCCACTATGATAGCTTATCAAAGGGGCAGTGAGGAGCCTGTTCCTCTGCTGGTTTCCCTGGCAACTGATTAACCAAACTGAAGTCAATTCCCAACTTCCTCTACCCCTCGTAGTGAAGACTGATGCCATGTCCTGCCCACTGTCCGCTGCACATGGTGGGATGTTGCTCCGGGATCTTGCTTCAGATGTGTAAGATCTCCTGTCCATTAAATCATTAATGTCTCTGTTGTTGACTCTGAGCTCTTTCTTTAATCTTGAGGCTGGGCAAATACAGGGTTTGCAGGCCTGTGAGGTTCAACCTAACACCACACCATAGACATAATTTCCTCCTTGCTGTTTCTTGAATATGCCAGGCACACTTCAGATTTTAGACCTTTTTTACAGCAGTCACATTTTTAGAATGCCCTTCCTCCAGCTATTTGCCATGCTAACGCCCTCTCTCCTTCAAGTCTTTGCTCAAATCTTACTTTGCCAGTGATGCAAACCTCGACCATTCTAAATTAAGCACTGCATCTTCCCATTCAGCATATGTGATCCTTGCTTTTTTCTTCTACTTTTTTTCTGATAGCATTTATTTTCTATTAACACATTTTATTATTTACTTATTATATTTTTTTTCATACAACATAGTTGATGTTCCATAATCATTTACTGAATAACTAGAGATTGAAAGAGGCTTATGTATGGATACATTATTTAAAATAATCTCTGCTCATATACCTTTAAGTCTTTTGCTTCTCGCTTTTTGCCCCATACTCCTTTGGCAAAATCCTAACTCTGGCTAAATTTGGACTCTGACTGCTCAGTGACTGTACATGGTAGCTAAATGTTGCTGAAGTAAAACAAACAAGTATATTGAATTGTCTTACGTTAAGTTCAGGATCACCAAACTTTATGAGATGCCTAATTCAGCATTTTCTGTTCCATTCACTCTCCCTTTCCCAGATGAAAATCTTATGCCCTTTGCTTTATATTTTTAAACATCCAACTCCTCATCTTTTATTCTCTTACTGAAATTCTTACTTTCAAATTCTACTAAAAAAAATCAAAACAAAAACAAAAACAGAAGATCTCAGAAGAGAACTTCCATAAGCTCCACAATTATAAACCCCAACGTTCCTGCACTTTTGCCCACATATTATTCCATTTCTTCAGTTATGTTAGATAAACTCTCCACTCTAATATTAAAGGCCAGTTCTTCCAGTCGTGTAGTGGATATTATCGCTCCTTGCTTATTCAAGAACATCATCTTGGCAACCTTCCCTTATCTCCAGTAGATAAGTTTTTCAGTCTCTAGAGGAAAATTCTCCCATTTTACAAAAGAAAAATTAACCTATAACTGAAACCGAGTGGGACCCTCTGGGGCTCCCAGGCACTGAAACTGAGTGGAGCTGGGCCACAGAAGCCTCCTTTTGTCCATCATTTCTCACAGGCAAGACTGCAGCCTCCATGACCTCTCCTGAGTTCCAAAGGGCAGATTATCGAACAGTTGCTAATCAAGGGAGGAAGAGCCAAGAACCACCTGAGACTAAGGTGGGGCAAGCCCTGCTCAATCCTAATCTTGTCAGAGACCCCACCTTTGAACCACTGTTATAAAACTCTCATCAAGTTCTCTGGGGTTGGGACACATAATTTTTCAAGGCAGGAGTCCAGTGTGTCTCCCTTTGCATGGCAAAGAAATAAAGCTAACCTTTTCTACTTCACCCAGAACTCTGTCTCTGGGATTTTATTCAGCACAGGTGTACAGAGAGGCCGAGCTTTCGGTAACACAACCTCAACCAGTTACTGTATCAATTTTCTCCTTTTCTTTATAATGAGGCTCCTTAGGAAGTCTATCTATCCTTACTGTCTCCAGCTCCTCTCCAGCTGGGGTTTGCTTTACTGCTCCGCTATTCTGCTCTTCACAAATCACCAGTGATGTCCATATTGCTCTATACAATGGTTAACTTTGAAACTGTAATGAATTTAACTTCCCATCAATATTTGACACAGCTAGAATACCTCCCAGAAACACTTTCTGCAGGTGGCTTCCAGCACACCACGTTCTGCTGTTTTACTCCTACCTCTTTAACCACTCCATTTCAAGCTCCTTTCCTGTTTTCTATTCTTCAAACTAACCTGTTGACTTTTCTGTTTGTACATGGTCTTTGGTAATTGCAAAGAGTCTTATAGATTAAATATCATCTCTATTCTAATGGCTATCTGACTTATATTTCAAAATCTTATTTCATTTTTGAAATCTAGACTCACAAATCCAACTCCCTCCTCTCCGTCTCCTACTGAATTTTCAATAGGCATTTTTATTCCAACAAGTCCTAAACTAAACTTCTGATCTTCCCCTTCCCCCTTCCAAACCTATCATGTAGACTTTCCCTTTGCAGTTAGTGGCAATTCCATTCTTCAAATCGCACAGGGCACCCACAGAGTTATATTTGATATCTTCCATTTTCTTACTCCCATAACCAATTCTTTAGCAAATCATTTTAGTTATTTCTTCAAAATGTATCACAAAACCTGTCTACTTTTTATTTCTCATGCAGCAAACATGACGGGCTATATTGCTATTATATCAATATGATATTATTTACATGACCTTCTAATTGATTCACCTGCTGATTCATTTACCACCTTAGAATCTAGTCTTATCAAAGCTGACTCAGTGATTCATTTAAAATGTATTGTAGCTCAAATCATTTTATGCCCTGCTTCAAAGCTCTCCAATAATTTACAGCTGAAGTAAAGACAAAACCCTTAGATAGTATGTAAAAGGCTCTACAGTTGCTAGTCCTCTCTTATCTCCTGCTTTTTGCCTCTTGCTCACTTGGTCTCAACATCATTGGCTATCTTGCTTTTCTTGAAACACACCAGATTTTCATTTGCCTGAGGGATTTTACATAAGGTCATCTCTCTGCCTGAGATATATTCTTTTCATACATCCTCACAGATCTACCTCACTTTCTCTAGTTTTTAATTTAAGGAACAGGTTTATTGTGAACCTGTGACTAATGCTCTATTTAAAATCACACTATTTTCTTGTATCCCCTACCCACTTCCATGGTTTATTTTTCTTCCTAGCAGTTATCACTTTCTGACCTATTGTATTACTATATATAGTATTAACTTATATGGAAGGCAAGTTTCAGGAAATCAGCACATTTTTTCTATTATATTTACTGTTGTGTCCCCAGTAGCAATAAGCTGTAATGGGATCTAACAAATACTGAGATATATAAATACAAATATAAAATATACATGTATAATCAATGAATGAGTGGTTGAAAAATAATGTAGACTATAAATAAAGAATTCCAACATAAAAGAAATGGAATACACACACACACACACATTCACATTTTTTTTTCTTTTTTCTTTTCTTTTTTTTTTTTTTTTTTTAACTGGGAGAGTGACATCAGCAGCACGGAGGACCAGGAAGATCCAGGGCCTTGTTCCTTCAGGGAAACATTAACAAATAATTAGAGACTGACTAAACAAGTTTACAGGAGCTCTGGGAATCAGCCAAACAGCTCCAGCAACTAAGTGGATGCTTAATCAAGAAAAAAGACATTCAAAAGGAAATTTTTTTTGGGGGGTTACTCATTCTTGCCCCACTTCCTCCCTGTTACATATGGTCTTGGCAGTAGTCTGTAGGAAGTGGCAGTTCTGTCCTCAGTTACTTTCTGTGAACCAGAGAGGGCAGAACAGACCTAATTTGCAACATTATAACTTACCTGGTGGCTATCTAAGGGATTGGTCTCTGTGGGGGTCTAAGTGGGAGTTTAGATCTCCAAAAGCAGCACAGCTCAGATCACAGGCTAAGAAAAGGCTCAAGAGTCTATAAAAAGCATACAGACTAAAAGGTGGCTGGAGCAATAAATTACTGATTGAGGGATACAATATAACAGCTAAGACCACTAGAAGAAGCAGGGGATGGAAATTAACACACGGAAAAACAGCAGTCTATGCAGAATAAGACATACACAAGCCTAGAGAAGACACATGCCCAGAAAGGTCATAAGAGGATCGTTAAGTCCTTTTTTTTTTTTTTAAATTTAAATTTATTTATTTATTTATTTTTGGCTGCATTGGATCTTTGCTGCTAAGCACGGGCTTTCTCCAGTTTCGGTGAGCGGGGTTACTCTTTGTTGCAGTGCACAGGCTTCTCATTGCAGTGGCTTCTCTTGTTGTGGAGCACAGGCTCTAGGCATGAGGGCTTCAGTAGTTGCAGCAGGCGGGCTCTCTAGAGTGCAGGCTCAGTAGTTGTGTGCCTGGGCTTAGTTGCTCTGCAGCATGTGGGATCTTCCTGGAAGAGGGCTTGAACCTGTGCCCCCTGTATTGGCAGGCAGATTCTTAACAACTGCATCATGAGGAAGTCCAAGGACCGTTAAGTCTTAATGCCAAGCTGATTCTGATGCTCAAACATGTCCTGCTAATTAGTGAAAATCTTCTCTGTCATAGAGCCAGTCTTCCAAGACTGGGAGAGGTAGCTGATTTTTCAAATTCTCAATTTTCAACAAAAGCTTACAAGGCACACAAAGAAACAGAAAAATATGGCTAATCAAAGGAACAAATAAATTTCCAGAAACCATTTTTGAAAAATGCAGAGATTGAACCTACTAGACAAAGACTTTAAAACATCTGTCTTGAATATGCTGAAAGAGCTAAAGGAAAATATGGGCAAAGAGCTAGAAATAGAGGGAAACTACCTCAATATAATAAAAGCTATACATGTAAAATCCACATTTAACATTACACTCAATGGTAAAAGACTGCTCTTTTTCCCTCTAAGGTTAGCAAGAAGACAGGATGTTGATTTTCAACACTTCTATTCACCATAGTACTGGAAGTCTTAGCCAGAAAAATTAGGACAGGAAAAGAACAAAAGTCATCCAAATTAGAAAGGAGGAAGCAAAATTATATGTATTCAGGGCATGATTTATATGTAGAAAACCCTAAAGATTCTGCACACAGATACAAAAAAAGTGTTTAAAACCAAGAAAAGAATTCATCAAATTTTCAGGTTACAAAAGTGATGCTCAACAAACAATCTGAAAAACAATGTACTGACAACAAACTGTCTGAAAAAAATTGATAATTTTATTCACAAATAATAAATTACTTAGGAATAAACTTAACCAAGGAGTCCAAAGACTTGTACAGTGTAACTTACAAAATGTTGCTGAAAGAAAGAAGATAACAATAAATGGAAAGACATTCTGTGTTCATGGTTCAGAAGGTATAATATTGTTAAGATGTCAATACTACCCAAAACTATTTACAAAGTCAATGTAATTCTTATCAAAATCCCAATGATTTTTTTTTCAGAAATAGAATCATCCATCCTAAGATTAATATGGAATCTCAAGGGACCCTTAACAGCTAAAACAATCTTGAAAAAGAAGAACAAAGTTGGAGGTCTCACATATCCTGATTTCAAAATACAACAAAGCCACAGTAATTAAGAGTACAGTACTGGTATAAAAATAGAAATATAGAACAATGGATAGGATAGAGACACCAGAAATAAATCATCACATATATGTTACAATTATTTATGAAAAGGGTACAAAGACTATTGGAGAATGATAAGACTTTTTAGTAAATGGTCTGAATATAGTTGGGAAAATTGTATATCCATGTGCAAAAGAATAAAGTTGGCTCCTTGTTAGACTCTATACACACATTTAAAAATAGATCAAAGAGCTAAATGTAAGAGATAAAATTATAAAACTCTTAGAATGAAACATAGCAGGAAAGCTTTATGACATTGTGTTTGGCAATGATATCTTGGATATGACACCAAAAACACAAACAGCTAAGGAAAAATAGACAATTTGTCCTACATCAAAATCTAAAACTTTGTGCATAAAAGACACTGTAAACAAAGTGAAAAGGCAACCCATGGAATGGGAGAAAATATTTGCGAATCCTATATTAAATAAGGAGTTAATATCCATAATCTATAAAGAACTTCTGCAATTCTACAACAACAACAACAATAACAACAACAAAAAAAACAGCCTATTTAGAAAATGTGCAAAGGATGTTAATAAATATTTCTCCAAAGAAGATATAAAAATGGCAGAGAAGTACATGAAAAGAGGTCATTATCACTAATCATTTGAGAAAGTTAATCAAAACCACAATGAGATACCACTTCATACCCATTCAGATAGTTATTATCAAAACCAAAACAAAATAATAATATTAAAAAAAACCACACACACAGAAAATGACAAGTGTTGGTGAGGATGTAGAGAAATTAGAATCCTCATGCATTTTAAGTGGGAATTTGAACTGGTGCAGCCACTAGGGAAAACTCTATGGCCATTTCTCAGAAAAATTTAAAACAGAATTATTATATGATTCAGAAATTTACTTCTCTGTATATACCCACAGGAATTAAAAGAAGGGACTTGAAGAGATATTTGTAAAACCATGCTCACAGAAGCACTATTTACAATATCCAAAAGGTGGAAGCAACTCAAATGTCCATCAATGAATGCGTGGATAAACAAAAAAGCAGTGTGTGTGTGTGTGTGTGTGTGTATATATATACATACAATGCAATATTATTTATCCCTAAAATGGAAAGACATTTTGACAAACACTACAACAGTGATTAGCCTTGAAAACATTATGCTAAGTGAAATAAACCAGTCACAAAAGGACAAACATTGTATGTTTCCATTTTTATGAGATATCCATAGTAGTTGAAATCCGTTATTTTTCAAAAACCTGTAAATTAGAGGAGTTAATTAACTTTCTAAAGTGTACACAGCTGTTATAGCAGAATCAATCTTTCATTTTGGATTAGACTTTATTTTCTCGGGAGTGCTTCCTGACTTCCTAAACCTAGATCGAGGACATCTCCCATATTACCCCACGTTTAACATTGTTATTTACCTTCTCACTCTGTATTTAATCACTTATTTAATAAACTGTAAATTTTTCAAGGGCAAGGGTAGTGTCTTTTCTTATTTTACAATTAAATTCCCAGATTTTATTAAAATTCTGTTTCTATCCCATGAGTCCTCCTCCCATTTATTTTATGCTATCTCTATTATTAAATACAACTTATTTCATTTTGTTCTCACTATTATACCAGCACCAGGCTGGGCTCTCATACATATTAACTCTTTTACACTTCACCTTATGTCCTGTGAAATAGTATCATTCTTACCTTATAATGAATCTATAGGCCCGTCCTTTATTTAGAGTCATGGACTATTACAGTCCCTAATATCTGACCAAAATGGTCTCGAACATCCTCAAATAATCCCTAGGTATCTGACTGTCTTCTCTCTGTTAGAGTTCAGTAGTTTTTTCTCCAAATAGACCATAAGGACAGGTATCAGGAAATGTTTCAAGGGAGAGCAGCATCCAAGGTGCTTTCAAGGCCTTACTCCTCTAGACAGAAATGAAGGTAGTACCTATGGCTCCTCCTCTAGAGGAAAATATATTCACACTTTTCTATTTTCTTTTGGAAACAGATTTACTTATTTTTGCATTGTTCTTTTCCTCAGTTACTCTTTTCTGAAAAAGAAAATCTACAGGATGATAATATATAAAACGTATTCAGTAAATGAAAATAATATTTCATTCTTTTGAATTGTGATTCATAGGATGTGTAATGGAGGACAAATATGGGTTAATTTTTTTACATGAATGAACATATTAAAAGATTAATATTCATTGATAATCATAGAGTTATAGAAAGAAGTATCAGCAGAAATTTGAAATTGCTTCCCCAAATTTGAAACCCATAGACTTTCCTTTATTTTATATTTCTTGCACACTGCAGAGTTTGTGACTTATTTTAAAATGCTATATAAAAATTTAAGCTTTAAATTCAAGCTTTAACCTACATCTCTAAGTATTTGGAAAATTTATAGAATATTAATGTAATATTAGAATAGATAATTGTATATTCACAATATCCTGCCTTGTTTCTTTCTTTCTCTACAGGAAATAGTGAACCAAAGTATTAAATACATATATTTGGATAAAGTACACACACGTATCTCAATTTATGTGAATAGTATTAGCTAGGTATGCATATGAGCATTTTGTTCTGGTAGGGAAAAAAAAGACAAAAGCAATTTCATATAGCAAAATTCTTTTTCTAAATTCTTCAGTATAATCTCAGAAATTCTTGCTAAGTCAGCTGTTAACTGGCATTTGGATGCTTACACTTAGAATTCTATGGACTTCAGCAACTTATTTGATTTTGCAACCACTGCTGCTGACCCAGAAATGTTTGCTTATGTGACTTCTTGTGAAGTGTTCAAATTGCACTGAGTAGGCCAGGGAAATACATTACTTTGGAATACAGTGTTCTATAATTGAATACAGGACTTTAGTAAATCATAGTTTGAATGAAAGGAAAGGTGAATTGAACCTTACAAGGTTGATTTAGTTTATTATAGTATCATGGGATCTTAGAATTGAGGAGACCCAAGGGATCATTCAGCTTAACCTCATTATTTTACAAATGTGGATTCTGAAAAGCACTAAGGGGAAGTGATTTTACTAAGACTCACAACTAATTGCAGTCTGGTCTAAGAATCTTTGTAATATGATACCTATTCTAGGAATATGTCCTTATCAAGAGCAGTATTGATTAATTAACAACGTGGACAATGCATGAAGCTGAGTTAGCCTCACATTCTAGCTCTGACACTTACTTGACCTCTGGCAATCAGAAATTAAACTTCTAAGCCTCAGTTTATTCATCTGTAAAATGTGTGCTAAAACTGTACTGCCCTATTGTGAGATACAGATGAGATAATGCATATAAATACTCAACAGTAACAGGCACATGCTAAACACTCAGGAAAGTTTTTATTTTTTTTTAGTCAACCTTATGGGTTCTGTTTGTTCAATAAACATTTTATCTTTACTTACTCTAGTTGTTAGTGCCTATACCCAGAAATATTAAGGGCAGGCAAAGGTGTGTTTATTTAAGAAGATAAAAATGCATAGTTATTTATTGGTTCAGTTATAAAACATAAGAATCATTATTATATATTTATATACACCTGCTCATGGATTAAAAGAACAGTATGCATTTCCTTTGGGAAATACCTAATTCCTTTCATACAATTGTTACTTGCTATGAAATTTTTAAAAATCCTCCATTACAGGAATGTATAAGCAGTAGAGAATGCTGAATTATAAATATTAAAGACATAGGTGTAGCTTTTGAAAACTGAGAGTAATCTAGTTTAAAATGGGAGATTAAATAGTGGAACAATTAATAAATTTCAGGCATGTCTTTTTGCACTCTTAGGTTATTAGGAGGAAGGAAATCTGTAATGAATTCTACAGTTTCTGACCCTGATAGTGATATTGAAATGACAATTACAAAAGGCAGCTTGAGGGGATGGAGTGATGCATTGGCATTGAAACTAGGGCATCTGTTCTGCTTCTAGTACCCGTACTGTTTAAGCAAATATCAAGGGTCTAACAGCTTGATAAGTATTCATGGCCCAGAACCCTCCAATTATACCATGTGTCATGACATTGTTGCAAATGCTATCCTCAACCATTTGAGAGGAAAAAATGTTTAAAAAAATATACTATTGTGGGAGTGCATTAACCTGCTCTCAGCTGCTCGGCAAGAGACAATATAAGTGTGCTTCTGTTAAGGATGACACAAACCTTTGCCTTTGAGCTAAAAGGGCTATTAAGTTAAACACAGCTCTTATTAAAAAAAGTATTTATTGTTGGTTTGAAGACTATTACTTTGTCATTACATTCAGTTAATACATTTTGTTATTTTAATAATAACTTGGGAGTGCAGAACTATTTCCTTCAGGTTCTGAACTTTAGAAAAGCAACATTTCAAATTTTTGAGTTCCCTCAGTGTATTCTGATTCCTCTAGGTTTATGCTTCATCATAATATAATATCTCCATTTGGTAGATCTGGAAATGAGAAAGGACTTGCTCAAAGGTCATAACCAGAAGGAAGGAGCTGTTTTTGCTCTCCTGTGAGTGCCAGCTTGCTTAAAGTGTGCTTTGCTCTCAACTTCTAGGCTTATAATTATGTTTAATAACTCTTTAAAACATAAACTCTTGAAAATCAAAGAAACATTTCAAAAAACAGCTGTGCCCTAATAGTAGACTGACTAATTTTTGATTCTCTTTAACATAACTAACTAAGACAACTTGGCCCCATTTCAACTGAAAATGCATTTCTTATAACACTAAGTTGGCATTTATCTAATGACTATAAAGAAGGCAAATGTTACATGTTAATATTTCTGTAAAACCGGAAGGAGCTTAAGAAAATCAAAGGCACTTTTTATTTACTTTGAAGAAATAAAATTGTTCTGAAGGCTTCCATGGAGCTTTAAGATTATCCAAACTTACTGTCTCTGTTTTACCATTGTAGTGGCTTGTGTTGGAATAAATCTCCATTTGATAGAACAAAAGCAGAGCAGAGTTGCCATATTATAAGTGGCCATTGTCTCATCTGATCTGAATTCCTGCCTGTAGCCAACTAATCTTCTTCTACATCAAGCCTGTATTACAATCCCATGACTTTTGTTGGACTTTAAGTCCCTATGATATAATTTTCCTGCACAGGTGGTGGTAGGAATTGAGCATTCACCAATGGAAAAACTGGTTTGTGCCACCAAAAATAAAAATTTTTGTTTAATAATCCAGGGATGTAGAAAAGGTGGATAGCTCTTGGTTGGGAACAAAATCAGATTTCCTTCATGTACAATTACTTTCTGAAGTGTTTTATATTATTTGTATAAATTAGAGTTTTGAGGTTGTGTAAAACAACAGTCAAGGACTTGGTTGTTTTTTTTCTTTAAAGATCATATTCAATACCATGATGATTGGATAGTTATAGCTAGACCTAACTTTTATGAACATTGGATCTTCACATTGACATTGATGATGTAGTGAGGGGTGTTGGCACTTTAATTTCTTGGGCATTACTCATCACTGATATGGTATTTAAGTAAGAAAAAATTTCATCTAAGATAAAAATTTTAAAAACCTAGTTCAAGTTCTATAACTTTGCATAAAAATTATTAGTGAGTCAAATTCAGCTTCACATATTGAAGATTTTTCTAAAATATTTTTTACTTAAAATCTCCTGTAACTAATACTTCTCTAAATAACTTTTGGAGATCTTATGCAAGGACCATACAGTTCATAAGAGCAATCAGAATTATGAATTTGGAGATTCTGTGTGTCTGTAATTCTCTAGGCTTTTTTCTTATCTGTAAATAAGTGAATTGCACTAGATGTTTTTAGGTGACCTTATACGCAGAGACCCTAGACTATATCTCCTCCTTATTATCATGATCATGAAATCCATGATTGATATACTTTTGATTTCTTTCATCCCATTACACCTATTTTTCCTGTATCAGAAGCTAAAAAAAAATACTTATTTTCAGCCCATCATATTTTAGTTTTTATACATATTAACTAATTATTGAATTTCAGAGACAATCCTCTATAGTTGAGAGTTAGTTTGTCAACAATTTATGGTGTAGTGGTGTCAAAGTCCAAAGCATTTACTCTCATTCTGTTTAGCCAAATGAATCATAAAGACTTGGTGTTAATATTTTACCTTTTCATGTATAGCCCTCTAAACCTCATTTTTTTCATAAGAAAATGGGGTAAGTATGTATAACCCATAGTGCAGTAGTGAAATGAGAAAATGCATTTCAGGGGTCTTACATAATGCTTAAAACATATTTGTTTTACAATATTATGAACATTAATATGTGAGCAGCATTTTTACTACTAAGTACATCATTTTAATTTATTTTCCCAAATGTAAATTTCCCAGTAGGAAGAAAAGAAAAATACTGATATAGTAATTATGTTATTTACTGAGCTCAGAAGCTGTTTTTTATGCACCCAAGTCCATATTCTTTGAGTCTCTGTTACTTAGGTTGGATATAGTTTTATGGATAATTTAATGTTTAATATCTTAATTTACTTGAACTGGTATTTTAGTAAATGCACTCATTTGTGAGTGAATTCACTTTTCAGTTCTCTTCATATTGAAGAAGAGAAGTTTTTCTTCATATTGAAAAACGTTCAATATGAGGATTTGTGTATGTTTGATATTTGTCAGTAAAATGTAAATATTCTGGATTCTAAAAGATAAATTTTATTCAACATTTACATGCCTTTCCTAAAGGAGCTGAGGGACTTGGAAAAGTAATATCTGTTTATTCTTTCATCGTCCATCCATCTATCCACCCATCCATTTATTTTTCTCTGCCATATTCCTTAGTGAATAAAGCTATTCCTTTTTCATTTTTGAATTTCTCATAGCTTATTTTCACTGTTGCTAGCTTCCTCATAAGCTCTGTTCAAATTTGATCTCTAGGAAGTCGCTCTTGTCTACTATAGCTGACATGATTTTATTTTTCTTTGAACACACAAAGCCTATAATGTATAGATTTGCCTGGTAATTTTTCATATGTTGCCTTTTAATATCTTTTGAACTGATATGAATCTGTTGTGTGCTTATTTGTTTTCAAACATATATGTTCAATTTCTACAATTTAAATTTTAAAATTCTTAAAATTACAAGCTATAAATTATGTTTCTTTATATTATTTTACTTGTAGAAACACAATAAGTATTTCTTGATTAGTTTATTCTGTAAGCAAAGGCTACATATGTAGACATGCCATTAGTGTCACAACTGAAAGCACTAATGCTATTAAATACAAACTGGGACTTAATATCTCCCAGGAGTATTGATTCTTTGCTTTTCAATTTGGTCAGAAAATGTCAGATTCTACTTTCTTGCTCATAGAGGAGGAACAAAAATAAATGGCTGGCTTAAGCATGACTTAACAAAACATGATTTGTTACTAGAAAATGTAGTTTACCTCTAGAAAAAAAAATATTCATGACCTAGTTTAAATCTCAATTTAAATACTAATAACTACTCTAAAACATGTTTTAAACCAAAAACACTTTTCTTAGCCTAAATTTGACTTTGCAGGTTGTGTCTCATTTCTCTGTACCTCTCTTCTTATTTTTCTGCAGCTGCTGAAATCTATAGGGAATATCTCTCCATGGAGACAGAGCCAGACAGCCCAAGTCTCTTCTCTGTTCTTGAGTTCCTATTTTCAAGTAATGATTCAGATAAACTAGAGACCAGTTTTCTTTCATGCAACTCTGGCAGCTGAATTAATTCTCCAAAGACTCCACTTTGGAGGCAAGCAGATGGTACACATGCACGTGTTTTAGTTTTGATTGTACCAGTTCTGAATAATTTAAAGTTCCAAATCTCTATAAAACTACTGTATTCCCATTTCCCAATACATTTTTTTGTTTCTTTTGCCTCAGAAATTCCTTCCTTATATTTTGACATTAGGCTGAAACTTCGTTCATTTTGTACTGGCTACATTGTCACACACCTCCTCCTGTTCTTTGTTACAATTTTAGATAAGTATGGCTTTAGAAAACTAAGATGCTTTTAGAAACTATTTTGCTGGTGATTTTCCCCTTACCATTTGCAAAGCATTTTGTATACATAAACAGTACATTAGTCAAATGATGCTGTTATCACAGTTCCTGTTGGTCTGCACTTGGCTCTCGCTTTAGAATTACCCCAAATATGTTTGCAGAGTTTTATAGTTGCATTATGAGGCACTCAATAATATATATGACCTTAGGCATTTTATTTCCCCCCTGACATTTTGTTTGAGAAACAGCTTGTCCTTTCTCTGTTGAAGATTCACTGCTGTGCCAGTAAAACATAGGAAGGGAATGTTCAGAGCAATCTCTAAGTAGTTTTCTGCATATTAAATTGAGAAGTAGTTCAAAATTTTCTGTGCAGTCTAGTGATTTGTGAAGTTAATGGGAGCTGTGAGGCATGCATGTATTTGTACACTCACACACATATATGCACACACATTGAAGTTACCCCACTCAATCAGAAAGCTCTGCTACTGTAGGCACTAAAGCTGTGATTCAATTCTGGTTGAGTTTCACTAAGTTTTACTGCCAGTGCCCTCTTCTCTTACTATGGCTAAGACACGAGAATAACTATGAGATAGAGCAGGCTATATTAGCACAAGTCAAGAAAATTAACCATATAGTCAATTTAGAATGAGATGGTAATTTCAACTGTGAAGATAGCTACAATATATAATTAACCTTTACCAAATGATGGTTTTATATTGTTTTGTGGTTCATTCAACCCTTATAAAAATTACTTCATTTTTGAGTATCATATTATGAATTCAGAACTTAAGCCTCAGAGAGACTTAGTGGCTTGAATATAAACAGTAAAACATTGAATCAAGGATACAAACTCCAGGTACTATAATACCAAATTCCATTTTTTTCCCCACATAAGGAAGAACAAGATAAAGAACATAGCATTTATAGAACACCAAAACACATTTTGTCTAGAATAACTTTGTATTATTATTAAAATATAATTACATAGAAAATAGGATATAAAACACATTTTTTGTTGTTTTTATCTGTATACAAAGTTCAGAAAACAAACTCAGAGCAACTGAAGAGAGCCTCAGATATTTCATCTATTTGATAGAACACTTCCCTTAGGGATCATAACAATTGCTATGCAGAATCAACAAATAAGTAACTTTCAGTAGTGTTTTGTCTCTCTTGATTTCAACCATTCAAGTGATGTGACTTCTATCATTTCCCTTGAGGGATAATTCCATAATCCAGCAGTTTAACTGTCAGGAAGTTTTTCATGTATTCCATTCAAAATGTCTTTTCTTTAACTTCATTCCATTCTCATAGCTATACCATATCTGAGCATATCACTAAATGATTTCTCATTCCCAGTGAGGGTTACACTTTTAAACATTTGTTGGCCTGATATTTTCTTCTTATTTCTCACTTTCCAAGAGTTACATATTTACCTCCAACAAAATTACTTCTTCGGTCAGTCCCTTTACTGCCTTCATCAATTTTAAATTCTTCCCTAACAGCCATTTGTTTGCTAAACGTTTTGAAGCCCAGTATAGGAAGATTAAGGCTCTTCACTACAAAGCTATATTCTAAACATACCATTCAAAACATTACCAATATTTATGCTTTGCAATTCAAACAAACACAAAAAAACAAACAAAAGAAACCAGAATGCACATCCCAAATAATTAAAATAAATGACACAGTAAGATTTTCACCTGACCCCTTGAGAATATCATAGACTAATGATTAGTTTTAGTGTTTACCTTCCCTTCCTTAAACTCTAGTTCCAAGTTTTATTTTTCCCATTTTTTTTATTATTTAAGATTTCTAAAGTGTGTTTCCATGGTCTTCGTTCACTATGTCTCTAAGATTTCTATTTTTTAAATAACACTTTGATTATCTTAAACTGGCAGTACTTATATTGTGACTAATCATGATTTACATGTATTTGTTTTACAATATAGCTTAAGGAGTGCCATGTTTTGTATATGATTACATATTACAAAACTCAATAGAGCCTATCTTGGCAGCAAATTGTTTTCACTTTTAAGTTGGTCTAAAATATATTTTGTTCAGAAAGCAATTATTAGATATCTATGATGTTCAGGCAAAGTGTTATGTTCTAGTTATTTACGCTTCTTGTCTATATCTAGTGTGCAGGAAATTTGTAATTAAATTTTAGTTATGTATTTAAAATTAGATAATAGCAATCCACACAGGGTACATTGAGGAACAGCAGAGAGAGATCTCAAGCCTATGATGCGGGTCAAGGAGGGGATGGGAAAGGCTTTTAAGGTAATGCTTCATCTGAGTGTTCAATAAGAATAGCTTTTTACCAAATACCTGGGAGAAGTTACCAGGTGATGGAGCACTGTGAGGTCACAAACAGAACAATCTGATATGTTTAAAGAAGTATTAAAAGCTCTGAATTCCTGGAGCACAGGAGACACTGAAATTTAGAGAAAAAAGACATTTGAGATAAAGCCAAATAATTGAGAAGGGCAAAATATATATTATTTAAAAAAACTGGATTTTAACTCAGAGTTGCAATAAATTATGGCCCTCATATCAAATCTAGCCTCACCTCTTTTTGTAAAGAAAAGTTTACGGAGACACAGCCATACTAATTGTTTACATATTGTCTATGACTGCTTATATGTTACAGCTACAGAGTTGAGTAGTTCTAGCAGAGACCATGTATCCTGCAAAGCTGAAAACATTTACTATCGAAGTCTTTACAGGAAAAGTTTTCTGACCTCTTTTCTGGACAACGTTAAGCCACTGAAAGATTTGAGTCAAGAGGTAGCATGATTGGTTTTTCCTTCGGGAAGTTAGGTTTGGTAACAGTCGGACAATAGATGGGAAATGTCACAAAAGTTATAGTCTGGCCTGTGAGGAGTGCTTTCTCTCTGTTGTGTCGTGTGTTTCCTGTCTTTTTCCTTTCTATTTTCACCATAAACTCTATTTACACTGATGCTAACTGATACTTTGGCCTCTTGCTCATTATATTAATTACTAAATATTTTACTTTAAAGATTTAGCAGGAAAACAGTAGTTTCATAAGAGCTGCTTCAAAAGTAATTCATAATACATGGTTTATAAAACCTGAATGTCTATTCTCGGTTATAAACATTTCCTATTTTTATATAAAAGCAGAAGCACCAAAAAACATTTATTGTGCATCCACTGTATATAAAGGATTTTTCTAGGTTCAAACTTAGTATAATGGGAGTTCTTCATGATGAAGGGCAAGGTAATTAATCAAAATATTGTTAAACTAAACGTTACTCTAGCTCCAGGTTTCTCAATGCAGCCCTGACTTTTTTTTTTTTTTTTTAGTTTATTTTTGGCTACATTGGGTCTTCATATAGGCTTTCTATAGTTGCAGCGAGTGGGGGTTACTCTTCATTGTGGTGTGCGGGCGTCTCACTGAAGTGGCTTCTGTTGTTGTGGAGCACGGGCTCTAGGCACACGGGCTTCAGTAGTTGTGGCATGCAGGCTCAGCAGCTGTGGCTCGTGGGCTCCAGAGCACAGGATCAGTAGTTGTGGCACACGGGCTTAGTTGCTCTGCAGCATGTGGGATCTTCCCGGACCAGGGCTTGAACCAATGTCCCTTGCATTGGCAGGCGGATTTTTAACCACTACGCCAACAGGGAAGCCCACTATTGACATTTTGAGGCAGAAAATTCTTTGTTGTAGAGAGCTGTTTTGTACATCATAAGATGGTTAGTAGCATAGCTGACCTCTCCCCACTAGATGTCAACAACACCTCCTACCTCAATTGTGACAATCAAAAATGTCTCCAGATGCCTTATGCCGCCTGAGGGAACAAAATCTGTGCTGGTCAAAAACCACTGAATTTTGTTCCTTTCTCTTCTATGTTCTCACAGAATATATCTTTGCTAAAACTAACAAAAGACAAAAAACAACAACAACAACAACAACACTGTTTTTTTTCAAGGCAGGGAGCTCTTTAATCAGAAAGTTGAGATCGCAGGCTAATGGTATGGTGAGGATGAATTCAGTCTGTGCTATGTCCCAGTCTCTTCCTGAAAATTGACTTCATGTTGTGACATTTTCAATTCTTGCAAAATTCTTTGTCACAAAAACGAGGTATCAGATTTCAATTGTCTCAGTTTTACATTCCTCTGCTGTAGTTTGTTGACCTTTTCAGTATTCTAAGCAAGATTTGGAAAGAGTTGACCATTCCCTGCTCTTCCTGTTAAGAAGTACAGTAACCTGTTGTGGACTCTAAGCCAACTGAGATGAAGAATTTAGAAATCCTGAAATGGTTCAGCATGCCATATATTTCACAGGATTTGTAAAGCATTCTAAATCTGTTTTAAATATTTTTAAAAAATAAAATCCAATCCAAAGGTTAAAGAAAATTATAGTATGTCTTGATTAATGCTCTTCCTAATGTTAGTCTAACTTGTTATATAGCTTTTACCTTGTGGTCATTTTGGGAATTAGAATTGATATAACCCCACCTCAGAATAATAATTTTTGAAACTGTTACACAACTCTTTGTTTTCTTCCTGAGCCCTGGGAATACTTACATCTCTGAGTTTACTCAGCTTTACAGAATTTCTAGACAAAAAAAAAAGTAAAACTCATTCAAATAAGAGACATTAAATTTTCTGCTTCTTCAGCAATACTGCAAGAATTTTCATTTAACAAAGTGTCAGCATCAGCAATACCATTATCTATGGACATCTGGTTTCCATTCTCATATACATAGGCAGCAAATTTAAGGTCCAGTTTAGCATATTCAGTGAAGTAAATGTGTTTAGGAGGGGTATTGGGGAAGGTAGATGTGTTTCTGTACTCCTTTTGAATCAGAAAGGAATTTGAAATTACTTAGATATCAAAAAGCCAAATGTGTTAGAACAGAAGGCTTGTACTAGAATAGGGATTTTAAAACACAATATTTGTGACATATGTAAATGACATGAATTCTTGAATACAACAATCATGTAAAATTGTGTCTATTCTCTTTGTATTTAGTACCTGGAAGTATCAAGGGACACAGCTGCTGCTTGAATATTCAGCAAATACTGAACTGAAACAAAGGGTAGCAGTTGGATAACAAAATATATTTTCTACTTGTAGTTTGTGAAATCAATTTATAAGTGTCTTGGGAACTAAGGGAGAGGAGTGGCAAGCATAATGTAAACTAAAGCAAAAATTGTCTTAACACACTTTTAGTTATATGTAAAGGGAAATGACTTGTCCCTTACATTCAACATTAAAAGTTTTAATAATAATGTTATTTTTGACCTACGAGTCAGCATATTACATCTCCTAAGGCTGAAATTTCAGAGAAGCGAATATGGCCAGTACATGTTTTCTGTGGGGGGAGCATACAGAGTCCCATCCTTGAAAATAATTAAAGGTAAGAGTCACAAAACCTGGTTTTAAATTTAGACTGTGTGTTTTTTGTTCATAAATTTAGGTATATATTGTACTTCTTGGCAGATTTCTTCAGTAAAATGATGTTAATAAAGCTATATTACATAACTTAAAAGGGGGCTGTTGAGAAGCTATATTAATAGGTTTATTTTATATTATATACTTGGTATCATCTAGGGATACAAGTGCTCGACGTATAAAAAGTCACTCATTAAAAAATGCTTAACAAGTCCATGTGCAAAATTGAGAGGGGTATAGAAAATGTACAATAGATTGTCTCTGCCTTGAAGAAGTATAGTTTCTAAAAGAGTACTTAGGACAAAATAGAAATACCTCAATGTGTAAAGTGTTTTACACTTTTTAAAAACAATATTCAGTTATTCAAATCTGATCAATAAATGTTTGATTCTAATTATTAGCTAGATAATCTGGTTGGCCCAGAAACACTGAAAAATTATCCTTGATTTTGGGTAATTTATATTCTAATTAGGGGGCATGGAATTTCCAAGTAGTATAAATGTAGTAGTGTAGTAAAAATGTAACAAGGGTGTTACAAGGTGCACAAAGAATAGACTGGTATAACTATAACTAAAGTCAGATGTGAAAAGGTAATTCCACAACAGTTAAGCGATTGCTTGTGGTCACAAATTGGAAGATCCATTATTCAAATTCACATCTTCTGCTTCCCAATCCAAAACTCTCTGACAACCACTATATTTTAAGATATATTTACAAAGCAACCAGTATTGGACCATTCAAAATGAAGTCTTTCTGGGAGTGCTCCATCAGTAGTTTTTCTCTTAAAACCTCCTTATCAAACTAAAAACAAAACTGATTCCTGGTTATCAACTTTATGAAAACCAAAGCTTCGAGGAAGCACCCTTGAGACATGTTTCTATGATATCCCTTAGGATAAGGGATAAAAAAGATAAAGAAGATAAAATAGTGGAAATAACTACCTCAGAGCAGAATAAAGAAAAAAGAATGAAAAGAAGTGAAGACAGAATCAGAGACTTCTGGGACCACACTAAATGCACCAATAATCGAATTATAGGGGTTCCAGAAAAGAAGAGAAAAAGAAAGGGACTGTGAAAATATTTGAAAAGATCATAGTGGAAAACTTCTCTAATACGGGAGAGGAAATACTCAGTCAAATCCAGGAAGGGCAGAGAGTTCCATAAAGCATAAAACCAAGGAGAAACATGTGAAGACAAATATTATTCAACCTATCAAAAATTAAATACAAAGAAAATATATTAAAAGCAGCAAGGGAAAAGCAACAAATAACATACATGTGAATCCCCATAAGTTTAACAGCTGATCTTTCAGCAGAAACTCTGCAAGCCAGAAGGGTGTGGCAGGATAAATTTAAAGTGCTGAAAGGGAAAAATCTACAACGAAGTTTACCCAACAAGGATCTCATTCAGATTAGATGGAGAAATTAAAGCCTTAACAACCAAGCCAAAGTTAAGAGAATTCAGCACCACTAAACCAGCTTTACAGCAAATGCTAAAGGAACTTCTCTAGGCAGGAAACATAAGAGAAGGAAAAGACCTAGAATAACAAACCAAAAACAATTAAGAAAATGGTAATAGGAGCATACATATCAATAATTACCTTAAATTAAATGGATTAAATGCTCCAAACAAAAGACATAGACCGACTGAATGGATACAAAAACAAGAACTGTATATGCTTTCTACAAAAGACCCACTTCAGACCTAGGAACACATACAGACTGAAAGTGAGGGGATGGAAAAAGATAATCCATGCAAATGGAAATCAAAGGAAAGCTGGAGTAGCAGTTCTCTTATTAGACAAAATAAATTTTAAAATAAAGACTGTTACAGGAGACAAAGAAGGGCAATACATAATGAATAAGGGATCAATCCAAGAGGAAGTTATAACAATTGTAAGTATTTATGCACCCAACATAGGAACACCTCAATACATAAGGCAAATGTTAACAACCATAAAAGGAGAAATAGACAGTATCACAATCACAGTAAGTGATTTTAACACCCTACTTTCAACAATAGACAGATCATCCAAAATGAAACTAAATAAGGAAACACAAGCTTTAAATGACACATTAAACAAGATGGACTTAATTGATATTTACAGGACATTCCATCCAAAAAAAACACAATACACTTTTTTCTCAAGTGCTCATGGAATATTCTCCAGGATAGATAATATCATGGGTTGCAATTCAAGCCCTGGTAAATTTAAGAAAATAGAAATCATATCAAGTATCTTTTCTGACCACAATGCTATAAAACTAGATATCAAATACAGGAAAAAAATCTGTAAAAAATACAAACACATGGGGGCTAAACAATACTGTGCTAAATAAGCAAGACATCACTGAAGGAACCAAAGAGGAAGTCAAAAGATACCTAGAAACAAATGACAATGAAAACATGATGACCCAACACCTATGGGATGCAGCAAAAGCAGTTCTAAGAGGGAAGTTTATAGCAATACAATGTTACCTCAAGAAACATGAAACGTCTCAAATGAACAACCTAACTTTACATATAAAGCAATTAGAGAAAGAAGAACCAAAAATACCCAAAGATAGAAGAAGGAAAGAAAGCATAAAGATAATATCAGAAATAAATGAAAAAGAAATGAAGGAAATGTTAACAAAGATCAATAAAACTAAAAGCTGGTTCTTTGAGAAGATAAATAAAATAGGTAAACCATTAGCCAGACTCATTAAGAAAAAAAGGGAGAATATTCAGGTCAATAGAATTAGAAATGAAAAAGGAGAAGTAACAAGTGACACTGCATAAATACAAAGGATCATGAGAGATTACTACAAACAACTTTATGCCAATAAAATGGACAACCTGGAAGAAATGGACAAATTCTTAGAAAAGCACAACCTCCCAGTACTGAACCAAGAAGAAATAGAAAATATAAACAGACCAATCACAAGTAATGAAATTGAAATTGTGATTAAAAATCTTCTCACAAAATATAGTCCAGGACCAGATGGCTTCACAGGTGAATTCTACAAAACATTTAGAGAGGACTAATACCTATCCTTCTCAAACTCTTCCAAAATATAGTAAAGGGAGGAACACTCCCAAACTCATTCTGGGAGTCTACCATCACCCTGATACCAAAACCAGACAAATATGTCATGATAAAAGAAAACTACAGGCCAATATCACTGATGAACATAGATGCAAAAATCCTCAACAAAATACTAGCAAACAGAATTCAGCAGCACATTAAAGGGATCATACACCATGATCAAGTGTGATTTATCCCAGGAATGCAAGGATTCTTCAGTATATGCAAATCAGTGAGTGTAATAACCATATTAACAAATTGAAGGAGAAAAAACATATGATCATCTCAATAGATGCAGAAAAAGCTTTTGACAAAATTCAACACCCATTTATGATAAAATCCCTCCAGAAAGTAGGCATAGAGGGAACTGACCACAACATAATAAAGGCCATGTATGACAAACCAACAGCCAACATCGTTTCCAATGGTGAAAAACTGAAACCATTTCCTTTAAGATCAAGAAGAAGACAAAGTTGTCCACTCTCACCATATTACTGAATATATTTTGGAAGTTTAAGTCACAGCAATTAGAGAAGAAACAGAAATAAAAGGAATCCAAATCAGAAAAGAATAAGTAAGACTGTCACTGTTTGCACATTACATGATACTATACACAGAGAATCCTAAAGATGCTACCAGAAAGCTACTAGAGCTAATCAATGAATTTGGTAAAGTAGCAGGGTACGAAATTAATGTACAGAAATCTCTTGCTGTCCTATACACTAATGATGAAAAATCTGAAAGAGAAATTAAGGAAACACATTTACAACTGCAACAAAAGGAATAAAATACCTAGGAATAAACCTACTTAGGGAGATAAAAGACCTGCATGCCAAAATCTATCAGACACTGATGAAAGAAATTAAAGATGATACAAAGAGATGGAGAGACATATCATGTTCTTGGATTGGAAGAATCAATGTTGTGAAAATGACTGTACTACCCAGAGCAATCTACAGATTCAATGCAGTCGCTATCAAACTAACAATGGCATTTTTCAAAGAACTAGAATAAAAAATTTCATAATTTGTATGGTAACAAAAAATACCCTGAATAGCCAAAGCAATCTTGAGAACATAAAATGGAGCTGTAGGAATCAGGCTCCTGGACTTCAGACTATACTACAAAGCTACAGTAATCAAGGCAGTATGGTACTGGCACAAAAACAGAAATATAGATCAATGGAACAGGATAGAAAACCCAGAGATAAACCACGCATGTATGGTCAACTATTATTTGATAAAGGAGGCAAGAATATACAATGGGGAAAAGACAGCCTCTTCAATAAGTGGTGCTGGGAAAACTGGAAAGCTCCATGTAAAAGAATGAAATTAGAACACTCCCTAACACCATACACAAAAATAAACTCAAAGTGGATTAAACACCTAAATGTAAGGCCAGACACTCTAAACCTCTTAGAGGAAAACATAGGCAGAACACTCTATGTCATAAGTCATGACAAGATATTTTTTGACCCACCTCCTCAAGATATGGAAATAAAAACAAAAATAAAACAAATGGGACCTAATGAAATGTAAAAGCTTTTGCAGAGCAAAGGAAACCATAAACAAGATGAAAAGACAACCCTCAGACTGGGAGAAAATATTTGCAAACAAAACAACTGACAAACGCTTAATCTCCAAAATTTACAAGCAGTTCATGCAGCTCAATATCAAAAAAAAAAAAAAAACTCCCTTATACAAAAGTGGGCAGAAGACCTCAATAATCATTTCTCCAAAGAAGATGTACAGATTGCCAACAAACACATGAAAGGATGCTCAACATCACTAATATTAGAGAAATGGAAATCAAAACTACAATGAGGTATCACCCCACACCAGTCAGAATGGCCATCATCAAAAATCTACAAATAATAAATGCTGGAGAGTGTGTGGAGAAAAGAGAACCCTCTTGCACTGTTGGTGGGAATGTAAACTGATACAGCCACTATGGAGAACAGTTTGGGGGTTCCTTTAAAAACTAAAATAGAACTACCATACGACCCAGCAATCCCACTACTAGGCGTACACCCAGTGAAAACCATAATTCAAAAAGAGTCATGTACCACAATGTTCATTGCAGTTCTGTTTACAATAGCCAGGACATGGAAGCAACCTAAGTGTCCATTGACAGATGAATGGATAAAGAAGATGTGGCACACATATACAATGGAATATTTCTCAACCATAAAAAGAAACGAAATTAAGTTATTTGTAGTAAGGTGGATGTATCTAGAGACTGTCATACAGAGTGAAATAAGTCAGAAAGAGAAAATTAAATACCAAATGCTAACACGCATATATGGAATCTAAGAAAAAAATTTTTCTGAAGAACCTAAGGGCAGGACAGGAATAAAGATGCAGATGTAGAGAATGGACTTGAGGACACAGGGAGGGGGAAGCGTAAGCTGGGATGAAGTGAGAGAGTGACATGGACAAATATACACTACCAAATGTAAAATAGATAGCTAGTGGGAAGCAGCCGCATAGCACAGGGAGATAAGCTCCATGCTTTGAGTCCTCCTAGAGGAGTGGATAGGGAGTTTGGTAGGGAGACACAAGACGGATGGGATAGGGGGATATATGTATACGTATAGCTGATTCACTTTGTTATTCAGCAGAAGCTAACACACCATGTAAAGTAATTATACTCCAATAACGCTGTTGAACAATAAATAAATAAATAATAAAGTAAATAAGATAAAGTAAAATATAATATAATAAAATATATTTACAAATAATTAAGATGCAAGCCAGAAATACATGAGTAAAAACAACAGATACAGAACATAATGGCTATTAAAAAGTGCAAAAAAAGCAATGCTTTTAAAACTAAAAAAACAGCAAATTCTTACTTATAGCATGGTTCATGGCAGTAATAGATACCAGTATTTCTCAAACATTTCAAGACTATCTATGTATATGTGTTTATGTGTTTACATGTGTGAGCATGCATGTATATGTATACACATATATGTTTAAACATTACTCCTGTTGATAACTCATGAAAGTAATTGTACTTTGTATACAGAGGCTCATTACTATATCCATACATCCAATATCCCTTAAATGCATATACATATGTGGATTCAGGCACCTACTGCAGTATTCCTAAATTCCCCCAATGGCTTGATAAATACTTTGAAATAAATAATAAAAAAATAACACATTGCATCATAGGCTATTACCGAACAATTATATCAATGTATTATTGGTGTAATTATTTTTGCAATTTCATTATGCAAAATAAATCAGCCACTAGTTAAATCACTTATTTTTTAAGTAATGCAAACCAAAAAATGTGCTATATAAATATCAATAGCCAATTAAGTTATACTGTACTTACCTGATAAAATTTTCTTTAAAGATTTTTTTGTGAGTTCCTGCAGTCTGAAAACATTACTGTAATTAGAGTTTATGACCCAGAGAGCTGTGTTGAAAACACTAAACTGGACTTCAGGTGACTTGGAGATCAGTCTCTCTAAAATTCATAAATCTTCAGTTGACTCACTTTCAGGCTTGGTTATCTCATCTGCAAAACAAGGATATTGAACTACTTCCATCTCTAATATTCAATATTCAACTTCATGATGATTTCATATAATTAACCTCCCTCTCCCCCCCACACACAGATTTATCATAATTACTAAATATTCTTTCCAAGTTTACTTACTAGGCCTCAAAAGTCTCAACACATTTCAATATCTTATCACACAAATCACATTTTTGTATCATAATGCAATAAATTTGATATCAACAACAAAACTAGAAAATAGAAAACATGTTAAAGTAAAAAAAAAATAAACTCAGCAAGGTTGAGTTCAAACGATATTTTAGGAAGTATTATCTTTTGTGGTAGACACATTTTTTAATTTACTTTATATAGTTCATTTTCACTTTATTTCCCCTCTGAAATTCAAATAAACTTCAAAGCAAAACTATATCTAGAGCCCCCAAGATTGTCAATTATACCATGTGGTATGTGCTGATATTTAAACTTAGAAAAAGCATCACTAGGTTTCTTAGGGGAAATTCTAACAGGCAGATATTCTCTCTCTCTCTCTCTCTCTCTCTCTCTCTCTCTCTTTCTGTCTCTCACAAAGAGAAAAAGAAAATCTGTATTTATTTTCACTTAAAAACTTGATTGCTTTTCCTTCTTCTCTATACAAGATTCCTCTTCTCAATTTACGCTCTGTCCACTCAGCAATATGCTCTTTTGTTAAATAATATTTCATGTGATTTTTGTCTGCTCAAACAACATATACAAACTCTATAAATTATGAGTGTATAGTGTAAAGGTGTATCATGTGAGTCAATTAAATATGGCTTTAATAATTCTATCTAAAGTATTAGACACTGGACACATTGTCAAGAAGTCAAAATTTTATTATAATGTAATTGGAAAATTTATTTCAACTTACTCAACAGTACCTTCTTCTAAATATATATCTTAATAAGACCTGCATGTGTCATATTTAAAATAAAATTGAGAAATGATTTAGTACTTTAAATCAGAATGATGCCATCATAATCCAATATGAATCCAAATTTTTCATGAATCCCTGGGTCATCTTTTTAAAAAGCTGATTAGTTACTCACTTTTGGCCTACCATACTAATTAACCATACAATAAATAATTTAAAGAACCTTAAAATAATTACTGGGCAAAGCATTTACATAATTGATTACAATTTATAGACAGTAATCACAATACTTTGATATTTCATAATATCTTAATCTATTCAGTACAAGTAACTAAAATGAGCCAAGTCTTATCATATAATCCCTCTAGTCACAGAAAATAGTCTATGAAATCTGGGAGGAATATTCTTTCTTTCAGGCCACAGGGATACTATTTTATAATCTGCCACTCCAATGTGCTAAATGATGCCCAAATGGATTGAAAGAGAAGACCTGCTTCCAAGACTCTAATTTACACTGTTGGAGCATTTTATTCACCGGACAAGTGTTGCCCTGATTTGTCATATTCTAAAGTGCCAGCAAATTTATACAAGTATAGTTGATGGCAAATGAAAGCTACAAAAGACTTTTTTTCTTCATTCACTTCCAAACATTAGGTCCACAATTCACCAGGGAATGATTTTACAAAGCTGACATTTTATTATGGCACAGGGACTTCATGTTGACATTATAATTTAACAGCTCTTTTCAGTATATATTATGTGATATGACTCAGACATTTTTTCTTTTTTTTATAAGTTCAGGTGTTGTCACTTAATACAAATTTTCTGACAAGTCATTCTCTTTTTTTCCAGACTTGAAATTGTATAAATTTTTTATGTTTATACAACTTTTGCATGATGAATATTTTACAGAATAGAGAAAGTGCAACACATTAAAAAAGTAATGCAGAGTCTAGTGAAAAAATTCTAAGAACATATTTTGTTTTAAAAAAGATCTTTAGAAACTATTTTAGACTTTGCTAAAATGGTGACAAGTGTTGGACCATTAAAACTGTTGCAGCTCTCTGGAGAAGAAGTGCCATTAGTATCAATTTCATAATGTGCCTGATAAGGCATTTTAATGTAATATTAAATATTCTCTTTGACACATTTTTTTGAGACTATTTTAGAAAATTCAAAAGAGAGCATCCAATGAAAGATATAATAAGTAACTCTGGTCAAGGCTGTTCAAAAGTTTGGGTTGGTCCAAAGGGATGAGTGAAAAGGAAGTGTGCTATTCAGATGGCAATTGAAGGGAGGGAAAGGTTGACGGTGAATTCCTTTTGCTTTCCTTTAAATTTGGCTTAAAGTCTTTTTTTGTTTTTTGTTTGTTTTGTTTTGTTTTTATATATATAACATCACAAAACTTCTCTATATGCAGCATGCTATGCAATTTATAGTATTCAGCTGAATCATACTATCAATATTTTAAAGACATAAAAGAACTTTAAAAGCACCTGATTACAATCCCTTCTAATTAGAGGTGAAGAAACTGAATCAAAGAGAAGAACTGTGGTAAACTTTATATGGTTAGATAATAGCAGAGCCAGATTATAACCAGGAATTTCTTCTTTTTTTCCCCCTGAATCAAGCTATATTTTAAAATAATAGTAGTTCAAACTTTTGCATGATGTAGTTTAAAATCATGAGGAAAAATTAAAAAAGAAATTTTTATTTTTCTACTTGAAAATATCCTATATTTTTTATTTGATAAACCTGGTAACTCTTCAAGGACATAATGACATTTTACCCTGTTTCTTCTGTTTTCTTTAGTAGTGCTTTGGAAAGAATGCACTTTGGAATACAGTGGGATGTTACTAAACAATTTTTCAATAAATCTTCATTTAATGGGAATTATATTTTAAAACGGGAAGCTAACATTTCTATTTAAGAGAACATTCAGTCCCTACTTGCCTCATGATAAAAGCAGAAATGGACCAACTTAACCATTTAGTGACTAAAAACCAACTGTAGCAACAATTCAGAATCTGATAAAGAGGAAGGACTGTCAACAAGGCATGGAGGAAATCCTCTCCTTTTGTTCTATGTATTGTGCTCTGAGAATGAATTAGATATGTGGAAGCAAGAATTTCTAAATATATGTCCTGAATTCTTCTCTTTGGGTAAAATACTATAGTTGGAAAGTATAATATTTAGGTTGAGCAGACACTTTAAGCAGGAATAATCTATCTATCTATCATCTATTTATCTATCTATCTATCTATCTAGTGATCTGAGAATAGACTGCCGTGGAGAGTGGCCACATGCCAATATAGGTCTGAAAATAACAGCAGTAATAAAAGGAAGTTTTTGTGGATAAGCCTGAAGTAATCTCCTGGTTCTCCCCTTTCTGCATGCTGCATTCAAGGGATCCAGAGAGTCACATGTCCAGGTGAGGGAGTAGGTAGGAAACCAGAGAACAGAAGGGCCAGCAAAGGGGCAGCGGTCACAGTAAATAGACCATATTATCCATGGAATTAAACTAGAAGTAAATGTCGAGGATGATAGTCTCCAGATGTGGCTACCAGGATGGCATTAGCAAAAGCCAGTTATAACATATAACACTGAACCTGTCACTAGTCCAGAGACTGAAAGATGCATGTTTAGATCCATAAGACAATTTAAACACTACGTGTTCCTCTCTCTACTGCTGTTACAGAAATTCTTACACCCACACCTAAATCTTTAGCAACCTGAAGAGAAGGGGGAGTGGGAAGGGGAGCATGGAACATTTACCCAAAAGAGAATATCTAACCTGCAAGATTCTTATATTTAACTTAAATTTCAATTTAAATCATTCCATTTTTTTTCATTTTTAAAAATGTATTCCATGTACTTCTCAATGGAGTGTAAACTCATGAAAAAGTTCTTATTATTTACAGCTGTTAAAGAAACTACATTTTCTTTATATTTTCTTTGAAACACAGTGGAGTATAATGTTCAGTGTTGCAATACAGTATAGAATACAGATGAGATGAAAATAGGTCAGAGACATATTCATAAGATAGCTATTTTAGGATAGGATGGAAGATGGAGAGCATACAGCTACAGTCTGCAAATCCCTGAAAATGATAGGACAAGCATTTGAAAATCAGAAAGTTCATCTGTTGACCAAATAGTTTGTCAAATCCCTGAAAAATAGAAACCATATGATATAGAAAAATTGCAGAGGAACTATCAACTTGACAAAACAAACAAATAAACATGCAAACAAAGAGAGAGGCAGAGGGGATCCAGGAATTAGAATGACTCATGAGGCAACTGAATTCAGAAAAACAATATAAACAGCCTTGTCCTCTCTCTCCCACTAATACTGTTATCCCTGGGCAAGGTAGAGTACTAGGATCAGAGAAGGAGTTCACTGTCCCAGCTGCTGATGATCCTTCAAGGAGGATTAGAATATTCATATGTAGATGATTAGCTATCTATATACTCCCAATATCCCTAATGGCTAAACATTTTACAGACCACAGAAACATAGTCATAGACTGTTCTTGAGAGTTTATTCATGGACTGTTAAGCAGAATTTTTCAATTAAAGAGATATAAATTCACACCAAGTGTTTGAAGAAAAACAACATCCTGAAAATGGGTCATTAAAGATGGCAACAGATGATCTAACAATTTAAAACATAATAAGCCAGATATAGGCCCCTTTAAATATAGTCAACTGATCTTTGACAAAGGAGCAAAGGCAATACAGTGTAGCAAAGATAATTTTTTTCAGCAAATTATGCTGGAAAATATGGACATCCACATGCAAAAAAATGAATCCAGACATTTCCATATGAATCCATATCTAGAAGATAACATAGGAAAAAATCTAGATGACCTGGGGTTTGGTGATGACTTTTTAGACAACACCAAAGGCACAATGTATGAAACAAATACTTGATAAGCTGAACTTCATTAAAAACTCTTGCTTTGCAAAAGAAACCATCAAGAGAATGAGAAGATACAGATTGAAAGAAAAAAATTTGCAAAAGACATACCTGATAAAGGATTATTATCTAAAACATACAATGAACACTTAAAACTCAACAAAAGAAAACAAGGAACCCAATTGGAAAATGAGCCAAAGACCTGAACAGGCAGTTGACCAAAGAAGGCAAGTAAGCAGTTGGCAAGTAAAAAATGAAAAGATGCTCCAGGTAATAAATTGTCAGGGAAATGCACATTGAAATAATAATGAGATACCATTAGACACACCCATCAGAATACCCCAAAGCTGGAACACTGAAAACATGTTGGTGAGGATGTGGAGCAACAGAAACTCTCATTCATTGCTGAAAAGAATGCAAAATGGTACAGCCATTTTGGAAAACAATTTGGCGGTTTCCTAATAAGCTAAACATTCTCTTACATACAATCTAGAAATCATGCTCCTTGGTATTTACCCAGAGGAGCTGAAGACTCATGTCTACACAAAAATTTCCACATGGAGTTTACAGCAACTTTATTATATAGTTGTCAAAATTTGAAAGAAACCAAGATGTCCTTCAGTAGGTGAATGGATAAATAAAATGTAGTACATCCAGACAATGTAATATTACTGAGTGCTAAAAAGAAATGAGCTACCAAAGCCATTAAAAGACATGGAAGAAACTTAAATATATATTACTTAAGGGAAAGAAGCCAATTTGAAAAGGCTACATAATATATGGTTCTAACTATGTGACATTCTGGAAAGTCAAAACTGTAGAGAAAGTAAAGGATCAGTGGTTGTTGGGGGTTAAGGGGAGGGTGGGTGAATAGGTAGAGCACAGAGGATTTTTAGGGTAGTGACAATATTCTGTATGATATTATAATGGTGAGTGCATGTCATTATACATTCAAACCCATAGAATGTACCAAAGAGTAAAGTCTAATGTAAATTATGGACTTCAGGTTATAGTGATGTGTCAATATAGAATCATCAGTTGTAACAAATTTACAACTTTGGTGGGGGATGTTGATAATGGAGGAGGCTGTGCATGTGAAGGGGGAGGAGATAGGTTAGAAATCTCTGTATCTCTTCTCAATACTATTTTGAACATAAAATGCTCTAAAAATAAAACTAATAATAATAGTAATAATAATAAAAGTAGCAAAGACAAAACTACCTTGAATTTAGTATAATTAACTTAGAATGACTTGGGAGGATACTAAAGCCATAAAATGAAAGATTGCTATAATAAAAGAAAACAACTACAAAATCTTGGAAATTAAACATAGTATATAAAAATTTAAACAGATGGGCTAAAAGAATGAATGCAACTGAAGTACAAATTATTATGTCTTGATGATTAAGCTAAAGAATCCTCTCAGGAAGTTTGGCAAATGAACAAAGGGATACTTCCCTTCTAATACTAAGACAGACTAGATTTTCTGAAATTACCTTTCATTTTTATACATCCAAGTGAACAATAAATTACAATAGCAATAAAAAATATATGTTGAGCAGAGAAGAAAAATAAGAAAATTCCTGTGTGGAAGATAATATAAAGCGTGTTATAATAACACCAGAGGGGTTAAAAAATAGTGTGAGGGTTTCCTAGGACACGGTCGTCAACCCCAGAAAACTATAGCCTTGGGATTTAACATTTGTGTGGTGGACAAAAGAAGAGGCCTTTTGTCAATTCAAAGGGAGAAAGCTGAATTTGACATAAAAGCATAAATCTGGAACATGCAAAACAACCATTTCCTTAGAATAATCTGGAAACAAATAAGCAGGACTATAAGTGGAAACAAAGCAAACCACTGAGGGTACCTGTCTTTCTATGGCATGTCTAGGTGGAATAATAAAGATAATTGTTTACAATGGGTATTTGAAACACTAAACCTGTGCTCACACTGTAATATGATTCTAAGCTACATTACTCATATAGCCCAAAAACATCATGTCGAGAAATTGAATTCTTTTAAAGTTGGTAGCACCTATCTGGAGCTCTGCAAAATCAAATGTAAATATTTTCTGGAGTGAAGAATCCCCATTTCAGGTCTCTCAAGATTTCTCAGAATTAAGTTTTGTAAAATATGAGCACATAATAGAACATTACCAAATACAAGAAGGAAAATGCCCCCATGAGATGAAGACAATAAATAACATACTTATACTCTCAATGACTTGAAAATTGCAAAGATCATTTGCAGAACGTGAAGTAACTGGAATAAAAAATAAATTCCCCTTATCATTTGTAACTTCCAATATATAGGTTAGTGGTCCAAAATCACATTATATGTGTTATCTGGAAAATTTCATGTCAGAATTTATTTTAATTTCTGTTAGTATTGCCTTAGTAGCTTGATAAATGCTAACACAAATTCTCCACACAAATGAACTTTCTAATACAGAATTACAAAACTCTATTTGATGAAGATTAGAAGAAATGAGCACTCAGTTAAAATACCCCACATATGCATGTGTGATCTCACACTCACACACACCTATACACACACACACACACTCACACACCCTCAGACAACCACAAAGAAATAAGACATCATGACTGAGAATTAAGAGGAAAAAATATATATCCACGATAGTTATCTTTCCTAAGATTTGAAATATAGGAGTCGTCAAAGGCAAATTAACATAAATATATTATTCAATAAATGAATAAGGAAGTAGAAATAAATAGGAAAAAATGGTCTTTTAAGAGACAAGATCCAGTGGATTTAAAAATAAATAAAACTTTCAAAAATGTAAAATATAATCATTCATTCATGTTTTGATTACATACTAGTGTATATTCATGCATTTGCTGGGGTAGAAGGACAAAAATAAGCAAAGAAAAACAAAACAAAAGACAGATAAAAATATATAACTAGATCTAGATATAATATTGAAAAGTAACAAGTTCCATGGTGAAAATATTAGAGAGGAAAGTAGACTGTATTTAAGGAGAGAAGAAATGCAAATATAAATAGGTTGTTTAGGAAAAAAAAACCTTTAAAATGATGGCATTTGACCAAAGATTTGGAAAGAGGTGAAAGGTGAGGGAGCAAGATATATGACTATATAGAGCAGTGGTCTGAAAACTACTGCAGGAAGGCCAACCTGGGACTGTGGCATTCTTCTGTATGGCCTGGAAGATAAGAAGATTATTTTCCTTTTTTTACTTGTTTGTTTAGAGTTTGAAAACATAAAGAAGAATTGTGACAAAGTTTATAGATGGGCTAGAAAACCTAAAATATTTACTATCTGTTTTTTTAAAGAAAGTGTTTGCTGACTCTGATCTGGAGGAAGAACATTTTGATAGAAGGAAAAAAAATATGAAGAAATGATTATTTGTAGATGGTACAAGAAAAATAATTTAATGAGAAAATAATGAAATTTTGTCCATATCTCACACCATACAGAGAAATCAGTTTTAATGGGTTAAATACTGAAATGTGAAAGGTCAAACGTTAATACTTCTACTAGAGAATTTAGGAAAATATATTCATTAATTCAGGGTAGAAAAGGATTTCTTAAACTAAAGCAAAAAGTGCTAGCTATAAAACTATTCATAAGAACCATGACTATATTAAAATTAAGAACTTATTTTATCAAGCTGTAGCAAAAAGACATGTCAGAGAAATTTTGAAAAGAAAAATATGTATAACACACCTAAAACAATGAAGAATTAGTATACTGACTATATAAAGAACTTGAAACAATTCATAAGAATAAAACAAGCAACTAAGCATAAACTAGGTGAAAGACATAAACAGGCATTTTTTCTGATGAGGAAACAAGATTAGCATATAAATACATAAGAAGATAGTTATCCTCATTTATAATACAAGAAAGCAAATTAATTCCACAATGAAATATTATTTTTCACAAACCAGGTTGAAAGAAATTAAAGCATTTTGCTTGAGGATGTGAACCAATGAGACCACTACACACTGGTAATGGAAGTGTGAATTAATACAAATATTTTCAGAAGCTATTAACTCTTGCTTGTGAAATTGGGCATCTGTGTGATCTACATCACTGAAATTAGAGTCCTGGATATGTCTTAGTTTAACTTTCTCTGGAAGCTGACTCAGTCAAAGACTTAAGGGGACACCATTCTTCTGAGAGGAGTGTGAAACTGAGACAGAGATGGGAAGAAAGTCAGTAAAAAAATGAACAAACCAAACAAAAAACAAAACGAACACATAGTTACAGAGAACAGAGTAGTGGTTACCAGAGATGAAGAAGGGTAGGAGGGAAGGCAAAATGGATAAAGGTGGTCAACTGTATGTTGATGGATGGAAACTAGATTTTTGGTGTTGAGCATGCTGTAGTATACACAAGAGTCAAAATATAATGTTGTACACATTAAATTTATATAATGTTATAAACCAATGTTACCTCAATTAAAGACATTTTTTTAAAATTAGATTATAAAGCAAGTTACCACTGCAGGCAACTGGAGTGTTATGCTAGTAAATTCTGTGAGGCAACACATGGCTCTAGAGTTATCCCACATATGGTGGAGTGAGGGTGAAACAACAGGGTATATTTATGCACCAACTTCCATCAGTCATTGAGTTCTGCTCCTCATAGCCATTAGTTGCCCAAGATTTCTGACCTACTGAGAGACAAAGCATGCTTCAAAAGCCAGAAATGTCCCAAGGCAAAGATATGCATCAGGTGGCAATTACATCCCCATGGATAAAGGTGAAGGCAGAAGCATAAAGGGGAGGGACTGGCAGCTTCTGCTACAGTGTATATATTAATATTAGAGAATATTTTGTTTGCACATGGGTAAGAATGTAGCAGAATGCTCATAGAAACATTGCTCATGGTAGCTAACACACACAAAGACTTCTCAAATCAGACTCAATAAATTAGAGATTTTACACCGTATCCAGTTTTACTAGTATTTCCAAGGATATAATAGATTAAGAGAGTAAGATGAAACAGGTTGAGGTCTGGGACATTGATAGCAGCTCTCTGGGGCCCCCCATTGATTTTTGGAAAAACAAAATGACATAACAAGGGACTTAGGGCAGAATCTAGTGGGTAAAAGGCACACATTGTTTTGCTTTTTAATTAGATGGATATTATATTATGCTAACTTTTAAGTAATCCAAAAAACATCAAACATGAAAAAATCACATCTCTGAAGCTCCTTAATCTGTATGAAATAATTAAATAATCAATTTCTGTAAAAACACTATTAATTAGAGTTATGGTAAAATAGATCTTTGCTTTAACATTCAAAGGATAAATTAAAATCAATATGAAGGCATATTTCAGTTTTGATTTTTAGTTTACTTCAAAAATTAAATATTGCAGTCTGCATGATTACAAGTATTCAAAGTAGCTTATATTTGTATAACACTGAACATTTTTAAACCATTTAAAATATGGAAAATGCATATTCTCTGTTAAGTCCTTGAGTATTTCACCTGAAATTAGTGCTTTTCTCCATCTCAAATACAGCTAGATTGAATAACCTAATTCCCAGATCATTATATTGCAAACATTTCCTTTCTTCCAGTCTTAAGGCTATTCAATAATATTGGTCATTCTACCTATAGCATAAAATAATCAATTTTGTAGAGCTTATATGCTCTTGATTTTGGTCAACTTTGAAATTTTTTTTTGGCTTTTCTGTTTCTATAGCAGTATATTCTGAAATAAATTCAGCAAGTGCTGGTGAGAAAATTCGACTTTACTACCTTTTATGTATTGCAAAGTATTACTCAAATAAATTTTAACAAAGAAACTGAGCCTGTGATTAAAAAGATAAAGGCTAAAACAAAGTAAACTATGATTTTTTCATTTATTTTTGAGTTTCCAAATACAAGAGATAGCAGCCCTGTTCCTCTCTGCTTCATTGTGCATTGTGTTTTAGTTTCCATTGTTTTCATCATACCTGTTTCAGTTTCTTTCATGACCTTTTGACATAGAGCATTAGAGTAATCTATGCCCAGTGAAGACTCTTCAGAGCAAAGCTATTTCTGTTGAATGAAGTGCCACATAAAGAAAAAGGAATTCCAAAGCTTAGCTGAAAGTCCAAAGTGGTTCATGTTGGAAACTCTTCAATAGAACAAGTCTTCAATCTCAACAGCTCTGGAAATCACTATGAGTGGGACGTGCCTGGAGATAAGTTATATACTCTTTAGGTGTCCTGTCTGAAAGTTGATGTATTTTGCTCCTTATCCTCTCTCTCAACACTTGGTGTAATCCGTCCCCCCACCACAGACTCTTAACTTGATTAGGTTTAAGGTCACTCATTCTCATTTCTTCATATATCACAAATGCTTATATTTTGCTTTGGAAATTATATTTTGCTGTCTTCAGTCATAATGGAACAGTGAAAACCACTGTAAATTTAGAATGTTTCCAAGTGCAGCAAAATTTATGGAAGTAAAGAGTAGGCTATTTTTTTTTAATGAGTACATTTAGTTTAGGAAACCTTATATTGATACTTCAAGCCTTTTAAGAGGGTTATTCCCCCACCCCTTAACTATTTCTGTTGTTTCTTAAAGAACTAAAGACTTCCATTTGTTTGTTTCTTTTAGTTGCTATTTATTCTATAGCTTGCTAGAATATTAAAGTTATGAGTTCTATTTGAATATCCCTATATCCAAATTTACCAAATATGTTCATAAATCCAGGACAACCAGAAAGTCAAATAATCCATGGTCTTAGAGACATTTTTACATTTTGTTAAGAATTTTAAAACATCAGAAAATGTTATTTCTCAACTGCTGCATCATGTACTTTGTGGTCTAATAATGGTTCTTAAATGAGTACAATGTTGCAGTACATTTTTCACTTTCTCTGCTATAGCTAATTCCTTAGCAAGCTACATATTCAACACTTAGCAGCACATAAAATAGAGTAACCTGTTTCCTTCAATATGATTTCCAATTATAACTCAGGATATTCTTTGGAATCATTATATTCTATAATCCTGCCAATTTGCATTATTTACAGTTTTACTTTCCCTTTGGAAGACACAATTCTTTTCAAATTCACACTTCATTTTTTGTTTGTAGAAAACAACCATACTGCCAGTAGTATTTTCTGAATTCCTTCTGTAAACTGCTACTTAAATATTGGCGTGTCCAAATGTGCATGCCTTTGGGCAAAGTCAAGAAGCATATTATATAGCCTAGTGCAAAGTTAAATTAAAATTGTTGTATTTATTTTGTATTTTCATATCTCAGGTGTTGAATTGGTTTCTTACTGAAAAAAAACCCCTCTGATTCTTATTATGAATTGTAAAAAATTCTGTATATCTATAGTGTTTCAATGTGAATGCAGATCATAGAAATATTGGATTTAATTAACTAAGAACAATCCAATTAATAAAAATGGCTGGATTGGAATTTATATCATATAATGTCATAACTGAATGAGTCTAATATACTACTCAATATTGCATATGTTCAAATGAATCATTTTTATTACAAAATTGTTATAATCCAGCCATGTTGATTTAATGAGTACTAAACAGCATTTTTAATTTTGTACTGACACATATACCAATTTCTCTAGTTTAAGGTAAAATTTAATTAACATTATAATAGACTGGAAAGAAAAAAAATTAAAGCTGTTGACAAAAAAATATATTTTAGTGTCACTTTCAAATTGCACTCATAACCCTTTATGTTTTTATTAATTCAATATCATGTCTATAAAAATAACCAAATAGAAATGCTTAATAAATGTATTTAAACAAAATTGTTATAAAACCTGACATAGAGAACATAGTATGAAAATTAGAGTAAGCAATATTTTCCTTCATGTATTTAAAAGTTAATGTCATTATTTATATTTATACATTTATTCATATATATATAATAACTCCCAATGAAAATATTTTAAAGAACCGTTTGGAAGGATTCATTTTAAAAGTCAAACAGTATGTCACAGTATATATCTTCTATAGGAAAACTAAAAAATTTACATGGTCTTTATCAAATGGTACCTATCACCTAACAAGGTTTTTAGTTTCTGGTGTGCCAATGAAAAAAATATATATGTATATATATTTTTAATCTCCTTTTTCCCTTCTCTCCTTCACTTTGTCCTACATCATCTTTTCCTTCTATTTTCTTTCAACCTGTATAAGGATCTCCCCACGACCTCTGCTCTGGATGCCTATGGGTAAGCATTTGTGCTGGTGTGGGTGCATGTGAGAGCACACACACACACACACACACACATACACAGTATAGAGCAGGGGTCCCCAACCCCTGGGCCACGTACACGTACCGGTCTGTGACATTTTAGGAACAAGGCCACACAGCAGAAGGTGAGCTGTGGCTAGCGAAGCTTCATCTGCAGCTCCCTATCCCCCCCCATTGGTCACATTATTGCCTGAACCAACCCCCAGTCCAGTCTGTGGAAAAATTGTCTTCCACAAAACTGGTCTCTAGTGCCAAAACTGTTGGGGACTGCTGGTATAGAGATTAAAAACAGATTTTATTTTTGTGGTCTAGAAACACAAAGGCGCCAAGTTAATTGTTCATGAATTATTACAAATCAAAGGGAAAGAAAAGGAGAGTACATTTTAAAATATTTTTAATTTAATTTAATTTATTTTTTCACAGAGCAGGTTCTTATTAGTCATCCATTTTATACACATCAGTGTATACATGTGAATCCCAATCACCAATTCATCACAACACCATCCCCACCCCACCCCCGCAGCTTTCCCCCCTTGGGGTCCATGTGTTTGTTCTCTACATCTGTCTCAACTTCTGCCCCGCAAACTAGTTCATCTGTACCATTTTTCTAAGTTCCACATACATGCGTTAACTTACGATATTTGTTTTTCTCCTTCTGACTTACTTCACTATGTAAGACAGTCTCTAGACCCATCCACATCTCAACAAATGACACAATTTTGTTCCTTTTATGGTTGAGTAATATTCCATTGTATATACGTAACACATCTTCTTTATCCATTTGTCTGTCGATGGGCATTTAGGTTGCTTCCATGACCTGGCTATTGTAAATAGTGATGCAATGAACATTGGGGTGCATGTGTCTTTTTGAATTATGGTTTTCACTGGGTATATGCCCAGCAGTGGGATTGCTGGATCATATGGTAATTCTATTTCTACTTTCTTAAGGAACGTCCATACTGTTCTCCATAGTGGCTGTATCAACTTACATTCCCACCAACAGTGCAAGAGGGATAACTTTTCTCCACACCCTCTCCAGCATTTGTTGTTTGTAGATTTTCTGATGATGCCCATTCTAACTGGTGTGAGGTGATAACTCATTGTACTTTCCATTTGCATTTCCCTAATAATTAGTGATGTTGAGCAGATTTTCATGTGTTTCATGGCCATCTGTATATCTTCTTGGGAGAAATGACTATTTAGGTCTTCTGCCCATTTTTGGATGGGGTTGTTTGTTTCTTTAATATTGAGCTGCATGAGCTGTTTATATATTTTGGAGATTGATCCTTTGTCCATTGATTCGTTTGCAAATATTTTCTCCCATTCTGAGGGTTGTCTTTTCTTCTTGTTTATGGTTTCCTTTCCTGTGCAAAAACTTTGAAGTTTCATTAGGTCTCATTTGTTTATTTTTGTTTTTATTTCCATTACTCTAGGAGGTGAATCAATAAAGATCTTGCTGTGATTTATGTCAGATTGTTCTTCCTATGTTTTCCACTAAGAGTTTTAGAGTGTCTGGCCTTACATTTAGGTCTTGAATCCATTTTCAGTTTATTTTTGTGTATGGTGTTAGGGAGTGTTCTAATTTCATTATTTTACATATACCTATCCAGTTTTCCCAGCACCACTTATTGGAGAGACTGTCTTTTCTCCAATGTATATGTCTCCAATGTATATTCTTGCCTCCTTTGTCATAGATAAGTTGACCATAGGTGCATGGGTTTATCTCTGGGCTTTCTATCTTGTTTTTATCTTGTTTGATTGATCTATGTTTCTGTTTTTGTGCCAGTACAATATTTTCTTGATTACTGTAGCTTTATAGTATAGTCTGAAGTCAGGGAGTCTGATTCCTCCATCTCCTTTTTTTTTTTTTTCCATCAGGACTAATTTGGCTATTTGGGGTCTTTTGTGTCTCCATACAAATTTTAAGATATTTTGTTCAAGTTCCATAAAATCTGCCACTGGTAATTTGATAAGGATTGGATTTAATCTGTAGATTGCTTTGGGTAGTATAGTCATTTTCACAATATTGATTCTTCCAATCCAAGAACATGGTATATCTCTCCATGTGTTGGTATCATCTTTAATTTCTTTCATCAGTGCCTTATAATTTTCTGAGTACAGGTCTTTCATCTCTCTAGGTAGGTTTATTCCTAGATGTTTTATTTCTTTTTTGTTGCAGTGGTAAATGGGAGTGTTTCCCTATTTTCTCTTTCAGATTTTTCACCATTAGTGTATAGGAATGCAAGAGATTTCTGTGCATTAATTTTGTATCCTGCAACTTTACCAAATTCATTGATTAGCTCTAGTATTTTTGTGGAGGCATTTTTAGGATTCTCTATGTATAGTATCATATCATCTGCAAACAGTGACAGTTTTATTTCTTCTTTTCCAATTTGGACTCCTTTAATTTCTTTTTCTTCTGTAATTGCTGTGGCTAGGACTTCCAAAACTATGTTGAATAACTGTGGTGAGAGTGGACATCCTTGACTTGTTACTGATCTTAGAGGAAATGCTTTCAGTTTTTCACCATTAAGAATGATGTTTGCTGTGGGTTTGTCGTATATGGCCTTTATTATGTTGAGATAGGTTCCCTATATGCGCACTTTCTGGAGAGTTTTTATCATAAATGTGTGTTGAATTTTGAGAAAAGCTTTTTCTGCATTTATTGAGATGATCATATGGTTTTATTCTTCAATTCATTAATGTGGTGTATCAGATTGATTGATTTGCATATATTGAAGAATTCTTGCTCCCTGGGATAAATCCCACTTGATCATGGTGTATGATCCATTAAATGTGTTGTTGGATTCTGTTTGCTAGTATCTTGTTGAGGACTTTGGCATCTATATTCATCAGTGATATTGGTCTCTAAGTTTCTTTTTTTGTAGTGTCTTTGTCTGGTTTTGGAATCAGGGTGATGGTGGCCTCATAGAATGAGTTTGGGTGTGTTCCTTCCTCTACAGTTTTTTGGAAGAGTTTGAGGAGGATGTGTGTTAGTTCTTCTTTAAATGTTTGATAGAATTCTCCCGTGAAACCATCTGGTCCTGTGCTTTTGTTTGTTGGAATTTTTTTAATCACAGTTTCAATTTCATTACTTGTGATTGGTCTGTTCATATTTTCTGTTTCTTCCTGGTTCAGTCTTGGAAGGTTATACCTTTCTAAGAATTTGTCCATTTCTTCCAGGTTGTCCATTTTACTGGCATAGAGTTGCTTTCAGCAGTCTCTTAGGATGTTGTGTATTTCTGCAGTGTCTATTGTAACTTCTCCTTTTTCATTTCTAATTTTATTGATTTGAGTCCTCTCCTTCTTTTCCTTGATGAGTCTGGCTAATGCATTATCAATTTTGTTTATCTTCTCAAAGTACCAGCTTTTAGGTTTTTGATGTTTCCTATTTTTTTCTTTTTTTCTATTTCATTTATTTCTCCTCAGATCTTTATGATTTCTTTCCTTCTGCTAACTTTGGGTTTTGCTTGTTCTTCTTTCTCTAGTTCCTTTAGGTGTAAGGTTAGATTGTTTAAATGAGATTTTTCTTGTTTCTTGAGGTAGGCTTGTATAGCTATAAACATCCCTCTTAGAACTGCTTTTGCTGTGTCCCATAGGTTTTGGATCACCGTGTTTTCATTGTCATTTGTCTCTAGGTATTTTTTGATTTCCTCAGTGATCTCTTGGTTATTTAGTAATGTATCATTTAGCCTATATGTGTTTGTGTTTTTTATGGTTTTTTTTTCCTGTAATTCATTTCTATCCCCATAGAATTGTGGTCAGAGAAGTTGCTTGATATGATTTCAATTTTCATAAATTTACTGAGCTTTATCTGTGACCCAGTATGTGATATATCCTGGAGAATGTTCTGTGCGCATGTGAGAAGAAAGTATAATCTGCTGTTTTTGGATGGAATGTCCTATAAATATCAATTAAATCTATCTGGTCTATTTTGTCATTTAAAGCTTCCATTTCCTTAATTATTTATATTTTGGATGATCTGCCCATTGGTCTAAGTGAGATGTTAAAGTCCTCCACTATTATTGTGTTACTGTTCATTCCCTCTATAGCTGTTACCAGTTGCCTTTTGTATTGAGGTGCCCCTATGTTGGGTGCATATATGTTTATAATTGTTATATTTTCTTCATGGATTGATCCCTTGATCATTATGTAGTGTCTTTCCTTGTCTTTTGCAACATTCTTTATTTTAAAGTCTATTTTATCTGATATGAGTATTGCCACTCCAGCTTTATTTTGATTTCCATTTGCATGGAATATCTTTTTCTATCCCCTCATTTTCAGTCTGAACTGGGTCTGTTTTAGACAGCATATATATGGGTCTTGTTTTTGTATCCATTCAGCAATCTTGTGTCTTTTGGTTGGAGCATTTAATCCATTCACATTTAGGATAATTATCCATATAGACTTTTTTTTTATTTTTTAAAGTAAACTTTTTATTTTGCAATAATTTTAAATATATATGTTCCTATTACCATTTTCTTAATTGTTTTGGGTTTGTTTTTGTAGGCCCTTTACTTCTCTTGTGTTTCCCACTTAGAGAAGTTCCTTTAGCATTTGTTCTAGAGCTGGTTTGGTGGTGCTGAATTCTCTTAGCTTTTGCCTGTCTGTAAAAGTTTTGATTTCTCCGTCGAATCTGAATGAGATCCTTGCCTGGTACAGTAATCTGGGTTGTAGGTTTTCCCTTTCATCACTTTAAGTATATCATGCCACTCCCTTCTGGCTTGTAGAGTTTCTGCTGAGAAATCAGCTGTCAACCTTATGGGAGTTCCCTTGTATGTTATTTGTCATTTTTCCCTTGCTGCTTTTAATAATTTTTCTTTGTGTTTAATTTTTGCCAATATGATTAATATGTGTCTTGTCATGTTTCTTCTTGGGTTTATCCTGTATGGGACTCTCTGCACTTCCTGGACTTGGTGGCTATTTCCTTTGCTATGTTAAGGAAATTTTCAACTATAATCTCTTCAAATATTTTCTCTGGTCCTTTCTCTCTTCTCCTTCTGGGACCCCTATAATGTGAATGTTGTTGCGTTTAATGTTGTCCCATAGAGCTCTTAGGCTGTTTTCATTTCTTTTCTTTATTTTTTTCTTTATTCTGTTCTGTGGCAGTGAATTCTACCATTCTGTCTTCCAGGTCACTTATCTGTTCTTCTGCCTCAGTTATTCTGCTATTGATTCCTTCTAGTGTAGTTTCCATTTCAATTATTGTATTGTCCACCTCTGTTTGTTCTTTAATTCTTCTAGGTCTTTGTTAAACATTTCTTGCATCTTCTCGATCTTTGCCTCCATTCATTTTCAAAGGTCCTGGATCATCTTCACTATCATTATTCTGAATTCTTTTTCTGGAAGGTTGCCTATCTCCACTTCATTTAGTTGTTTTTCTGGGGTTTTATCTTTTTCTTTCATCTGGTACATAGCCCTCTGCCTTTTCATCTTGTCTATCTTTCTGTGAATGTGGTATTTGTCCCACAGGTTGCAGGATTGTAGCTCTTCTTGCTTCTGCTGTCTGCCACTATTATGTTTTAAAGAAGATAATTTATGTCCATTAGCCATTCTAAAATGGAGTTTATTATTAACAGAGTATAGAGGATGCAGTTACTTGAAGTACACTTTTACTGCTTCTTTGGGTTCCATGTCCCTGCTCTAGATACTCTGGTCACAAAAATGAACAGAAATGTTCACTTGTCATAAACTTCTTAGGAATACAGAATGTGAAGAAAGAACTATACTATAGTGTAATAAATGTTGTGATAGAGATATTCCCTCAAGTATTAGTGGAATACTGATGATGAAGATTATACTTGTGGGTGGATTAAGAGTGACAGAAAGGAAACCTGGAAAGAAAAAGCAACATCTCAGCTAGGTTTAAGATGAGTAAACCTTCCCCAGTGAGAAGCAATGCTTTTTAAAAATTTTTATTTTATATTGAAGTATAGTTGATTTACAATGTTGTGTTAGTTTCAGGTGTACAGCAAAGTTATCCCCTTATATATATACACATATCTATTTTTTTTCAGATTCATTTCCCATTTAGGTTATTACAGAATATTGAGTAGAGTTCCCTGTGCTATACAGTAGGTCCTTGTTGATTACCTATTTTATATATAGTAGTGTGTATATGTTAATCCCAAACTCCTAATTTATCTCCTCTCCCCAACTTTGCCCTTTGGTCAACACAAGATTATTTTCTAATTATGTAAGTCTGCTTCTGGTTTTGTAAATAGTTTATTTATATCATTTTTTTTTAGATTCCTCATATAAGTGTCATCACATGATATATGTTTTTGTCTAACTTCACTTCATGTGATAATCTCTGGGTCCTTCCATGTTGCCGCAAGTGGCATTATTTTATTATTTTTCTGGCTGAGTAAAATCCCATTGTACATATATACCACATGTTCTTTATCCATTCATCGATGGACATTTACTTTGCTTCCATGTCTTGGCTATTGTAAACAGTGCTGCAGTGAACACTAGGGTGCACGTATCTTGTTGAATTATGGTTTTCTCTGAATGTATGCGCAGGAGTGGGATTGATGGGTCATATGGTAGCTCTATTTTTATTTTTTAAGGAGCCTCCATACTTTTCTCCTTAGTGGTTGTATCAATTTACATTACCACCAACACTGTAGGAGGGTTTCATTTTCTTCACACCCTCTCCAGCATTTATCATTTGTAAACTTTTTCATGAAGACCATTCTGACAAGTGTGAGGTGATACCTCATTGTAGTTTTGACTTGCCTTTCTCTAATAATTAGTGATGTGGAGTATCTTTTCATGTGCTTTTTGGCCATCTGTGTGTTTTCTTTGGAGAAACGTTTATTTAAATCTTCTGCCCATTTTTTTTTTTTTTTGATATTGAGCTGCATGAGCTGTTTGTATATTTTGGTGCTAATCTCTTGTTAGTCATATCACTTGCAAATACTTTCTCCCATTATGTAGGTTGTCTTTTTGTTTTGTTTATGATTTCCTTTGCTCTGCAAAAGTTTTTACGTTTAATTTGGTCCCTTTTGTTTATTTATTTATTTTTTTTAGTTTCATTACTCTAGGAGGTGGATCCAAAAAATATTGCTGCAATTTATGTCAAACAGTGTTCTGCCTTTGTTTTCCTCTAGGAGTTTTATACTGTCAAAGAAAAAGAAATAAAAGGAATCCAAATTGGAAAAGAAGAAGTAAAACTGTCACTGTTTGCAGATGACATGATACTATACATAGAACATCCTAAAAATGCTACTAGAAAACTACTAGAACTCATCAATTTTTTTTCCTATATTAGAAATTTTAAAATATCTTGCCCAGTAACATTCACAGAACCATAAAACTTGTTTATACTAAAACCCAAGTTCTTACTATAAAACCATTCCAAGATCTTATTTCTATTTCACAAGAGCTGGAAGAATTCCATGAAAAATATTTTTCCAGTGATCTTGATATAGTTAGAATCACTATGCAGAGAAACAATTCTAAGAAAGTCGCTACTATTCTGGGAGTGTATTATCTAACTTTTGTATTGTCATCAACAAATAGGTAAAACCCAGAATCCATCAAAAATACTAAATTAGGCTCACCATTGAATTTTATCTCACCCAGTACTAAATCCAGCCAGTTTTACCTTGGAAATACATCTTCAGTTTGTCTTTTTTTCTTTCTTCTCAAAACTCTAATACCTGCTTCTCTATCTGAATAAAATGGAAGCAATCAGAAAGTAACTTTTGTAAATTGCAGTCAACACTATTTACTCTTCTGTATCTGTGCTTTCTCTCTCATTATCATAGTTATATGACCTCTTTCTCTATTTGAGGCCAAAACATGCCAGGTACAATGAATCTCATCCACTCTTGTTTACCCATGAACACAGTTACTGCATTTTTGCCTGTCTTCCTTCATCCTCATTGCTTATTTCTCCACTGGTCATTTTTATCACCACACAAAGTGCCTGTTATTTCTCCCATCTTAAAAAAAAAAAAAATCTCTTGGGAGTTCATATAACTCATCAATTACTTGTTATCTGCACTCATCAAAAAGAAACCTCCTCAAAAGTCAAATCTATATTTGTTGACTTTCACTTTGCTCCTCCCATTATTTTGATAGTTTGGGGTCTAATTGATATAAACTAAAATGTTCATTTCCTAATTACAGGTTTGATGAGCTTGGCAAATTAATATACCCATGTAGCAACTACTCACAAGAAGACCTAGAACAATTCCATCACACTAGAAAATTATCTCAAGTTCCAATCAAGTCAGTCTCCTGGCAGAAATGATGTAAAACATTATGCATAGACGAGTAGTAATTCTTACACTGAAACATGGAATCAATAATTGGTTAGATGCTAAAATGCCAAAAGTGCATAGGCAGAACTCCAGACTCTAGTGCATATGTGAGAACTTGAAGAGAGAATGCCCACATTTACATTTCTGAGATAGAAAAATAAGAGCTACTCATACACAGGGAAAATATTGGTGTGAAAAATGGATTTTTAAATTCAAGTCAAAACCCAGTACTGTGAGTATGGGTAAAAGCAAGGAAGCTGAAATGAATATGAGGTTAGTCTGTAGTAAATCTTACAGGTAATGATTCTTTGTCTTGCTGTTCTCATTAAATGCCTAGGCTTTGTGTCTACAGGTGTGCTTCTACCAGTCCTACAGGTGTATTTGCCTGAATTTTATTAAAGGTACATAAATACAGTTTCTGGAGAAAAGATATAAGAATTTGGGAAAGGGGTTCTAGTCAAAAGTAAACAATCTTGTTCTTCAATTAAAATTAGAATATTTTCTAATTAATTTTTTCTTGCTGTAGACATGCATGGATATCCATTAGTCACATGAAAAATGTACTTTTAGATGACAAAATGTTCTCCTTACAAAGCAGAAAATAGGTCATAAATCTCTTCCACAAATCAAAATTCAGATATCTTCTCTCTGACTGATTTATAACTGTATATTAGAGTCCTTGGGCACATTTGAAATTACACAAGCCATGTGATATATACAAGACAGATATTTTTAACCTCTGAAGATATACTTGTATGTTTAAAATTGATGAACTTTTGCAAACATTTGCCTTTCTGTCTTATGGAATGTTATAGATAATCCTAATGTTATTTGTCTAAGCTGAAAATGTTTGTTTTCCTTTGATCATTATAAATCACATTCTGATATTTGGGGTGGGTAAAGGTTAATATTCCTATGGTCAACTTAATTTTTTATATAAGTATAGCTTTTAACTAATATTTTCAGGATATAACATAAAGTTCCATGTAGAGATATTAATGAAAATGGGCCATTCAAAACCATATGTGCCAAATGATACCAAATTTAATTCTGCAATGTGAAATGTAATAAAGTTAAAAACTCAAGATTTGAGAAGACAACTAAAAAATTATGACATTAACATAAATCAATTAAATATAAAGTAAAATACAACCAGATATTGTTACTATTTGAAAAAACTAAATAAGAAGACAGCATATCACACTGCTGGAAACTTTTTAAAAATAGAATGAGAAAATTCATAGATATAATGCTTCAATTACTTAAAATAAGTAAAAAAGATTAAACTCATATGACTTAAGAAGCTTGAAATAAAAAGAAAAGAAAGTCCAAGAAAACAATAAAATATAGAAATAATGATAGAGGGGAGATTTTTCAATAAACTGAAAATATATATATATATATATATATTAGCCAAGAATTGATTGTTAGAAATAAATAAAATATTTATAGATTTCAAGGCTTACCATAATTCTGAAGTAATCAGGACATTGCAGTATGGAGATAAGGATAGATATATAGATCGATAAAATAGAATAGAAAACCTTGAAATAAACTTATATGGTCCACATATTTTCAATGTAGGGCAACAGAATACATTGGAGGAAAGGATAGTCTTTACAAAAAATGATTATTTAATAACTGAATATGCCTATTCAGAAAAATATGAAGCAAAAAAATTTTTAAGCCTTAACACATAACACTTAGAAAAATTAATTGAAAATTGATCTAATTTTAAACTATAGCATTTATTTAAAACTCAGTGACAATACATTTGAAAGTTTGATGATATGAAAAATATTATATATATTTTCAAAACTAATTCAAAAAGAATAAAAAGCTCTTGAACAATAATCCTGGGAGACAATGGAAAAGAAGAATTTAGTCACGTGTCCAACAGTGTGCCAAACTGAAAAAAAAAAAATCTGACAACAACACAGATTTGTTTGCCTCACATAATTGGAACCCATAAAGCTGTATGGGACTATGCATATAACGATGGCCTTTGGGCCCTGTAACTCTTTTTCTGCTTCTTGCCTCTTCTTTTTATTTGGGTGTCATCAACTACATTTTTTCCTTATTGTTTCTATGGCCTGGAACCATGGCTTTTCCATAAGCCCATTTCTTCAGAGCATCAGTGCATCTTACTAAGTACAACTTTTGGATAATTACCAGAACCTGATACAACAACATTGGGTAACATGGCCATCCCAAAACCAGTGCCTGAGTCTAGGAATATAACTTCTATGATCTTGTTGGTAACTGTTGTTTACTTAGGAAGAAGTGGCCTCTTTCATCAGAAGAATGGTAAAGTTACGTACGTACGGTAATCATTACAATGATCCAAATAAATTTTATAGGTAATTTCTTTAAAATAGCTAAGGAAGGTGTCCTTTCTCTTGGCCTCTTAGTAACTGAGTCCTTTCTGTACATTATGTTTCTTAGAGGAAGATAAAGCACACATTTCACTAACGTAAAGAAAAAGTCAGAAACATTTGTCCATCCTTTCATTTTTTTTTTTTTTTTTTGCCATATGCAGGCCTCTCACTGTTGTGGCCTCTCCCATTGTGGAACACAGGCTCAGCGGCCATGGCTCACTGGCCCAGCCGCTCCGCGGCATGTGGGATCTTCCCAGACCGGGGCACAAACCCACGTCCCCTGCATCAGCAGGCAGAATCTCAACCACTGCACCACCAGGGAAGCTCTCCCATCCTTTCTTGATTCAAGGACTCAGACACTTAAAATAAGCTGCACCAATCAGATCTTCCCACCAGACTAGAATTGGAAGTTGTCTACTGGGAGTTGTTCCTAGGCATAGGAAAAAGGCCCTCTGGTGGCCATTTCAGAGAGATATGGAGTCCTGGAGACTCCAGAGAAAAAAGGGCTAGGGTTAAAATCCTTTGTTTAGTACTGCAAGTGTAGGTGGTAGTGAAAGATAGAAGGACCCAGTGTTTGCAATTTGTAGCAGAGATCTAGTAACTGAAATGTCTACTGTATGATTTTGAAAATTGTTCCTAGCTTTTCAATTAAAACCCTATTTCTCTAATTCTTCCTGAGATTACTGAACTGCCTAATGGTTTTTATTAGCTACACTTAAATGGTAAAATATTTAGATACTTAAAAAGTTAGTTTCTGTTTCTTGCAATTATATAATTTCATTGATACTGGGCATATGTTCTCTAAATTAGTTCAACATTTCCAGTGTGTGTGAATGTGTTTCTGTATGTGTGTTTAAGCTGTGATACACCTGCTATTAAAACTCATCAATCCTAAACACACACAAATATGTATGATCGATAATAAAGATGTTAAATGTCAATTTAAATACTAGTAAACTGATCATACTAGTTATTAAATAATGAATATGCTTTGACCAAGTAGAAATTATTCTAGAAATACACTGACTGATAATGGAATATATATTAATATATGTCAACATAATAGTAGCTAAAAAGTAAAGAACACTATAGAGTTACAGCTATCCTTGTGAAAAATGGATTTAAAGAAATAGGAATATCTAATAAGGGAAAAATGTTCTTAAAGAAATACATGATGAAAGGCATATTTAATTTAATAAAATAAAATCTATCTCAAACAGAGATCCATCATTATGGATTAATGACAAAATAATGAAATTCTTTCTAAAACCAAGGAAAATTCAAGGATGTGTGCTGTAATCATGATTTTTAACATTTTTCTTTGAATTGAAACCAATATGATAAAATAAGAAATGGAAAGTATTACTAGAAAAAAGAAAATAAATTATTATCATTAGTAATAGATGTTTTTATTGTCTATCTTTATTATTATTATTATAAGATTGATATTATATTTTGGAAAATCGAGAGAAACAATTCATAACATTTCAGACAATTAGAAAACAGTGGTCAGTTAAAAATATATTAAAATCAATACTATTTTCAAGGAAAAAACATAAAACAGACTTGTGGCAGTTGATGGATTGAGCTGAAGGGGATGAGCTTCTATATCTTTCTAAGCTTTAGAAATTCTGGATGAAATATATAGAACATATTTTTTAATTAATTGATAAAGTTGTAAAGAAAAAATAGAAATTCTAAAAACTCAGAAATAAACTAAAATAAGAATGGTAAGGAAAATCTGATGCTTTGTTATCCCAAAGTAGATTCAGATCGGATTTAGCTCAGAGGATTATGGACTAGGAGATGTTTGCACATTAGGCATGGCATCCAGAGTCAGGAACATTAGAGATTTTTACCCTCTTAACAGGTTGGAATAAAATAAATCCCACCAGTAACCTTCAGAGATAGCAAGGAACCTTAACCTTTATAATGGATTTTGAGTAGAGGACAAAAAAATGTGTAAACCAAAACCAAACAAAAACAATATTTATTCACACAAAGAAAATAAATTACAGAAAAAATTAAAAATGCCTGCATAACATGAAATCCATAAACTATACAATTATATAAAAAGAACCTAGAGCTACTAAAAACCTAAGTGTCAGTTGATGTAATATGAAACATTTTTACAATTTAAGACACATAGAACTCACATAGAATAACCCATTCCTGCTCACAATTAAAGAAAACTAAAAACATGCATGGAAACCAATAACCATGAAGAAGAGTCAGTTAATATAAAAAATGAGTGCCCCCAAAACATAGAATAATAGAGCATTATGAAAGGCAATTTTTAAATAATTAAGCTTAAAATAAAGTGATAAAAACAACATAACAAAAGAAGAGGATACTTTGATATAACAAAAAGGCAAATTTTAAAAGATTCAAGTAAGACTTCTCACAATGAAAAAAAATAAATGCAGAAATAAACTATTTAATGAATGGGATAAAAAGTATATTGGACACAATAAAGATTAAGTAAGTATGTAGAAAAGAGATATGAGAAATGAGCCAGTATGTATCACAAAGAGCTAAAAATATTTATACTATGAATAATTGCTCAAGAGACATAGGAGATATACCAGAATCTTCAAATTCATTTTAATAGAAATAGAAAGATGAAAGAAAAAAATGGAATAATAATATATATATTATACAAGATTAGATGACAAATTTTGAGAAGTGATTAAAGATTTGAATCTTCAGATTCAGAAAGCATTACAAATCAAAAGTGGAATAAAGACAACTGAAGACAGAGAGATATGGAGAAACTGCATACTCCATAAAAACAATATATATATATATAAATATATGTGTATTTACTTATATGTTTGTATACACAATCTTTCTCTCTCCTTCTCTCTGTCTCTCACTTTCACTCCCTCTCTTTCTTATAGTTCTAGACTATATTTCTGGACTGCATATTTATGTTCACCCAAAATTCACATGCCACAGAGCAACTAAGCCCATGTCCTGCAACTACTGAGCCCATGTCCCACAACTACTAGCCCATGTGCCACAACTACTGAAGCCCGTGTGCCTAGAGCCCATGGTCTGCAACAAGAGAAGCCACTGAAGTGAGAAGCCCAAGCATTGCAACAAAGAGTAGCCCCTGCTCGCCACAGCAAGAGAAAACCCACGTGCAGCAGCAAAGACCCAACACAGCCAAAATATAAATAAATAAATTTATTTTTAAAAAATAAAAAAGAGGGCTTCCCTGGTGGCGCAGTGGTTGAGAGTCCGCCTGCCGATGCAGGGGATACGGGTTCGTGCCCCGGTCTGGGAGGATCCCATATGCCGCGGAGCGGCTGGGCCCGTGAGCCATGGCCGCTGGGCCTGCGCATCCGGAGCCTGTGCTCCGCAACGGGAGAGGCCACAAGAGTGAGAGGCCCGCATACCGCAAAAAGAAAAAAAATAAAATAAAATAAATAAATAAATAAATAAATAAATAAATAAATAAATAAATAAAAAAGAAACAATTCTAATCTAGTGAGAAAATACAGAAATCTGAGTACAATGAATGGTGGTTGTGAATATAGACTCTGGGTTAAGAATGTTGGGGTTCAAACTCAAGCCCTACCTATTACTAGCAATAGTAATAATAGACCTGGTTACCACCAGCAATAGACCTGGTTACCACAATTTCCTCATCTGTAAAATAGTATTAATGATAATATTTACCTCATAGGGTTACTGGAAAATTAAATGTTAATAGAATTAAATGTGTTAACATATTAAATGCATTAAGGACAGAGCCTGATTGATAGTATGTGTTAAGTAAATTTTAACTATTATTATATTTATAGATTCATAGATTTGCCCAAGTTTATTATGCATCACTAAAACATATTTCCCACAATTATCACATGATATTTATAGAATTTTAACTTCTATCATTTCAAATATGAAAAAAGTATACCAACGTGAAGATATTTATTGCAATAAATTCATGATACCAGGGTATTAGTCAGTACCGTTCTTGCAATGTATTAGTTTAAACAAAGCTATAGATTTTATTAGGAGGCAGTTGGTAACTTACACTATCTCAAGAAAAGCTGTACAACCAGGACCATGAATGTTTGGATGATGGACTACAATCTTCCAGGAATTTAGAAACTATTCTCTCTCCATTTCTCTACTTGAGTCTACAATATTATATTTCCTTTCTACTCCTCTATACTTATTTTTTTTCTCTCTACAAACTGGCTTTCACCCTCTTCTTCCTTATTCACATGCTTACCTCTGAATTCTTAAATTTACATCAATTTAGTTCCAAGTATGAAAGGAAACTACAACTTGGTCCAGATTCCAAATTCCTAGAGAGATAATTGAATAGTCCAAACTTGGGTTAGGAATATGATATTCTGTAACCAATTATCAGAAGTTTTGGGTTAGAAAGTACAAACAACCAATGGTAGATGCTCATAATAGGAGTCACCATGGCCTATGAAGTAATCACAATACCATCTGCTACAATCAGTACCTTGCCTACCAGTCTTAAAAGATACACTACAGTGTTTTACTTTATAACACCATAGTATAATTACTAACAAATTTAGCTGGTGAGAATCCATGCTGTTTTAGAAAATTAAAACTAGAAAAAACTGAATTAAGTGTCTAGTAACTATCCTGGCCAATAAATACAGCATGATTATGAAGCAGTTTTTTCTTAATCATTATTATGTACCCTCTCTATATTAAGATGCCATAAACTTAAATTTAATCATTATGTGTCCTTAGGAATCTTTTCCAAGTTAAAATGAATCAGCAATTTAGTTCTGATTATCTAGATTAAAGGGAAACTAGCTACTACATCTATAAATTCAGTGAACACCAGGCTAAGATATGCAAACTTGCCTTCCTACAAAGGTCTTACATACTCACTATTTCAAACATATATTATATAGGTTTCATTGGTTGGCCGAAGAGAATATATGTAAATATTATTCAATTTTAATTTTATTCATATATCAAAATATGTTTGTTATGGTAAAAAGCTCACTATTTTATGGAACTTACACTGTTCCTGGCACCATCTAAGTGTTTTACATACATTAACTCATTCAAACCTCATTACAATTATGTGAGATAGGTTTTATCATAACCTCTGTTTGAAAGGTGAGAAAATTCATACACAGTCATTAAGTAATTTGCCCATGACTAGCAATAACCAGAGCTAGTGTTCAAAGGCAAGCAGTCTTGCTTCAAAATCTGTTTTGAGAGAAGTAGGAAGAACTACAATCCTGCAGCCTGTGGAACAAAAACCACATTCACAGAAAGATGGACAAGATGAAAAAGCAAAGGGCAATGTACCAGATGAAGGAACAAGATAAAACCCCAGAAAAACAACTAAGTGAAGTGGAGATAAGCAACCTTCCAGAAAAAGAATTCAGAATAATGATAGTGAAGATGATCCAGGACCTTTGAAAAAGAATGGAGGCAAAGATTGAGAAGATGCAAGAAATGTTTAACAAAGACCTAGAAGAATTAAAGAACAAACAGATGAACAATACAATAATTGAAATGGAAACTACACTAGAAGGAATCAGTAGTGGAATAACTGAGGCAGAAGAACAGATAAGTGACCTGGAAGACAGAATGGTAAAATTCACTGTCACAGAACAGAATAAAGAAAAAATAAAGAAAAGAAATGAAAACAGCCTAAGAGCTCTATGGGACAACATTAAATGCAACAACATTCACATTATAGGGGTCCCAGAAGGGGAAGAGAGGGAGAAATGACCAGAGAAAATATTTGAAGAGATTATAGTTGAAAACTTCCTTAACATAGCAAAGGAAATAGCCACCCAAGTCCAGGAAGTGCAGGAGCCCCATACAGGAGAAACCCAAGGAGAAACACGAAAAGACACATATTAATCATATTGGCAAAAATTAAACACAAAGAAAAATTATTAAAAGCAGCAAGGGAAAAAAGACAAATAGCATACAAGGGAACTCCCATAAGGTTGACAGCTGATTTCTCAGCAGAAACTGTATGAGCCAGAAGGGAGTTGCATGATATACTTAAAGTGATGAAAGGGAAGAACCTACAACCAAGATTATTGTACCAGGCAAGGATCTCATTCAGATTCAACAGATAAATCAAAAGTTTTACAGACAAGCAAAAGCTAAGAGAATGTGGCACCACCAAACCAGCTCTAGAAGAAATGCTAAAGGAACTTCTCTAAGTGGGAAACACAAGAGAAGTAAAGGACCTACAAAAACAAACCCCAAACAATTAAGAAAATGGTAATAGGAACATTCATATGGATAATTACCCTAAACATGAATGGATTCAATGCTCCAACCAAAAGACACAGGCTTGCTGAATGGATACAAAAACAAGACCCATATATATGCTGTCTACAACAAACCCAGTTCAGACTTAAGGACCCATTCAGACTGAAAGGGAATGGAAAAAGTTATTCTATGCAAATGGAAATCAAAATAAAGCTGGAGTAGCAATACTCTTATCAGATAAAATAGACTTTAAAATAAAGAATGTTACAAAAGACAAGAAGGACACTACATAATGATAAAGGGATCAATCCAAGAAGAAAATATAACAATTATAAATATATATGCACCCAACATAGGAGCACCTCAATACATAAGGCAACTGCTAAGAGCTTTAAAAGAGGAAACTGACATAACACAATAATAGTAGGGGACTTTAACACCTCCTTACACCAATGGACAGATCATCCAAAATGAAAATAAATAAGGAAACAGAAGCTTTAAATGACACAATAGACCAGATACATTTAATTGATATTTATAGGATATTCCTTACAAAAACATCAGATTACACTTTCATCTGAAGTGCAGATGAAATATTCTCCAGGATAGATCATATCTTGGGTCAAAAATCAAGCCTCAGTAAATTTAAGAAAATTGAAATCATACCAAGCATCTATTCTGACTACAATGCTATTAGAGTAGAAATGAATTACAGGGAAAAAATATGTAAAAAAACACAAATACATGGAGGCTAAACAATATGTTATTAAATACCAAGAAATCACTTAAGAAATCAAAGAGGAACTCAGAAAATACCTAGAGACAAATGACAATGAAAACATGATGATCCAAAATCTAAGGCATGCAGCAAAAGCAGTTCTAAGAGGGAAATTTATAGCTATATAAGCCTACCTCAAGAAACAAGAAAAATTTCAAATAAAAAATCTAACCTTACACCTAAAGGAACTAGAGAAGGTAGAACAAACAAAACCCAAAGTTAGCAGAAGAAAAGAAATCATAAATTTCAGAGCAGAAATAAATGAAATAGAAACAAAGAAAACAATAGCAAAGAGCAATAAAACTAAAAGCTGGTTCTTTGAGAAGATAAGCAAAATTGATAAACCATTACCCAGACTCATCAAGAAAAAAAGGGAGAGGACTCAAATCAATAAAATTAGAAATTAAAAAGGAAAAGTTACTATAGACATTGCAGAAATACAAAGCATCTTAAAACGCTATTAGAAGCAACTCTATACGAATAAAATGGACAACCCGGAAGAAATGGAGAAATTTTTAGAAAGGTATAACATTCCAAGACTGAATCAGAAAGAAATAGAAAATATGAACATACCAATCACAAGTAATGAAATTGAAACTGTGATTAAAAATATTTCAACAAACAAAAGTCCAGGACCAGATGGCTTCGCAGATGAATTCTATCAAACATTTAGAGAAGAAATAACACACAACCTTCTCAAAATCTTCCAAAATATTGTAGAGGAAGGAACTCTCGCAAACTCATTCTATGAGGCCACCATCACCCTGATATGAAAACCAGACAAAGATACTACAAAAAAAGAAAATTACAGACCAATATCACTAATGAATATAGATACAAAAATCCTCAACAAAATACTAGCAAACAGAATCCAACAACACATTAAAAGGATCATATACAATGACTAAGTGGGATTTATCCCTGGGATGCAAGGATTCTTCACTATACACAAATCAATCAATGTGATACACCATATTAAAAAATTGAAGAATAAAACCCATACAATCATCTCAATAAATGAAGAAAAAGATTTAAAAAATATTCAACACCAGTTAATGATAAAAACTCTCCATAAAGTGGGCATAGAGGGATCCTACCTCAAGATAATAAAGGCCATATATGACAAACTGACAGCAAACATCATTCTCAATGGTGAAAAACTGAAAGCATTTTCTCTAAGATCAGGAATAAGACAAGGATGTCAACTCTCACCACTATTATTCAACATAGTTTTGGAAGTCCTAGCCATGGCAATCAGAAAAGAAAAAGAAATAAAAGGAATTTAAATTGGAAAAGAAGAAGTAAAATTGTCACTGTTTCCAGATGAAATGATACTATACATACAGAATCCTAAAGATGCAAAAGAAAACTATGGAAGCTAATCAATGAATTTGGTAATGTTGCAGGATACAAAATTAATGCACAGAATTTTCTTTCATACCTACATACTAATGAAGAAAAATCTGAAAGAGAAATTAAGGAAACACTCCCATTTACCACTGCAACAAAAATAATAAAATACCTAGGAATAAACCTACTTAGGGAGACAAAAGACTTGTATGCAGAAAATTATAAGACACTGATGAAAGAAATTTTAGATGATACCAACAGATAGAGAGATATACTATGTACTTGGATTGGAAGAATCAATATTGTGAAAATTTCTATAATACCCAAAGCAATCTACAGATTCAATGCAATCCCTATCAAATTACCAATGGCATTTTTTATGGAACTTGAACAAAAAATCTTAAAATTTGTATGGAGACACAAAAGACCCCGAATATCGAAAACATTCTTGAGGGAAAAAAACGGAGCTGGAGGAATCAGACTCCCTGACTTCAGACTATACTATAGAGCTACAGTAATCAAGACAATATGGTACTGGCACAAAAACAGAAACACAGATCAACGGACCAATATAGAAAGCCCAGAGATAAACCCACACCCCTATGGTAAACTAATCTATGACAAAGGAGGCAAGGATATACAATTGGGAAAAGAGAGTCTCTTCAATAAATGGTGCTGGGAAAGCTGGACAGCTACATGTAAGAGAATGAAATTAGAACACTCCTTAACACCATACACAAAAATAAACTCAAAATTGATGAGAGACCTAAATGTAAGACCCGACACTATAAAACTCTTAGAGGAAAACACAGGAAGAACATTCTTTGACATAAATCACTGTAAGATCTTTTTTGATCCACCTCCTAGAGTAAGGGAAATAAAAACAAAAATAAACAAATGGGACCTAATGAAACTTCAAAGCTTTTGCACACCAAAGAAACCATAAACAAGATGAAAATACAACCCTCAGAATGGGAGAAAATATTTGCAAATGAATCAGTGGACAAAGGATTAATCTCCAAAATATATAAACAGCTCATGCAGCTCAATATTTAAAAAAAACAAACAACCCAATCCAAAAATGGGCAGAAGACCTAAGTAGACATTTCTCCATAGAAGATATACATATGGCCAAGAAGCATATGAAAAGCTGCTCAACATCACTTATTATTAGAGAAATGCAAATAAAAAGTACAATGAGTTATTACCTCACACCCTTTAGAATGGGCATCATCAGAAAATCTACAAATAACAAATGCTGGAGAGGGTGTGGATAAAAGGGAACCCTCTTGCACTGTTGGTGGGAACGTAAATTGATACAACCACTATGGAGAACAGTATGGAGGTTCCTTAAAAAACTAAAAATAGAATTACCATATAATCCAGCAATCCCACTACTGGGCATATACCCAGTGAAAACCATAATTCAAAAAGACACATGCTCCCCAATGCTTATTGCAGCACTATTTACAATTTACATGGAAGCAACCTAAATGCCCATCAACAGACAAATGGATAAAGAAGATGTGGTACATATATACAATGGAATATTACTCAGCCATAATAAGGAATGAAACTTGGTCTCTTGTTGAGACGTGGATGGATCTCGAGTCTGTCATACAGAGTGAAGTAAGTCAGACAGAGAAAAACAAATATCATATATTAAGTCATATATGTGGAACCCAGAAAAATGGTACAGATGACCTGGTTTGCAGGGCAGAAATTGAGACAGATGTAGAAAACAAATGTATGGACACCAAGCAGGGAAAGCGGCCGGGGGGTGGGGGAGGGGGTGGGATGAATTGGACAATTGGAATTGACATGTATACACTGATGTGTATAAAATTGATGACTAATAAGAACCTGCTGTATAAAAAATAAGTAAAATAAAATTCAAAAATTAAAATAAAGGAGAAAAAAACCCATAATGCCCCCCCCAAATTATAATTCAGCAGTAGCACTGACAAACAAAAACAGCAAAAACATTTTGATAACCAAAATACCAGTACACTTCTGCTGTGTGCAAACCCAGGAAAATGTTTCATGTATATTAATTTTACCTTGATTGGAAATCTTGTTTTCTAGAGAAATATATTCAAAATTCTGATATTAATAAAAATAGTTGAATGCTGAAAATATATACAATATTTCATATTAGATATGGATTTAGAATGCCATAAGATATCAGGGGATCAAAACTTTTTTACACTGTCAAATATAATTTCATGGCACCGAAGGGGATACTTGCATTTCTTTTCAGGTGGCCTTATACAAATAATACTACTTCTTATTCAAGACACTATACTTCCTAAAAATATTGCCGTACATCCAGTGCTTACTTAAAAAAGAGCTCTTTGTTTTTGCCTCTAATCTCTTTGAAATTCTTAAAAATGGGCTTCAAATGAGTTGAGCTGAATGAGAGTTTGGAAAGAAGTCACCAGAAGGATAATGGTGATTAGGGCTACACCCTAACCACCATTATCCTTCCACACACCATTTTTTCTTTTTTCATTGAAAAGAAAAAAATAAAAGAAGTGTAAATGAGTATGCTGTGCATAAAAAAAGATAGATATTCTTAGAGGTGGCTATAAATGTAGATTGTAGTTTGGGGATGAATTGTTAACCACCACAAATTATAGTAAAATTAAAAAATAACAATTATAGTGAGATATTGTCATAGAAAGCCTAAAACGTGATCTCTTAAGTGTTTGACTGTTACAGAAGAGGTCATTCCTGTAGATGAATAGTTTGGAGTACATTGATACCTATTAAAGGTGCTAAATTTTTATCTCCCTGAAAATTACCCTTTCATTTTACTCCATGAATCAGGTAAACCCCTAGTTAAACAATTTTTCTTTTTATTGGATAACTTGAAATCTTCTGTCCTTAGCTTAATACAGAGAATATTGCTTTTAAGGCAAAGTAAGATCGTAGCTGTAATCTTCTTTTGGGGTAAATATGTTTCTAAAATAAGCCTTAAACAAAACTAGTTCCTAAAGAAACCCAACTTCTAACCTATTTAAATAATGCTATTTTTGTGTGTATGTGTGTGTAACTCTGCTTTAAAAAACAAAACAAAACAAAACAAAACACTCTGGGTATCAAGCTTTACATTACCTATAAGGGAAATCAGTCTCCTTCTTTGTAAAATAAGCAGCTGTTGCCATGGTGAGACTCTGACTGAGATACAGGTTGCTCTTATGTATAATATTTCAAAATCCTTAATTCAGTGTCTATGTGACCAGGGTGTTTGAACACTCTCAAGGAATTTACTAGCAGCATAAATACATTCTGTGTTTAAAGTAACCATACACTATTTAACAGATGATCAGCATTCAAAAGTTATCTATTAAAATTTTATCACAAGTATGAAACTATGCCAAGTTCTTTTGGATAGATACAAAATAAAATAACCCCACAAGGAACATACATTCCAGTTGAAGAGATGACATACAGCCGTTAAAATTTGAACTGAGAATTAAATAAAAACATGATACATAGTTCAAGAGAAGTTACAAAAACTGTGAGGTATTCAAGGAATGGTAAAGATGACTAGGTCTGAGTGCCAACAACACTGAGTGCCAGCAACAAAATCTCTTAGATAGTAGGTGAAGTGTTTTTTTTTTTTTTTTAATGGTTTTCAGTAGTCAATGGCATTTAGATCTTAAAGAAGAGGTAAGATTTGGAAGAGCTAAATGAAACAAAGCATATATTATCTTCTGAGAATAAATTCAGAGGATCCTAGGAAGCCTGGGGCTTGCAGATTGCAAAGATCAGAATTTTTACATGGAGCAACAAAATAACAACCCAAATAATAGAACTTTGGAACAAGGTTGATACATTCAAGGCCAAGCAGAAGTCCCACTGTGAAAACTTAGGTAAAAACTGGAGCAAAAATAAGGAACCTTATTAAATTTATATGGCCAGTGTATATATCTTTGACATTCTCATTCAGAGGCCTTATTTAACCTAAAAAGTGACCCTTTCCTGATTCAAAGTCACTAACTGCTGCCAAAGCAGGTAAAAGAAATTTGTGTAAGTAATCTTTTTCCAGGGCCTATACCAGATATTTTAGCAGGTAACTGTCAAAAAGGAGCCTCATAATTATTAGAGAGCCAACTGAGGCTCAGAGTCTCCCAGATAGGGTGCCAATCTCTCTGCTTTTCTACTACCATGCACTCCATAATCCCACTTCACAAAATGCTGGTAAAGTGATTACTGGGCAATCATAGTTTTTCCTTTTTATCCCCATCCATGGATTCAACCAACTGCTATTCAAAATTTTGAAAAAAATTTCAGAAAGTTCCAAAAGCAAAATTAGAAATTTCTATGCATCAGCAAATATTTACATAGCACTTACATTGTATGTACAACTATTTGCATAGCATTTATATTGTATTAGTTATTATAAGTAATCAAGAGGTGATTTAAAGTAAATGGGAGGATGTGCATAGTTTATATGCAGATATTATGTCATTTTATATAAGGAATTTATGTACCTGCAGATTTTGGTATCTGAAGGTTTTTCTGGAACCGATACCCACAGAGAGTGAAAGACAACTGCAACCTTCTTTAAGTTTCTCTGAATGAGTCATGAATCTCAATTTTCTTTTACTCCATCTTTCTATTCTATCCATTCAGGAAAACTCAAACTTTTTCTCACAATTACTACATTCACCTCATTACCAACCACTCCTTCAAAATCCGAAATTTCATTTATTTGGATCAACAGTGATTTCTTATTCACCTCAATGCACATTTCTCAGCTCTAGGATCTAGCAGCATCTCTGTAGCATTCAGCATTAATGACATGCCCTTTGTTTGGAAAAACTCCTGTTTTTTTTCTTTCCACAGCAACAATGGTTTATGCTAATTCTCCTCATGCCTGTGCGATCCTTCACCTTTACCTCCTTATGGCTTCTACTTTATGTCACCATCAGCATTTGGAACTGCTTCAGATTTTCTTCTTAAATTCTAACACACACATTCTCCCTGGTCAGTTTCCTCTAGCGAAATTATTTTAACTACACACACGTGCTCATGACTCAAAACTTCATATATCCTATTACCTGCTGGACGCTTTGACTTGAATGTTGTCACCTATGTCTGAAATTCAGTTCCCTACCCTAAATCCTACTCTTAGGTTGTATTTCAGTTATAGAAACAGTGTCCATCTGTTCACCCAAGTGAAAACTTGAAAGACAAATTTGACTCATCCATTTCTTCAGCCTCCAAATACTAAATCAAGTCTTATAGCTTACTTCCAGACATTTCTCTAATCCATTCTGCCCAGCAGTGTGTTGTAAATGCTTAGCAACCAGTTCTTTGGGAAAAAAATGTAAAGCTTGATTTTAGGCATTTGACAATTATCTTTGGGTAGATAACATCCACCACAGCAGATTTCAAGCCATCAAAGTGTTGTAACTGAACACATAGTTGGGAAGATATGCACACTCATTCAACTCTCATGAGCCAGCTGATATTTACACTACTGATTTTCTGCCTAATTTTCTACAACTGTTTATCCTTTATTCAAGTCCTAAATGATTACCTGATGTGCTATTTTACTATGGTCCTTCAACAGCATCCTAACAGGCATCCCTGCCTCCACTGTTGTCCCTTAATAATTCATCTTCTCTCATGCTTTTGCAGAAATTTTTCTAATACATAAACTTGATCTTTTCATTTTCTTGTCTAAATCACATCAGTGGCTTCCTACTAACACATTCACATAGTCCAGAAAACAAGAAAGGAATATAAGGTATTTCATGGTTTGGTAGGTGTTGTCTCAGAAGCAAATCTTTACAACTACCTACATTACACTTTTGTAGCTCCCCATTTACACTAAGCAGTTCCTTCCCTTTATGCAATCTGCCACTTCTGCTTGGAATAAGCTTCCCATTCTACTCAGCTTCACACACTTCATATGCCTGGCTACCTCCTATTTAAATGTTTAAGATATATTAAAATTCTTTTAATTCTAAAGAAGTGTCCAAAGATGTTCTGCACACTCCCTCCCTGTCCCAGCCTCCCAGTAAGCTAACCTGCTCATTTTCATAGCTATTTACATTGTTTTATTATTACTTGGCCATGTTAAATAATTACCTAAATGTTTACCTTGCTGCACCATATACACCAAATAAAGAAAAAGCTCCTGCTATATCCCTGCTTTTATGAACAAGGAAGAACAAAGTACCAATATAGTAGGAAACCAATTAATGTTGAGTGAATAATGTACTACTATTGAATGAAAAAAATATATTTAGCTTGTAGAAGAGGTGGTATCTTTGTATTTCCATAATTTTTTCTACATTTGGAAGAATTAAGCATCAGCCAGATTTTCTGAATTTTATTATATATATCAGCATGGATTTAAAATCATGAGGCATGCCAATAGAAAAAAAATCAAAAGAAAAAAAAAACAGACAGTATAAACAGAATTTAGGAGTTAATAGAGATGTACTTAAAAATAGCTGTGATTAATGTATTCAAGAAAATTGACATTACAATGTAGAATGTTCATAGAAATTTAGTATATATAAAAATATCTAATAGAAACTATAGGTATAGGTATGAACAGTTCAATAAACAAATTTAGAGGTCAATAGGTAGGCTTAATAGCAGTTTGGGCACAGCAAAAGAAATATATAGTGAATTGTAAGTAGGTGATTACATAGTATCCAGAATGAAGTACAGAGTCCAAAACAGATGGAAGAATAGAGAAAACTGTATATGGAAAATGTTGATAGAGTAAAGGATTTTAAATATATGTAATGGTTGTCCTAGGAAGAGCCATGGAATGGATAAGATGCAAAATTTGAAGATACATTGACAGAAGTTTTCAAAACATATGAAAAATTCCAAGCACAGTTTTTAAAATCCTTATGAATCTGAAGCAAAATAATTTCAATGAGAAGTACATCTAGACATTTATGATCAAACTATTGAAAGCCAAAAACAAAGGGAAAATCTAAAAGCAGCCATACACACACACAAAAAAAGACGTATTTTGTTCAGATGATCAATAAGTGTGAACGCTGATCTTTCAATAGACTCTCTGGAGTCCAGAAGACAATATGGCATCTCAAATGCACTGAGAGAAAATAAAGGTTAACCTCAAATTCTATACCAAAAAAAAAGTATCCCTTGAAAGAGAAGTGGGGGGACTTTCCTGGTGGTCCAGTGGGTAAGACTCTGCAATCTCAATGCAGTGGGCCCAGGTTCCATCCCTGGTTGGAGAACTAGATCCTGCATGCATGCCACAGCTTAGAGTCTGCATACCACAACTAAGAAGTCTGCATGCTGCAACTAAAAGATCCACTTTCCACAATGAAAATCCCTCATACCACAACTAAGACCTGGTGCAGTCAAAATAAATAAATAAATATTAAAAATTATAAAAGAAGTGAAGGGGTAAACACTTATTCAAATTAAGAGAGAGACAGAGATTTTTTTTCCCACCATGCATACTCTTAGAGAAATATTAATAGGAGACCTTTGGGTACGAAGGAAATATATCCAGAGAAAAACATAGAAATGTTAGAAAGAATAAAGAACCACAGAAACGATGAACAAGTAAGTAAATTTTAAATGAATATTCTGGGGCTGAAAGTGATCAAAAATTTAAAATGCAAGAAAACACAAAATTTAGGCTGGATGAAGTGGAGTTAAAAATGTCTAGACAGCTTTTTCTGGGAAGTAATGAAAGCACTAATACATATTAGGATATACAAAGTGTAGAGGTATGTTTTCATTTCTAGTATAACCCCCTACAAATTATTTTTACAATAAATAATCTTTACAAAATTAAAGGGATAAATAGAATAATAAAATAAGTCTGAGTAGTCCAAAAATAGAAGAAAGGAAAGAAAGGGTACATAAAACAGGTAAGATAAACAGAAACAGAAAGTACTCTATTAGATATGAACTAAATTTTGTCAATATTTGTATAGAATATATTTGAAATCTATATAAAAAAGAAAGATTGTTACAGAAAGTAAATAAAGCAATATCCTTCTTACAAGAAAAAAATTTCAAATAAGTGCATAGAAGATTTCCAATTAAAAATGTGGAAAGGTACATTCTGCAGTCACCCTACTTCTCTTCCCCTCTTCACAAACACACAAAATCTGGTATGTCTATACAAATGTCAGACAAAATAAATTTTAAGGAAAAAAATTGGTTGAGCAATACAAGGGACCTTTCATTATGATTAAAATAGAGTATTTAACAATGTCAAATCTGTATGCATGTAATAATATAATTTCAGAAATTAAAACATTTACAATATTGAAAGATGAGAGAAACATATATATATATATATATATATATATATAACCATAGTAGGAACTTTAACATACTTCTCTCAATAATTGATAGAAAAAGCAGACAGCAAATCATCAAGCATACAGAAGATCTGAGCAGTAAATACAATAAAATTGATACAATTGGGATCTATGGAAGAGAACCTCCAGTGTTAACAGTACATACATTCTTTTAAGTGTACATGAGACACTTACAGAAGCTGATCATTTGCTGTGCCACAGAGCAAGTTTAATCTTGTTTACAAATGGGGACCTTGGATGAAATCCAACCTCTGTCAATAGTAACTGAGAAAAATCTATAAAGACTAACTATCCCTCTGCTGAAATCAAGTTATATATACTCATGTTACAAAAGTAGTGTAGAAATTTCCTTTCTAGGATATGACCATTGGATTCTAGAAAAATGCATAAGAAAAGAAGGGAAATTTGTTTCAGTAGCTGACAACAGGATGAGGTAGGAAATGGGAGAGATCTTTATGTGTCTCAATTTCTATGAGGTCATATCTTGTCTCCTTTCATTCTGTCCTGTGACTTTAGCTTAGGGAAAAGCCTCGGACCAAGATGTTCAGACTGGCAAAATGTTTAATATCTCCTCAATGCATTGTTGTTGAGGTAGTAGAGTTGAACATCGGTGATATTTCTGGTGTTTATATTATATTGGGGGAAAGAGATATTTCTATGTATTAATTAAGGAAAGAAAATAAGACATTTTCCATTAAACTGGTCAGAAGATATTTTTAAATATATATTTTTTAATTAATTGATTTTTTCTGTTTTTTTTTTTTTGGATATTAGCTGGGGCATGCAGGATTTATCACTGAAGCACATGGGCTCTTTGTTGTGGCATATGAGCTTCTCTCCAGTTGTGGTGTGTGGGTTTTCTCTCTCTAGTTGTGGCGTGTGGGCTCTGTAGCTTGTGGCACGCGGGCTCTCTGGTTGAGGCACATGGGCTTAGTTGCCCCGCACATGTGGGATCTTAGTTCCCTGACCAGGGATCAAACCCGCATCCACTGCATTGGAAGGCAGATTCTTTACCACTGGACCCCCAGGGAAGGCCCTGGTCAGAAGATCTTGATAAAGAGTTGAATCAATTATGAATACTCTGAGTATATTTTAATTAGGAGCTGTTATCACTTGAAGAAAATATTTCATTTATCAGTCAGTTATAGTCACAAGACATAATCTATATTCCTCAATATTAGAATCTTGTGAATAGGGTAGAAGAGATAGATATGAAAATATATAATCATTACCCAATATAAGTAAAGCCATAGAAACATTGTTTTTTATTATAATCGCTGTCTTATTTTTCTCTCACTCTAATGTTTGCACCATATCTAGTATATGTAAGGCCTAAACAAATATTTGTTAATTTATTGAACTGAACAGAATCCCATGAAAACAAAATAGTGAAGTATCTACACAGTGTGGCGAAACTTTGTTTAATTATTTGTCCTAGAGATTCTTCATCTATAAATATAGATTTATTATCAAACATCGGCATAGCACAGTGAAGTTTTTGGAAATGCATGTGGTCACATTAACTGTCCATAATAGTGATTAGCTTTAAAAAGAGTTACAGGGTGTCTTGGAGAGTGTAAAGTCTGGGTATTAGAAGATCAGACACTGACTGACACTATAACTCTAAGCATGCCTTTCTATTTTATGCACCCCGATTCTTCCAACTATACAGTGAGATCATTTGTTTTTGATGCCATTCAAAATCATTTTGAAAGTAAAAGGCCAGTAGATCAAGAAAAATCATAATTAGAAAATATACCTCTGTGTGTATTTATCATGTACTATGTATTCATAACAGAAATATAAATAGTTAATAACTTCTGAATTAAAATCATGATTATAACCAACACGCACATGCAAGTATACCATGCAACCATTTCGATATGCCAAAGTCAACAAAGGGAAATTGTTAGTCAGCTTTTTCTTTTCCCTGCACTTAAGATAACCAGCATTAACCTTTCTCTTACTGGGGATAAAAGTACCATTGTAGAAACCCCATCTCTCACAGATTTTAAAGGAGTTAATATGTATATTTCTGACTATAATGTACTTAAATTTTTTTAAAGATTCCCAGGGCATAATAACTAAATGATCTCATTCTCTCACAAAGTAAGAGCAACCGTAGAGATTTTTTTTTGCATTATTCTTGTCTATGAAGTTAATCCTCACTGAGCTCTCATAAAGACTTCTTTAAGCCTCTCAGGTGAGGGAGAAGCAGCCCTAATGAGCATGAATCAGTGGCATTTGATCCCCACCATAGTTAAATGCCTACACAGATATAATCTTTTGCTCTTCCAAAGGCTTTTAACACTGAGAATAAAGAACTCAAAATCTCCAATATAAGCAAGACTTTAAACTAGTTCCTTCTTCTATCCAACAGCTTGCCCTCCATTATTTTGCAAAAATGAAACAAGTGTTTTATGGGTTTCATTTGGAGAGAATGTGGGAATTGTAGTAGAAAAGGGACCCATATTTCTTCTATTAGAGTTCCTTGTTTCTTCCATTTGCTCAGGGAAGCTTTCCCTTCCAGAGCATATTGAGCCACGTTGGCAAATAGAAAGAAATGTGTTTATACCTTGTGTCAGTGAAGTTACCACATAAGTGTAGATTTATATAAGAAATATTTTAGATGAATTAAGTGTTCCTTTGGGAAATATCTGGAAAAGACACAACACAGATAAGGCAAATAGAAACAGCGACCATAAATTAAGTACATTCTCATTACATCTTCACACCCTCTGACTGCAAACAATAACCTCTCTCCTAATAAATACACAGTCTCAGAAAAAAAAAAAAAAGATTAGTGTACCCACAGGGCAAAGCAAACAGATACATCTTGTGATATGTTTGAACAATCGTAAAGCTGTACCTCTGGCAGATGATGGGTAGAAGTGAATTAGAGAGGTCTAGGTGAATTATAGAGGTGGGAATCTTTCATCAAGGAGGCCCAGCTGTCTGCCTCAAGGTGTTTGACCCTGGCAACAGACATCAGGAACAGCCATGCAAATAACAGCTATTGCTGAGGGATAAAGGGAGATAAGTGAGATTCTCAAAATTGGGCCTAGGGATGGTAGATAAGTATATTCTGGATTAATCTCCAAAATTTACAAGCAGCTCATGCAGCTCAATATCAAAAAAACAAACAACCCAATCGAAAAATGAGCAGAAGACCGAAATAGACATTTCTCTAAAGAAGACATACAGATTGCCAACAAACACATGCTAACATCATGCTCAACATCACTAATCATTAGAGAAATGGAAATCAAAACTACAATGAGGTATCACCTCACACCAGTGAGAATGGCCATCATCAAAAAATCTACAAATAATAAATGCTGGAGAAGGTGTGAAGAAAAGAGAACCCTCTTGCACTGTTGGTGGGAATGTAAACTGATGCAGCCACTATGGAGAACAGTTTGGAGGTTCCTTAAAAAACTAAAATAGAACTACCATACGACCCAGCAATCCCACTACTAGGTATACACCCTGAGAAAACCATAATTCAAAAAGAGTCATGTACCACAATATTCATTTCAGCTCTATTTACAATAGCCAGGACATGGAAGCAACCTAATTGTCCATTGACAGATGAATGGATAAAGAAGATGTGGCATATATATATATACAGTGGAATATTACTCATCCATAAAAAGAGACGAAACTGAGTTATTTGTAGTGAGGTAGATGGACCTAGAGTCTGTCATACAGAGTAAGTCAGAAAGAGAAAAAAAAATACCAGATGCTAACACATATATATGGAATCTAAAAAAAAAAAAAAAAAAAGTGGTTCTGAAGAACCTAAGGAAAGGACAGGAATAAAGATACAGATGTAGAGAACGGACTTGAGGACACGGGGAGGGAGAAGGGTAAGCTGGGATGCAGTGAGAGAGTTGCATGGACATATATACACTACCAAATGTAAAACCGATAGCTAGTGGGAAGTAGCCACATAGCACAGGGAGATCAGCTCAGTGCTTTGTGACCTTCTAGAGGGGTAGGATAGGGGGGGTGGAAGGGAGATGCAAGAGAGAGGAGATAGGGGGATATATGTATATGTATAGCTGATTCACTTTTTTATAAAGCAGAAATGAACACACCATTGTAAAGAAATTATACTCCAATAAAGATGTTTAAAAAATTTAAAAAATTATATAGTCCTCTATCACACACGCAAAAAAATCATATATTATTAAACTGAGTCTGGAATTGCATTTATACTGTATTACACACACATACACCTATATATACACAATATACACACATGTACTCACATACATATATACATACTAAATGGTAATTAGTATTGATACTGGATCTTTAACTGTTTTTTTCCCATCTTAAAAAAGAAAAAAAAGCTAATAGCCAAAAGAAAGCACAAGTAATTATATGAGTATCTCAACATAGTTGGAGATTTCTCTCTGACACACTTGGTTCTTGATGTTTTCTGTGGCTGCTCTCATTAAATTTTATACTACACAAAACCTGAATGAAAGTCTTTGTAATGTAAGGGAACAATAATTCACTTTTGCAAGGAAAAGATTTATACAGAAAATCACTTGTATCTGACAGTCATTGACATCAGTCCTCAGTTCATGAAAAGTGACAAGGGCCTGATAGATCCTTCTCCGGGTCATCATAAAGCAACTGTTTTTCTTGTCTCAGCAACGAATGGCAAATGAATCATGATCGCATTGATGTGTGGGAAAGAGTCTCATTTTGTAACTAGAGAAAACTTTTTACAAATTCAACACTGAATCATTAAAAAATGCAGATTAGACACCTGAAAATATTTCACAGAATAACACGCTTCCTTTTTCTTTTTTAAGAAAATGTGTATTTAAAAACAGATTTTAAGTACATGCATTTAAAAATAAAATTAGCTACTAAAGTATTCCAGAAAAACTATTAGGAAAAAAATTTTACTTCTTAGGAAAATAGGTCACTGATATTTGATTTTACTATGTAAACAAAATGTGCAATACTTAATAGTTCAAATAATTTCTCATCGCTAATAGTTTGTCTCTTTAAGTAGAAGCAGAAGCTGTCCCTTTGATTGAACTAATTGATTTGTAGCAAACTTTGTTGCTCATTGAATTACACCTCTAGTATGAACTTGTCCCTTTACCAGATTAGGGAAAGCTCTAAATAGTCTCAATGATTTAATATGTTGCTTAAATACAAATTATTTTCCCATAGTCCTCTATTATTGCCCAGAATTATATCAGACATAGTTTTACACTGTTTCTATTGGTGACAGAAAACTACTCTGTTCCTATTTGTGTAGTAAAGGGATTTCATAGTAAAGGATTATGTTTTGTGATAAGAAAATTGTGTTCAATTCAAAGGACAGTGGCTACAGCCTTGGTAATGTTCTTAGAATCCAGATTCTCTGGAGATAGAGTTCATGATTTAAGATAATATAAGGAATTAGCGGCAGCATTTGGCTAGAAAAACTGCCTCATTGAGTAACTACAAATGGGAATCATCAATATGGCTCCATCGCTGTCAAAACTGGGGCTTCTTCCAAGGACTGATACATAGTGGAGCCTAGCCTTGACTATTCCTTAAAACACTTTTCCAGGGGCTTCCCTGGTGACACAGTGGTTGAGAGTCCGCCTGCCGATGCAGGGGACACGGGTTCGTGTCCCAGTCTGGGAAGATCTCACATGCTGTGGAGGGGCTGGGCCTGTGAGCCATGGCCACTGAGCCTGCATGTCCAGAGCCTGTGCTCTGCAATGGGGGGTGGGTGGGGGGTCACAGCAGTGAGAGGCCCACATACCGCAAAAAAAAAAACAACAACACACACACACACACAAAAACACACATTTCCAGTGAGAGAAGCTGAAACCCAATAAGTAAAGATAAATCATAGAATGAATAAAGACAAATAATAAAAGATCAGAGTGAGCATCTCCTACAGGAGACAACAGGAAAGAAATGACAGAAAATACTTTTTTAAAAAAAAATAACAGAAATCTTACCTAAAAGTTGAAGTTCAAAATTCTAGATAATAGGAATCTCAGAAGAAGAAAATGCAAATAAAAATGGAGAAATATTTGAAGAAAAATTGATATAAATTTCCAGGAGTATAGACAGAAAAACATGTATAGAGTGTCAAATATTACGAATTACAAAAAAATTTAAACACATTATAGTAAAATTTGAGGAACAATTGGACATGAGTTTTATCAACATAAACACTGAAAGCAGGAGGGCAATTGAATAGCAATTTTAATGTCTTGATTTGAAAGGATGTTGAACTTATAATTTATATCCAGAAAATTATTTAATTTAATGTAATATTACAATAAAACATTATCAAAATGCAATTATCAGAGATTTGTCACCAAGATACATAATTAAAATACTTTTAGAAGAGGTACTTATAACTAGAGAGATAAATCCAGATGATGGCACAGACATGTTAGGGTAAGAATTGTGTAATAGCTTGTTTGAGTCTAGGATGAGGAAAATGAAAAGAAAGCATTTCCACTCTAAACTTGGACTAAAATTGTGGACAATATTAAGATAATGCAATGAGGACAGAACTTATATTCATGGGAGGGCTTATGTAGAGGTAGCATTTTGTGTAAGTATATATTAGGAATCTTAACATATTGAATGCAGAAATACATAAACTAAAAACACTGAGTTATCGGTAAACATTTGTAGTCAGAGTAATTCACATTGAAACAAGGAAATTTTACTTTAGATTTATTAGGTTAAAATTATAAAGTGAGATAATGTCAAGCACCAGAAGGAAGGAGGGATATAAAATCTCTCATCCTCTCTAAGAGGGACAATAGATTAGGGCATCCATCAAGAAGTCATTCTGGCATAGTTTATTCAAATTAAATAAAACATACCCTATGAACCAACAGTTACAGTCCTGGGCATTTGCCCCAGGGAAATCTTATAGGTTTATTAGGAGTCATGTTCCAGAATGTTCATTGGCACATTAACTGTGGTCAAAATTTGGAGATAATATCTGTAACTATAACATACCAAATAAATATATGAAATGTGGTATGTATACCACATGTTCTTATGGAACAACAACAAAAATGTACAAATAAAAAATAAGTTGTAAATTTACTAATATTAATGGATTTTGAAAACAATGCTTACTTTTAAAAAATGAGAGACTTTAATACAGAAAATAATGCTGTTTATGTAAATAAAATAGACACAAAACACTGGCATATATTTTTCAAAAACATTTAAACATAAAAAGTATAAGAAACATATTAGAAATATTATTGGAGAGAGAGATTTGGAGTGGGTTGGAGGAATGGAGCTTTAAATAAACAAACCAAGATGAGTAGACAGGTCAATAGTGAAGAAGGGCTTTGAACTTCAGGAATATAATTAAATCTACTTTGCTCCTAAACTAAAGATATAATAAATATGAAAAACAGAGGAATTAGGCATATGGAGATACAAATTACCTTTATAAGAGTTAAAGATGATTTTGGAAAATATGACTTTAAGATAGTAAAGTGGGATTCCTAATACTTCATACTCAAATTCAATTCACAGTCATTGACAGTGTTGAGCATATATGGGTTGACACTGTGGGGATCTGAACTTATATGGAATGCAGGTGCAGTGTAGATGTGTGTTTCCTTTAGTTAAGTGTATATCAAAAGGAAGAAAAAAGAGTAGCTGATCCAAGCATGTTATGCTCCTTCTCTCCAGCTAAGTTCTTAGAAAGATGGCAAGTGTGAGTTGCCTTATCGATGATCCTCCATAAAAAGTGGAGAACATGCCCCTCTCAGACAGCTATAAATATCAACCTGTCCTTCAGATCTGTCCTCTGAGAAGTGAAGCAGCCACCACCCAAATAGCTACTGATAGTGACAATTTGATTTCTGCCACCTTATGTTACATCAGAATAGACCATCCAAATATATGTCAAAAAGGAAAACAAAATTATGACAGCATTGGATCAGTAAAAATTCTGTAAACTAAAGGAAAGAGAACTTTGTCTTGAAGACACAAATGGAGACCATAAATTTGAAAATAATTTACATGACAAACAACAATTTAGAAGAGAATCGGAGTCATTAAAATAGATTCTATTGTGAGGAACAGATATGATGGGCTGAGATTAAAGCAGAGATGAAAATAGACTGGTTAAAATAAGTAAAAACAATGACAACACAAATTCTTCACTGAAGACAGCTAACCACAAAAGATAATAATAAGGAATATCAAGTGAATGGTGATGAAAAATACTACCCAATTGTAGGTTAAAAGTAAGAGGAGGCTTATGAATTTGAAAAAAATGTGACACAATGACAAAACATTGCTACCTTTAAACATGTAAAGAATGCCAATAAAGCATTAAAAATATTAGCTGAAACATTGAAAAGAAAAATGCAGACCAGTCTCAAAATTAGAAATGTAGTATATTACAATAAAAAATATTACAATAAATACACAAAATTTAACTTTATATATAAACAAAGTAAATGAAATTAATATGAAGTACAAAATTTACCCATAAAATAAAGAAAGCTTTTAAAATAATAATCAAGTAGAGCAAGAGTTTGGTTCATTTGTAAATATCAGTTTATATTAATACACATTTTCTGAATTGCAACTTGATTCTATTTTTTAAAAACCACTAAGATTTATGTTCTTTGATCATTTATGTGTAGGGAGCCTATGATAAAGTTACAATTAGTGAAAAACTATACATGTATAAATATGCTTACTGCAGCATAATGTATAAAGTAAGGAATAGTAACACCAATATATTCAGAAATAGCTTATTGATGTGATAAATTATTATGCACTCATTTAAAAAATATATTCAAAAACTATTAAATGGTATGATATTTTTCACAATGAAAAAATATAATGGAAATAAAGTATAATGTATATGTTTTTATCTCAATCTCCTATAGTAATTTTGTAAGATATTGTAACATATGTGATATTAATCAATAAATGAGTATAAAAAGATGTGTAAAAAAGTGATTCCTGCTAAGTGATGAAATCAATGGAGATTTATATTTCATCTTTATGGTTTTGTTATTCTCATATCATCTTCCTTGACCTTATATTATTTTTATTAATGAGAAAAAGTCTATCGAATGTAAAGGTAAAGATTATAGAATACAAGTTAGAAGAGATAATTTCCTTGAACGTGTTGATTTTGAGTTGCATTAAGAATTCCAGAAAATATATTTACTTGGAATTTAGAAATGTTAGTTTGAGTTATAGAGGTCTAGAAGGATTCATTTATCAGTAATCCACATCAAGGGTAGCTGAAACAGTTAGAGTGAGTGATCATATGAAGGGAGTTTATAGACAATGACAGAAGTTGAATATGTATGCACCCTGGGGAATCCCAACTTATAATGAAAAGTAAATTTGCAAATATCATTAGATTTCACTGTTAGAACTTGTCTCCTTTTGTTTTCTCTCACCATTATACTTTTTATACAAATAAAGCAAACACTGTTAAATCTAAATGGTTAAAATGGGAAGTAAAAAAGGAGGCCAATTCTCTGGACAAGAAATGGAAATACACTGAGAAGCTGTAAAGTTTTTTGCAAATATGCACAGGTTTTCAGTAGCATGTAAAACTTCTCATGCTCAAAGTTGTATATTGCATCCATTATTTCCATTCAGGTCTTAACTAGGAGCATTCAAATACAAATTTTTAATATTGCCTTGTAGAATGCTCTCAAGTAGCATTTTATAAATGCACAGTAGTGAGAGAAGAAATTATCAACAAATATTTAGCTCTATTAAAGGATATGAAGATCAATAATAATGCCTTTGATTCCATTCCACTCAATAATAATTGCACTGGTTACAAAAACCATCCATCCATATGGCACTTATATTTGTATCAGCTGATTATGGAGTCTCAAGCCTTCAATATTTACTACAGACATTTGTAACAAGTTGTTAATAAAACTAACAGGTAAATTCAGAGACTTAGGTTTGCTCCTACATTTATCTTTATATCACTTCCAAACAGTTAAAATTCAATAATTGTCAAAGTCCAGGAAGCTAAGCTATTTATGTGTTGGAGAAGGGAAAGTCATAGTGAAGGAAAATGACATTTATAGAATGTCTCACATGTTACAGACAAACCAAGAAGTTATTTATCATCATTATCTCATTAATCCAGAAAAGTCCTTTGTGAATTTGATAAAATTATTTCTCTTTTATAAATGTAGAAAATGGATAGATTTGATAGATTCCCTGACAACCAACACACCGGAGCTAATAAGTGCTGGAGCTTACTTAAGGATTTGACAATTTCCTAGAGATTAAAATTTTTGTAAAAACTGAGAAACTAATTCTAAAATTTAATTAGAAATGTGAATAGAATAGTCAAAACAACCTTGCAAAAATAAATTTATAAATTTTAACATATCTAATTTCATTAGTTAATCTATAGCAATCAAGAGAATGTGGTGTTGGCCTAGGGACAGACATATAGATCAATTGAACAGAATGTAAAGTTCAAAAACAGACCCACAGACAATGATTTTCAACAAAGAGCTACAGGGCAATCTTTTAAATGGATTTTGCTAAAATCATTAGATTGCTATATGGAAAAACTAAACCTCAAATTTTACCTCACTCAGTAGAAATTACTTTGAAATGAATAATAGACCTATACCTAAGAGCTAAAACTATTTTAAAAATCTAGGAAAAAAAGAGGAGAAAACTTTTGTGTCCTTGGATTAGGCAAAAATTTCCTAGGGCACAAGAAGTCTGAACATTTAACAACAATAGCTGTAGATAGATGATAGATAGATAAATAGATAGATAGGTAGGTAGATACATAGATAAAAATTGAAAGTCATCCAAATTAAAAAGTTTGCTCATCAGATGACATGTTAAGAAAATGAAAAGGCAAGCTACAGACTGGAGAAACTATTTGCAAAACATATATCATAAAGGACTTATCTAGAATGTTAAAAATGAATGCTTACAACTCAATAGTAACTGAATAGAATATTAATATTAAAAACTGAGCAAAAGATTTGAAGAATCGCTTCACCAAAAAATGACAAATAAGCATGTGAAAGAATTCTTGACATCATTTGTTATGGGAAAATTCAAATAAAAACATCAATGAGATACAACTACACAGGATTGTAAAGGTTAAAATTTTAAAAGAGTGACAATATATGAGTTGGCAAGAAAGTGGAGCAACTGCAACTTTCATATGTTGCTGATAGAAATGCAAAATGGCACACCTACTTTAGAACAGTTTGGTGGTTTCACAAAAAATTAAACACATACTCACTATGCAACCAAGAAATCTCACTCTTAGGATTATACATAGAAAAAAGAAAATATATGTCCACACAGAGAATTAAACACAAATCCTCTTAGAAGTTTCATTCGTAATAACTAAAACTTGGAACAGTTAAAATGCTTATCAATTCTGAATTAATAACCAAAGATGGGTATAATGGAGTATACCAATATTACTTAGTAATAAAATGAAACAAACTAGTTATTTATACAGAAACATGCATGGATCGCAAAAGCAAAGGAACATAGACGTAAAGGAACACTTAATGTTTCTGTTTAAAATGTTTCTATAACATTTTAAAAAGGCAGCACAATTAGGACAGGAATCAGATCTGTGGTTTCAAGGGACCAGGATTAGAGGAAGAGATTAATTGCACAGTGGCATGAGGAAACAAATGTTCTATATGTCAATGGTCAAGGTAGTTACATAAATAAACACATTTGTCAAAACTCATTGACTTGAGAACTTAAGATCAATGGATTATATTGCATGTCAATTATACCCCAGTAAAGTTGAATTTACAAGAACTGGATTTGGCTAGTTCTGGAATCCATACTCTATGTATGCTAATAATCCTAATATAGTCATATCATTAGTCATGTCCTAAAATGTGCAAAAATATTTTGTGTTTAATTTTAGTAACTGGGGTTTGTCTATTGACACACTATCTATAGATTTAATTAGAATATGAATGGCCTTATGTGTATTCTGCAAGCACAGGTGTTTCCTGATTCTGATCTACCTGGCATATCTTTTAAATTAGCAAATGTGGTGGTTTAAAACTGTTTTCTTTTTTTTTTTTTTAATTGTTTCAGCCACAGGTAATCTTTGTAGTTAAATGAGTCTTGGGATATAATGGTGACAATCATTCCAAGCTTGATTTTGTCCATGTCACACATCTATCTAACTATGAATTAAACTTTATGGAAAACATTAAAATTACTGCACTGCAGTTTATTGCTTTGACTGATAATTGGCATTGCTTTTGGCTACTTGACTTGAAAACTGAATCTATCGTGATTGATGAGTAATACCTGGATAAATATCAAATAATGTATTAGTTTATAATTTTTATTTTTTATGAATTCATATAAGGACATCAGAGAAGAAAATATTGAAAATAATGAATTTTAAATAATATTTACAATTTAAGACTCAGTTAACAAAACATCTAAATTTAATTAAATGTAATTCACATTCTAATAAATACATGTATAATTTAGTACCTGTGGTATTCAGAAAAAAAGATGGTTATGCTCTGTTTTAAATGTATATATGACCCAGTAATCCCACTACTGGTCATATACCCTGAGAAAACCATAATTCAAAAAGAGTCATGTACCAAAATGTTCATTGCAGCTGTATTTACAATAGCCAGGACATGGAAGCAACCTAAGTGTCCATCAACAGATGAATGGATAAAGAAGATGTGGCACATATATACAATGGAATATTACTCTGCCATAAAAAGAAACAAAATAGTTATTTGTAGTGAGGTGGATGGACCTAGAGTCTGTCATACAGAGTGAAATAAGTCAGAAAGAGAAAAACAAATACTGTATGCTAACACATATATATGGAATCTAAGGGAAAAAAAAAAAAAAGGTCATGAAGAACCTAGGGGCATGATGGGAATAAAGACACAGACCTACTAGAGAATGGACTTGAGGATATGGAGAGGGGGAAGGATAAGCTGTGACATAGTGAGAGAGTGGCATGGACATATATACACTACCAAACATAAAACAGTGGCATGGGCTTCCCTGGTGGCGCAGTGGTTGAGAGTCCGCTGCCGATGCAGGGGACACGGGTTCATGCCCCAGTCCGGGAGGATCCCACATGCCATGGAGCGGCTGGGCCTGTGAGCCATGGCCGCTGGGCCTGCGCATCCGGAGCCTGTGTTCCACAACGGGAGAGGCCACAACAGTGAGGCCCGCGAACAGCAAAAAAACAAAAAACAAAAAACAAAAAAACAATGGCATGGACATATATACACTACCAAACATAAAACAGATAGCTAGTGGGAAGCAGCCGCATAGCACAGGGAGATCAGCTGGGTGGTTTGTGACCACCTAGAGGGGTGGGATAGGGATGTTGGGAGGGAGGGAGACACAAGAGAGAAGAGATATGGGAACATATGCATATGTATAATGGATTCACTTTGTTATAAAGCAGAAACTAACACACCATTGTAAAGCAATTATACTCCAATAGAGATGTTAAAAATAAATAAATAAATAAATGTCTATAGAAACTGCTATCTGACTTTGCTAAAAGATGAAGTACAAAAAGGAACTAATACTTACTTAGTGCCTTTTATGGGCCAGTTGATTTCAGTTCTAGTCATTCATTTATTCATTCAGCAAGCCCTCACTAATTATAAGAGATTATGATGGATGCTGTGCCTTCAGTGATCTTCAAGATTGACATTACATTTTCTGGTCCAAGATAGTAGACTGAGCATATGCTTAACTGTTTATGGAAGAACTGCAATAGACAAAAATATTTGACCTAAAAACACTGTAAATAAGAAGGTACAAATAAGAGTATTTACCAGAGACTGCTAGATCTCACCTAATGTCCCATCATTTTTCTAATTTTTAGTGGGTCCACTGTTGCACAGAATCAGGGCTACATTTATCAGTTCTTTTTGTAGTCAGTTATAAATATTTGGCAAAATTTTACTAATGGGCCTGTAAGCCAGCTTCTTGGAAATGTCTTCATAGTGTCCTCCTTTTTGATGACTGGAACAATAGAAGTAGCCCAATGCCCCTCCCCTTTTATGTAGCACTAATGTGAGAGTATTTTAGAAGTTCAACCTCAATACTGCACTGATTTCCCATCTGTGAGTGACTTTCTTCATAGTTCCCTCAGCCCCTACTCCTGTTTGTATACTCAAAATCCTATTCTTGCTGAGGTTCCCTAAGCCTAGTAGGCAACTAATGGTGTTTAGCACATGCTACCCCCAAATATTTCACCTTAAGAAGTTCTCTCCCTGACCTTCTCCTGTTCTTCTCCCTTGAAGAATGTCATGAAGCCTTCACACAAGAGTTGCCCTCTCTGTACCCAGAGGAAATGTACATCCTTGTTTCCAAGACAACTGTACATTGAGAAGCATCCAAATGAACAGGTCTTGCTACGTTTCCCCAGTTTATGAGACTTAACTCATACTCTTTGTCCTATCATATCTTTCCGTGGCTTTCCACTCTTCATCAAACCTAGCATAAAATACACAGGATTAACCTTTTTTTCTCTTTATATTCATTACCTTAGAAAAGATTTCGTGTCATGTAAAACTTCTATTAAACATGTGTATTCCTTCTTCCTGTTCGTCTCTAATCTTCAGAACTGCCAACAATCATAGAGGGTAGGGGAAAACTTTATTTTTCCTTACAGTTTCTCCTTACACCACCCTCTTGATTAGGTTCTATCAAGGCCAATGGAAACTTCTCTGACTCCACCTGGAACTGAGGAAACATAATATAATCAATACAGATATTAGGATTCCAGGCTGTGTCATTACCGTTCACTCTCCTTCCCTGAATTTATGGCCAGAATGATTCAGACAGATAGCAGTGTCTATGTTCATGAGTACTTCTGATTAAAAAGAACACGTCAGAATTTTTAGGAATACTTTCACACACTTTTATTCCTCTTCTAATGATTCATTAAACATCCAGCTGGAAAGCAAGAGATCAGCATCCCTTCTTTGCAGGCTCCTCAAATATCTATGTTTCATTTTGTTTTAGTCTACTCAGTGGTATCCTGGAGGCAGCTTGTATTGACTACAGGGAGCAGATTCACTGTATCTCTTCCCAAAAACACATTCTGTGATGTTAAGTTGGTAGCTTGAAAAAACGGCCACAGTGTAAGTATTTATACCAAAGATATTTGCAAATACTCAGAAAGGTCTTTTTTTGAGAGACAGTTTACTAACACAATACTCAGTCTACACATTCAGTTTGTGGTGGAGAGGCCCTAGGTCTTCAAAATAAGATGATAAAACACTTATACATTTCTTTATTTCTGTAAACTCTGGTATTCTGATCATACATACTGGTTGGAAAAAGTGATGGGGTAAGTGTCAGAAGGCAAACATGGCCATCTTTTAGGAGGCTCTGTACTTGATATCTGTCAACTCTTCTAGCATAAAAGGAAAATGCTCAGTTTATGTATTGCTACAATTATAGCAACTATTATGGCTATGAAAGAGAGTGTATGCATTACTAATTTTTAAATTAAAAAAACAGTATCAAAACATTGGAGGTTTATGGAGGAGAATAAGAGAAATATATGTTTAGGTTCTTGATTTTCCTGAGGAATCAAAAGAGTTGTCTACAGATTCTGGACCACAAAAAACAACAATGATGAAAAAGCTAACAAAATAAAAATCTGAGTATATTATTGAAAGTTACAAAGATATTATAAATATAATTTTAAGTATAAATGTAAATTAAGACAGAGGAGGAGTTAGGCCAAGTTAAATTTTGATCTATTATTGTGAGAAGACAATTGCTAATGTCTTTTAAACAGCCCAAGAAACAATGACATAAGCTCATTATATACAGTTATGAGGTTATGAGGTTTTCTCCTAGAAAATATAAATAGTCTAAATAGTTCAATGTAATTTCCTTTGAGAGGTAAGATTGGATGTTGGGAATTTAGGAACAGGTTATATTATGAGAACATTTGTATTATTAGATATTTTAAATATTTCATGTATTACTTTGGAAAAAAGATTTTTAAAGAGAGATTTATCCCTCCTATGTTGCTAGCAGTATATTGAGATAGATGTGCAATTAAATCAGAAATTTAAATATTACAAAAAAAAAGCTACATGAGTGAAGAACAACATGGATGGAAGACTAACCTGAGTTAAACAGTCAGGAATGGCTGCATAAAGGAAGTGATGTTTAAGCTCAAACTTCAACACTAGGTAGAACTTAAGTAAAATAGAGAAAAATTTCATTTTTAATGGCTGAGTAGTATTCCATTGTATATATACACCACATCTTCTTCATCCATTCTTCTGTTGATGAACACTTAGGTTGCTTCCATGTCTTGGTAATTGTAAATAATGCTACTATGAACATTGGGGTGCATGTATCTTTTTGAATTAGTGTTTTTGTTCTGTTTTGTTTCTGATATACACCCAGGAGTGGAATTGCTGGGTTATATGGTAGTTCTATTTTTAGTTTTTTGAGAAACCTCCATACTCTTTTCCACAGTGGCTGCACAAATTTACATTCCTGCCAACAGTGAAGGAGGGTTACTTTTTCTGTCCATCCTCGTCAACAATTGTTATTTGTGTTCTTTTTGATGATAGCCTTTCTGACTGGTGTGAGGTGATATTTCATTGTGATTTTGATTTGCATCTCCCTGATTAATAGTGACGTTGAGCATCTTTTCATGTGCCTATTGGCCATCTAAATTTCCTCTTTGGAAAACTGTCTATTCAGTTCTTCAGCCCATTTTTTAATGGTGTTGTTAGATCTTTTTGATGTTGAGTTGTATGATCTCTTTATGTATATTGGATATTAACCCCTTATTGGTCATATCATTTGCAAATATTTTCTCCCATTCAGTAGGTTGCATTTTCATTTTGTTGATGGTTTCCTTTGATTTCAAAAGCTTTTAAGTTTAATTAGGTCCCATTTGTTTATTTTTTTATTTTATTTCCTTTACTTTAGGAGAGAAATCTAAACAAATATTGCTGTGAGAATGTTCTGCCTATGTTTGCCTCTAGGAGTTTTATAGTATCTGGTCTTGCATTTAGGTCTTTAATCTATTTTTATAAACTATTGGGTATAAGAAAGGCTCAAGGATGAACTGTACAACACAACTGGGAATATAGCCAGTATTTTTTAATAACTGTAAATGGAAACTAACCTTTAAAAAACTGTATAAAAAATAAAAGATAAATTAAAAATGTTGAAAAACATAAAGCAAAGCACAGAGAAGAAAATATTCAAGAAGTCGTTTTTAAGACACTCAAAAGCATTTATGCTTTGATTGGAATAGACAAGTTATGGGTTGAAAGAGTCAAAGTTTTGTCACTGTGGAGAGTAGGAGATGGAGAACAAGGGAAGAGCACAATGATTGGGAGACTTGAGATGAAAAAAATACTTTATAGTTGTATAAATCTGAGAAATTCTGAGATTTTTTTCTGTGGTGCTAAGTTGGCCCAACACTATAACAAGAGTCCTGAGAATGTTCTTAATGAAGCATTGGCCACAATGAACCATGGTGAACTGGAGAGAGAAGGGAGTACATGTTTTTAGAAAGAAGTGAAAAAGTAGAGAGGAGAAGGGCCTGGAAATCTCTGTATGCTCAAAGCAACACATTGGTGAAAAAAAGGTGAAATTAAAAAATGGGAGTTTCAAGTTATTATGTTAAAGGAAAAACAATTTCAGATAACTATAAGAAACAAGAAGTAGAAGAATTTACAGAAAAGATGACAATCTCAGAAAATGAAGAGGCCAAGCAATTGATGCCAAGAAATTGAATGGATACTGAAGATACCTAGAAATGGTGAGAATTAGGCGTGAAGAAGTAAGAAAAAAATTGAGAGAAAGGAATCAAAAGTGGATCGAGGGGACAATAGATATTAGCAGTGCCAAGAGTTAGAGAATGATAGAGGCAGATAACAGAAATACAGATTTTACAGAGAGGTGTCAGCTGAATGAAAGCATTAGTGGAAGCAAAAAGGATAATTAGTCTGCCCACCAATACTTTTTAGTTCATTAATCCATTTGTTTACTCATTCATTTATCATTTCTTTATCCTTTCATTCATTTTTTACATGTATTTGTTCATTAAGAAACTTTCATTCATCACTTACTAGGCACCAAGTTCTGAGAAAATTCTTAAAGTTAAATGCATACTCTCTGCTCTTGTTTTCCTAATCTATTTGAGTAGAACGATGTGTAGAAAGAGAATTGCACATCAGCATAAGTGCTATAACAAAGATATTTGCCAAATGCTCTAGGGAAATGAGAAGGTATTATATGGGTATCAAAAGAACCCAGTCAGTCATAAGAACTCCATGGAAGATAGAGGAGTTGCATTTTAACTGAATATTACTTCTGAGTAGGATTTTACCATGTGAAGTAGAGAAAGCTATAAGGACATAAGAAGGATATATGAAGAATTCATTTAGAAAAGGCTTTCAGTAAATTTAGGAAATAGCAATGGCCATGAGGTAGTCTCCACAGCATAAAAACCCATATTATTCTCTTGAAAAAGTAGACCTTGATTTCAGTAGAATAACATTACTAGCAATTACTGAAGTATAATGAAGCAGTACCTCCTCCCAGGTGCACTGAATTTAGCCTCTTTATCCATGACCAAGTGGAGTCCAGTGATCAGCAGGATACTTACCTGCAGATTTTTAATTTACCTTTCATTGTACTCAAGTGTCTAATTTATGTTTGAACCAAGATGGATATTAACACATTCTGATCTAATCATCCTTGTGCTTAATGTTTTTTTTCCTTAAGTTCTAATTAAATCCATTCCTCTTCTTCCATTGTTAAAAAATCCCAAAGAACATTGCTTAACAAGATATTTATATACTGATGTTGTGTTGAGTCTTTTCTTTTAGGTGTCTATGGGAAGATTTTAAACATTCTCTGAAATTTTTTCATTCATCCACAAGGAAAAATGTACTGGGCACTTTGTTACTTGACAGAATTAGCTGTTCTAAGTCTAATGTGCCAGTTAAAATAAGAATGCATATTTCCCACTATTTTTTTTCAAGTCTAGGATTAGCAATTTTAATTTGAACTGCTACATTCATAGGCCTTCAACTGGCAGAAGACAAGCTGCAGAATAGATGACAGAAGTTAGTACATCTGACTTATGTTATGAATAAGGAAACCGTATTTCTTGTAGTTATTTTTTTCTGAAATAAAGATCAGTTTTCTCTTGAAAGTTAGAAGATATAGAAAAAAAATCTTTACTGTATAGCCCCAAGGTTAATCAAAATAGGAGTCAAAGTGTTACCTGAACCTGGATTCAAAGTTCTATTCTTCACCCATAATATAACACTAGTTGGAGAGTAGATTTTATTCAAGTTATTTATTACAGTTATTAATTTTTTTAAATATATCTACCCATAGAAAATTTGAGTCAGTCTTGAGGGCACCTAATCTGCTGCAAATAAAGTTCTGTAAATTATTTAACTTCAAAAAAAAACCAAAAATCAATTTTTCTCCATACATTTTTAAATAAAGTAACAGTAAAAGTAAATACATTTTCTATTGTCCTCACACTTTCAGTTGTTAGACCTGTGATATAACCCAGACAAAGCCATTGTCCTTTCACTGCATACATTAACATCACTCACTCAATTATGTGTTTAACAAATATTTCTAGGTTCAGAAGCTACTGTGCTCATAGTTAGTAAAAACCGACTGGATAAGAAATCTTTATTACATCTCTATTTTTTTTCTGGTTAATATGGAGAACTTTTTCTAACAAAGTCTTAATGTGTGAGAAAAACACTTATCTGTTCATTTTTAATCCTAGGGATTCATTTTAACCTAAACCTGTTAATAAAATACAATTCTGAACCAGAAAGTCCAGTCTTCAGAAATGAAACCACAGTAACTATTGTCTAATTCATCATTTTATCAAAGCCACAATTTCAAGACTCCCTTTGAGCCACATACAACCATAGACTAGATGCTCCATTGTCGTCATGCTCCTCAAGTTTTGCATGAAATATGTTTCTACCCCAATGCCTTGGCTTAAGTTTTCCTTTCTTCCTACAGTACACAATACCCTCTTCCTTTCCTCTCATCATATACTCTTCTCCATCTGGAATATAAAAAATTATTCTTCCTTTAAAGTCACCTCCTTTGTGAAACTTTTCTTGATCTAAACACACTACCCTTACTATTAGGCAATGTTTCCTTAGCCATCATTCACATTTCACATAACTAATCTCTATTAACAGAATGATCACGTTTAATTTTACTGTATTCACAATGCCTTGATAGCTTATTAACTGGAGGAACTTGAAAGGTTCCGTTAACCTTTCTGAACTTTAATATCTTGTGTTAGAGAGGATACATAAGATTTTTAGTAATTCCTAACTTGACAACTTGCTAGACTCATAAAAATACTCACAGTAATGTTCTTATAATTAAGATTCTGTAAATGTGTCCATAAATGTTTTTGTTATTGTGGTTGTGGTAGTGTTGTTCTTGTTGTCATTACCACTAGTAGTAGCTGTAGTAGTAGTAGTACTTATACTAGTAATTTTACGTCTGTGAAGACAGGAACAGAGTCCTATTCATTTTTTTAACCTAGTACCTACTCCACTCTTAGAGTAGATTAAAAAATAAAAAAAAAAAAGAAAGAAAAAGAAAGACCCAGTAAATCCATGATTAAATGGACTTATGTTGGGTGACTTTCTCAAGGTCATTTTCTACCCAAAAGGTTATACTGTTATGATCTGAAATTAACATATATAGACAAATGACTAAAACAAAAAATAATAAAAGTGACATTAGAGTTAGTAAAAGTTCAGCATAAACACCAGCAGGAATTACCCCAAAATTTTGCCTTGGGTATAAAAAAGTTCTGGAAAAGTGATATTTACTCTGTAGCCCTGATAAATCAACATCTCTCAGAATGAGATTTAGTAGTGATCTCCATTTTCTTCTTTTCTTTATTGATGTCTAACTGACATATAACTTTATTTTAGTCTCAGGTATACAATGATTCAATATTTGTATACATTGTGAAATGTTCTGAACAATAAGTCTAGTTACCATCCGTCAGCATACATAGTAACACATTTATTTCTTTTTTTTCTGTGTTGAAGACTTTTAAAATTTACTCTTTTAGCAACTTTCAAATATGCAATAGTGTATGACTAACTATAGTCAACATGCTGTACATTACATCCCCATGACTTACTTATTTTATAAATGGAAGTTTGTACCTTTTGACCCCCCACCTTTGCCCATTTTGCCCATTCCCAAGCTCCCTCCCCTCTGGCAATCTGTTCTCTATATCTATATGCTTCTTGTTTCTTTGTATATTTTTTTTTTGTTTTCTGGATTCCATATGTGAGATCATATAATCTTTCACTGTCTGACTTATTTCACTTAGCATAATTCCCTCAAAGTCCTTCCATGTTGCTACAAATGACAATTTTTAAGGCTTAATAATAATCCACTGTAATGTGTATATATACATATATATATATATATATATATATATATATATTACCAAAAGTGGTAATCTTTTGCCCTCCTTAGAAAAGAGCAGAACACTGTTCTTAATAAGCTTGTGAGCTAAAATCATACATAAAATATTAAAGCTAAAGTATCTCTTAAGTTTGAGTAAGGTTTATAATTAAAGTCTTGAATACTGACCTTTCATGCTACATCCTTGCCTACATCAGATATTGTCATATTTTCCATTTATTTTACCTAATTTGTGGCTTTTTTCTTGGAATTTAATTTGCATTTCTTAATGACTAACCCAATTAAGGAACTTTTTGTATTCTTATTGGTCATTTGGCTACTTTATATTTTGAAATATCTGTTCTTCAGCCCTTTTTACTTTAGGTGTCCTGAACACACTTTGTAAGATAGAGCTATTGTAATACCTTCTCTCACTCTGCAGACTACTGTACTCCTTTAATTGTGTCACCTGGTGAAAAGAAGTCCTTAATCTTAATATTGTCCAATTTATCCTTTTTTTTTTCACTTATATCACTTCAGAAAGTTCTTTTGTGCCCCTTTGATTCCAGTCACCTCCCTCTGTCCAGTTTCTGGTGACCACTAATCTGAATTCTGTTACCATAATTTTGCCTTTTTCAGAGTGTCACACAAATTGGAGTGTGTACTTTCTAGTCTTTCCTTTCTTGATTCTTTGCCTTTTCTACTCTTCTTCCATGCAACTCTAAAGTTCAATAAACTCTTTATATTTTTCTAGTTTTTTATACAAATTAAAATTGCTGATCTTTAGCCCAAATGAATTTTTTGTCCAAATTTACTTAAACATTATAAAAGTATGAAACACTGTTTATAATGTAAATAAATATTCTTGGAAGGAAAATGTACATGTACAGTCTTACCTACTGGAATGACATATAAAATATTTAACAACATAGCATAGGATTGATAAACTGAAAGCCATGGGCAGTCAGTTAAAATTGGCCCTGATCAATGAGGATAGGAACCAACTGAAATAGCATGCTAGTTCATGTGGAGTGATTATTGGCTCTGCCTATGTATATTTGTACCCATCCATACCTAATACATTTATTTAATGTCAATTTTTTACTCAAAATCAGGAAAAAATCTTTGATCAAATTATTAGTAATCTACTGTTTGTAAAGTCAAAATATTCTGCTAGCCAGTCACTGAATCTGGTACGCTTACTATTTAGTAACAACAATGGCTAAAGATATTTACTTCAGGTATATCTATAAAAAGGGGCCTGGGAGGAGGGGATCAGAAAAATATTATATAGGTGATCATTAACCTATGATGGTTTGACGTACAATTTTTCAACTTTAAATGATGCAGAAGCAGTACAGATTCATTAGAAACCCTACTTCAAATTTTGAATTTTGATATTTTTCCCCTGGCTAGTGATATATGGTACTATGCTCTCTCATGATGCTAGGCAGCAGGAGGGAGGCACAGCTCCCAGCCAGTCATGGAATCTCCAGAGTGAACACAACCATTCTCTAGCCATAAAAACATTCTGTTTTTCACTTTCAGTACAGTATTCACTAAATGCATGAGATATTCAGCACTTCATTATAAATTAGATGTTGTAGTAGATGATTTTGCTCAACTGTAGGCTAATATAATTGTCCTGAACATACTTAAGGTGGACCAGGTGGAGTTATGATGTTTGGTAAGTTAGGTGTATTAAACACATTTTCTCCTTAAGATATTTCCAATTTACAATGGGTTTATAGAAATATTATCCCATTTCAAGTCAAGAAAGATCTGTAATCTGTTTGTTGTCACTCATCTCAAGATTGAAAGAAGCTCTTCAAAAATGAGAGAGTGTAGCTGCACCTGACAGACAGATACATCATTTAGCTACCAATACTCATTTTGCAGATTCCGTATTGCAAATTCACCTACACACTAACATTTATTTGCAACACCCAGACCAATACTTGAGGCTATTTTCACTATCATTTGAAGACGCAGAGCAGTAAAAAATTTGTATTGTCCAACATGCTTGTTTTCAGTTCACGTTGAACAAGGAGTTGCTCTGCTTTCTTGTTTCAGCTCTTATACTGTATTCAAGTGTCCTGCCATGGTATATTTAATGTCAAGCCTTTTTTGCATTTCTGTGCTCTTTGTGACTTTGCTGTTTAAAATGGCCCCCAAGTTGAAGGCTGTCTAGTGTTCCTAATAACAAAACTGTGATGGGTTTTATGGAGAAAACATTTGTGTTAAATAAAACTGTGTTCAGGCATGAGTTATAGCACTATTGGCCATGAATTCAATGTTAATGAGTCAACAATATGTAATAAATAAGGTGTCTTAAAATAGAAGCACACAAAATTGGTGAAAATGTTGTGACCTACTCCTGTATTTCTCAAAAGGGTAAAAATTCATAGTTGCTAATTAGGTGTTCATGATGACCTTCTAGAATAGAACTACTCTGAATAATAAAATCAACTGTATTTATTAAGACAGGAGTTTTTTTTAATGAAGCAAATGTTTTACAATTTTAATTTTAAAAAGTAAAATAAATATGAATTTCAGGGAGAAATCGACTAACAACTAGTAAATATTCTATGTAATTCATATTAACACCTATACCACAATATATTAATGTCATGGAACTATTGTTTAAAGGTGGAAAATTTGAAACTTCAGAATAAGTTCAACATTACCTTAGAGCTGATATTTACTAATCAGTTTGTTGCTCAGGCATGATATAACTATAACTCCTAGGCATTCAGAATGATAAAATTTGAGCAATATGTACATATATTTTGATAATTTATAAGTAAAAAAGTAATTGCATGATGTCAGTACTAAAAATAATTCCAATAACTAAGAATGTTGCCATTTATCTCTTTTTTATATTTACCCACAGTGGCAAAACTAAAAAGTTGAGTGATTTCTTGATTCATTCCACTATATTTCAAATATATACCAATAATCAAAAGTCAACAAAATGTCTGTGTTTATTCTGTAAGAACTTATTAGTAAACATGATCTAAGTTCTTGTTTCATTCCTAATTTTTTGTACCAAAACAAATTTGCTTTAACTCTGACTGACTGTCAAAAAGTTTTACAAATATCTACCCATGCAAAATATTGCCAAGTTTTCTCTTACTCTCTGTTAAATTTCCCCTTGCTTCAAAAATATTTTTGAATTTTCGTGATATCTTGGTTGAATCACTGATATACACATTTGTGCCATTAAGGCGACTTATGTTTTAAAAATTCTTAACTTTTTGAAATGTATTTATATTTGGAGTACTGTTAGATTATGGAACTTAAAATATTGGGTTGACCAAAAAGTTCACACTCGTTTTTTCCAGAGGATGTTATGGGAAAACCTGAACCTACTTTTTGGCCAACCCAATAGTTTATTTTTGATGTCATCAAAATGGACACTGGGGGTGAACCTTTATGACTTGTTATTCCTTAGCACATAGGTCACAGTGTATTCTTAGAAATAAATGTGTACAACGAAAAAGTATAACATTCTTGATTAAACTAATTTCAATGATACAAAGATGAAATATTTATGGGATACAAAAATGTCTTTATTCTAATGTGTGATATAGTGGTAGACTTTGAAATATTAAGATGTGAATGTTAGGAAAGAAACAGGCTTCCACATTTTGTCTGTTATGAAGAATACTACTATAAACATACCTACAAAATTTTCTATGTAGACATGTTTTCATGTCTCTTGGATATGTATCTAGGAATGGAATTGCTGAGTAGTATGCTAATTCTATGTCTAACTATTTGAGGAAACATCAAACTGTTCTCCAAAGAGCCTGCTCCATTTTACATCCACTAACAATCTATGAGGATTTCTATTTATCCATAGCCTTATTAACACATTATTTTCCATTAAGAAAATTATTGTATCATTCCTAATAGGTAAGAGGTAGTATCTCATTTTGGTTTTAATTTGCATTTTGCTAATGTCTAGTGCTGTTGACATCTTTTCATGTGCTTATTGACCATTCATATGTCATCCTTGTATTGGACAATTGATGTCTAGTCTAAAATAATACTAAATAAATATATTTTCATCACAACTAGATCTGTTTCCTAAGTGGCCATACATTTGTTAAATTAAATGTTGTTTTAATTATTGTTGTTTGTATGTCCATGTTTTAACCCTGTGTCCTGAAACTGACAGTCAGCCTTGGGATGCACCCTTGTGGTGACAGGATCTTAGTGTCTTAGAGCCATGGATTCTAAAATCCACATCTACCACTTATTTGCTCTTTGTCATTTGGCAATTTATTTATATTACTAAAATTGTTCTTTATCTTTCTTATCTCCTTGAGTCTTGATTATTTTTTCACTTGTCTGGCCTAGACTGTAAACTGCTTAAGGGTAAATGTTTGGTTACTTTTGTCTGACCATGGATTAGTTCTATGTATGGCACAAAGATAGTTAATATGCTTATTGAATAAAAATGAAATATAATGAACAGCTAATGGAAAAGTAATGAGTGAAAGAAGTAAGGAAGACATTTTCTTTTTGTATGCAAAATACTATTACAAGTTGTATTATCCCAATAGAATATCTTGAAAACAGTAGATTTTCTTCCAAAACACTTTTATTTATACAACTCTCTTAGAAGTAACTTTCATGTAGTTAAGTTTCAGTATGTTAAAGAAACTATATGCTTTGAATATTTTATCATTCTTATCAAATTATTAGATAGTAATAAGAATTATTAGTCAAACAATTCAGCTTTCATGTTCAAACTTTACATTTATTGCAAAAATTATGGAAAGCAATTCTTAAGGAAGTGTCCTTTTGTTTCACTGTTTCTTTTACTGATGATCAATTAAAACATATAAATGCAATTGTTTTAATATATTTATGTAACAAGAATTGACATGTGGTTTTAATTTTCAGATATATGTCTCTTTATTTTTATTGTAATATTTTGGTTCATTTTAATGTGTTGGGCTATTTTTTTGAAATTTTGGAGAAATAATATTACTAGATTTTCTATATAGACACACACTGTGTTTAAAGTTTATCAGAGAAAATAATGAGTTAGGTTTTAATACGCATTTTTATTTAAGCTATTTTCTGTGGCTAATGCTTTGAAAAGTAGTTAGACTATAGTCTGAGCTGTGCATCAAAAGTCACCATCTTCTGGCTTTTTAAATAATTTTAAGCACTCATTTTGCAGATGTTATGCTAATCTGTTTGTTCGACCCCTTATTTCTCTTAACTTTTATTCATCATGAATTTCAGTGAATACAAGGAGACTTCTTGACCTGTCCCAGCTCCACATCTAAGCAACGTGCTTATCACTTAAATTGTCTGCAAAGATTTCACACTTTCAGTCAGTACTGCAGATTTACCTACTATTCAGGATTTACAGAAAATGTCTCACACAGAGAAATAATTCAGATAATCCTTCCCATTTATTTGATAGTTTTATTAAAATAATTAAAGATCATATCATTGCAGAAGGAGGACGAGGAGCAGTGGATAGGGTAAAGATAGCAGACCAAGCTTCTGCAACGTACCTTTCCTCACTCAAGTCACTAAAAATGATAGAGAATTTCAATGTATGCAGTGTATACACACACACACACATACACACACACACACACACACACGTACAACTTTTCCTGCTGTCTTAGAATATGAACTGAAATATCAAACCCAAGGGGAATGGATGATAAATGGCACAACATTCTAAAGCAAGGTGACTAATTGGGTCCTTTGGTAATCCTTTCTGATCTCCCGCAAGCTGCCTATATATAATATGGGAACTTGCTATGGGACCAACATGATATGGTGACAGTGTGACAAACCTAATACTAATCTTCTTTCTCTGCATATGGATTTGCCTATTCTGGATATTTCATATGATGGAATCATTCAATATATGAACTTCTGTGTCTGGCTTCTTTCACTTAGTATAACACTTTCAATGTTTGTTCAAGTTGTACCATATACTCCTTGTTATGGATGAGTAATATTTCATTGTATGTACATACTACATTTTGTTTATCTATTCATCCATTGACATTCATTTGGGTGGTTTCCGCATTTTGTCTGTTGTGAAGAATACTACTATAAACATACTACAAAATTTTTTATGTACACATATGTTTTCATGTCTCTTGGATATGTACCTAGGAATGGAATGGCTGAGTAGTATGCTAATTCTATGTCTAACTATTTGAGGAAACATCAAACTATTCTCTACAGAGCCTGCACCATTTTACATTCCACTAACAATGTATGAGGATTTTTGTTTATCCACAGCCTTATTAACACATTATTTTCTGTTAAGAAAATTATTGTACCATTCCTAGTAGGTAAGAGGTGGTATCTCATTTTGGTTTTAATTTGTATTTCTCTAATGTCTAGTGCTATTGATATCTTTTCATGTGCTTATGACCATTCATATGTCTTCTTTGGAGAAATGCCCATTCAAGTCCTTTGCCCATTTTTATTTATTTATTTTTTATTTTTATTTATTTATTTTTTTTGTGGTACGCAGGCCTCTCCCTGTTGTGGCCTCTCCCATTGCGGAGGACAGGCTCTGTACGTGCAGGCTCAGTGGCCATGGCTCACGGACCCAGCCGCTCCACGGCATGTGGGATCTTCCCGGACCAGGGCACGAACCAGTGTCCCCTGAAACGGCAAGTGAACTCTCAACCACTGCGCTAACAGGGAAGCCCCTTTGCCCATTTATTAATCCGGTTGTTTGTTTTTTGTTGCTGTTGCTAAGTTCTAGAAGGACTTTATATATTTGGATATTTACCCCTTATCAAATATGTGATTTGAAAGATTTTCTTCCATCTCAGTTGCCTTCTCAGTATATAGATAATATTCTTTGATATACAAACGTTTTTTAAATTCGATGAAATCCAACTTATCTATTTTTCTTTTGTTGCCTGTGCTTTTGGTATTATATCCAAGGAAACATTGCCAAATGAAATATATTGAAGCTTACCCCTATGTTCTCTTCTAAAAATTTAATAACTTTAGCTGTTACATTTAGGTCTTTGATCCATTTTGCGTTAATTTTGTATATGGTGCAGGGTAAGGGTACAAATTTATATATGTATAAATTGTATAAATGTATAAATCTCTCTCTCTCTCTCCAGAGAGATTGTGTATTTATATATATACACATACATATGATGTTATATATATATATATATATATATATATATATATATATATATAAAATACGTATTTGGAAATATATATTTATTTATTTATTTAGTTAGTTAGTTAGTTATTTGGATATCCAGTTTTCCCAACACCATTTGTTTAGAAGATTGTGTTTTCCTCATTGAATTTTCTTGATACCCTTGTCAAAATCATTTGTTCGTATATGTAAAGGTTTCATTCTGTTTCTGTATTGTATTTCATTTGTCTACATGCCTATCTTTATGCAATTACCACAGTTTTGTTTTTGTTTTTGTTGTACGTGGGCTTCTCACTGTTGTGGCCTCTCTGTTGTGGTGCACAGGCTCCAGATGCGCAGGTCCAGCGGCCATGGTTTACAGGCCCAGCCACTCTGCAGTATGTACCACAGTGCTTTGATTACAGTAGCTCTTTAATGTTTGGAAATCAAAGTGTGAGACCTCCAAAGTTGTTCTTCATTTTCAAATTGCTTTGGCTATTTGGGATTTGTTGAGATTTCAAGTTAATTTTAAGATAGATTTTTCTATTTCTATAAAACGTGTAATTGGGATTTTGATAAAGATTGCATTGCTTTGGTTAGTGTTGATATCTCGACAATATTAGGGTTTCCAATTCATGAACTTCAGATATCTTTCCATTTATTGAAGCATTCTTTAATTTCCTTCAGTGACTTATAGTGTTTAGTATAAAAATCTTTTCCTCCTTAATTAAACTTATTCCTAAATATTTTATTATATTTTATACCATAATAAATGGAATTGTTTCCTCAATTTCCTTTTCAGATTGTTATTTGTTAGTGTATATCAGCTATCAAGTTAGTGTAGAAACTATAGGGTTTTCTATATATAAAAACATGTTGCCTGTGAACAGAGTTAATCTTACTTCTTTCCAATTTTTATGATTTTATTTCTTTTTCTTGCTTAATTATTCTAGTTAGTCCTCTACTGAGTACTATGTTAAGTAGAAGTGATGGAAGTAAGAATCTTTGTCTTGTACCTGATCTTAGAGAAAAAGTTTCCAGTCTTTCACCTTTGAGTATAATGTTGCCTGTGGATTTTTCATATATGGACACACAATATTTAAAGATATTTTCATTACTCCTAGTTTGCTGAGTGATTTAATCATCAAAGGATGTTGAATTTTGTCAAATGCTTTTCCAAGGCAATTGAGATAATAAGTAGTGTGTTTCCCCTCCTTTGTTCTTTTAATGTGTTGTATTACATTGATTTACTTTTGTATGTTGAACCATCCTGTCATTCCAGCAGTAAATTCCATTTGGTTATAAGGTATAATTCTTTATATATGATTTCTCTTGTTCTTTTCAAAATTCTTTTTGACTTTTTTTTTTTTGCGGTACGTGGGCCTCTTACTGTTGTGGCTTCTCCCATTGTGGAGCACAGGCTCTGGATGCGCAGGCTCAGCAGCCATGGCTCACAGGCCCAGCCGCTCTGCAGCATGTGGGGCCCTCCCGGACTGGGGCACGAACCCATGTCCCCTGCATTGGCAGGTGGACTCTCAACAACTGTGCCACCAGGGAAACCCTGTCTTTCACTTTTGAGAGTTTGATTATAATATGTCTCAGTGGGAGTTTTTAAGATGATACTACCTGGATATCTTTGGGCTGCTTATATTTTTAAATCCGCATCTTTCCTCACAGTTGGGAAGTTTATAGCCTTTATTTCTTCAAATAAGCTCTTTGGTCTTTATTTCTCTCTTTTCTTTCTGGGACTCCCACAATTCATATATTGGACCACTTCATAATGTAACATGAGTCTTTTAGTTTCTGTGCGCTTTTCTTCATTCTTTTTATGTTTTTGCTCCCAAGACTCACTAATTTCAAGTTACCTACCTTTAAGTTTGCCGATTATTTCTTCTTCCTTATCAAGTCTTACGTTGAACCCTGCAGTGAATTTTTCAATTCAGTAATTATACTTTTCAGCTCCATAATTTTAATTTTGTTATTTTTTAGAAAATTTCTCTCTCTGTGTTAATATTCTCATTTTGTTCATAAATCTTTTTGCTAGTTTAGTTGTCTGTCTGCATTCTTCTTTAGTTCATTAAACATATTTGTGATTTTTTTTTTCTTAAAGTCTTTGTCAGGTAAATCCAAGACCTATATTTTATACAAGGTCTGTTTCTGGAGATTATTTTGTCCCATGAATAGGCCAGTATTTCCTTTTTCTTTCCAAAGGATGTAGCATAAAATTTGATACTTTATCCATCCTCCTTTTTTCAGTCCTACAGAAAATATGGTTTAACATTGTTAATTATTGGTTCTCAAATTCATTTCTTCCTTTTATATTTGTGACTTTCTTGCTAATACTGTCTTCAATTTCAATTTATTGCTTTTTATACATCTTTTTAAAAATGTTTATGTCATCACAACATATTTATAAGTAAGGATGGTGGTTATTTTTGTGGGAATGGGATATTAATTGGGAAGAACAAAAGGGATACTTTGAGGGTGATATGTAGTATTATAGATCTTGGACTTAGTAGTTTAATCACAGATATAGATATAGATAGATTTAAAAATATGGCTCTCTGTACTTAATATTAACTCTGGTGTGTCATGTATGTATATGTACAAAGGAAAGAAAGAAAGAGAGAGACAGAGATTTTTATTTGGTTTTCATTATCTTATAGACTTCTTGAAGATTTATCTGTGGAAATTCTTGAGGTTTGGGTTGAAGGTAAATCCATGCAGAGGGATATGATGGCTCTTCTGGTGGTTTCTTAGAAATACTTTAAATATGGAATTACTTTCTAAATTCTCAGGTTAAAGTGTTGTAAACCACCCAGTTGGAGTGAATTTAAACTGAAAATACATTTGAGGGCCCCACAACCTACCTTCATAACTGAAAGAAAGAAAAAATATCTTCCTTTCTAAAATTTGTTTAGCTATTTTCTATTGGGTAGATATGATTATATTATCTAGCCCTAGGTTCATGAGAGTGTGGAAAAGGGAGAAACTAGGTATTTTTCATAGTGCATAGATTCAACAGTGGGAAGCCTTTTTCTTCAGAATCATAAAGTGCAGCTAGTGTAAACGATAAGAATCCATTTGTCTGCACTTATGTCCTGTCAAAATGACAAACATTAAAATACACATGTATATTCCCCAGCATATATATTATTTACATACACAGACATATGTACACCCATACATGTCCATATTGGAAAGGGTCAGTGTACCTCTTGTATAATATTAATGTAAATGTATGTTCATATAACACTTCTAGAAAGTAATTCATTCTTGTGTATCTAAAGTCTATCAAATATACTCACTCTTTGATCATGATTTCACACTTGGGAATTTATCCTAAGGAAATAATTAAGTTTTTGCCAGATAGCTAGAAGAATTGTCATTGCAGAATTTTGTATAAATAGAAGGAAAGTAATAAAGCAAAAAAAAAAAAAAAGAAAAGAAAACTGGAAGCCACTTAAAGTTTAAACTAAGGGAGTCAGCAAGAATTATGGTGTTTTATTGTAATGTGATACTGTAGATTTTGTTTATCAATACAATAATATTTACAAAATAGGGGAAATTGAAATAGAGAAGGTTTAAGACGTTTGCCCACTGCCACACAGCTTTTAAGTGGTGGAGATTGGTTGGAATTCAGTCAATCTGTCTTTAGAATCCATGTGCCTGAGTCATGACTCCATGCTTCTTCCATGATATTGTTATTCTTTTGCTGTTATCACTTTAATATTTATGTCATTCAAGAATAATTAACCTTAAAATTATTTATATTGATATTATTAAGTAAAAAAGAAGACTATTATAGAGAGTGTGATTGAAATATATTTGTGTGTGAGGTATTTTTTATTCATTAATTAATTTATTTTGGGTCTTCGTTGCTGCATGCAGGCTTTCTTTAGTTGCGGTGAGTGGGGGGTACTCTTTGTTGTGGTACGTGGGCTTTTCATTGCAGTGGCTTCTCTTGTTGCGGAGCACGGGCTCTAGGTGCATGGGCTTCAGTAGTTGTGGCACACGGGCTCAGTAGTTGTGGCACATGGGCTTAGTTGCTCTGCAGCATAAAGGATCTTCCTGGATGAGGGCTCGAACCTCTGTCCCCTGCATTGGCAGGTGGATCCTTAACCACTGTGCCACCAGGGAAGCCCGTGTGTGTTATTTAAAAAACAAAAAACAAAAAAACTGGAAGAATAGACAGAGTTTTTATCTTTAAGTAATGGAATTATGAGAGATTTTTAGGTTGTTTTGTGTTTCACTTTGTCCAATTTTCCACAGTGACAATGCATAATAGTATTCCTTTTAATGAATAGTTCTATGTAAATAAAAGTAAGCAGTGAATTATAATGTATTTGAATAAGTAAATACAACAAATTACAACAAAATCTTAATTAAATTAGTTAACTGAAACTCAAAACCTGTGAGGCGTTTTGTTTGCCTTTTTGGCTTGGTACTTCTGCAAAAGTACTACCAAGAGATAACAATCTTCAGGAATTTCTCAGACTGTATTGTATATATGGTTAGTCCACTCAAATCAGTTTGTTTTATATGCTTCTATATTATTATACCTTTATCAGATGAATTAAATATTTTAAATTTTGACAGTGTTCACTAAGAATATTTGAGTAAAAGAACACAAACAACAAAAGAGTAGACTCTGAGTAAAATCTCCAACAGAAATTAAGGGAATAACGTGGCTGATAGCTACTTGATCCAGCTCATGACACTGACTATACTGCTTATGTTCAGGTTGAGTTTTTCACCTTTTCTGATAGCTGTCAACTTATTGCTTTGGTTGTTGATAGAACATTCTTTCTTTAGGGTCTTATAGTCCTCACAATAGTTCTTTCTTTGGTGGCCTGTAGCCATCACAATAGTTGTCACACTGAGTAATTGTATGCCTTGAGCCTTGGGAAAGGTCTTTTCTTATGGACACTCTCTTGCTTCATTTACTACCATTACACTTCTACCATTGCCACTTGGTTTCCTGATACCAGGCATAACACTGAAGACTATGTGTTGTTTCCATCTTGGGGCTGACTCTGATAATGGAGTTGGTAGGGCCTCAACTCCTTGCTCCTTCATTATATACATTCACAATTTTCCTTAAATAAATGCAACATGCATTTGTAACAAAGAGATATTTGGCCATGATCATTGTGTGATGTTTAATAAAATGTAAAAGTAGATTGATCTCAAGAAAGTAATTGTTCTAGAGGATTCTGAGGCTCCACTATTTCACGGGGCTGGAAGTTAATTATGTGGGTTGTGGTTTGCATCTCATAGGTAATGCATCATGCAACTCATAGATAGTGCATCATGACACATGATTATGGTTAGAATGCAATTCATAGATAATGCATCATGATACATGATTATGTCACCTCAAAAAATTATAAAGTTGCCATCAATTTAATCTCTAATATAAAGACTCATGATGTACAACTCAGTGATTTGAGATATATGAAATATATCACCAAAACAGAAATCAGTCATGTGGAGATTACTTTCTTTTGATCCAAATCACTGGATCAATTTTATTTCCAATGATTGATTTATATTAATTGAACATAAAACATGTGCTATTACTTTAAGCCTTAAGCAAGTGTTCTACCCCCAGAAGTTACTTGGTAGATGAGTATTCCTATGACACTACAGAAATAATATTCCATGCCAGGCTGATAATATTCTTCCTCATATCCAGACTAATGATGTTCTGACAAACGTGGTCTGCAAAGAAGAATGTGGATCACTGTGTCTGTTACTATTAACCATTCTGTAAATAAGTCTTACCTGGAATTCATTTTATCAATGTGAAATAAGGAAATCTACAAATATGAAATTAAAAGATACATTTTTTGAAGAATAATGGAAATGAAAACTATAAATCAGATGAATTAAGGACAAAGGTGTCTATACTTTTCCCAAAGACTTAATTTTTTGCCTCAGAATATCACAGCCAGAGCAGAAATTTTCCTCAGGGGTCTGATGACCAGCCATAAAAACATTAACAGGCTTTTTTTTTCCCTTAATACAGCCAATCTCAAGAAAATTAGAAATGACACAGCAAGGCCTTTTCTTCTGTGGACTACAGTTTATACTTGAAAAACTTTACATTATGATGCTACCATGGTTTTGCCTCTATCTTAAAGCCAGGCCCTGAGATTTGGAGAACTTACCTGAAAGATATGATATCAGAATACCCTTATATTTTGTAATAGAAGAATGGATCAATTCTTTTAGCTTCTGAAGTAAAATTTAGCATGTTAAGTATTTAAAATTTTAGTGAAGTAATATATTCATGCATATCATAAAATTTAATTATTACCTACTAATTTTTACTAATTAATGGATCTAATATGCATATAATTTAAATTCATTTTTCTAATATTAATAATGTTAAATTTTTGAAGACATGAATTATATTTATATCTTATATATGTTTTAACATGTTATCATTGAACAAGGAAAAACTTTCTTGCCTCTTACCAATTTTAAAATGATAAATCAGGATCATGGTTTAATAAATCCAATATACATTTAAATTCTAGCTCTAAAGTAATGTTTCTAAATACCTCCTCCTCAAATAATTTCTATAAAGAAACTTATTTACTCAATGCTAAAATTCCACATCAATTTTAATTTCTCCACACTATCAAATAATTACACAGAACCCTATATAAGCTATTTTCCACAATTTACAAATATCATGAAAATATGTGAAAACCTCTTAAAGCACACAAAAATTTCCTATTGTCTTAAAACATATTGTTTTAGAATGGTATAAGAAATACAGGGAAATATTAACAGTTTTCTACATTGATAATGAGTATATGGTTACTATGTATTTTTAAAATTTTGTATAGTCTTTTTATTATAATAATATCTATTTAGTTCCACTATATACACATATGTTGTACATATTTCATCCAACTTAAATGTTACAAAACCACAAAGTTATTAGCCTTACTTTAGAGATGAAAATTTTTAGACTTATGGAGGTTAATGAATTTGCTTAATGCCACACAACTGATAAATAATAGAGCTAAAAAACTATGTTTTGCTAATTTAGGGAAAAAATTCATTCAGGTTTAACAACACTCACGCACATGCACAAACACAAAACTCTTCTCAAAATCTTCCAAAAAAGGAAGAGGAGGTAAATCCATGAGACCACTGTTTCCATGATACCAAATCTAGAAAAAGATATCACAATACAAGAATACTATATAGATGAAAAAATATTCAACAAAATACTAATGAATGAAATCCAGAAACATATGAAAATGATTATATATCTTGACCAAATGGAATTTATCCCGGCATTGCAAAGTCAGTCCAGCATTAAAAGCTCAACAAATATTATACAAGATATTAATATAATAAAGGACAAAAAAATACATAATAATCTCAATACATGTAGAAAAAGTATTGGATAAAATCCAATATGATAGGGACTTCCCTGGTGGTCCAGTGGTAAAGAATCCACCTTCCAATGCAGGGGATGTGGGTTAGATATCTGACCAGGAAACTAAGAACCCATATGCCTCAGGGCAACTAAGTTCACGTGGCACAAATACTGAGCTCACTTGCCTCAATGAGAGAGTCCACATGCTGCAAACTACAGAGCCCATGCGCCACAACTAGAGAGAGGAAAATCCACTCACCACAACTATAGAGAAGCCCACGAGCCACAAAATGAAGATCCTACACTGAAAAGAAAGAGCCCACACTGAAATGAAAGACCCACACGCCACAATGAAGACCTGGCATACCACAACTAAGACCTGATGCGGCTAAAAAAATAAATAAAATAAATAAATATTTTTTAAAAGCCCAATATGATAACCACACTCAACAAATAAGAAAGAGTAGAAAGGAACTTCCTCATCATGTAAAATGCCTCTATATAAATTCTACAGGTAACATCATACCTAATGGTAAAAGACTGAATGCTTTCCTTGTAAGATCAGGAAAAAGAAAGGATGTTCATCCTCAGTACTTCTATTCAGCATTATACTCCATGTTCTGGCCAGGACAATTAGAAGAAAAGGAAATAGACATCTAAATTGGAAAAAAAGAAGTAAAACTACTTCTATTTGCAGATGACATGATCTTGTGTATAGAAAAACTTTAAGAACTCCTTTGTCCCCAACCAAAAGCAATTACTACTAATGAAAAAGGTTAGCAGGGTTACAGGATAAAATATAACTACAAAGAAATTTAATTGTATTTCTATACACTAGCAATGAACAATTTGACAAATAAGTTAACAAAAATCCCATCCATTTAGGATAAAGAAGAAGTAATACTTATGTATATGTGTATATTCATATATATATATGAATATTACTTAACCATAAAAAAGAGTAAAATAATGCCATTTGCAGCAACATGGATAGACCTAGAGATTATCATATTAAATGAAGTAAGTCAGACAGAGAAGACAAATATTATATGATAGCATATAATATCTCTTATATGTGGAATCTAGAAAAATAATACAAATGAATGTATTATGAATGTGTTTACAAAACAAGAACAGGCTCACAGACATAGAAAACAAATTTACAGTTATCAAAGGGGAAAGGGGGGAATAATTTAGGAGTTGGGATTAGCAGATACAAACCACTCTATGAAAAATAGATAAATAACAAAGTCCTACTGTATGGCACAGGGAACAATATTCAATATCTTCTTATAATGAAAAGTAATCTGAAAAATTATATATATATATATATATATATATATATATATATAGAGAGAGAGAGAGAGAGCTGATTCACTTTGCTCTATACCAGAAACTAACACAACATTGGAAATCAACTATAGTTCATTAAAAATCCCATTTATAGTAGTAGGAAAAATCATAAACTTAGAAAACATTTAACAACAAACTAGTAAGATCTGCACACTGAAAACCACAAAACCTCACTGACAGAAATTAAAGAATTCATAAATAAATGTAATACATCCCATGTTCATGGATTGGAAGATGATATTAAGATGGCAGTACTTTCTAAATTGATCTAAAGAGTCAATAACATTTCTATCAAAATCTAATCTGCCTTTTTTGAAAAAAATAACAAGGTGATTTTAAAATTCATATGAAAAAGTAAGGGATTCGGATAGGTCAAACAATCTTGTAAAAAGAACCGACCAAAGTTCACAGACTCACAATAGTCAACTACAAAATTGATTATAAAGATATAATAATCGAGACTGTGTGGTACTGACATGAATACAGATGAGTACATCAATGGAAGATAAATGAAAATCCAGAAATATGCCCCTATATTTATGAGCAATTGAATTTTGGCAAGTGTGCAGAGAAAATTAATTGAGAAATAATAGCCTTTTCAACAAATGATACTGGGGAAATTGGATATCCACATGCAAAGGAATGAAATTTGACCTCAAACTCACACCAATACAAAATTTAGCTGAAAATGGATCAATAACCTGAATATGAGCTAAAACTATAAAGCTCTTAGAAGTAAACAAAGTAGTAAATCCTTATTATCTTGTATTAGACAATGGTTGGTTAGATATGACACCAAAATTTTAAGTGACAGAATAAGAACTAGATAAATTGGACTTAAAAATTAAAATCTTTTATGCTTTAAATAATATGATCAAGGAAGTAAAAAAGAAAATTCTCATAATGGGAGAAAATATTTACAAATAACATGTCTGATAGAGCCTAGTGTTCAGAATTTATGAAGAGTCCTTACAAATTATAGAGGCAAAGATTTTTAAATGGGTGAAGGATTTGGATACACATTTTTTCAAAGAAGCTATACATATAACAAATAAGCATATGAACAAAAAATATTCATTAGGTAAATGCAAATAAAACACAATATGATACCAATTTACATCCATTAGGATGTCCTAATAAAAATAGATGCATAACAGCAAATGTTGGCAAGGCTGTGGAAAAATTGGAATGCTTGTACACTACTGGTAAGAATGTAAGCAGTGAAACTGCCTTGAAAAACAATTGATCAGGTTCTCTAAATATTAATATTACTCAACATGTTCCACTCCTAGATGTATGAAAAAAAAGAATTGAAAACATATGTCCACAGAAATATTTGTACATTAATGTTCTTGGTAGAATTATCAATAATAGCCCAAAAGTGGAAACAACACAATATCAACTGATGAATGAATGGATAAAGATAATGTCATATATCTGAATAATGGAATATTATTCAGCAATAAAAAGGAATGAAGTACATATGCATGCCACAACATGGATGAATCTTGAAAATTCTGATGCTAAATTAATGAAGCCAGACATAAAAGTTCACATATTTTATGATTCTGTTTATATGAAATGTCCAGAATAGTGTATTTGTTTTTGCCAGAATCAGAATGAAGAGAGTAGTAGGAAGTGATTGCTAAAGGTTATGAGGTTTCTTTCTTGGCTGATGAAAATATTCTGAAATTACATAGTCATGATGGCTTTATAACACTGTGACTACATTAAAAGCCATCAAATTGTACACTTTAAAAAGTACATTTTATGTCAGATGAATTATCTGTCAACAAAGCTATTATTATATAAAAGAGTAATGAGGAAAAATTGGTAAAAAAAATTGACCATAAAAATTTTATGGCAAACATAAACTAATATCAGGTTTGTTTTTTTTTTTTCTTTGAATTGCTTACAGCTTTTTTTTTTTTGGGGGGGGGGTAGGAGTTCATTAATTTATTTATTTTTGCTGTGTTGGGTCTTCGTTTCTGTGCGAGGGCTTTCTCTAGCTGTGGCAAGTGGGGGTCACTCTTCATCGCAGTGCGTGGGCCTTTCACTATCGCGGCCTCTCGTTGCGGAGCACAGGCTCCAGACGCGCGGCTCTGTAGTTGTGGCTCACGGGCCTAGCCGCTCCGCGGCATGTGGGATCCTCCCAGCCCAGGGCTCGAACCCGTGTCCCCTGCATTAGCAGGCAGATTCTCAACCACTGCGCCACCAGGGAAGCCCCTAATATCAGGTTTGAGAGTCATACATCTAGAATTTTGTTTTGTTTTAGACCAGTCAGGTATGACAGATATTACAAAGCTAAGAAAGAGACACATATAATACAAAAGAAGTCTGAAAGCTCAAGGAGAGATTTGTAGATACATACAGGTCAAGGTTAAGCAAAGTTTATTACGTCAGATAATGATAGCAAATAAGTGTACCCTCTCTAATTAATTACAGCTCTCTACCTACAGTGCTTTTGTTAGCTTCTGAGGCAACATCTAGGAGTTGAGAAGGATTTTGGATAATTTAAAGCTGTTTGCCATCATTGAGGAAATTAGAATTTGTAAAGTGAATTTTCATTTGCTTTTCTGAGCTAGAAATTTAGCTCTAAATGAAATTGATAACTGAGATAAGAAAGCTAGATTTATTGAATTCTTCCTATGTCATAACTCAACTTTGTTCTTGTTTCTCAGAACTGTTTTGGCTATTTGGGGTCTTTCATAAATTTTGGAATTTTTTGAATAATGCCATTGGAACTTCAATAGGGATTGCACTGAGTCAATAGATGGCTTTGGTAGTATGGACATTTTAACAATATTTATTCTTCCAACACATGAACATGAAATATCTTTTCATTTGTTTGCATCTTCTTTAATGTCTTTCATCAATGTTCTATAGTTATCAGTGTACAGATCTTCCACCTCATTAGTTACATTTATTCCTAAGTATTTTATTATTTTAGTACTACTGTAAATGAGATTGATGTTTTAATTACTTTTTCCCAGTAGTTTGTTGTTAGTGTATAGAAACTCAAATGATTTTTGTATGTTGATTTTTTTTTCTGTAACTTTACTGAATTTATTAGTTCAATTATTTTTGGTGGAGTCTTTAGGATTCTCTATATATGAGAACATGGCATCTGAAAATAGAGCTAATATTTTTTTATTTCTGATTTAAGTTCCTTTTCTTTCTTTCTGGCCTAATTACTCTGGCTAACACTTCCTGTATTATGGTGAATAGGAGTGGTGATTTTGGATATACTTTTCTTGTTCCTGATCTTAGAAAAATATATTTCAACCTGAGTTAGCTGTGACTTTGTCATATATAGCCTTTATTATTTTGATGTACATTTCTTCTATACTCAATTTGTTGAGAGTATTTATTTTGAAAGTATGTTGAATTTTAGCAAATACTTCTGTCTATTGAGATAATCATATAATTTTAATCTTTCATTTTGTTAATGTGGTGTATCACATTTATTAATTTGGGTTGAACCATCATTGTATCGCAGAAATAAATCCCACTTGATTATGATGTTTGTCCTTTTAATGTGCTGTTGACTTGGTTTGCTAGTATTTTGTTGAAAAAGTTTGCCTCCATATTCATCAGGGATATTCTCATGTGGTTTTCTTGTAGTATCTTTATTTGGCTTTGATATCAGAGTAACACTGAATTCTAAAATGAGTTTGGGAGTGTTCTATCCTCTCTGAGTTTTAGAAAAGTTGAGAGGACTCATATTATTTCTCTTTCAAATGTTTGGTGAAATTCACCAGTGAAATCACCTGGTGCTGAACTTTTCCTTGCTGGAAGGTTTCTGATTACTGATTCAATCTCTTTTATTCATTATTGGCCTGTTTAGATTTTCTATTTCTTCATTGTTCAGTCTTGGTTGATTGTATGTTTCTAGGAATGTATCCATTTCTTCAGTCCCTTATGATCCTTTGTATTTCTATGGCATTGTTCATGTTTCCTCTTTCCTTTCTGATTTTATTTATTTGAATCTTTTTTTATTAGTATAGTTATATATTTGTCAAATTTGTTTATCATTTCAAAAAATAGCTCTTAATATTGTTGATGTTTTAAATTATTTTTCTTGTCTCTGTTTCATGTATTTCTGCTCATGTAGTAGGGTAATAACAGTCCTCCAACTTAATACTCCTTCAGTATTGAGTTGGCTAGTATGGGTCTTCTCCCTGTCTATATAAACTTTAGAAGAAGTTTGTCAAAATCTACAAAATGACTTGCTGGGATTTTGATTGGGGTTGCTTTAAATCTATTATATTTCAAGTTGGAAAGAACTGACATCTTGACAATACTGAGTCTTCCCATTCAAGAATGTAACATATTTCTCCATTTATTTAGTTCTTATTTGATATGTTTCAACAGAGTTTTGCAGTTCTCCTCATATAGATCTTGTCAATATTTAGATTTTTACTTAAGTATTTCATTTCTGGGGGTGCCAAGGTAAATGGTATTGTGTTTTTAATTTCAAAATACACTTGTTAATTATTGATATATAGGAAAGCCATTAATGTTTGTGTATTAACCTTATATTCTGCAAGCTTACTATAATCACTTCTTAGTCAGTTTTCTCTTTAGTCTTTTGGCTTCTTTATATAGATTATCATGCCATTTGATAACAATGATCATTTTATTTTTTCCTTCCTAATCTGTGTACTTTTTATTTCTTTTTCTAGTTTTATTCTAATTACTTCTTTGAAACCTGATTACCCACCACTGCATCAATGATTGATCCACATGCCACAGAAACCATAATGATATGGTTTGCATTTGAGTTATATTATTCTTTAGTTTCAATTCCCCAACCCAATTTTGGTATTAAGTATTTAATTTCACTAACTCTTCTGATTTAATTTCTAATAATTTTTTTGGAAATTTGTATAATGAAGAGAGATTATTCCTCTCCAAATTCTTTTTTCTTTTTGGTAATCATAACAATACACTACACAATTCCATTTAATTATCTCAGTTCTTCAAAATTGGACTTGTATTTATTCATTCACGTTAATCATCTAAGAATGAAATAACCCTAGCTCTTTTAACTAATCTTCTATCGTCCTGAGATGAGGTACACATGCTCCTTTCTTTTGACACTTTTTCTTCGTAATGTGAGTCATGCATGATATACCTTCTTTTGTCAAAAGCCATAACTCTAGTGAGATGAAATTGCACTAGTCAGTTCCATAGGCCCTCTATGATTTCTCTCATTAGGTAAGAATGCTTGATGCAAACAAAACACATGTTACTTTACCTTGGCCTAGCAGAGTTCCTAGGTTGGTGAAAATTAGGTCTCACCAACAAATGAGTTATATTTTGCTAATTTCATGAATTTCATATTGATCACTAAAATTATACAGGTTTTCTGAAATAGGAACTAAAATTTTATGTTTCCCAACATTCAGACAACGTTGTGTTAATGACAGTCAGTGATTCCTAAATTTAACTATGTCCCTGTATTTTTTATTATGGTTTTTCATCTATAATTATACCTAGTTAATTTTTATCCATATTTTTATAGCAATGGTTATGGCAGAGCACCAATGTTAGGAATTGTGCACAGGATGTTGGTATAGGCAATTTAATCATTGGTTTTCAAATTTGGAAAAAATAAAATTATATCCATGTGTTTTATGAGTTTAGCAATTTGAGTTAAGAGATCATTATTATGTTATGGTTAACAACTCTTAACCTTTAAAAAGCTATTTCATTTAATATCACTTAATGATCCACTAAATATATTCAAGCGTTCATTAGAATCATTTAAATGTTCTAAAAAACATAAATGTGAAGTATACACAGCTGAAGATTTTTCAACACAGTTCATAAGGCATAACATGTGTCATGAGCTGCTACTCAACCTCATGCTTTACTTACTAGGAAAATCAAGACTTGTATTCTTTTTCCCATTGAGCTATAAGGGTGCAACAAGTTTTCCTCCAAAGCTTTTCAAGAGGAATAAACTGTCCTCACCCTTTATAGCATAGGATAAACTTAAATCCACTAGCTGTGAAAAAGGTTGAGGATGGCTTTCCTACTTACTTATTTCTCCTAAATTTCTTTTATTAGGTCAGATAATAAAAATAATAATTTTAAGTGTGAATCAAATTGTTATGATTTCCCTTTAAAAAATATCTCAGATACATCAGTGTTGTCTGAGTTAATGTATCTCCCTAAAAGTGAAACATAAGGTTGTATGTGAAATCTTGGCTTTCTTGGCTGAGATCAGTCAGGGACAGGCATTTTCTCAATCTGAGCCTAGAGGTATTTCTGAGAAAGAGATATATGTTTATTTGCTGTTCACTTGAAGAAGGGCGAATGAATATGCTTCAAGAAGAGAGTATTACTATCATCAGTTTAGAAAGCTCAAAATGTATGTGCCAAGCAAACCTATAAAATGCCATATGCCTTCACCCCTAAAATTGTAATAATAAAAATGCTAACAATGTGTCTATTCCACATAATTCAAATGCCTCAATTTCCCTATATGCAAGAAATAAGTGGGCAAATTTTTCTTATCTCTTGGCCAGGGGTATTGTGAGGAATTAATTTCAGAATTATTTTTCCTCTTTAGATGAAAGTTTCTAGGACTATAGTCAAAAGAATTATGTTATAAGATAATCTTTATATTCCAGACAGGCTGCGTTTTGGAAATGTGTACTCTTTTAGTTTTAAGATGATTATTTATGTCAAAACTTTAATCCAGTTGCCTCTGATAAGCATCATAAATACAATGAATTACTTGTGCTTTCTTTATAAAACTGACTTTGAATCTTTTAATACAAGCTTCTTAGTCACAATATGCTTGTTTCTACGTGCAGTGCATATAGTAATCTTGACTGCAGCTTTCTGCAGGGTCTAGGATATCCTGCTGAGCTTCACATGACCAACATTATAACAGCACTGCTTGCAACCCACTGCTTGTTTATTTCATATTCTCAACTCAATATTATTCATCTCTTTTCCCCCAGATGTTAGTTGTTATTTAGTTCCTGTGACTTTTAAAAATCTTCTAAACAATGTCTTTTTGGATTTTCAATTCAAGATGCTATCCAGCCTGTCAGTGCTTTCCCCAGACTTCCACTGAAAGAACAGAAAGAGAAGGAAACTTATTAGCAGCAATGGCAATTCAGAAAATTGGTTAAGATTTTATCAGGACTTAAGAGGATTTCTAATGACCAAAAGGTGCTGATATGAAATGTCAGAACAATGCAGGAAATCAGTAAATTAGGACCTATACCTAGTGTGTTTCTGTGTCAGAGGTATGGATTATTTGCTGACCTAAGGGAAGATTGCCAGGCCTCATACAGCATTGGATCTGCTCTATGAAGCAGGCAGGCAATAAGAAAGACTCCATTTTCCTATTCCTCTCATCGATATTTCTTTTTGTCTGCATCACTTATCAAATAAATTTCTCAGCAGTGTTACTGGAAGGAGGAGTGGGAAAGCAGTACAGAGCTACGTCCTGGCATGTGAAATCAGTGATAGAAAATAGGTGGAGAAAAAGCCTTCTGGGGCGTGCAGTTTTATTGGATTGTTTTCAGGCAGTAAAATAATTACAAAGTGCTTCAAATTGTCTGGAAAAAATGCCTTCCTCAGAAAATGAGGATCAGGAATGGTAAGCAGGCAGTCTCTTCTCCATCCAGCAGAGCCATGTTAGATGAATGACTGCTAGATACTGCAAATGTGGCTTTGGTTTAAATCAAGAAACAAACAAACACAATATCAGTGACATAAGTGATACTTTTAACAGGCACTAGGATGATGCTTCTCAGCATGTGCTCCATGTACTACCTACATCAGCCTTGCTTTGGAAGCTAGTTAGATGTATAAATTCCCCAGCTTCCCTTTTTCCCACATGTCAGCTTTGTTGTGATAACAATCCCACAACTTCAGGTACTTACAACAACAAACATCTGTTTATGGCTCAGGAGAGCTGGTGATTTGATGTATATGCTTTCTCCTTCTTAGACTTAGCCTGAAGGAACAGTTGCTTCCTAGCACATGCTCTTCTCCTGACAGAGGTCAGCATCAAGAGATGGATTGGACCCACATAATTTTGTATGAAATGTACCTTTGGATGTGGCATGTGTTACATAGACTTACATTCTTTTGTCCAAAGTAAGATACCGATAGGAAGTACTATAAACCATTTAGCAATAAGTGAGGATACATATACCTTTATAAAAAAGGGAGAAAACAGTTGTGAAAAACGCTACAATCTCTCACAGTGTCAGAAAATAATATTTCATTAGGTCTACTGGGATCCATGAATTGCATTTTAGCAGTCCTCCCATGTTATATGGATATATTTTTAATTTGAGAATCACTGAGGATGTAAATAGTGAAAAACTTTGTGTTATTTTTTGTATGGTAAAGTGGAGATTATGCTCTATATGCATAAGAAAAACATATTTTGACAAAAAATATTTAATTAAGATACATTTTTAGAAGCATCTCCTTTGTGTTATAATATGATAATATTAGGTATAGTCTAAAATTGGATAAAAGGTGATAAAAATACAACATGCTGAAATTAGTAGAGAGCAGTTTATAAAGCAAGCAGAGGTGAAATGGGACTTGAAGAGATAAGTATTCAACATCAAGCATTTAATATGAATTAGAAACATTGATGAGTGTAATTGGCAATGCAGAGTATCAAGTCTACAATATGGAGAACTAGCTTGAGAAATCATTCTCAAATATAGAGGAATGTTGGAAGAAGATGAAATGGATACAACATAAGATAATATGTAAAACAGATAATGGCAACTTAATATTCTGGTTGTTTATGTCAAAAATACAAAAAGAAAATGCAATATGGACAAGAGTGAAAAAAAGGGAAAAAACTGTCTGTATAAAAAAATAATAAATTAAGTTGCACATTGAAAGAACACAGTGAAAGTCAAATTGTTGAAATGTATGTAGATAAAATATTTGAATTTTAAGGAAACATTTTCAAATGTCCAGAAAATAGAAAAGAGTTTAATTTAAACATTTATTTTATTGGTATGACCTCAGACTTCTGCAGTACAACATTGAGCCAATGAAGTAACATTTGCAGATATTTGAAGGAAAATCTTTAATCTCAAATTTCTATATCAAGCCAAATTATCTTCGTCATCTAAAAACAATTTAAAATAATGTTCCCATATCTTCAAAGCTCAGAAAATATACCACTTATAATTTTTTCCTTGTGTATCCCAAATATGTGTTTTCTAAATATACTAGATATAGTTTTTCTAAAAAGTTATATGATGAAAATTATAATTATCTGTATCTAAAAATAACAAAATATAGTAACAAAAATATGATATTTTGGAGACAGGTGGGAAGAAGTGAAACCAAGCCAAATTTTTCATCTTTTGACAATACAATATTGGATGCAACCCAAAGGCCCAACAATGTTAAAACAGAGAAATAAAATTAGGATACATTCAAATGATGCAGAGTTTTAAAGCATGGCTTTGAAAACTACTCAACAAATGATAACTTTCCTCATTTCTTTACTTAAGTAAAATATATTAAATATGGAATTAAAATGTATATGTTTTGTATAATTTTGCTAGAGATTCAGGAAGTAAAATAAAACACAGTAGGTAGCAATGACACACATTGTGCCCAAATCTTAATTTCTAGTGACATTCTCCAAAAAGAGGAACAAAGACTCTTTGGGGAAGTAGCTGATTCCCTGACTGGGACAAAGAATATAGAAGACAAGCTGGAGCATCTTGTAGTGACAGACATTAAGTCCTAAAAAACAAAACAAAACAAAATTAAACACATGCGCACACACACACACACACACACAAGATGATGGGGTATGAGAAAGGGACATAAGAGCAAACTAAACAACCTCCCAGTAAGCAAAACAGAAACAATTTAAGCAGCAAACTACACTTCAATAAGTGTAGCACCAGAGCTAGTCACGAAGTTAGTATAAGGTTAGTTTATGAGTGAATAAATACATAAACAAAAAAGGAGATATAAATCTCCTGTACAGAAAAACTTCCAGCATTTTATGTAGATAATCCAATTTCCTTTTTTTAAAAGAGAGTTTTAGCCTTTTTTTAAACTTTTTATTTTAAATTGGAGTACAGTTAACAATGTTGTGTTAGTTTCAAGTGTACAACAAAGAGCTTCAGTTATACATATACATGTATCTACTCTTTTTCAAATTCTTTTTCCAATTAAGTTCAAGGAGGTAGGACATAACTCTTCAGTATGTAAGTGTTGGCTTCCCATAGTAACTTTCTTCCAAAGTACAGTATGGAAAGGAGTCATGAAAGAGTGGTAACACTACCTCAGCCAGGTGATCAAGGTCAACATTAGCAACAATAAGTTATATATAATAAGTACTCTTTTGATATGATGTGATGAAAATGATATTTTATCTCTGTTTGGGTTTCCTCCAAAACCTATAACTTCTAATATGAAACATCTGACAAATCTCTAGTTAGGAACATTCTACGAAATACCAAACCCATGCTCTTCAAAACTTTTAATATCATCAAAAATAAGGAAAGTCTGAGAAGCTATCACAGACCACAGGAGACAAAAGAGGTGTGATGACTCAATTAACATGGTATCCTAAATTGGATCATGGAGTAGAAAAAGGACATTAGGAAAAAAACTTAGGAAATGCAAATAAAGTACTAGCTTCAGTCAATATATTAATATGGGTTAACTAATTTTAAAAAATGTACCATGTTAATGTAAAATGTTTAATAGTAGAGGAAATGAGGTATGGGGTTTATGGAAACTGTACTATCTTCACAATTTTCTGTAAATCTAAACCTTTCTAAAAAATATAGTTTATTTTTAAAAAGACTATAAGAATTTTTACTGACTTCTGGATTATGGTGTTATTAGAATTTAATTTGTATTCTCCTATTAGAAAAAGTTGCTAAATTTTATTTTAATATGAAGAAAATTATTCCTATTTTGGTGATAGAGATTAGAATGATGGACAGAAAAGAAGTAGGTAATGTATGATTACAGTATTTCATTTCAGGCTATATAAATGGAATTGCAAAGACTTGTGGACTCACCCATCTATAAAAAGAGGCATGTGATAAAAATGAGAATAATTTTGATATACTGTGAAAATTACTCAGTTAACTATCAATGGCTAAAGATTCTAGCCCTCCTTAGAAAAATTAACTAGCTGTATGTGGCAATTCCTTTACCCTTCTCTGCAGGTGAAGTTGCTCATGAATAAGTGGTGGAACTCAGATTAGTTTAACAGCAAGAGCATGCTATCTCTAAAAATCTGTGATTTGTGTTTAAGCCAGTGATGTTCAAGTTAGGTCTGCTACTAGTAATGCTATTTTATTCACACTAGTCCTTTGATAATTAGGGTGACATTAGGTTTTGACTTGAATAGTTGTCCATGTTTTTTCTGTTGAGAATAAGTATTGTCAGCACCCCTTTTAATTTGTCAAGTGTATAATTTTGGTAAATTAAATGGCTAACTTATTGCATTGATAAAGAAATATTGTATAAAATAAAGTCCCCTCAGAAATGCTATAACATAATCGTTGTTTAACACCATGCCCTTCACTTTACGTCAGGTGGACAAAGGCATTGAACATATGAATAGCTTCTTTGCAGTTTTGAAGAAAAAGCTATTGTATTTACCACCTATATGAAAGTTCTTTATTATTTTTACAAAGACTTTTTCAATATATTCTTCCTAGGGTTCAGAAATAAGAAAAAAATGATATCTTCCTTTGTAAATTAAAACGCTATCTGTGATTTATAATTCAGTCTCTGTAGTTCATTCTGTTTCTCTTTTAGCCTTGGCTTCCAGGAAGCATCAAACCAACTTTTGCTCACAAACATAAGAACTTTCCTTAGCCTAGGCTTTCCAGTACAATTATTTGCTTCCTAATATTTGTTGTTTTGTGATTTGTTCATATTTTTAGATTTAAATATAAAAACTATCTTCTTTTCTTGGAAATTGGCATTGTGTGTGTGTGTGTTTGTAAAATAAACAATAATATGTTATTAACTGGTCTAAGGCATTATCCTATTAAGTTATGGTAAGTTATAACTTCTCTATTAATATTATGTACAAATTATTGTTTAGCTGCTTCACAATGCTTTCTATTTTCTACTGACACCTGCATCTTTTTTTTTTTTTTAACTGCATGTGTAACTACCATTTTGGAGCAGCTGTATACTGATCCTGAATAATGTCCTCTTAAAAGATAAGACATATTTCTCATCAGTTGAAAGAGGTATTATTGAAAAGGAAATTAGGCAAATGAGTTTTAAAGAGAAAAATCTATTTGTAATTTAAATATTTCCTCCCTAAAACTCTGAAACTCTAAAATATCTCAATGATAAACTTGCAATTGTTGGTAAAAAAAAAAACAAAACAAAACCGTTGTTCTTTAAAAGAAATACAATAATTGCACTAACTGTAGAAATCATTAAACCATGCTTTTCTGACCTTACTTGACTTTCTTCTCTATTTCCAACATTTCTCCTTTTAATGAAATGATACATGAAAAATTCCAAATCTCAGAGAATATCACAAATGTTTTTACTCTTAAGTGATCATGGTAGTCTTAAACTAACTCTGGTACCTGGTTTATTACCTCCCTGGAACCTTATATGAAGATGTGTTTAGTAGGATGTCCATCTCCTGTTGGTACTGTCATATCCCACTGAAGCAGTGGGTACTCAATCACATTCTGTGGCTTCACAATCTAACTAAGTTATTGTTTTGCCTCTAGGTTTGGACAACTTAACCTGTATTTATGATGGTCAAGTAACCACATGAATGTTTCTAGCAAATAAATTTCCAATTAAAATGTCCACAAAACAGTTTTTATACTACTTATACAAAAGTTTTAAGGAAATTCAAACATACAGATGCAGACTGATTCACTAATGGGCTCAGAAACACCGTGCAAATAAAGCTTAGCATTCTGATAAAGATAACCTACATCAAGAAGCATAGTTTTAATTGCCAAAGGCCCTAGATATAATATTTGTATTTAATATTTGGGTAGACATATGTGGTGAAGACAAAATAAAATAACTCAAAATTAATGAAGCCCAGAGGATTGGTTCAAGATGGCAGAGTAGAAGGACGTGAGCTAACTCCCTCTTGCAAGAACACTGGAATCACAACTAACTGCTGAACAATCATTGACAGGAAGATACTGGAACTCACCAAACAAGATACTCCACATCCAGAGAGAAAGGATAAACTGCAATGAGATGGTAGGAGGGGCACAATCACAATAAAATCAAATCCCATAACCACCAGGTGGGTGATGCATGAAGTGGAGAACAATTATACCACAGAAGTCCACCCACAATTTCTGGGTGAAGGTTCTGAGTCTCATGTCAGGTTTCCCAACTTGGGGGTCTGGCAACAGGAGGAGGAATTCCCAGAGAATCAGACTATGAAGGCTAGCGGGATATGATTGCAGGACTTTGATAGGACTGGGGGAAACAGAGACTCCACTCTTGGAGGGCACACACAAAGCAGAGTCTACATCAGGACCCGGGGGAAGGAACAGTGACCCCAAAGGAGACTGATCCAGACCTACCTGCTAGTGTTGGAGGGCCTCTTGCAGAGGCAGGAGATAACTGTGTCTTACTGCAGGGACAAGAACACTGGCAACAGAACTTCTGAGAAATACTCTTTGGCATGAGCCCTCCCAGAGTCTGCCATTAGCCCCACCAAGAAGCCTGTAGCCTCCAGTGCTGTGTTGCCTCAGACCAAACAACTGACAAGGAGGGAACTAAGCTGCACCCATCAGCAGACAAGGGGATTAAAGTTTTACTGAGCTCTGCCCACCAGAGCAACACCCAGCTGAACCCATCACCAGTCCCTCCCATCAGGAAGCTTGCACAGGCCTCGTAGATAGCCTCATCCAACAGAGGACAGACAGCAGAAACAAGAACTACAATCCTGCAGCCTGTGGAATGAAAACCACATTCACAGAAAGATAGAAAAAAATGACAAGGCAGAGGACTATGTATCAGATGAAGGAAAAATATAAAACTCCAGAAAAACAATTAAATGAAGCAGAGATAGGCAACCTTCCAGAAAAAGAATTCAGAATAATGATAGTGAAGATGATCCAGGACCTGGGAAAAAGAATGGAGGCAAAGATTGAGAAGACGCAAAAAATATTTAACAGAGATGTAGAAGAATTAAAGGACAAACACCTAGAATAATTAAAGAACAAACAAACAGAGATAAACAAAACAATAATTGAAACAAAAAATACATTAGAAGGAATCAATAGCAGAATAACTGAGGCAGAAGAATGGAAGAGTGACTTGGAAGACAGAATGGTGGAATTCACTGCCATGGAACAAAATAAAGAAAAGAATGAAAAGAAACCAAGACAGCCTAAGAGACCTTTGAGACAACATTAAATGCACTAACATTCACATTATATGGGTCCCAGAGGAGAAGAGAGAGGAAGGAACAGATAAAATATTTAGAAGAGATTATAGTCAAAAACTTCCTTAGCATGGGAAAAGAAATAGCCACCCAAGTCCAGGAAGTGCAGAGAGTCCCAGGCACGATAAATCCAAGGAGAAACATGCTGAGACACTTAGTAATCAAATTGACAAAAGTTAAAGACAAAGAAAAATTATTAAAAGAAAAATTATTGAAAGCAAAAATGGAAAAATGACAACATACAAGGGAACTGTACAAATCAGAAGGGAGTGGCATGATATATTTAAAGAGATGAAAGGAAAGAACCTACAAACAAGATTACTCTACCCTGCAAGGGTCTCATTCAGATTTGACAGAGAAATCAAAATCTTTACAGACAACCAAAAGCTAAGAGAATTCAACACCAAGAAACCAGCTCTACAACAAATGCTAAAGGAACTTCTCTAAGTAGGAAACACAAGAGAAGAAAAGGACCTACAAAAAAAAAAAAAATTAAGAAAATGGTAATAGGAACATACATATTGATATTACCTTAAATGTAAATGGAATAAATGCTCCAACCTAAAGACACAGACTTTAAAATAAAGAATGTTACAAGAGACAAGGAAAGACACTACATAATGATCAAGGGATCAATCCAAGAAGAAGATATAACAATTATAAATATATATGCACCCAACATAGGAGCAACTCAATACATAAGGCAAATGCTAACAACTATAAAATAGGAAACTGACAGAACACAGTAATAGTGGGGGACTTTAACACCTCACTTACACCTATGGACAGATCATTCAGATGGAAAATTAATAAGGAAATGCAGCTTTAAATAACACAAGAGAGCAGATAGATTTAATTGATATTTATAGGACATTCCATCCAAAAACAGCAGATTAGGGCTTCACTGGTGGTCCAGTGGTTAAGAATCCGCCTGCCAATGCAGGGGACATGGGTTCAAACCCTGACCCAGGAAGATCCCACATGCCATGGGGCAACTAAGCCTGTGCACCACAACTACTGAGCCTGCTTGCCACAACTACTGAAGCCCACATGTCTAGAGCCCATGCTCTGCAACAAGAGAACCCACTTCAATCAGAAGCCCACACACCACAACAAAGAGTAGTCCCTGCTCACTGCAACTAGAGGAAGCCTGCTTGCAGGAATGAAGAACCAATGCAGCCAAAAATAAAAACAAATAAATAAATAAAATTAAAAGAAAAAAATCCCCAGCACATTACACTTTCTTCTCAAGTGCACAAGGAACATTCTCCAGGAGAGACTGCATCTTGGGTCACAAATCAAGCCTTGGTAAATTTAAGAAAACTTAAATCATTTGAAGCATGTTTTCCGACCATAAGGCTATGAGATTAGAAATCAATTACAGGGAAAAAAAAACGTAAAAAACACAAACACGTGGAGTCCAAACAATACGTTAACTAAGAGATCACTGAAGAAATCAAAGAAGAAATCAAAAAAAAAAATACTTAGAGACAAATGACAGTGAAAGCATGACTATTCAAAACCTATGGGATGCAGCAAAAGCAGTTCTAAGAGGGAAGTTTAGAGCAATACAATCCTACCTCAAGAAACAAGAAACATCTCAAATAAACAAACTAAACTTACACCTAAAGGAACTAGAGAAAGAAAAACAAACAAAACCCAAAGTTGGTAGAAGGAAAAAAAATCATAAAAATCAGAGCAGAAATAAATGAAATAGAAACAAAGAAAGCAATAGCAAAGATCAATAAAACTAAAAGCTCATTCTTTGAGAAAATAATCAAAATTGATAAACCTCTAGCCATACTCATCAAGAAAAAGAGGGAGAGAACTCAAATCAATAAAATTAGAAATGAAAAAGAAGTGGCAATGGACACTGCAGAAATACAAAGCATCATAAGAGACTACTACAAGCAACTCTATGCCAATAAAATGGACAACCTGGAAGAAATGGACAAATTCTTAGAAAGGTATAACCTTCCAAGACTGAACCAGGAAGAAATAAAAAAAAATATGAACAGACCAATTACAAGTAATGAAATTGAAACTGTGATTAAAAATCTTCCAACAGACAAAAATCCAGGACCAGATGGCTTCACAGGTGAATTCTATCAAACATTTAGAGAAGAGCTAACATCCACCCTTCTCAAACTCTTCCAAAAAAATGCAGAGGAAGGAACACTCCTAAATTCATTCTGTGAGCCCGCCATCACCCTGATACCAAACCAGACAAAGATATCACAAAAAAAGAAAATTACAGACCTATATCACTGATGAATATAGATGCAAAAATCCTGAGCAAAATACTAGCCAACAGAATCCAACAACACATTAAAAGGATCATTCACCATTATCAAGTGGGATTTATCACAGGGATGCAAGGATTTTTCAATATATGTTAATCAATATGTGATACACCATATTAACGAACTGAAGAATAAAAACCATATGATCATCTCAATAGATGCAGAAAAAGCTTTGGACAAAATTCAACACCTATTTATGATAAAAACTCTCCAGAAAGTGGGAATAGAGGGAACTTACTTCAACATAAAAAAGGTCATATATGACAAACCACAGCAAACACCATTCTCATTGTTGAAAAACTGAAAGCATTTCCTCTAGTATCAGGAACAAGACAAGGATGGCCACTCTCACTATTATTATTCAACACAGTTTTGGAAGTCCTAGCCATGGCAATCAGAGAAGAAAAAGAAATGAAAGGAATACAAATTGGAAAAAAAGAAGTAAAACTGTCACTGTTTGCAGATGACATGATATCATATATAAATAATCCTAAAGATGCCTCCAGAAAACTACTAGAGTTAATCAATGAATTTGGTAAATTTGCAGGATACAAATTAATGTGCAGAAATCTCTTGCATTCTTATACACTAACAATGAAATTTCAGAAAGAGAAATTAAGGAAACAATCCCATTTACCACTGCAACAAAAAGAATACAATACCTAGGAAACAACCTACCTAAGGAGGTAAAAGACCTGTACTCAGAAAACTATAAGACACTGATGAAACAAATAAAAAATACACACATAGATGGAGAGGTACACCATGTTCTTGGATTGGAAGAATACCTTAACTGAATAGTTTTGATACATAAAATTTCTCTTGTATCTTGAATTGAGGCAGTCTTGCTTACGACCACCTCTGCACGGGTTAGAAACATAACAATGTACTGTGCTATGGACGTTAGACATGATCCAGCATAGCAAGAATTCATTCATATGAGCTACTCTTTCCTTTCAGCTTTCCTATTTCTCACTGCGCTCTCCCCCTCAGTCCTACACTATTCTCATTCAATGTCTTATTTTGTTGTATTCAGCACTGTAGAGAGTAGACAAAGGCAAAGCTGGAGGCTTTCCAGCTTAGTTTCAGCCATTTAAAGCTGAGACAGATTTAGTTTGTTGTTTGAAGGGAGGTGCAAAGAATAAATATTCACATGGAGGCCTTAAGACTCTTTCCAGAAGGTCAGCAAATACTATAATGCTGCCAGCTTTAGAGTAAAAGTGAGGAGCCATATATATGATGCAAAAGGGTTTTCAACAGCTCCTTGGAGAATACGTATTTTGAAGGCAAACATTCTCCATCTCAGCAATATTTAAAAATCTCCTATGGAGCTTGTAGCAAATACACATTCAAAGCCTGAATTGAATATTATGATTCAGTGTATCTGGAATGGAGCTTGGACTTTTTAGAAAATCCAGTAAGTTTAGGGAAGCTCTGATTTAAGAGGCAGAATTATAAAAATTCAGCTAGGAAAGACATTTGAGAAAATCAAAATAATTCTGAGGAATATTTTCAAGAACGTAGGAGGCAAAGAGATAAAAACAGTGAGGATCTCTGTAAGAGGTCTTTGGGTTAGATTATTAAGGAAAAACTATGAGATTTTCAATGTATTACTTATATCATAAAGAAGAAATTCCAGTCACTTAGACGTTTTTACTAATACAAGAACAGTGAAATATATATATATATATGTTTTCTAGGACAAAGTTTATGCTCTCACAGAATTAACAGGTTAATATTTTATAATGTCACATTAAGTCAAATATTTAAAGCAGCATGACACTATATAAGCATTATCTTTCTTAGTATTTATGGAAGAAAGACAAAGTTCTTAAGATATATATAAAACTGAGAATAGGAAACCTGAGTTCAAGTACTGAGTTTTATTCTAACAACATGTATGACTACAGATAAGTCATTTTAAAAAATATTTTTCAGTCACTTCACTCTGGCTGTGTTCTTTGGCACCACTTATTCAAGAAAATTTCTCTATACCCTAGTCAGGTGAGGTCACTGAATATTATTGTAATAAGCTTACCTCATCAACAAATCTATAAATTCATGGATGAAAGGCAGAGCAAGCAAGGTATTTGGTGTCAGTAATGAAACATTAGATGTATAGTTAAATATAGATGTAGATACTCAGGTAAATAGCTTTAATGGAACATTAAATGTGAGAGGGAGCATAACACATCAAATATTACTGAGCACAGAGAAAGGAATAACTACCTCCTAAAGGGTCATGATGGACATTTAATGAATACTTCCTAAAGGAGGCGGTACTCGAGCCAGACATTGGGGTTACTAAAGAATGTAAGAAGGATATTCTTGGAATTGTCAAGTATATCAGGTAGAAAAATTTTGGGCCATTTTGATGTGTATTAGTATATTTATCTGAGAACTTGCTGTGTGAAATAAAGTAGTGGGAAATAAATTAAGGTCAAGTCATCACAGTTTTGAAATGGCACCTCTTTTGAGTTTATACTTGAAGTACTAGGAAGTTACTGAAAATCTTTAAGCAGTGAATTACTATGAATATATACCTGTATTGTGGAAATTAGAGAGATGGATATGAGGTGGGATATACTGATGACAAAGTCCAATCAGAGAAGTCACAAACTATTGTTGTGTTAGTATTATGAATGGTGGAGTCTTAACAATGGAATTATTCTGGTTTCCGTGTTTACTGTCTCTTATTAAATGTTGGGAGACTGAACTGTCTCGACTCTTAATGACTTATGATTCTAGGTAATAATCTTAATTATCTTCCTAATTCTGTTAAACCTATAACATCTATAATGTATGCATCTCTGGCTCTGGAACCCACATGCCTGGATGTTAAGATTGTAAGTCTGACCTATATTTTGGAGGTAACGAACTCCACAGCAGAAAAATAAAACATGTAAAAGAATCTCTCTGTAGATCAAAAATGTCTTATACAGTGGTTCCTAAATATGCCAGTCTCTCAGCAATATGATAAAAAAAAAAACTGGGAAGAATAACGCCATGTAAAATGTAGGATTCAATAAACATTTATTCAGTGAGTGAATGAATTGATATGCATGAAGTAACTGAATTCAAAATTTAAGGTTTGGCAATGTAGTTAAATCTGTTTATTTAGTGGTAGAACTTGGAAAGTTCATGTAAGTTATTATAGGTTAAGAGTTACAACAGTGCCAAGAATGTAGTCATCTCTCTTTAAAAGGTAAACATTCTGATGATGGTGATGGGAATTATAGAATATGAGCAAGATAAAAATTCCCTGCTAAGTCTTACAGGGCCAAAGCTTATTTGATACTCACAGAGATTTTTCTTTAATTATGTTTAAAAATATAAATAAATTACCACTTTGGTAGATTGGGTGATGATTCCAATTCTTAATTCTTCCTTGCATTTGTGTCCTTTGGCACGTAAGTTTTTAGTGCTCTCCTACAGAGGGAAAGATAAAATTTGTAGCAGCACAACTTGCTTTGAATAATGGGATGTTAAAAGATATGATTCAAGGAGTATCTTGCAAAACACTTGAACGATTTAGTTTGTTTGCTATTATGTCTCTACCATTGTCATGAAAAACACATACCTGGTTAGCGCATTTATCCTGGGAAGAGTCTGAGAGACATGTGGAGCCATCCCCCGTCGACCTGGAGCATACAAGTGAGTCAAATTGAGTTCCTCAGACTAGTTCAGCTGAACTATATCCGATAAGCTTACAGCTAGTAACTACACAGACTCATGAGAAATAATACAATTTTGTTTTAAGCCACTGAATTTTGGGGTGAATTTTTAAGCTGATTCAACCCTCTAAAACTTTTTCTTATCAAAAGTAACCAAAATACCCAGACAAACTCTGGTATAGCAGCACAAAAATTTGTAAACTCTTCAAAGAATATCTATGGCCCTGTGAGAATTTTAAGCCACACATGATGGGCAGAAATGAAATTAAGGAATGAATATTTCTGAAAAGCTATTGTTCTGGAATGGTGAGAATTCAGTGAATACTGTTAGTTTTACAGCTTTAGTTTTTTTGACCCATGTTGCAGGAAGGAGAATATTTTTTATTAGAGATCTAAGAAAAAACATACAACTTAATTTAAGATTAATTTTTACTTCAGAGTAGAAAATAAGAGCATCATTTGAGCATCCTTAAGTTTTCTTTTCTCCATCTAACCAACTGCTTTATAAACAGCTTTATATATATTTCAAGGCAAAATATCTGTGCTCTTGTTTCCATACCATTCCTTCCTAATTTCTTCTATTTTTTGTTTGTTTGTTTGTTTGTTTTAGTTTTTTTGGGGGGGTTTCCTGGAAATCATGCACTCCCCCCTCCTTTCATTTCACCAGCTCTAACTCTGAAAAACAAATAACTATAGTTTATCAATTAGTTATAAAGATATTACTATAAACCATATAATATAAATTTACAAAATGACACCACTGTTAGAACTATTTCAAACAAGTATCTGATTATGTGGCTCCAGCCTGCTTAGAGAGGCTAAGATAGAAGTAGAATAATGAATGAGTCACAAGTTCTGAATTACTAAAAGGTAGGGAATACCAAGAAGCAGTCCTCTTGGGTTCCTACAACTTGAATAATTCAGTCAAGCTTGGGATTAATAATCATAAACCTCTAAGCAGTTAAGAACCATGGTAGCTGTTGGTGTTATTTAATAAGAATTTCTGGCTTCCTGTTATTCAAACACACTCCCTACACTTTTCTCTTTGGGTGAAGCTATATGACCAGTTTTGGCCAAAGAATTGTGGATGGAATGACTCAAGTAATGTTTGGTCAGAGTATCTGAATGTGGGTGTAAGACCCTCTGGAGATCTTTTTTCTTCTGTCATTTTGATTGGCAATATTTCAGGTAGTGGCTGCTTCATTAATTGGGTTCTGAAAGTAAAGTTGAATCATTGCAGAGCACCTAGACTCTCTGTGACAAATACCTTGTCTAAGGGTACCCATTAAGTATGAATATAACTGTATACAAAAGACTAGAAGAAAATTCACCAAGTGGTATCATTAGTAACTGTTAGGTTGGAAAGTTGTAAGTTTATTTTTTTCTTATTTTTGTAGTTCTTAATTTTCCAAATTATATTTAATGGTTATAACATCCCTCTTATTAGAAAAAAATGTATTTTATTTTAAATAGATGTGTTCTCTTAATGTTCTTGAAATTGTAGCAGTTTGCTAAATTAAATAAGAGTTATATAGTAGACATCTATTTTATATTGTGTGCTCTATTTTATATTGTGTGCTCTATTTTATATATCTATAAAATAGACATCTATTTTATATTGTGTGCTCTTTCCATATTCTTTCAGGAACAGTCCCTTATCTACTTATCTACTTGAAATCATTTGTGGGACCTTCATACTCTTCTTCTACCAAAATAAGCAGTTTATTAGTCACAGTCTCCAAAGAAACAGAACCAATAGGATGTATCTATATATGGAGAGAGAGGGAGAGAGAGAGAGAGAGAGAGAGAGATTTAAGAAGTGGTTTACATGCTTATGAAGGCTGGCAAGTCCAAATCTTCAGGGTAAGCCAGCAGTCTGGAGACCCAGGGGCGAACCAGTGTTACAGTTCAAGTCTGAAGACTGTCTACTGGCAGAACTCCTTTTGCTTAGGGGAGGTCAGTCTTTGTTCTATTAAGACCTTCAACTTATTGGATAAAGCTCACTCACATTATGGGGGGCAATCTGCTTTATTCAAAGTCCACTGATTTAAGAATTATAAGTCAATTGATTTAAGAATTAATCTCATCCTAAGAACACCTTCACAAAAATATCCAGAATAACGTTTGGCCAAATATCTGGGTACTGTGGTCCAGCTAAGTTTATATGTGAAAGCAACCATTGCTATTAACTGTGGCTATCAAATCACAACTCCTTTATCCCCTGGTAATTAGATCAGGATTACATGTACCTGAAGTGGAACCAAGGAGAGTTCTTCCTTGAGAACTAATATGAATACCAGGATCTTTTCAGGATTTCTCTTTTTGAGTTCCTAAGTTGTTAAAGCTTGTAAAATCTAGGATCAATCTTTCCCACCCTCCTCAGAATGAAGTAAACCTAGCATGGGCTATAGATGCATAAGGAGAAAGATTCCTGATAATATTGTTTAAGCTGATAGATCTAGATGTAACTTAAGCCACTGAAATATTGAGACTGTTTATGATGTAACATAAACAAATCATTTGGACAAATATTTTATTAACCAATAGACTTTTTTTTCATACACTTGTTAGAGTTGGGTTTCTGTCACTTGTCATCATCAAAGAGGCTTAAATATAGCACTGACTTAATGTAACTATTTCTGCCTTAATAAAGTCATGGGGGAGCTATCAGTCAAAACATGGGGTAATATTTATTATTGCAGGATAAAATCTCAAACAATGTTGACACTGCCTGTCTCATATCTACATTAATTAGTAAAATACTGACATTGAATCCCTGTACTATTTGTGGTGTTAAGACCATGAGATCTGCCATTTGAATCCTTTTGTGCACTGAAAATACCAGAGAATCCCTATTTGAAAAACTATAGCTTATAAATTCTCTTTACTACATAAGATATTAGTCTTTCTATCAAAGAACAACTTACAAAATTATTTTGAATTATTCATTTTAAAAATATTTAGGTTATTTAAAATATTTACCTGTTATTCCTAGGCAGCATCCACACATTCTGTGTCCTCCTAAAATAAATGGCATTGAGAAAACAGTTGATTATGTTACTACTAATCTATGGAAACTCAAGTGTAACAAAACAGTAACCACTGTTACCTGCAGAGTTTGCAAATTAAAGCATAATATACTAGCTGTGTCTGAAGATTCAGGAAACAATAGGTCAGCATTTGCCAGTCATTAAGAAATGACTTGTAAAGCACAGCATTATGCCAGAACCACCCAGTGAAAGATTATTATACACAAATTGAGAAAGGCAAGTTATAGACTATTGAAAATTATAATAAGAATAACTTTAATAATAACAGTAAAGTACCTTTTGATTACTCATTATTCTAATATTTATTGTAACATTGGACTCTCACAATAAGTATTTCATAGGTAAAATAAGTTTCTTCCCTTAAGACCTTCTTTTCCCCACATATGAAACCATAACACTCATATCTATACCCTGAAACAATTCTGTCTTTAGTCAGTAGTTAGAGTTTAAGGAATTGTAGCTCAAAACCAGTCCTGCAGGGTCTCAGATCAACCCAGTGGCTACTCCTGCTCTATCTCTATTATGGGACATCTGTTTTCTACTTATCAAGTTCCACCTCAACCAGTTCAGTTTCCTGACTTGCCTAACACCATGGTATAACCTTTTTCTTGCCTTTATTCTTGAGGGACTAAACCCCAGCCCTCTACGTAGGCTTTTGCTGCCTGGAGCCAAATCTTCTTGATGTCCCTAGCACAGTGGTATAAAGCATGGAATTTGGAATAAGAATAAGGTAAATTTGCATTAGACATTTGAACACTTTGTGTCTTCTCATCTGTAAAATAACAGTAGTTTTAGTCTCACAATTTTTTTTGAAGGAGATGATACTTCTATTGTGCTTAGTGTAATACCTGGTATAATAAGGCATTATTAAATTAATAATTAATTATTAATTGCAAATACTAGCAATTAATAGTAGCAGTCTACCATTTTCATCCTTTATCTATGTACTATCACTATAGTTTACTGCTTAGTGTTTCTTATGCCAACCATTTCATCGGCCTGTTACCTTTTATGTGTTACCATATTTACTGGATTATATATGTTCATATTTTATCTTAATGAGTTGTCTTGAATTAATATAGTCTAGCTCCACACTAACCCAACTCACTGAATATACTGTATTTCAAACTCTAGCTTCTCTGGACTATTACATAGCTTACTTCAAATTGAAGGTTTATAGACATTATAAATAAGAACTTAGAAAAATATTTGATATATCTCTATCTATCTATACATATACACTTGTACATATAAGCATAAGGATATTAACTCATGTATACTTAAGTTGAATATAAATGAGTCCTGAATTTATTAGAATGTTGTAGGCAAAGAATTATTTTCTTTTTTTAATTTAATGTACTGGAACCTGCATACTTCTTAAAATGCAAAGCACAAGAAGTTAAAAATTAGCCTTATAATATCCTGAAAGTTCAAGCAAATAAGATTATTATTATTATTATTATTATTATTATTATTATACTTCAAGCAAATAAGATAAAAAGTGTAACATGTTAAATATAAAAGTTTCCTTAGAAATAATTTAGTCTCTTTAAGAATAATATAATTATTATTATATATTCAGATCCAACCATCAAATTCAAATCACTGGTCAGTTTAATTCACTTACAGAATTAAACAGAATTAAATAAAATGCAGATTTTATAGACATTTTCTAAGTTCAATCAAAATATGTTAAAGGAAAATTCTTAAACTATATAGCAAATGTTTAAAAACTGCCTTAAGAAAGTTTTCCTATAATGCCCTGGGGTTCATTCAATAGGAAGCTTTTATGATTCCATATTTATAAAGAATTGTCATTGTTGGGGATTGAACTGATCCTTCCAAATATCTCTTTAAAAACCATATGTCCAAGTAATTAAGCCAAAGTTTCTAAAAGCTGTAAGTTTAGTATTTTGTTAATTTTTCTGGAAATAATTCAAATATATACTAAAGTTCCTGCTTTCACAATTAATGTGTAACAAAGTTATCATAACTTTCCATGTACTCTTCTAGTGCTATTTATCTCAAAATGGAAAGAAGACCCTAAGCCACTTTGGCCTAATTTATTTTTACAAAATATTTCCAATAAGTGCTATATCTCCTAACGTAGAATAGATAATGATTGTTCCATCAATCTGGTTTTTCTGTATCTACATAATAATATTCAGAGATACATGTGATGTACAAATGTACATGGAAAATTGAAATTGTAGTTGGATAACTTACAGTTGTCTTCTAAAATATACAAGTCAATATAATTCTCCTTCCCTCTTCTTCCCATTTAGTATGTTTCTTGTAGTGGTCCTTGCTCCTCCAGATTAAATTGTGATTTCTGTTAGGGAGCCCACAAATCCACCATTTGTTATCCTATTGTCATGTTTGGTGGCATCCATAGAAGGAGCATAGTGAATTGAAGCAATAGTGGGAATACAATATTCATCTGTGAATTCTGCTATGGCAAATTAGCTGGGTCAGTAATATTGTCATTATTATGTATAATGGTAGAAGTTTTTATTAATTGTTCATTTGATACTTGTCATTTAACCATCATCAAGAAAGAGTATATAGATATATAATTGGAAGTTCTAAAGCAACACTGTTTAAAATGTGAAGACAAACTAAGGATTATGATTGAAAATAAGGTAACTTGGAGACAACAGATCCTATTGACAATGTGATTTCATGAAACAAAAGTTGAAATATGATATAAAGTAAATAATCTCTGTAAGGGTATAATCACCACGAGGATATTTTAGTGTCCATTTAAGATATTTTTTAGAGGTGAAATAAATATTGATGTAGTTTGGGTTGTGTTCAGAGTAAGAAAAGTGTAATTTTCCTCAGTTTGGGCAGACTATCATTGATTTTGACATGGGCACCATAGGAATTTTCTCTGAAGCTGGATCTCCAAAAGTTCCTGTTGGCTACATTCAATATTTTGTGTAGCAACATGGCAAAGCTCTTGAGAGTATCCCAATTCATAAATACACCTGAATGACTATATGATAAGACTTTGTCTCCCAGAATGTTTCCTTGTGGCCCTGAAGAGCTCATAGATACTGCTGGGCAGGTATCTACTGCTACCATGTGGTAGGCTGGGCCAGAAAGTTGAAAAAATTTCATGTCAGATTACCTCCAGGGGATTATCTCTACTACATCCCAGTGATCGTTAATTTTTATACAGCTTTATTGAGATAAAATTGATATACAAAATGTGGACATATTTAATGTTTTCAATTAAATGTTTGTACATATACAAACATCCATTATATCATCACTACAATCAAGGTAATAGACATTTCCAATACCTCCCAAAGTTTCCTTGTGTGTGTGTGTGTGTGTGTGTGTATGTGTGTTTTAGTTAGAACACTATTTGCCCTCTTGACAAATTTGAAGGTCATAATCCCGTTTTGTTAACTATAGGCACTGTGTTGTACAACAGATATTTAGAACACATTCATCTAGCATTACTCAAATATCATACCCATTAAGCAACAACGCTCCATTTACCCAACTCCCCAGACTCTAGCAAACACTGTTGTATTCTCTGCTTCTTTGAATATACTATTTTAGATAACTCATATAAGTGGAATCACAGCATATTTGTCATTCTGTGACTGCCTTATTTATTTCAGGTACTGTCCTTCATGTTCATCCATGTTGTCACAAATGATAAGATTTCCTTCTTGTTTAAGGCTGAATAATATTCCATTATATGTGTATACCACGGCTTCTTTCCACATGCATCTGATGATAGCTATTTAGATTGTCTTCATATAATGTCTATTGTGAATATTGTGATGAACATTGGATGCAGCAAAAGCAGTACTATGAGGGAAGTTTATTGTACTAAACAGCTACATTTATAAAAGAAAAAAGATCACAATTAAACAACCTAACTTTACACCTAAAGGAAGCAAAAAATAAAGAAAAACTAAGCCCAAAGTTAGCAGAAGGAAGGGAATAATAAAGGTCAGAGCAGAAATAAATGAAATAGTTTAGGAAAACAATAGAAAAAGCCAGTGAAACCAAGTGTTGGTTTGCTGAAAGATATACAAAATAGCCAAACCTTTAGTTAGACTAAGAAAAAAAGAGACAAGACTAAAATTAATAAAATCAGACATATCATTTGCTGTGCAAAATCTTTTAAGTTTCTTGTTTTAATTTTTTATTTTCTTTACTCTAGGAGGAAGATAAAAAAAAATCTTACTGTGATTTATGTCAAAGAGTGTTCTGTCTATGTTTTTCTCTAAGACTTTTATAGTCTCTGGCCTTACATTTAGGTATTTAATCCATTTTGAGTTTATTTTTTTGTATGGTGTAAGGGAGTGTTCTAATTTCATTCTTTTACATGTAGCTGTCCAGTTTCCCCAGCACCACTTATTGAAGAGACTGTCTTTTCTCCATTGTATATCCCTGACTCCTTTGTCATAGATTAGGTGGCCAAGGTGCATGGGTTTATCTCTGGGTTTTCTATCCTGTTCCATTAATCTATATTTCTGTTTTTGTGCCAGTACCATAATGTTTTGATCACTGTAGATTTGTAGTATAGCAAAGGAAACCATGAACAAAACAAAAAGATGACCCTTAGAATGGGAGAAAATATCTGCAAATGAAGAAAGTGACAAGGGGTTAATCTCCAAAATATACAAACAGCTCATGCAGCTCAATATCAAAAAAAGAAATAACCCAATCAAAAAATGTGTGGAAGATCTAAATAGACATTTCTCCAGAGAAGACATACAGATGGCCAAAAAGCACATGAAAAATGCTCATCACTAATTATTAGAGAAATGCAAATCAAAACCACAATGAGGTATCACCCCACACCAGTCAAAACAGCCATCTTCAAAAAATCTACAAACGATATATGCTGGAGAGGGTGTGGAGAAAAGGGAACACTCCTACACCATTGGTGGGAATGTAAATTGGTACAGCTACTATGGAGAACTAAAAATAGAACTATCATATTACCCAGCAACCCCACTCCTGGGCATATATTCAGAGAAAACCATAATTCGACCAGATACATGCACCCTAATGTTCATTGCAGCACTATTTACAATAGACAGGACATGGAAGCAACCTAAATGCCCATCAACAGAGGAATGGATAAAGTAGATGTGGTACATAGATACAATGGAGTATTACTCATCCATAATAAAGAACAAAATAATGCCATTTGCAGCAACATGTATGGACCTAGAGATTGTCATACTGAGTGAAGTAAGTCAGAAACAGAAAGACAATTTCATATGATATCACTTACACAGGGAATCTAAAAAAAAAAAGGTACAAATGAACTTATTTACAAAGTAGAAGTAGAGTCACAGATGTAGAAAACAAAGTTATGGTTACCAGTGGATAAGGGGGGAGGGGATAAATTGGGAGACTGGGATTGATATATACACACTACTATATATATAAAAGAGATAACTAATAAGAACCTGCTCTGTAGCACAGGGAACTCTACTCAATACTCTGTAATAACCTATATGGCAAAAGAATATAAAAAAAAGAAAAGAAGAGAGGATATATGTTTATGTATAACTGATGTAATTTGCTGTACACCTGAAACTAACACAACATTGTAAATCAACTATACTCCAATAAAAAATTTTAAAAAAAAATCAGACATGAAAGGGGAGCCGTTATAACTGATAATACAGAAATAGAAAAGGATTATAAGCAGTTACTATGAACAATTATACACCAAAAGTTGGATAATCTAGTTAGAAGAAATGGATACATTCCTGGAAACATACAAATTACCAAGACTGAATCATGAAGAAACAGAAAGTCTGAACAGACCAATGTGATTGAATCAGTAACCTAAAACATCCCAACAAAGAAAAACCCAGGACCAGAAGGCTTCACAAGTGAATTATAACAAATATTTAAAGAAAAATTAATGCCAGTTCTTCTCAACTTCTTCCAAAAATTTGAAGAGGAAGAAACCCTTCGGAACTATGATGGTTAATTTTATGAGTCAACTTGGCTAGGCCATGTTATCCACGGTACCCAATTTGTGGTCAAACACTGGTCTAGATTTTGCTGTAAAGGTATTTTTAAGACGTGATTAACATTTAAGTAAGTAAGCTTTGAGTAAAGCAGATTGCCCTCCACAAATTAGGTAGGTCTCATCCAATCAGTTTAAGGCCTTAAAGAAAATAAGATGTTAAGTCCCCTGAAGACAAAGGAATTCTGTCTTTGGACTGCTGCAACATCAGCTGGTGCCTCAGCTTTCAGCCTTCTGACTGCCCCGCAGAATTTGCACTTGCCAGCTCCCATAATTACATAAACAAATGAACCAATTTCTTAAGACCTCTCCCTCTCTGTCCTATTGGCTCTATTTCTCTGGAGAACCTTTACTAATACAACCCCATTTTCAGGATAACTTCAGAGAACCTAGTATATATTATGTGCAAAAGCAAAGAATTTAGGAGGTGCTAGTCTGACAACTTCAGTACAACAGAGTATAGGCTTGAAATACTGCTTTCATGTTTCTGAAGAAGTAATGATTGTAAGTCATTCCTATTTTAATTAGGCCAGATTTATGAAACATTCACCACACAGAGATGAATTTTCCAAATCAAGGATCCCCCTGGCACAGCCTGATATGTATTATTGTATTTTAAAAGTCAATTATAAGTGTGTACTAACTTGGCTTGCTCAAAGCAGGCCAGGATCTTAGCAAGAGATAATAAATATTTGCCTTTATAATATTATAAGCTTTTGTGATGTTCATGTAAAAAATTATCTTTTATGAAAAAGCTGATTAAGTGTGGTCAGAGCAGAAAACTAGAAGTGGAACTTATAGAAGTATATGGCAAATCCTCAATCTCATAATGCATTTAATTTACCTGAGTTGAGAAGACATAATATGGTTTAGGAATTCCACCTTGGGGCTCTCAGATATATATTTTTCATCTATTGTCATAGAGGTAGTTTCATGGCAGGGTCATGGACTGCTGAAATACATGATGGGTCAGGATAGAATATTAGGCTATTACTCAGAGAACCATGAACGCTTTTCAATGAAAATGTTCAAGAAATGAAAGATGGCCAGGATATTCTAGAACCCATCTGTCATTTCAGAGCACTTCAGCTGGCTGATGATTACAGAAAGAAAAGAAAAGAAACTATCATCCTCCACCAACTCCCAAATGGACACAGTTCTAAAAATATGAGATATAACTTCATAATGCATTTGGTAGAGGGTTTCAATGATTTTTCAGTTAGATGATAGACTCACTTGGTGTTTTCATTAACATAGAAGTCCAGGAAGAGCCAGGCAAGGTTTTTTCTTCTATTCTTTCAGGAAGACTAATCTACTAAAGAGAAAATGGAGAGAGTCTAGTAAAACTCTGCTCCAAGATAGTGACATACAGATTCCCTAGTCTTGGATCCAGAGGACATGGGATGGGAAAACAGGCTCAATAACCAGATCCATTGCAAAGTTGCATTTGTAGTGGTAATAAATGGAGGTGATGGTGGTGGTAATAGTGTTAGTGGCAATGGTATTTAGAACAGATGTGGAGTCTGGGGAGTAAAAATGGATTCTCCAAAATATATATTGCATATGCAAGTAATTGTATTATAAAACAGAGTATATATACTGGTGACCCCCCAAAATGGGAACTCAATGAACATTTAATACATTTTATTCACACTAAAGGGAAAGTAAAATTTGAGGATTTTGATTAATATGATCTTTCTGAAAGCCCCAAACTACTTCTGAATGATTGCCAAAATTATAGAAACACAGATGCTGGTTTTAAACTATATTGTCTACCACATTAGTATACCTACAAATTCACACATGTATACACATATTAGTATCCAATAATCAGAATTTGTAGTGTGCAAAATTAAAAGAAGAGTAAATAAGCCTATATAACTAGTTCAAATTTACATTGTCCATTGGTATTAGAGAGGAAATAAAATTATTTTGTTTGAAAGTGAGATTTTTTTAATTAATATGACAAAACTTACCATAATGTTTCTATTATTTTGTTTTTAGATAAATACAACAAAGGAGGAATAGAATTGTACAATCCTGAGTTGACATTAGACCACTGTGTTAAGGCACAGAATGAATCTTGTTTGATTCTGATTTTAAGTTAATGGCATCTGAAATTTCTTAACCAAGTATTCAATGACTTTCTATATCTCTCCACTATGTTAAGTATATTACATTTGACCCTGTGTGATTACCTTTTAAGAGGAGTGTTTCAGCAATCAAAACTGGGTTGCAACTAATTTATTGAAATTTTATCAATAAAATTGATGAATTATCAGTTAACCAGTCAGAAAGCTACATATTATTTTAATAAGCCCACTAGGTAAAATAGTTCTATATAAATATTATAAATAAGTGAATTTAACTTTCCAATTGACTTTGATATGTACTACATTACCATATACTATATCTTTTACTTCATGCTTTTTGCTATTCCTTTTTCACATATTTGACTGATCTGCAAATTGATTTTATTTTATGATAACTAGAAAAAATAAAGTGCCAATTTTTACCCAGATAGATATTTTACTGTATTTTCCCCTAAATATCTAATTCTTGTTAAGGACATATAATGATATTCATGTCACTAAAGTGAGACTGCAATTTGGAATTCCATTAGCTTAAGGGAAGAAAATGATCTTAGGGTAAAGGCAAGAAATTTCAACCTCAAACAGCCAGATTTCCAAATTTCATATAGACAACATAAGTTTGATAGTCTATCTCCTTATTTTTTGTACTTTATAAGAGATAAAGTGGATAATATTACAAGGCCTTACCTGGAGCTTAAATTAATATTACTATTAATATTAGGCATGAGAAAGAGGAAATGATAGACTTAAAAAAAATCTGAGTTTCTATCTCTGAGTTATTTGAGCAAGGAGAAAAAATAAGCTCTGTATTTTAGCTGTCAAGGCAATTGCTCAAATATAATTTTGTGGTTGGGTAACTCAAGAGTGGATTAGTTACAAAACTTCTGATTTCTGTCTTTTGCTGTTCAAAGTCCTGAATAGGAAGGAAGGCTGCCTTGTTTCACAATGTGCATTTAAAAAACAATGTGGTGTCAGTTGTTGTTTCTCCTTTTTCATTACTAATTCTATTGATTTGAGTCTTCTCCCCCTTTTTTTTTTTGATGAGTCTAGCTAATGATTTATCAATTTTGTTTATCTTCTCAAAGAACCAGCTTTTAGTTTTATTGGTCTTTGCTATTGTTTCCTTCATTTTTTTTTCATTTATTTCTGACCTGAGAAAACCATAATTCAAAAAGAGTCATGTACCACAATATTCATTGCAGCTTTATTTACATTAGCCAGGACATGGAAGCAACTAAGTGTCCATTGACAGATGAATGGATAAGGAAGATGTGGCACATATATACAATGGAGTATTACTCAGCCATAAAAAAAACAAAATTGAGTTATTTGTAGTGAGGTGGATGGACCTAGAGACTGTCATACAGAGTGAAGTAAGTCAGAAAGAGAAAAATAAATACCATATGCTAGCACATATATATGGAATCTAAAAAAAAAAATGGTTCTGAAGAACCTAGGGGTAGGACAGGAATAAAGATGCAGATGTAGAGAATGGACTTGAGGACATGGGGAGGGGGAAGGGTGATCTGGGATGAGTGAGAGAGTGGCATGGACATATATACACTACCAAATGTAAAATAGATAGCTAGTGGGAAGCAGCTGCATAGCACAGGGAGATCAGCTTGGTGCTTTGTGACCACCTAGAAGGGTAGGATAGGGAGGGTGGGAGGGAGACACAAGAGGGAGGAGATATGGGGATATATGTATATGTATAGCTGATTCACTTTGTTATAAAGCAGAAACTAACACACCATTGTAAAGCAATTATACTCCAATAAGGTTGTTAAAAAAAAAAAAACAATGTGGAAACAACAGCAATCTGCATCTCATCAATTTATTGGGATTTTAAGCAATTCTGCAGTCTTCCTCTGCTTAAAGCTGTACAGACCAGAGGGCTCCAGATGTTTGCAGCAAAGGACATTTGCTTTCACCAACATTTTTCTGACCACAGGGGATTCCCAGTTGGCTCTGGACAAAAGCAACAGAGGCTTTGTGTCATTCCAGGTGTCATGCAGCTAACCTCTAGAGATGCTGGGCTTTTTGTATAGTCTGCCTATTGCTTAACCGTCCTTCCCATGGACAGATTTCTTTAGTGCACTCAGACAGTTTGCAGAGCATGCAATAAAATGTTTAAGTTAACATTATTAAGAAAATGTAAACAGTGATTTGATAGATGTCGTGAATCTGCTCAAAGTATAGAATCGGTTGCAATGGAACAGCTGGCTACTTACTGATTTAAAAAGAGCAGAGGCTGAATGCACTGTCATTTATCTACTTCTTTCTCCAATAGAATTTGGAAATGTCCCTAGAGTATTGGTTCAGACACTTGCTAAGATGAAAGAAAGGATCTATTATACAATTAATAGTTATTTAGTTCTGCATCAATAAAGTCTGCAATTTTTTAGCTGACTTTGATCCCCTAGTCTTTTATCTAGTTACTTGATGGAACTAATTATTTATAAATACAATCATTTAAAGTGATATTTCATCATAATGCTAATCTCTAACTACATATTTGGTTCATGAAAGTTTTCAAATTTTATTTATTTTCAGAATACTGCTTTTGTTTATTTGGCACTTTTATTTTTATTCTTATGGTTGAGCTGGCCTATTCTCTCTGAGACTCTATTTTCAGTGGCTTATAAATTTCCCCTTGGAAGGTCTCATCTTAGAGATAATTTTTAAATTTTTTTTTCAGAAAAATGTATTCATTAATTTTTAAAAATCAGATGCTAAAGTCAGTGTTGGGTAAATGGAATGCTTAATTTCCTGAATAGCATGCACACTGGCACTATCTTATTTTATGATTAGGGCTGACTCTCTGGGGCCAATATTCATACTTATAGATATTTGGTTTTCCTTTCTTCCCCAAACAGCTAACAGAAAGTAGAAAAGTTTTTCAGTACTCAGTTCTCTGTTTTCTGAAACTCAAACAATAAGCAATCTATAAGCCTTACCCGAATGTAAGTTCTTCTTTTCATCAGTCAGCAACAGACAAAATGAAGTAATCCAAGACTCCATCAGACTCTGATTAAAAGGTTATTTCCCTCCACTAGGCTTTTTCTAAATCTTTATTCTTGTTTTTTGTTGGTTATCTACCATAATCTTCAGCACTCTCTTTGTAGGTAATTTTATTGGCTGGTCCTATGAATCCTACTATACCTTTTGAGAATCAGATGCTTTTGAGACCAATGAAACACATTACGGGTCAGGATCTATTTTATTTGCCTTTGAGGAACTATGATCATCGAATGGAAGAAACTATCGTGACAGGGTCTCACTGCTATACCTCTTTGGAGGGTTAGGAAGTCTGAAGACAGAGCAATGTGTCTGAATCCACAACGTATTCCTGACCAAATGCCACTTGGTGCACCTGAAGTGGCTAAAACCATTCGATTCTCTAAAACATAAAATATGCTTTGCCCATGGGCAGACCCTATTCATCACAGATGAAATAGATAAGCCCATGATTTTTACACTTCACAGAGCCAAAGTTCCTGTGATCTTGGTCTGATGTAGCACATTTTGATTAAGATTATTTGTACAGTTATCTCTTGTTAAGCTAAATTTTCCTATTCATTTACTTGGTTGGTGAATTATGGATACTTCTTTATTTTCCTACATAAAAATTATCAAGGGTTTAGAAGAGCTGACACTATATTACGTTGCAAATTCCTGTAATAATGGAACATTAAAGATATATATATATATATATATATGTATATATATACATATATATGTTAGAACTATAGGAACCTAGAGTGCAAGAGAACAGAAAGATTATGAACTTCGTACTATGACTTATTTTGATAAAATAGATGTCTTAAAGGTTCAAGCATTTGCCTGGGTCACATAGCTTGTTAATGACAAACTTAATATTTTAAACTGGAACTTGATATTTTAACCTGAAGCCTAACCAAAGGTCTAGTGTTATCTAAGTGGATTCACAAAATAATAATATGATAATAATAATAATATAATTACAATCAAAATAGAAACAATACCACCAACAACAACAAGAACACTGAATAGTAATATGCCTGTGTAAAAGTAGCTCTGTGTTCTTTATGCATTTTTCAACCCAATAAATAATTGCAAGAAAGAGACTTTTCATCATAACAGTGACATTATAGCAATTTAGTCTGTGGTATGAACAAGACTAATTTGAGAGATCTTGGGCGAGTCATGGTTTCTCTGTGTATATGTAGTCATCTTTAAAAGTAGGAAGTTTGGTCCAATATTTAGTGATATTTCTTTCCAGTTTTGAGCTTCTCTGATTCAATGATCTGAAGATAATTATTGAAAGTGATCTTCCTTTAAATGTTTACAGCTTTCATTTAAGTAATTTTTATTGTCCATAGATATATTTAAGTCAGGTAACAAATCTATAAGAATACTCAAAAAATTAATAAATAAATAACAACACCTGTTATATAATGTTTGAAGAAGTTCTTTTGGCATCCTTAATAATGGCTCTGTAGATAACTTATGCTAAATCTATGGAGGGTTGTAAGATATAATCTTGACTGACAATTTAGGTTTGGGACAAATTGCACCTTTCAAAAAACTACAGCATGGCCACACATAAAGCATTCCTGGCAGATCAACACCATAAATTTTGAAAAGGCTGGAAGTATCCAATTGGTGTTCTTATTGCCATGCATTACACCCTTAATACAAACAGTTGTTGTACATGTATCCCAACATCTAAAATTTCCATAGAGTAAAACAAACTGTAACTCAATATATATATATTTTTTATCTTGTTACTTCATTGGGAAAAACCAAGCCAGTTTTCTTAGCATGACTGAAAAAAAAAACATTAAAAGTGAAAAGGAAAACACATACTCTCTTCTTTCTTTCTCTCTCAATAGATAGATAGATAGATAGATAGATAGATAGATAGATAGATAGATAGATATAGATAGGCAGATAATAGATATATAGATCAATATAGATATTGATATGTAGAGAGTTATCTATCTATCTAAACAGATAGAGTAGAATATAAGCTTTGCTTTTTATTTTTAATGTTTTTTCATTCATCTCTTTCTATGTAGAGATGTTTATACAGAGAGACCATATATAATTATATGCATAAAACTGTGTATATAAAAACAATGTATAACTACATAAGTTTCAGTCTCACTCTTGATATTGTTGGATGATAGGTGATAGATAAATAGATAATCTAAAGAGTCTGCTTAGAAACAATTTGCATGATACAGAAAGTATTCATGTCCTAAATTCTTAACTAATTACTCTCAAGATATTTGGTCATACAACACAAGTTCAGTATTCGTGTTGAACAACTATTAACACTAGTATACAGGTTGTTCCATGTGTGAACTCCATATTGTAACAGCATAATATAAAAATCAGTGCAATAGAAAGCAATGGAAATGGATATATTCCTGTTAACCCTGGAAAAACAGTCTATCCCCTTATTTCAGAACAGTGATAGATTGCACAGATATCATAATACTATTATGTTTCAAAAATTCAGTATGGAAAAATCAGATCTTTTGAACCTTATTATACAGCTATAAAATAGGTGATAAAATCCAAACAACAGGTTTGAAAAATAAGTGAACGATTAAATGGATAAGCAAACAGTCACCCTGATCCTATTGCAGACCTGATTGGATGTTTTAGAGATGGCTATTGCTACTGACCTTGTCGATGAACTTGTGAAACTGTCTCCTCCAGATGAAGGTGACAGTGCTGTTACTGATAGACACAAACAGAAGCAAATGGTAGAAGATAAATTTAAAAGGTCTATGGAGGTGCTCAGTAGTGCTCTAAAACACCTGTTAGAAATAAAATCTCTGTCAAAAAAATACATATAGAAAAGACCTCATAAAATACAAGCTGAGGGCTTCCCTGGTGGCGCAGTGGTTGAGAGTCCACCTGCCGATGCAGGGGACACGGGTTCGTGACCCGGTCCGGGAAGATCCCACATGTCGTGGAGTGGCTGGGCCTGTGAGCCATGGCAGCTGAGCCTGCGCATCCGGAGCCTGTGCTCCACAATGGGAGAGGCCACAACAGTGAGAGGCCCGCGTAGCACACACACATAAAAAAAATACAAGCTGAATTCAGAGTTATGGATCTCCAAAATACCCATACGTCATCTTATTCTCTTTGAATTTATATTTATCTCCCTGAAAGGAAAATACTTCTATTGTTTCAGGTTCCTTTTAAATTCAGATCCACAGAAGTCAATGGGTAAATAATTTTGCAAAAGCTGACAGTATAGCTTAAAAAGTGTGGTCTGTAAAAGTAGCAACACACACACACATACACACACAGACATATATATATAATTATTATTGTTATTTTCTAGTAATTTTTATACTCACCATGTATGCTTTGATATGTGAGTTAGGGAAGCTCTGAAATTTTTAGGCACTCACTTCAGGTCACATAACTGATAAGATTTGAGTTTCCAAACCTCATCTGCTATCTATATTTCTTGGCTTCTTTTTTCATTTTGTTTTATTTTTTGGTCTAATCTTAGTTAGATAAATCATAGTTTTAAGTACAGCTTGAAGGGCTGGATGTAGAGATTCCCTTTGGGGGAGGGAGCAGATCACCTCTATGTAGAACATATCCCTGCCCATTTTCTGTGGGTTAAGTAGTGATCATGGATAACATCTATATATGTCCCTTCTGCTCCAGTTACTAAAATATATACTTAGAATTGTGGAAGCCATCTGTCAAACGGGAGATCACCAGATGTTCCCATAGTAGGTGGTTACTATAGGCATAACAATTAAGTCCTGAGCTTGAATTTGTCAATTTGTGAAATATGAATGGTATTAAGAGGGAGGAGCATCACCTTGCTAGCATTCCTTTTATTGCTCCAATGAGAGCATTTATGTCTGTGGAGACATATTCAGGACTCATGAGTTATATTGTTTCTATGTATGGAAACATAGATTAAAATGTGTCCTTCTCAGCTTGGGCTGCTATACCTGGATACCACAGATTGGGTGGCTTAAACAACAAATATTTATTTCTCACAGCACTGGAAGCTGGAAGTCCAAGATTAGGGTAGAGGTATGATCAGATTCTGGTGAAAGCTCTCTTCCTAATTTACAGCCTGCACTCTTCTTCTTGTATCGTTAACATGGTTGAGAGAGAGAAAAAAAGTGAGCAAGATCTCTGATGTCTCCTCTTATAAAAGCATGAATACCATCTGTGGGTGCTACCCTCATGACCTAATTACCTCCCAAAGGCTCTGCCTCCTAATGCCATCCTCTTGGGATTATGGTTTTAACATACAAATTAGGGTGAAGAGACACAGAGATGCAGTCCATAACAAAACACTTTAATCAAAAATTTAAAACGTGGTTGACTTCCATAAACATAACATTGATATCATGTTCTTATTTCAGTGCAAGCAACATCTGAGAAGGTTAAAATATCTGGGATTAAATATCTGAGAAGGTTCATCCTATATGGATGAAATGCATCTGCCTCATGGGCCCAGAATTTATAAAAAAAAATAAGGCAAGAATCAGTCATTAGTTAGCTGACTCTCTCTCTGACTTCCATTAAAATAGTATTCATCTATTGAAATAAGATGTTATATGTGATTTGAGTTTTAGAATGTATAACTTCCTATCAAAGTAGGAGGTGCATTAATGTTTACTGAGGCCCTTTGATATATTAGGCCAAGTAATCAGGACTTTAAATATATTATCTCATGTAATACTCATGATGGCATAATCTCATGTAATGATCTCTGGCTCTCACTTTCAGCCATAATGAAATAACAGCTACAGAAAAAATAAAATGTTATGAAACAGTGGTTTGAGGAACAAAATCTTGTAGCTTTTCTCTGTTGATGAGGCATATTCAGAGTTTGAGACTGATGTAACTAAAATCTTCAGTGTAGAGTACTGGAGAGAGGGATCTACAGAGAGAACATTAGTATTCTAGAGTGGTTCCTTGAGTTTTGGGTTGAGTACTGATCTGTGTATGTATGTGAGGAAGATACCAAGATCAGGGAAGTGCCACCAGAAAGTAATAGGAAGAAAAAACAATCAGAGCTCATACAGGGCCAAGAATGTGTTGTATTCCCAGGATATGAATGAGGAAAATCTTCCAATGTCAGGGCATGAGATAACATTCTCAGAAGAGTATTGTCACAAAAGGGTTTTGCTGCAGAGGTGAGGAAGTTAGCCCTAAAGCAAAGGGTACTCAAAATCCTTGCTAAGAAAATTTGAAAAGAAGTCTCAGAGGAATCAAATTGATTGCAAGAAGCTTAACTAAATGACAGAAAAAAAAATCTTACACTACTTAAAGGAATAAAATATAATCCAGCAACCAACAATGTAACACATTTGGAATTAAGTTAAAAATGATCAGGTATGCACAAAACAAGAAAATGAATAGTCAGGAAAAAATATTTAAATAGAAAGAGACCCAGAAATAACAGATAATGAAATCAACAACTCAGAACATTAAAACTCTCATAAATACATCTATGTATTTAAGTAGGAAAAGAAATGCATGAACAATGATAAGAGGTATAGACAATTTAAAAAAATCCATACCAAAAGTTTAAAGTTAAAAACATACAATATCTGGAATAGAAAATTAACAACAGATTAGAAACCACACAAGAAAATACTAGTGAATTTGAAAGATATGCAATAGAATATATCCACAATTTGAAAAACAAAAAGAAAAATACTGAAAATAAATGAATAGTGCTTCACCGAGCTCTAAAACACTACCAATCAGCATCATATATATGTAACTGGAATTCAATAGGAAAGAAAAAAGAGATAAGTTATGGAAACAAAATAAGATATAAGAGATAGAAATATTAAATATTATCAAAAAGAACACAAATAACAAATATTGGGGAGGATGTGAAGAAAAGGGAACCATTGTACACTGTTGGTGGGAATGTAAATTTGTGCAGCCACTTTAGAACAGTGAAAGCAACGTAAGTGTACATCAGAAGATTAATGGATGAAGAAGTTGTGGTATATATATACAATGGAATACTACTCAGCCATCAAAAAGAACAAAAATTTCCCATTTTCAACAACAAGGATAGACTTGGAGGACATTATGCCAAGTGAAATAAGTGAGACAAAGAAAGACAAATACTGTATGATATCACTTATATGTGGAATCAAAAAAAAATACAACAAACTAGTGAACATAACAAAAGATAAACAGACTCACAGATATAGAAAACAAACTTGTGGTTACCAGTGGGGAGGGGGAGGGGCAATATGGGGTGGAAGAGTGGGAGGTACAAACTCTTGGGTGTAAGACAGGTTCAAGTATGTATTGTACAACATGGGGAATATAGCCAATATTTTGTTATAACTGTAAAACTTTAAAAAATGTATAAAAATTTCCAAAATGTTAAAAGTTAGAAACCCATAGATCTAAGACATTCAAAGAATTTCAAGAAGAAAAAAAAGAAGAAAATTATGCCAGTGTATATCATAATCAATTATGAGGAATTTCATGGTAGCAAATCATTCTAAAATAAATCAGAAAAAAGGAAAAAACTCATTTTGTATGAGGAAAAAAGGATGATAGCAGACTCCTCATTAGAAGTGTACAAACCAGGGGAAAGTAGAATGACATTTAACAAATACTGAAATTTAAAAAATGTTAAATAGGGGCTTCCCTGGTGGCACAGTGGTTGAGAGTCTGCCTGCCAATGCAGGGGACACGAGTTCATGCCCCGGTCCGGGAGGATCCCACATGCCGCAGAGCAGCTGGGCCCGTGAGCCTTGGCCACTGAAACTGTGCGTCCGGAGCCTGTGCTTCGCAACAGGAGAGGCCACAACAGTGAGAGGCCCACGTACTGCAAAAAAAAAAAAAAAAAAAAAGGTAAATAGCAAACATATTTTCAAAAATGAAGTAGAAATATGTTTCCTGTCATACACAATAAAGCATACATAATTAATGAGAAGATGGGAGAATTATAATAAGTGTTAATTAAGTCTTTTAGGAAAAAAGAAAATTATAATGAATATAAATTTTAATCTACACAAATAAGTGTAGAGGATAAGAAAAAGTAAATATATAGGTAAATATAAAATACATTTTAATCTCATTCTGCAAACCTCTTTGAAATATAATTGATACTTTAAAGAAAAATGATAACAATATATTGTATTTAAAAAAAATATGTAGAATTAAAATGTGTAACAGCAATAACAAAAATGCACAAAAGTTGAAATGAAGGTTTTTGTCATTAGGGTTTTATATTATACATGAAGTGTTATAATATTGTTTGATTATAATAAAAGTCAAAATATGTATTTTAAATCTTAGAGCAACAGCCATTTTAAAAAGAATTAATGAACTGTAGCTAATAATCCAATAGTGAAGATGAAAGTGAATTCTAAAATTTACTCAATGTAAACGAAAGCAGAAAAAGAAGAAAAAAGGGAAAAAAAACTTAATGATAGAAATAGAAAACAAAGAGCAAAATGCTGTTTCTAAATCCAGTTATGTAGAAGAAGCATTAAATGCAATCTTCTCAAAACTTAAGTTAAAGACAGAGATTTTCATATTGGATAAAGAAAGGCAAAATCCAACAATATGCTGTCTACAAAAAAAATACCTAAAATATGAAAACATAGGTGGATTTATAATAAAAAAGATATACTATAAAAAGATATACTATACAAACATTGTTCAAAAGTAAACTGGGGTGACTATATCAATAACACAAGAAGTAGTTTTAGAGAAAGGAATAATAATCAGAGAAAAACAGGTTACTGATAAAGAGGTCAATTTTTCAAGAGTACATAACAATCTTAAATGCATATGCACAAGATAATGAACATTTGTGTACAAGAAGCAAAACTGATTGAACTGAGACAAGGTATAGAAAATCCACAATTGCACGTGGATATTCCAAAACACCTATCTCAATAGTTGGTAAAATAAGTAAACCAAAAAATTAGTGTGGATATGACAGAGTTGTACAACACTATCAACCAACATGATATAATTGATATATATAGAGCACTTTATATTACTCCAGGAAAAGACATATTTTTTTTCCTGTGTGTGTGAATAAACCATCTCATGCATATGGATAAGATGGACCATATTCTGGAACATGAAACTAATCTTAATTTTTATAGAATATTTGAAATTGTACAAATTCATTTTGGAATCCCAAAAAAAGAAAATTATAAAAAAATAGCATAAAGGTGTTTGGAATGTTCCCCAAATATTTGGAAAAATAATTTTAAATAACTTAAGGGTCAAAGAAAAATTATAGAAATGTAAAACAGGGCTTCCTTGGTGGCGCAGTGGTTGAGAGTCTGCCTGCCGATGCAGGGGACATGGGTTCGTGCCCTGGTCCAGGAAGATCCCACATGCCGTAGAGCGGCTGGGCCCATGAGCCATGGCTGCTGAGCCTGTGCATCTGGAGCCTGTGCTCTGCAACGGGAGAGGCCACAACAGTGAGAGGCCCGTGTACCACAAAAAAAAAAAAAAAAAAAAAAAAAAAAGTAAAAAAAAATAGTTCTTGCTTAATGAAAATACAAAATAAAAATATCAAAATTTGTTGATTGGAGATAAAATGGTGATTTTAGAGAAATTTATAGCATTAGGATGATTTTAGAAAAATGGAAAATTTTCATATCATTGATCTTGAATTCTACCTAAGGAAACTAAAAAAAGACGATCAACATCAACTCAAACTAACCACAGTGAAGGAAATAATAAATAATGAGTGAAAAAGAGAACATAGAAAACAACAGTGAAAAATCAAAGAGAAGCAGGGCAAATATAAGAAAAATAAATGTATAATTTGCAAGCCATAATTATCAGGAAACAAGGGAAGAAACACAAATCTCCTATGTCTGGATTGAAAGAGATGACATCATTACAAATATATTATAGATACTAAGGAGAATAATAAAAGACCATAACAAGCATCTTCCTTGCAACAAACTTAATTTAGTTGAAATAAACACATTCTATCAACAACACAAACAAAACATGTTATGGAAAAAGGACATAGCCTGAGTAATTTTATATTAATGAAGTTAAAGTTGTAGTTAAAAGTCAATGGAAATCCCAAGATCAGATGTCTTTACTACTGAACTATAATAATTAAAACAAATATTTAAGGAAAGTAGCAACAACCCTACCCTAGCAAATGGTGAAAGACAGTTAATTCAAATCACTCTAATGAACCAACATTACTCTGATACCCTTGTCAGACAAATATATTAAAATAAAACAACAGATCAATATCCCATATAAACATGGATATAAAAATTTAATAAAATGTTAGAAAACCACATTCAGCAATATCTAAAATTGAAAATACAACATGAGAGTTATCTCTGGAACCCAAAACTCGTTTAACTTTCAAAAATATTTTAATATAATTCACTCTATTGAATATTTTTAAATAAAAATAATGTGATTTTAGCATATGACTAAATTCAACATAAGTTTATGACAATAAATTTTTTCTGAAACTAGGAATACAAAGAAGCATCCTCAACATAATAAAGAGCATATACAGGTAGCATCAAGCTTAATAGAAGACTCAATGCAGTCCTCTTGAGATTGGGACAAATGAAGGATGTCAACTATCAAAATTTATTTTCAAGTTTTTACTTTGAGGTCCTGGCCAATACAATAAGGCAAGAAAAAGAAATATGACACATACATATTGGAAATATATAACTAAAACCATATTTATTCACAGACAACATGGTCAGTTATGTAGACAATACTAAGATAGTTACACAAGAAAAAAAGTAATAGGTGAGGTTAGCAATATTTCAGGATATAAGGTTAACACTAAAAATCAATTTATAACTATATAAATATAAAATTGAAATTTAAAAAATCATCATTGCAAGAGCATCAGAAATATAAAACATGTAGGGAATCTTAATAAAATATATGTAAGACCTACATATTAAAAACAATGAAACACAGATGAAAGTGAATAATACATAAATAATGGGGAGTTAGACCATGTTAATGATCAAAAAACTCAATATTGTTATCAATTCTTTCCAAAGTGTTATTTAGATTCAACACAATTCAATGAAATTTCCAGCATATTTTGTATTTTTTCAAAATTAAATTGATATCTAAATTAACATGATTTTTCTTAAAATAATATTAAGAAAATGAAAAGATAAGCTACAGACTGAGAGACATGCTTGCCAAATATATATCTTCTAAAGAATTAATACCTAGAATAAGTAAAGAAACATTATATTTCAATAATATAAAGACAAGCAACATAATTTAAGAAATGACTAAATTATTTGAAGAGTCATTTTACCAAAAAAGTAAATGGGTGACAGATGACAATATTTGATATCATTAATCCTTAAGATAATGCAAATTATGACCATAATATGACACTTTTATATAACCACATAATGTCTAAAATTGAAAAGACTGACACTTCATAGGGTTTGGAGGATGCAGCTGGAAGTCTCACACATACCTTGTGGGAAAGCAAAATGGGATAATCACTTTGGAAAATTGCTTAGCAAAGTCATTTAAAGTTAAATTACCATTTTGTGCAGCAATTCCACTCCTAGGCCCAAGATAAATGAAAACATACATTCACACAAATAATATCAGGCAAATATTCATAATATTCATAATAGCCAAAACTAGAAATAACCCAAATAACCCAAATGTTCATCAACTAGTGAATGCATAAGCAATTTGTGGTATAACCATTAAATGGAATACTGTAAGCAATTTAAAAAAAAAACTGAATCACTGATACAGACAATTACATAGGCAGTTACATGGATTAATCTTAAAAGCTGTGTGTTAGTGAAAGAATCCAGAATCCAGTCATAGTTGATTTTTTTTTTTTGTATAACATTAAGGAAAGATGCAAACCTATTTTTATAACAGTACATCAGCAGTTTCTAGGGACCAGAGAGTGGAAGGAGGAAATTAACTGCAAAAAAAAAAAAAAAAAAAAAAAAAGTTGGTGACTAAACTATTCCATTCCATGATTGTGGTGGAAGGGGTTATACAACTATATATATATTTGTCAAAGCTCATCAAATTACACATTTGAAATTGATTGATTTTATTGTATGTAAACTGTAGCTCACTAAAGCTGACAAAATTTGATTTTGAGTAAAGATCTCATTGGTTGTGGATAGAATATTTGCATAAGAAAACTACTGATAAATGAATTAACTAAGAAATGTCTTCTTACAATGTTATTCATTATTCTTCCCAAGATGGTCCAGAGCTTGTTTTATTGTTATTGATAAAATATACTGCCAAAGATCAGCAAACTCTTTTTTTCTTTTTTTTAACAAATTGAAGAATAAAAAACATATGATCATCTCGATAGATGCAGAAAAACCTTTTGACAAACTTCAACACCTATTTATGATAAAAACTCTCCAGAAAGTGGGAATAGAGAGAATCTACCTCAACATAAGAAAGGCCATATATGAAAAACCCACAGCAAACATCATTCTCAAAGGTGATCTTAGAGGAAAAGCATTTCCTCTAAGATCAGGAACATGACAAAGGTGTTCAATCTTATCACTATTATTCAACATAGTTCTGGAAGTCCTAGCTATGGCAATCATAGAAGACAAAGAAATAAAAGGGATCCAAATTGGAAAGAAGAAGCAAAACTGTCACTGTCTGCAGATCACATGATGCTATACATAGAAAATCCTAAAGATACCTTCAGAAAACTACTAGAGCTAATCAATGAATTTGGTAAAGTGGCAGGATACAAAATTAATACACAGAAATCTCTTGCATTCCTATACACTAACAGCAAAAGATCAGAAAGAAAATTAAGGAAACAATCCCATTTACCACTGCAACAAAAAGAATAAAATACCTAGGAACAAACTCACCTAAGGAGGCAAAAACCTGTATGCAGAAATCTATAAGGTACTGATGAAAGAAGTCAAAGCCTACACAAACAGATAGAGAGATATACCTTGTTCTTGGACTGGAAGAATCAATATTGTGAAAATGACTATACTATCCAAAACAATCTACAGATTCAATGCAATCCCTATCAAATTACCAATGGCATTTTTCACAGAATTAGAACAAAAAATTTTACAATTTGTGTGGAAACAAAAAGACCCTGAATAGTCAAAGAAATATTGAGAAAGAAAAATGGAGCTGGAGGAATCAGACTCCCTGACTTCAGATGATACGACAAAGCTACAGTAATCAAGACAGTATGGTAATGGCACAAAAGCAGAGATATAGATCAATGGAGCAGGATAGAAAGCCCAGAGATAAACTCACACACTTATGCTTCCCTAATCTATGACAAAGGAAGCAAGAATATACAATGGGAAAATGACAGTCTTTTCAATAAGTGGTGCTGGGAAAACTGGACAGTTACATGTAAAAGAATGAAATTAAGACACTCCTTAACACCATACAGAAAAATAAACTCAAAATGGATTAAATACCTAAATGTAAGGCCAGACACTATAAAACTCTCAGAGGAAAACTTAGGCAGAACACTCTTTGCCATAAATAGAAAACTCTCTTAAATGGCCAAATAGTAAGTATTTTAGCAAGTATTTTATAAGATCCTTGCAGCAAGTACTCAGCTCTGATCTTGTATCACAGAAGCAGCCATAGACAATACATAAATAAATGAAAGTGTGTCCCAATAAAACTTTACAAAAACCGGTGGTGATCTAAATCCTTGGCTGTAGTCTGGACTAACCCTTGTATAGACTTAAAGTAATTGAAGCTGACCTCAGTTAAATGTTAATTTACAATGTCATAATATTTGGGGTTTTGGCCATACCATTTTTTTCTTAAAAAAAAATGTTTCTTATATGTAATTCCTGGTACAATTTTGCTCTACCAGTGTTGTGAAGAAAATACTTAGAAAGTTCTCTCTTAGTAATGTACAGCTTCTGATTCCACAAAATTCTTTGTTCCCACAGGGATTACATTTTAAAAGACACCGTTTTTGAAAGAGTTTTCATCCAACATTACCAGATATTTGTTTTGTTTCCATTAGGGCTAAGATCTGGACTGCATCTCTGTTTCAGTCAGGGGCGACAGTAGTGGACATGCTTTAAGTGTTCAAAAACATTAGAATATTAACTTTTTGATATGGTTAACAGTTTTTAAAGTAGACAACATGTAAATAATTATAAATACAGAGAATAACAATGTTTAACAATTTAGGCTAAGAGCAAACTGTTTTAGAAAAAGGATCTCTTGGGAAAGATACGAAACTGTGTAAGTATAGTAATTTTTCTGTTTTCTGTGCTCCTATAGCAGTTATTAATATTACCACTGTTGCACTTACCACATCTTGATTGAATTTATGTTTTTATGCCTATTATCCATTATATTCTATGTGTTCCTTCATATGAGGGATCAAGTATTATCAGCCATATGTTACCCACATCAAGCATATTGTTTTTGTTACATAGAAGACACTTGATAAATACTGGTCCAATTATTGTCTAATTTTAGTGTTAATTTAACATTTACTGAGTTTCAGAGCCTATATTAAGTACTTTAAGTGTATTATCATTTTTCTCAGCAAAATCATATGGGGTGTGCTCCACTGACACCCTATTTTAAGGATGAGTAGTGTAAGCCTTATATGGGCTCAAATTATCCTCAAAGTTACCTAGCTAACAAGTGGAAGGGGAAAGATTTGAATATATATCCCACCCTCTATAAAACTACATCATATGAGTGAAGTGAGCCACATATTCACAAAGTAAAACCAGTGGTTGGGATTTAGAGGGAAATTTGGGAGTTGATGTGGATTCTTTATCTTTCTTTTTGAGAGGAAATTGGGAGAAAGCTCTCTTTTGCCTTTGGATAATGATTTCCTTAGTCAGAATACTTCTGTTTCAGCAGTACTTTGAGAGACTGTAAAGATTTGACACTTAGAATGTGCTAGTTATAGATACAACGGAAGTCTTATTCATTTATTAATTGGTCATATGTACATTTATTAATTAATTTCCATGTTCTAAATACTTTTTAAGCCATAGGGATATTAACAGTGAACAAAAATGCAACGTGCTTTTTTTATGGAACATTCATTTTAGTGAAGGAGGCAGACAATAAATATGTAGAGTGATAATATGTGTGGCCAATTCCCACACATTTTCTTTTTTATTTATTTATTTTTTATTTTTTAGCGGTACGCGGGCCTCTCACCGCTGTGGCCTCTCCCGTTGCGGAGCACAGGCTCCGGACGCGCAGGCTCAGCGGCCATGGCTCACGGGCCCAGCCACTCCGCGGCACGTGGGATCCTCCCGGACCGGGGCACGAACCCGTGTCCCCTGCATCGGCAGGCGGACTCTCAACCACTGCACCACCAGGGAAGCCCCCCACACATTTTCAAGATCTTACTAGGCAGTCTGTTCCTCAGTGAGGATATTCCTGACCACTCTATCTAAAATGTCAACCCCCAGTTCCTATTTTATATTCTATCTCTTTGCATATTTTCTAGCCAGTAATTCTCACTATCTAATATTTCTAAGGGTTTGAAGGATTTGGGCTGATCAAGGAAAACATATGATCACAAGGGTTATTTAAACACAATAGGATTTATTTGGGCAGCTTTTGAAAGGGGTTGCAGGAGAGGGAAGCTCACTCACAACATGAGTCCATTCAGAGGCTATAGAGCTGGGGTTACAACTTAGAGGAGAGGAGGCCAAGGAAACTCCTAAGAGAGAGGAGGATTGGAGAGGGGTCTTACATGTCTAAGTAATGTTGCTCAGCCCCATAGGAGGGGAGTCTCTGTGTCAGAGTTCCAAAGGGCCATAGCAGCTTGGGGCCTTATAACTGTAAGAGCTTATCTTATCAATAGGTAACAGCTGTTGGATAAGGTTTTGCAGGTGCGCAGAGCAGGTGTTCTCTAAATGGCTAAAGTTTGTTCTTTTGGGCTTTTAAAAGAGTAAATAGATGTTTCAAAATTTGAGTTTAGTGCCAGAGGGTTTTTGAGAAAATGGGTCTCAGTTTGCGATAAAGAAATGAACAACCTGGGGGCCGATACACAGAGGCCACCTTTGACTTATTTATTTAATAAATATATGCATATATTTCATTTATTTATCTTTATTATCTAACAGCCTCACTAGAACACAAGCCAAACAAAGGTGGGGATTTTTGTTTACATTGTTCACTATCCAATCTTCAGGCCTTAGTATTTGCCCAGTACACAGTAGGTACTTAATAAATATTTGTTGGATTAATTAGTTAATTCTATGAATGTGAAAAATAGCTCATCCCTTGACATCATAAAAGCAGGTCATGAGTTATATAATCAAAAGAGGCAATTGAAGTAGAGGTTTACTAAAATGTATATTTAAAAATAACAAATTTTTAAATTAAAATTTACAAATATATATTTATTTGTCATATTTTAATATGGGAATAAGACTTTTATTTGAGAGTTGTAACTACAGTTCCACATTGTGATTATAGAATAAACAACATTAAAATAGCCTTAAGTATAATTTCAAGCTTGGGATATTTTGAATTCTGGTGAGAACTTAAAGATATTTGTGAGGAAACATGAGTGGAGATTGTCTAGATTCTTTACATTTTCCCATTCTTTGACAATTATCTTGCACATAATGAGACAAAAATATTTTTGAGTAATTTGTCTTTATCTAAACTTTCAAAATATTTAATTTGATTTTTCATAAAAAGCAACTCTTTCTTTTAAAACTTTGCTATATACTTGAAAGCTGAAATTACAATAACAAATATGGCCAGCATAGACATGTTTGGAAACAAACACATTTGTTATTATTAAAGACACAACTTGTGTAGAATTGTGTCCAGACATTACCCAGTGTTCTTGAGCCCCTATGTTTTTTCTACTCCTGGCCATGAAGGGATGGATGGCTATTATTGGACTTGCTCTCCTGTTATAATAATCAGGAAGCCAGGCAAACTATGTAAAACAACTGTTTCAGAAACTGGACAACAAGCAGTACAAAATGCTGATCCTCAGAGAAAGAAAACAAGAGAGGGAACTCCTATGATCTGTCTGGCTTTCTGTCTGCAGTCAGGAGGATATCACAGGAAGGGTGTGCCCATCCCACTGAGTATAGGACAAAGAGATTAGGCTAGAATTTTTGGAGCACAGAGTAAGAGATGAAAAAGCTATGTAGGAAAAGATCATCATAAATTGGCATATGGGTGAGCTTAAATGTTTGGATTAATACTAAATTGCATGTTTCTAGGAAAGGAAACCACAAGGGTTGTCAAAGAACAACTACAGAAGAATGAAAAATTACTGAGGAGCTGGGAGTTGAAAATCCTTAGAGTTCACACATTTGGGATCCAAAAGTCAGAGATGGGTTCTCACTGAAACTGTGAGACATTTGGTAGAGACCTCAGAGTATGGAGTTTTTCAACTGGGGACAATTTTGCCCCATTGGGACTCTCTAGAGATAATTTTGATTGTCACAACTTAGGGGGGTGTTACTGCATCTAGTGGGGAGGGGACAGAGACACTGCTGAATATCCTACAATGCACAGAACCACCTCCTACAACAAAAAATATCATAAGAGTGAAATGTATAGTAACTAAATAAACCACCTTAAATATAGTCACTTTTTAAAAATAAATGTTTGAAACTGAAAAGTCATGTACACTTCATTTTTCTACTGCTAATTACATTATAACTTCAGTGAAAATAATTTGGATATCTGTGTGTATGTGTGAGTGTGTGTGTGTGTTTGGGGTAAGTCGTATTAACACAGCATCAAAATTTCCCATGATTTAATTTTATCACCAATAATATAATATTATCAGCATTCATTTCACATGCTTCAAACTTATCAGCTGTAGTGCTGTATTTAAAGCAAATAATGTTTGTCAGAGATAGTATAGGAGGCCAAAGTATCACTGTCAATAATACTGAATGTCTACACAAACCACAAAATTAAATACCTTGGAATAACATTACAAAGTCTTATGTTTGCATTGGCATCAATTGAACTAAGAAAGAGGAGTCCCAGAGGAGGTTCATTTGCATAGAATTTACATTACCACTCTTGTCAATTAGCTCAAATATAAGCCAACTCTGTAGACACATATGAGGCCAACCTAAAGGAAAATATGTCAGTTTATTTTAGCTTCCATGACAGGAGGCACACGTACAGTATTTGGTAGAAAGGAAAAAATGGAAAAGTCAAACATTATATTAATAATATTATATATGTATGTGTAAATATTGTCGACTTAAAAATTGCACAATATGAAAGTTGTGAGTCAAGTTTTACTTGGGGCTAAATTGAGACTATAGCCCGGGAGACAGCGTTTCAGATAGTTCTGAGAAACTGCTCCAAAGATGTATCAGGGAAGGTCAGTATATATATGATTTTTGTGAAAGGGGAGTACATACAATCAAACACATATTTTTTTGCAGAAGGTTTCTGCTAGTCACGAGGAGCAATTTTCACCACGAAGGATTTTAGTGCTTTTATAAATATGAGGATATACACAAATTGGGCTCATAGAATCTGCTCCTGTAAATATCCAACTATCTGAAGACCTGTTCTGCCAGTTTTCCCAGAGCACAGAGTGCCTCATTTCTACTCTCCACCCTGAACTCCTTTCAGGGGATGTTGAAAATCAGCAGCTACAGGAGCACGTGATTTAATCCTTGTAGAGGTAGGTGGTAAGTGCCAATGGCAGGTGCCAATTTGTTTTGACAATATGTATAAATATAAATCTATAAATAAATAGATGGGTAGATATAGATAGATATGTATAATCTATGTTGCTTTCTTTCAAACTTAAACCAAACCTGTTGAGATGCACAAATAGTTTTGATTGTAAAGTTGCTTATTCATATTTCTAACTATTGTCTAAGAAAATTTATTGGTTTATAAAAATTTAAATCTGAAGCAAAGTGTCTTTCATACTGAAAATGGATCACCAAATTCAGTTTATTAAAAATTGGTATATACATTTTCAAACACATGTTTAGCAACACTCACACCTTTATTTTTCAATTAGATTGTTTTTTTCTATTCTGCAGGGAGATTTCTTCTACCTGTGTCATAAACTTGTGTAAAATTTGGGAGCTCAGTTTAAGAATCCTGGTGTTGTTTTCAATATTTAGAATAGAAAAGGCCAATTTATTACTTGAGAATGAATTCTAAAGTTCTTCTTAAAACATTCAAAGCAGTTTACCTTCCTAATAGAAGCAATATAGATTTTGTAAAGTCCAGATGTATTGTGCATGTTGGGCATGTATTTTGTCTCCTTACAACATCATAAACTACCATCTTAACCTTGCATTAACATTTGTGTATTCTGGGTGTGCTTGTTTTTCCTGTTAAAGCTTTGGAAATTTGTATATATATTGAAATTGAATATGCCCCACATGATCCCAGAACATATTTATGTTATTGTTACCCAGGATTAAAATACAATGGTATTATATTCCATGTGCATGATTATTGCTTTATACTTTGTTAATAGTGTCAAATCAGGAATTTTTTTTCTTCTTACTCCCTCTGCCTATATGTCATCTCCTTCTGTTTATCCACCTTAAATTTATAGATGTCTGCAGTGCTAAGGGTCAAGTTCTCAGTGTCTGCCAAATTCTTCCCTTTGTCTTGACTAGAAGAATGAATTGAACTGACTACCAACTGAAAATAAAATTAGAACTGGGAGGCATCATCAACTCTTGTGCAAGAATGCCAGCTGCTCAAAGGCAAAGGCCATAACTTTATGTGACTATAAGGTAGCATACTGCTTGGAACATAGAAAATGCTTAATACTTATAACAGCAATTAGTGAGTTAATAAGTGAATGACTGAATAAGCCTAATGGTCTTTACCTATTTTGTAAATATAAGAAATGATTTCAGGGTATTTAGGTAACTTCTCCAGACTTGCAGCTATTTAGTGATAAAAGATTCATATAATTCTGTACTTTTATGTATTTACTTTGAAGCTATATTATTTGGAGCATAGAGAAATTTTCAGTTACTTTTTTTTTTAATTTCCAAAATTGCTAGTTTGTTCTGTTTTGAATCTGGCTGGTCAGGTTTGATAATCTCTCCTTTTCCATTGTTTCAAGTCTTTCTTGTATATCTTTATAAATACAACTTTAAATTTTGCATCTTTTAAATTTAATAATTGAATTTGCTGTGGACATAATTATACATTTTTTAGTGCTTTATCTGTCTTTTTCCTGTTGGTGGTGAAGTTTTCTCATATTTTTAGTGATTTTCAATGGTGAGTTCACTTTCCTTGGAACTTTGTGGAAAATATTTGAGGGCTAGGTTTGACATTATTTTCTCCAGAGATAATTTACCTGGGCTTCACCAAGGTGCTTAATTATTTCCAAAGATCAAAATAACTTGTGTTCACAATTTTTCAAGTTTGAATTTTAGAGATTTTGAGGAGGGACTATACAAAGGTAGAATGACTGATGCTTTGTGATAGTTTAGAGAAAATGGTCAGATGGAGATAAATTCCCAAAGTCTTACTCTGCTAGGAGTTTTCTTATTTTTTCACATCCTTCACTAAGGTTTCCCCTTTGGGGATGTCAAATGTGAGGATGGAGATGATGAAGTTGAGAGGTTGATGACTTCCCACCTGCTTTGTCTTCTGGCCAACTTCTAGACTAGCAATTATTGGTTCCAGTTTCTTACTTTCTTATTATTATGAATTTTAGTTTTTGTGTTATTTCTGGCTTCCAAAGAATTAATTAAATTTCTGGCTATGTCAGCCATGTCTTAAATATATATCTTTATTTTTTCAAGCATTATTAAATATACTGCATCTGGAGTGGTTTCTCTAAACATTTAATCCTCTGTACAAGTATACTCTCCTTTATCTCACTAGATAAACTTACATTTCTAAAATTATGTAGCTGGTAAATATCAATACAAGCTTAGTAAGTTTTTTCCATACAGCTCTAATAGAACAATTCAAGCATATGATTCACATCTGAATCAACTACAAGACAACAGAACCCATCGAAAGCAGGCCATGTTTTAAGCTATCTAAAAGATCAGGAAGTAAGAAAAAAAATAGATGCTATTTGAGGAAATGATGGTTCATATGTGTAAATCATATTCCACATTTATTTTTATAGGGAGAACAAGATTTGGGGAATTAAGGAGAATGGTTGAAAAAAACATTTACAGTTAAGCTTAATAAGCACAAATTATCCAACATAAATTAATTTCTCCTAAGAACTAACGAATTAGAAAATTTAACACAGATGAAAACAGTAAGTCTGTTACTACTGGCTTTTCTGAAATTACAAGAGAATAGCTGTTTGTGTTCAAAACAAAAAATAAAGATCTAATATATGCTATTGTGAATATTTTAGCCATACATATGATAAAAAGAAATTTAATAACTAAGTTTTATGCAAGAATAATGTGAGTAAAGATACTTCTGATGTTCAATTTCCCTTTATATGTCCAATTAACCTTTATTTACTGAGAAATCATAGAATTCTAATTTGATTGGCAGCACTAGAGCTGGCGCCAGTAAGGGAAGTTCAGAAACTCTGCTGGAAAATCATGGTTTATTAATACATCATTAAGCACTTTAAATGGATTCCAATGGTGTATGTCTAAGGAAGGAAATAATTCAACATTTGTTAGTTACTGACAGAGTACAGAATTGAAATTTACATTATAAGCCTTACGTTAAAAATCATAATGTGCTAGCAATTGAATTACACATCACAAAATGATAGTGTATGTCATCTGCTTTTTTACCAGGGAGAATTATAAATGTTTATGATTATACACTTTCATCCAGACAAAAGCATATTATCATACAGTAATATGATCTAGAAAAGTATGAGTGCAAATAAAATAAAAGCTAGATTTATTTGCAATATGCTTGTGATGGGCATTTAGTCCATTTATGATTTAAAGCTAAATGATGTCATGTACAGTTGAATATTTGCAATCTGAATTGTACTTTGTTTCTAATGACCACACAATCAGTACAGATATCTGTGATTTTAAGACAGCATTATATTTTTATCTATGTTAACATTCTAAATCACTTCTAAGAAAAACATAAATTCCTGAGTTTAGAAAACATTCACATCTTTATTTTAATTTCTGATATCAATCTAAACCATGGTTACATTTGTTCATATCTTTCTCATGTTTATGGTTGAATATGGATAATATAAGAAAAAAATATTTTGTACACATTTCTAATTAATTCATGATTGCAACATAAAACATAAAAAATATTTTTTCGAGATACTTTATATTTCCTAGCTATGTAAGACTATTAAAATACTTTTCATCAAACATAGACACTTGGGGCTTCCCTGGTGGTGCAGTGGCTAAGAATCCGCCTGCCAGTGCAGGGGACATGGTTTCAAGCCCTGGTCCAGGAAAACCCCACATGCCATAGAGCAACTAAGCCCATGCACCACAACTACTGAGCCTGTGCTCTAGAAGCCGTGAGCCACAACTACTGAATCCTGTGCACTTAGAGCCTGTGCTCCACAACAAGCAAGCCACTGCAATGAGAAGCCTCTACTCACCACAACTAGAGAAAGCCTGCATGCAGCAAAGAAGACACAACACAGCCAAAAATAAAATAAATTTAAAAACATAAATTAAAAAAAAAAGCCTAGACACTTGATTATGAATAGATATATTTTTTGCATGCAAAATTTTTACAGTATTAGAGATTTATAAATATTAAAATTTGCACAATACTGCTCTAAATCCTCTTCTTTTGGTGTAAGCTGAACTGTCAATTTCTATTGACACATTCGTTGGAGATTTTGTATACATTTGACTGATGTACCAAGAAGAGCAACCACAATAATTAAGGTAATTCAATTATACTAACTATGCCACTTGATTGAAATCAATATTTCTCTAATCACATGCTTTGGTGTTTAGGGAAATTGTTCTCTGAGAAATTCCAAGAAACAAATTGGTAGCAGGAAATTTGGAACTGTATATAAGGAAGTAGTGCAATCACTCCTTAAGTTCATATCAACACAATTCTTTTCTTCCTCTCTAGCGACAACATAAAATTAGTTATGTGATAACACACAACACACAGTCACCTTTCATGGCTATATCTTAGTCTCCTTAACTCAGGTGAGAACTTGATCATTATGGAGATAACCATTGTTGAGGAAAATTTCAATATTTCAATGCACATTGCATACAGGGAATGAGGTGGCTAGGGGTGGAAGGAGTAGGAGACAATCTACTTTTTTGTAGGCAGAGATAAAGATGTGGTACCTTAGAAACTGACACAGATGTGGGTAAGGCATGGAACATATTTCAGCATCCTTTGAAATGTTTCAAAACATAGTTCTTAGTGTAGACACAGGATGAAAAGTCAAGTTCCAAATGGAATTTTCTACCTCTTCTTCTTATTTCCCTTTTATATAATGACAACCCTGGATTCAAATGACCAAATTAGTCAATTGTGTAAAATCTGTAAATGCCATAATATACCTACAGTCAAGTTTCTGTGCATAAATTTGAGGATGTATGTTTTTATAGTCATGCTTCAGTGTGTAGATTCTTTAAAACAATGTCACATTTAATTTTTTTCTCACTTTGAAAATAAAAAACTCATCAGCATGATTAATGTATTGATAAAAATATGCAAAATATTATATGTCTTTATAAATTAAGATTGATGTACAAATTATGCTGATTTCTATCTTAAGAATAGACTTCTTAGTAAAGGCTGTCAAATGGATCTATGAGTATTCATTCAGAATATCTATATTTTGTTTAACTTATATTACATAACCCCTGCTCTGAAACATTTTCTACATTGAAAATGAATAGCTATGTGCACTAAATCTTTTATTATCATGATTCTTCAAAGTAAGTATCTAAACAACATTCAGAAAGTGTGAATAAATCTGAAAGATTCAACAAATAAAAACTTCAGATACAATAATGAAGAAATTAGGATTATTGACTCCTTAAATATCTTTGGAACCACATTGCCTGTACATTAAAAAGTGTGTCATTTCTTATCCATACAATATATACACTAGTAAGAGTTGATAAATGACTTTAGTAGCCTGTGGTGATATGTAAGGAAAAATAGAAATGAAAGCCATTTATGAGATTGTGGAGAATAACATATGCATGTAAACTTTTTGCCACGATTTCAGTTTGTGAAAAAAAAATATACATTTTGTTAGGTGGGAATGTGTAAGAGAAAAATGACTATTGTTGAATTCATAGTTTAAATAGGAGTTAGATAGGAAGTCAGAAAGAAAAATGATCAAGGAGAGAGCAGCCAAGAGCAAGAAGTAAGCTGTGATTCTAAAATGAAAGTAAGGGAAAGTGAAACCAAAGGTAGATAGAGATGACACTGAAAATAGAGTGTGATAAGGAAAACTAGGATCATAAACTCACAATTTTACACACTGCACTTCTGTTAGAAGTTGTAGGCAGGGGATCAAAAACTAAAATAAAACACGATAGAAAGAGAAATAACTGACAAGATGCTAAGAAAAAATTGTTTTATACGCTTGAATTTTGTATGAGCATGAGTAACTGGAGGTCAATTTTAGATATTCTCTCTTTGGAATGTTTTTAACATCAATAATCACCAATAAACCCAATCACACTCTCTTCATTCCCTTTTTCAAACGTGAAATGATATAAATTTGGGTTGGCAGGAGGCAGAATTGATTCTACTATCTCATGAATTTTTTATCTCAAAATATTAACTCATCACTGTGGCAGTTATTCTGTTTCTTCTCTGTGTGTTTGGGAAGGTATTAAGGTACATTAAGAAAACTAGAGAGGAATAAGTAAAATTAGAAGAACACAGACTTTTTGTTTGTTTACTTTTACAATTTTTCTGAGACTCCATAAAGTTGTCTGCTATATGTATCTAAGTTTAGACATTCAATTATAAACTATTTGTGTTAAAAATCAATCCTATTTTGCTTCCTGGTAAAACCAATAGGTGACCACCTTGTGAAAGCAGAACAAAGTAGATTTGGTACACAGTATTTATCCATGTGTGTATTGTGCTGTGGTAACCTAGTAATTAACATGCTATGGGCTTGAAAATGTTATTTCAATGATTAAAATAGAAGAGAAAGTTAACAATAAAAAACTGAGGACTAACATTTCCTAAACAACAACAAAAAATAATAGCAACAACAAAAAAACCTAAGCAGTTAGAGAAAATCTATCTATATTTATCTGTCTCCCTGGAGAAAAGAAAGGAAGGAAGGAAAGGAGGGAGGGAGGGAGGGAAGGAGGGAGGGAGGGAGGGAGGGAGGAAGGAAGGAAGAAATTAAAGTCTTCAAGGCCAGGAAGTACAGATTAATACAACTGAAGTAGCACAACTAAAATGAGGTAGGTAGAACCCTATTAAAAATCAGAAAGACAGGGCAGACAGCAGAAGCAAGAAGAATTACAATCCTGCAGCCTGTGGAACAAAAAACACATTCACAGAAAGATAGACAAGATGAAAAAGCAGACAGCTATGTACCAGATGAAGAAACAAGATAAAACCCCAGAAAAACAATTACATGAAGTGGAGATAAGAAACTTTCCAGAAAAACAATTCAGAATAATGATAGTGAAGATGATCCAGGACCTCAGAAAAAGAATGGAGGCAAAGGTTGAGAAGATGCAAGAAATGATTAACAAAGACCTAGAAGAATTAAAGAACAAATAAACAGAGATGAACAATAAAATAACTGAAATGAAAAATACAATAGAAGGAATCAATAGCAGAATAACTGAGGCAGAAGAATGGATAAGTGACCTGGAAGACAGAATGGTAGAATTTACTGCCACAGAACAGAATAAAGAAAAAAGAATGAGAAGAAATGAAAACAGCCTTAGAGACCTCTGGGACAATATTAAATGCAACAACATTCACATGATAAGGGTTGCAGAAGGAAGAGAGAGAGAAAGGACCCAAGAAAATATTTGAAGAGATTATAGTCAAAAACTTCCCTAACATGGAAAGGAAATAGCCACACAAGTCCGGAAAGTTCAGAGAGTCCCAGGCAGGATAAACACAAGGAGAAACATGCCTAGACACATAGTAATTAAAATGACAAAAAATAAAGACAAAGAAAAATTATTGAAAGCAACAAGGGAAAAATGGCAAATAACATACAAGGGAACTCCCATAAGGTTAACAGCTGATTTCTCAGCAGAAACTCTACAAGCCAGAAGGGAGTGGAATGATATATTTAAAGTGATGAAAGGGAAGAACCTGCAACGAATATTACTCTACATGGTAAGTATCTCATTCAGATTCAACAGATAAATCAAAAGTTTTACAGACAAGCAAAAACTAAGAGAATTCAGCACTACCAAACCAGCTCTACAACAAATGCTAAAGAAACTTCTCTATCTGGGAAACACAAGAGAAGAAAAGAACCTACAAAAACAAACCCATTACAATTAAGAAAATGGTAATAGGAGCATAGAGATGGATAATTACCATAAATGTGAATGGATTAAAGACTCCAAGCAAAAGACACAGGCTTGCTGAATGCATACAAAAACAAGACACAAACAGACTGAAAGTGAGAGTATGGAAAAAGATATTCCATGCAAATGGAAATCAAAAGAAAGCTGGAGTAGCAATACTCATATCAGATAAAATAGACTTTAAAATAAAGAATGTTACAAGAGACAAGAAAGGACACTACATAATGATCAAGGGATCAATCCAACAAGAAGATGTAAAAATTATCTATGCACCTGACATAGGATCACCCCAGTACATAAGGCAAGTGCTAACAGCTATAAAAGAGGAAATTGACAGTAACACAATAATAGTGTGGGACTTTAACACCTCACTTACACCAATGGACAGACCAGTTAAACAGAAAATTAATAAGGAAACACAAGCTTTAAATGACTCAATAGACCAGATAGATTTAATTGATATTTATAGGACATTTCATGCAAAAACAGCAGATTACACTTTCTTCTTAAGGGCACATGGAACATTCTCCAGGATAGATCACAACTTGCAACACAAATCAAGCCTCAGTAAATTTAAGAAAATTGAAATCATATCAAGCATCTGTTCTGACCAAAATGCTATAAGATTAGAAATCAATTACAGGGAAAAAAACGTGAAAAACACTAACACATGTAGGCTAAACAATACGTTACTAAATAACCTAGAGATCACTGAAGAAATCAGATAGGAAATCAAAAAATTCCTAGAGACAAATTACAATGAAAACACAGTGATACAATACCTATGGGATGCAGCAAAAGAAGTTCTAAGAGGGAAGTTTATAGCAATACAAGCTTATTTCAAGAAAGAAGATAAATCACAAATAAACAATGTAACCTTACAACTAAAGGAACTAGAGAAAGAAGTACAAACAAAACCCAAAGTTAGTAGGAGGAAAGAAATAAAGATCAGAGCAGAAATAAATGAAATAGAAACAAAGAAAACAATAGCATTGATCAATAAATCTAAAAGCTGGTTCTTGGAAAAGATAAAATAAATTGGTGAACCATTAGCAAGACCAAAGAAGAAAAAGAGGGAGAGGATTCAAATCAATAAAAATAGAAATGAAAAAGGAGAAGTTACAAGAGACAACACAGAAATACAAAGCATCCTAAGAGAAAATTGCAAGCAACTATATGCCAAAGAAATGTACAACTGGGAAGAAATGGACAAATTCTTAGAAAGGTATAACCTCCCAAGACTGAACCAGGAAGAAATAGAAAATATCAACAGACTGATCACAAGTAATGAAATTGAAACTGTGATTAAAAATCTTCCAACAAACAAAAGTCCAGGACCAGATGGCTTCACAAGTGAATTCTACCAAACATTCAGAGAAAAGTTAACACCTATCCTTCTCAAACTCTTCCAAAAAATTGAAGAGGGAGTAACACTCCCAAACTCATTCTATGAGGCCACCATCACCCTGATACCAAACCAGGCAAAGATATCACACAAAAAGAAAATTACAGACCAATATCACTGATGAATATAAATGCAAAAATCCTGAACAAAATACTAACCAACAGAGTCCCACAACACATTAAAAGAATCATGCACCATGATCAAGTTGGATTTATCCCAGGGAGGCAAAGATTCTTCAATATACATAAATCTATCAATGTGATGCACCATATTAACAAATTGAAGAATAAAAACCATATGATCATATCAGTAGATGCAGAAAAAGCTTTTGACAAAATTCAACACTGGTTTATGATAAAAACTCTCCAGAAAGTGGGCATAGAGGGAACTTACCTCAACATAATGAAGGCCATATACGACAAACCCACAGCAAACATCATTCTCAATGGTAAAAAACTGAAAGCATTTCATCTAAGATAAGGAACAGGACAAAAATGTCCACTCTCACCACTATTTTTCAAAGTAGCTTTGGCAGTTGTAGCCACAGCAATCAGAGAAGAAAAAGAAATAAAAGGAATCCAAATCAGAAAAAAAAAGGAGTAAAAGTGTCACTATTTGCAGATGACATGATAATATACTTAAAGAATCCTAAAGATGTCACCAGAAAACTACTAGAGCTAATCAATGAATTTGGTAAATTTGAAGGATACAAAATTAATGCACAGAAATCTCTTGCATTCCTATACACTAATGATGTAAAATCTGAAAGAGAAATTAAGGAAACACTACCATTTACCACTGCAACAAAAAAAGAATAAAATACCTAGGTATAAACCTACCTAGGGAGACAAAAGACCTGTATGCAGAAAACTAATGAAAGAAATTAAAGATGATACAAACAGATGGAGAGATATACCATGTTCTTGGATTGGAAGAATCAATATTGTGAAAATGACTATAATACCCAAAGCAATCTACAGATTCAATGTAATCCCTATTAAATTACCAATGACATTTTTTATGGAACTAGAACAAAAAAAATCTTAAAATTTGTATGGAGACACAAAAGACCTCAAATAGCCAAAGCAGTCTTGAGGGAAAAAAATGGAGCTGGAGGAATCAGACTCCCTGACTTCAGACTATACTACAAGGATACAGTAATCAAGACAATATGGTACTGGCACAAAAACAGCAATATAGATCAATGGAACAGGATAGAAAGCCCAGAGATAAACCCATGCACATATGGTCAACTAATCTATGACAAAGGAGGCAGGGATATACTATGGAGAAAAGACAGTCTCTTCAATAAGTGGTGCTGGGAAAACTGGAGAGCTACATGTAAAACAATGAAATTAGAACACTCCCTAACACCATACACAAAAATAAACTCAAAATGGATTAAAGACCTAAATGTAAGACCGGAATCTATAAAACTCTTAGAGGAAAACAAGGAAGAACATTCTTTGACATAGATCACAGCAAAATCTTTTTTGATCCAACTCCTAGAGTAATGGAAGTAAAAACAAAAATAAACAAATGGGACCTAATGAAACTTAAAACCTTTTGCAAAGCAAAGGAAACTACAAACAAGATGAAAAGATAACCCTTAGAATGGGAAAAAATATTTACAAATGGATCAATTGACAAAATATTAATCTCCAAAATATACAAACAGCTCATTCAGCTCAATATTAAAACAAACAAACAAACAAAAAAATCCAGAAATGGGCAGAAGACCTAAATAGACATTTATCTAAGGAAGACATACAAATGACCAAGAGGCACATGAAAAAATATTAAAAAGCAGGAAGATATTTTTTTACAGGAAAGCTAGACTACAAGGCAGGAGGAGGCAGTGTACTGTATTATCTAAAGGGAGATATAACATGTACTCCAAAGACCAAAGCAATCTTTTGGATTACAGTAAAAAATAGAAATGGAAAGGAAATAAATGACACGAAGCTGTTATTTCTCAGGCAGGTTGAAAAAGCAGATTTAGAAATATGTATTCAGATAAGAAAAACCTATAAAAAAGCTAAGGCATTAATCATGGAAATTTATAATTACACCAAATGCCAACAAGGCTGACTATAGGATGATGCCTGTGGAAGGTGGCACACCTGAAGAAAACTGAATGTATAATGTAAAGATAATATTCATAAAGAAAACATATCTGTATGTACACTGGAGTTAGATTTTGGAAACAGCCTCATAGAATTATGATAAATGTGGTTGGTATAAATAGAATCAATAGGAAAATGAAAAAAAAAAGAGAAAAAGAAAAGACAGTAATACATAGTGATTAAATATCAAGACAGTTTTATATAGTTCAGTGTAAGAAATTTCACCATTCAGTAGATTTAGTGAGCACCTACTGTACATAAAGCACAGAATTTTAGAAACTAATACAAAGATGGATGATCCATAGTCTCCAGACTCAAAAACTACAGTTTGGGGGCTTCCCTGGTGGCGCAGTGGTTGAGAGTCCGCCTGCCGATGCAGGGCACACGGGTTCGTGCCCCGGTCCGGGAAGATCCCACATGCCGCGGAGCGGCTGGGCCCGTGAGCCATGGCCGCTGGGCCTGCGCGTCTGGAGCCTGTGCTCCGCAACGGGAAGAGGCCACAACAGTGAGAGGCCCACGTACCAAAAAAAAAAAAAAAAAAAAAATACTACAGTTTGAATTTATGCAGTATTTACTGGTGTTTAGTGAGTATGCCAAGTGTTTAATTTATGATAGTCTATTTCTGCTGGGTTGAAAATAACACATACATTTCCAGCTGAGTCTTCTGATTCAAGTAACAGAACTCCACAAATCTTAGTTATATTAACAAAGAAGTTGTATCAATTTGATATGGGAACACACAGGCAAAAAGCACCAAGGTCACATAAGAAACTGAATCCTTCATCTGAAATACCAAAACAAAAACAAAGCAAAGCCAAGCAAGCCCTCTTTCACCTTGGCTCTTTCCAAGTATATAGTTTCTTAACTCAACTTTTTTCCATACGGTTGCACTAAGAAGCATTTTAGCATTGTGTACAGTTTCTGACCTCTAGTCACCTGTGTTTGAATTCTTGATCCACACTTACTGTGTCGTGTGGCAGAAGTTGAATTCCTGTAACACACTTACTGGGTCTTGGAGCAAATTACTTATCCTTTCTGTTTCTGTTTCTTCAATGTTAAATGGGGCTAACAATACCTGTTTCTCAGATTCTCTCCACAATAGAGGTGAAAGGAGGAAATATAATAATTATGAATTGTACCTAGCACATTGTAGGGGCTAAATAACCTTTCACTCTTTTCTATCTCCAAGGTGGTTGCCTTTCAGCTCTGGAGTTTTTATTTAATATAACCTTTAATTTTAGCAACATGTCAAGATTAAATTGTAATCTTTAAATCTCAAGTCTAAATTTCCAGAAGGAATAGGCCAATAATCATAAAATACCTAAGCATTTTTATAAATATCGATTATTTAATAATTATTATAAATTATAAGGTTACAAACTAGGTGGTTTTACAGCTGAATTCAATCTATACTTTATATAAGAAACCACAATTCTATATCTATTCCAGATAGTCAAGATCATAGAAAAAAGATGCAAACTATCTGGTTTTACTTTACAAAGTTACTTTAGCACAATTTTAATAGCAAAGCAATTTTAGCAGCAAAATAATGTTGAAATGCCAGAAATTCATTGGTATCTTGTAGAGAAACATATCCAAAGGCTTAATGATAGTGGGATCTTAGAGTATTTTATCATAGAAGACCTGCTCACACTCCCTGGAAAGGTCAAGAACACAGAGATTTTAACCAAGACTATGAGAAATAAATTTGTGAGAGGAGCCTCATCAACACTGAAGGTCTCTGTGGTGACACTTCTTTGTAAGTCAGACATTAGTGATAACTGCTACCATTGAAGTAGGATCGCTAAATGCAGTGAGAATGACAGAATCCTAGAGTGGCAAGAAGCAAGTGATGGTACTCATTCACCAAAGACAAGTTGATCATAATTACTGAAATGGACAGTGCAGGCAAAGCAGTAATCAGAATAGTTTTCCTTGCAGGGACCTTTGGCACTGGCTATTTCATCATGTCATTCCTAAAAATTAATATATGGGAAACCAACTGTGTTCTTCATGTGATTATTCAATGTGGTTTGAGCACATATAATGGGCATTTGGATTCTTAGAGGAAGAGAAGCTTGGAATGAGAAATTCCAGAATTTGATTTCTGCCACATTCTACTAACCAACCCAGTCAGAGTCAGCCCATATTCAAGAAGAGGGGAAATAATCTCCATTTCCTGAATGTGGGTGTTCATACAGGGAGGGAAGGAATTTATTGTAAGAGACCAACTATCGTGGTCCACACTCTGGCAACAATAACCACATCCCTCTTGTATGCAAAATATACTCAAATATTGTATTCATTAAATCATTGGTTGGCAATACAGGATCTTATCAGCAGGTGTGGAAGAAGCTTCTAATGTAGCACAATAGAAGCAACTTCTCAGGTGCATTTTCTAATTCGCCGAGATAAGTTATCTTCCCTAGAACATACCCACTTTTACAGTGGTGAAAAAGAGACAGCATAATCATAGCAGACATGCCAGCTCACAAGGGGGAAAATAAAAGACACAATACAGTTAATGGTGCATAGAAATTTTGAAATCAAACTGGACACATAGTGCTATTTCCTCCACTCCAGAGGTAAGAACTTTTCTTTGCTTGGGACTCAATTTTTCTCCCCAGGAGTAGTTATCAATGGCTGTTGACTTTCCCTCTGGAATTTTGACTCTTCCCTCTGATTCATCTTTTATTTTCCACTAGAAATGATCCATGTTTGCAGATAAGTATCATCCTCCGCTTGCAGGGAGAAGGATCGGGATCCAGTGACCTCTTTACATATTGAACTATGTTCCTTTTAGTCAAAGATGGTATGTCTTTAAATATTCTTGAGATCTTCCTGCATATCAAGTTATAATAAATCTGCTTAGGCAAAAGTCTCAATCAGAAATATATTTGAGAGGGTGACCCTCTCCCTACTTTAGACTGAGATACAGGGTGCTATAGGACAACAGTCATAGAATTCTTAGAAGTATTTCTGTCTGGGTCAGAGCATCTATAAGGCAAATCCCTAAATCTTTCCAACATTTCAAAAAAGGTTCTTACAGACATATTTTGATCTCATCTTTTATCTGAGGCTACAATTTATGGGAAAAGCTGTGGATTAGGATTTGATCTTTGGCCACAGGCTTTAAATAAATCATTAGTTAATTTATTTTTGGAGACTATCTTGTGGGCTGGAGAAACTGTAAATGATATATAGTTTGATTTTCCATCTTAGTATATCCTTGTGGAAAATGTTTCCCTAAATTTGCCCTGAAAACAGAATAGTCCCTTTTCTAGTTCAACTCTCCTGTCTATAGCTTATATATAACTAAATGAAACCAGTTGACAATTTCATTATTTGATCTGGAAATATGTTACTAAAGTATCAAATTCATTAGGTATATTTTTTTGAACCATAATGATTAATTTATTACATCAACTTGGCTAGACTATGGTATCAGCTGTTTGGACAAACAATAGTTTAGATGTTGCTGTGAAGGTATTCTTTAGATGTGATTAACATATAAATCAGTAGACTCTGAGTAAAGAAGATTACCCTCCATAATGCAGGTAGACCTCACCCAATCAAGTGAAGGTCATAAGCCCAAAGATTGAGGTTTTCTAAAGGAAAAGAAATTCTGCCAAAACCTTGAAACATATAAATCCTGCCTGAGATTCTAGCCTGCTGGACTGCCCTGCAGATTTTAGACTTAAGACTGCATACAGTATCAGCTCTTACTTGAATTTCCAGCCTGCTACCTTGTCCTATGAATATCGGAATTGCCAGACACAACACATTCAACTTTTTAGTGGCTTAAAACAAGAACAATTTTTCTCTCTCTCATTGTTCTGCCAGCTGACTAAGGAGGTTAGGTTGGTGGTTTGTTTATTCTATATAATGTCAGCTAGGGCTAAAACCCAGAGAGATTGGTTCTCTCCCATCATTGCAAATAATTTTAAGAAGAAGGGAGAGGAAGCTACCAGTTGGCATACAGCCTGGGATCAGAAGCCCCAGGATGTCATATATGCCACATTCTACTAGGTAAGGCATTACAGGATAAGACAATATTGAAGGAGAGAATCCACCTCTCTATGTGCATAGATGTAGAAAAAGAATTAATGTTGGTCACTCATGTGGGAAAGGAATTAGTGATGGCCATTGCTAAATACTCTCCACCACGACAAAATTACAGACATCATAAAAAGGTGAAATATGAAACTTATCTATAAAAATGATATGTGAGAAAGAGGTGCCTGCTATCTCCACTATTATCCAATAGTTTGTAAGTCAGAGATAATGTAATCAAATGGGGAAAAGTAAATGTGGCAGATTTTATTTTTTAAAGATGGTTGCAACAATATTTACCATTCTACATACTCTTTCTACAGTATATCCTTGATGTTCCTCCTACTGAATAATAGGGTTTATATTGTCTTCCCTAGAATATGGGCAGAGCTTTATAACTACCTCAACAGCTAATAGATACTATGCACTTTCAAGACAAGATTTTTTAAAATACCATTCACTTCTGCTTTGTTTTCTTGCAACTCTCGTGTTTGTAAGCCATTCACCATTTTGTGAGAAAGCCCAAGCAGTCACATACAGATTTTCTGGTTGACAGCCACAGCAAACACTACAGTCAACAGCCAGCATCTACTGCCAAATATGTGAGTGAATGAGTCCTTCCAGATGAGTCCAGCTCTTAGCTACTAAGCCATCTCTAGCCTTTGAATATTCCCACTTGACTCTGGAGATATTTTGAGGGAGAGAAAATCATCTGCATTATACCCTTGTCCAACTCATGACCTACTGACTCTGTGAAAATAATAAAATATTTGTTGCTTTAAGTTTTAAAAATTTAGTTGACATGTATTTTCCTGCAGCAATACATAACTGAAACAGTAATCCTTGGAAAAGAAAACAATTAAATTAAATTTGCATGTTTATAGTTGTCTTAACAATCAATAATTTTTTGTATGTTTTCTTTTTTGTATGTTTTATATTAGTCTTCACAACAATTATATTTGTAGTTGCTATAGATTCCCATTTGACAGGGGAGGTAACTGAAGAATGGTATGGTTATGCAAATTCTGAAAAATCAGGAATTGACAGAGCTGGAATTTGAACCCAGCTGTTTCACTCCAGAGCATGGATGTTTATCTTCTATCCCAGTGTCCCTAACAATAAAACCCAAGAGAAAGGGAAAGGAAAGCTCCAGAAAGAGGAATCAGAGAGAACAAGAAATGACCTAGAAAATAAATAGAATTCAACACAGTAGAGTTCAAGAAAGGAGGAATAAGGCTGGTGAATTAAGAAACAAAATGAACTTTATTGAAAACAGTGATGGACACAGTGAATTTCATTGTGGCTGAGAAGCTATGCCAAGTATCCATGAGGTTGTGTCCTGAATAAGTGATTTTTTTTTTCTGGCTATATCTCAGTCATTGTAAGAGAATCATGAAATTTGTTATCTTTTCCAGAAGTAACTAGAAAACCAAGGCATTGTTGACCATTTACCTTTTTTTTCTTAACATTTTCTGTATTTACTTTCCATGCATGGAAGATATGCAACAGTAATTATTGTCTATTTCAAGTGTGATTTTTTTAACATCTTTATTGGAGTATAATTGCTTTACAATGGTGTGTTCATTTCTGCTGTATAACAAAGTGAATCAGCTATATGTATACATTTATCCCATATCCTCTCCCTCTTGCATCTCCCTTCCACTCTCCCTAACTCACCCCTTTAGGTGGTCAAAAAGCACGGAGCTGATCTGCCTGTGCTATGCAGCTGCTTCTCACTAGCTATCTATTTTACACTTGGTAGTGTATATATGTCCATGCCTCTCTCTCACTTCGTCCCAGCTTACACTGCTCCCACCCTGGGCCCTCAAGTGTATTCTCTACCTCTGAGTCTTTATTCCTGTCATGGCCCTAGGTTCCTCAGAATCTTTTTTTTTTTTTTTTTTTTTTTTTAGATTCCATATATATGTATTAGCATACAGTATTTGTTTTTCCCTTTCTGACTTACTTCACTCTGTATGACAGACTCTAGGTCCATCCACCTCACTACAAATAACTCAATTTTGTTTCTTTTCATGGCTGAGTAATATTCCATTGTACATATGTACCACATATTCTTTATCCATGACTCTGCTGATGGACATTTAGGTTGCTTCCATGACCTGGCTATTGTAAATAGTGCTTCAATGAACATTGGGGTATGTGTATCTTTTCAAATTATGGTTTCCTCTGGGTATATGTGCAGGAGTAGGATTGTTAGGTCATATGGTAGTTCTATTTTTAGTTTTTAAGGAACCTCCATACTGTTCTCCATAGTGGCTATATCAACTTACACTCCCACCAACAGTGCAGGAGGGTTTCCTTTCTTCCACACCCTCTCCAGCACTTACTGTTTGTAGATTTTATGATGATGGTCATTCTGACCAGTGTGAGATGATATCTCATTGTAGTTTTGATTTACATTTCTCTAATGATTAGTGATGTTGAGCATCCTTTCATGTATTTGTTGGCAATCTGTATATCTTCTTTGGAGAAATGTCTGTTTAGTCTTTTGCCTATTTTTGGATTGGGTTGATTGTTTTTTTAATATTGAGCTGTATGAGCTGCTTGTATATTTTGGAGATTAATCCTTTGTCAGTTGCTTCATTGGCAAATATTTTCTCCCATTCTGAGGGCTGTCTTTTCATCTTGTTTATGGTTTCCTTTGCTGTGCAAAAGATTTTAAGCTTCATTAGGTCGAATTTGTTTATATTTGTTTTTATTTCAATTTCTCTAGGAGGTTGGTCAAAAAGGATCTTGCTGTGATTTATGTCATTGAGTGTTCTATGTTTTCCTCTAAGAGTTTTATAGTGTCTGGTCTTACATTTAGATCTTTAATCCATTTTGAGTTTATTTTTTGTGTATGGTGTTAGGGAGTGTTCTAATTTCATTCTTTTACATACAGCTGTCCAGTTTATCCAGCACCACTTATTAAAGAGATTGTTTTTTCTCCATTGCATATTCTTGCCTCCTTTATCTAAGATAATGAGATCATATGTGCATGGGTTTATCTCTGGGCTTTCTATCCTGTTCCATTGATCTATATTTCTGTTTTTGTGCCAGTACCATACTGTTTTGATTACTGGAGCTTTGTAGTACAGTCTGAAGTCCAGGAACATGATTCCTCCAGCTCCATTTTTCTTTCTCAAGATAGCTTTGGCCATATGGTGTCTTTGTGTTTCCATACAAATTGTGAAATTTTTTGTTCTAGTTCTGTGAAAAATGCCACTGGTATTTTGATAGGGATTGCATTGAATCAGTAGATTGTTTTGGGTATACAGTTATTTTCACAATATTGATTCTTCCAATTCAAGAACATGGTATATCTCTCCATCTGTTTGTGTCATCTTTAAATTCTTTCATCAGTGTCATATCTGCATACAGGTCGCTTGTCTTCTTGGGTAGGTTTATTCCTAGGTATTTTTGTTGTTGTTATTGCAATGGTAAATGTGAGTGTTTTCTTATGTTCTCTTTCAGATATTTCATCATTAGTGTATAGGAATGCAAGGGATTCCTGTGTATTAATTTTGTACCCTGCTACTTTACCAAATGCATTGATTTGCTGTAGTTTTTTTCTGGTAGCATCTTTAGGATTCTCTATGTATGTACAGTATCATGTCATCTGCAAACAGTGACAGTGTTACTACTTCTTTTCCAATTTGGATTCGTTTTATTTCTTTTTCTTCTCTGACTGCTGTGGGTAAAACTTCCAAACTATGTTGAATAATAGTGGTGAGAGTGGGCAACCTGGTCTTGTTCCTGATCTTAGAGGAAATGGTTCCAGTTTTTTACCATTGAGAACAATGTTGGCTGTGAGTTTGTCATATATGGCCTTCAGTATATTGTGGTAAGTTCCCCCTATGCCTACTTTCTGGAGAGTTTTTATCATAAATATGTTTTGAATTTTGTCGAAAGCTTTTTCTGCATCTAATTAGATGATCAGATTTTTTTTTTTTTTTTTTTTTTTTTTTTCTGTACGCAGGCCTCTCACTGTGTGGCCTCTCCTGTTGCGGAGCACAGGCTCTGGACGCACAAGCTCAGCATCCATGGCTCGTGGGCCCAGCCTCTCCATGGCATGTGGTATCTTCCCAGACCAGGGCATGAATCCATGTCCCCTGCATCAGTAGGCAGACTCTCAACCACTGCACCATCAGGGAAGCCCGATCATATGGTTTTTATTCTTCAATTTGTTAATGTGGTGTATCACATAGATTGATTTGCATATATTGAAGAATCATTGCATTCCTGGGATACACCTCACTTGATTATGTTGTATGATCCTTTTAATGTGTTGTTGGATTCTGTTTGTTAGTATTTTGTTGAGGATTTGTGCATCTATGTTCATCAGTGATATTGGCTTGCAGTTTTCATTTTTTGTGACATCTTTGTCTGGTTTTGGTATCAGGGTGATGGTGGCCTCATAGAATGAGTTTGGCAGTATTCCTCTCTCTGCTATATTTTGGAAGAGTTTGAGAAGGATAGGTGTTAGTTCTTCTATAAATGTTTGATAGAATTCACCTGTGAAGCCATCTGGTCCTGGGCTTTTGTTTGTTGGAAGATTTTTAATCACAGTTTCAATTTCAGTGCTTGTGATTGATGTTTATATTTTCTACTTCTTCCTGGTTCACTGTCAGATGGTTGTGCATTTCTAAGAATTTGTCCATTTCTTCCAGGTTGTTCATTTTACTGGCATATAGTTGCTTGTAGTAATCTCTCATGATCCTTTGTATTTTTGCAGTATCAGTTTTTACTTCTTTTTCATTTCTAATTCTATTGATTTGAGTCTTCTCCCTTTTTATCTTTATGAGTCTGGCTAATGGTTTATCAATTTCATTTATGTTGTCAAATAACCAGCTTTTAGTTTTATTGATCTTTGCTATTGTTTCCTTCATTTCTTTTCATTTATTTCTGATCTGATCCTTATGATTTCTTTCCTTCTGCTAACTTTGGCGGGTTTTTTTGTTCTTTCTCTAATTCCTTTAGGTGTAAGGTTAGGTTGTTTATTTGAGATTTTTCTGGTTTCTTGAGGTAGGATTGTATTGCTATAAACTTCCCTCTTAGAGCTGTTTTTGCTGCATCCCATAGGTTTTGGGTCATTGTGTTTTCATTGTCATTTGTTTCTAGATATTTTTTGATTTCCTCTTTGATTTCTTCAGTGATCTCTTGGTTATTTAGTAGCATATTGTTTAACCTCCATGTGTCTGCACTTTTTACAGATTTTTTCCTGTAATTGATATCTAGTCTCATAGCATTGTGGTCAGAAAATATACTAAGATTTCAATTTTCTTAAATTTACGAAGGCTTGATTTGTGACCTACTATATGATCTATCCAGAAGCCTATTACATGAGAACTTGAGAAGAAAGTGTATTCTGTTTTTTTTTTTTGGATGGAATGACATATAAAAATCAATTAACTCCATCTTGTTAAATATGTCATTTAAAACTTGTGTTTTCTGGGCTTCCCTGGTAGCACAGTGGTTGAAAATCTGCCTGTTGATGCAGGGGACACGGGTTCGTGCCCCAGTACAGGAAGATCCCACATGCCGCAGAGTGGCTGGATCTGTAAGCTATGGCTGCTGAGCCTGCATGTCTGGAGCCTGTGCTCCACAACGGGAGAGGCCACAACAGTGAGAGGCCCAAATACCAGAAAATAAAACCAAAAAACTAAACACAAAAAACAAAAAAAACTTGTGTTTTCTTATTTATTTTCATTTTGGATGATCTGTCCATTGGTGAAAGTGGCGTGTCAAAGTCCCCTACTATGATTGTGTTACTGTTGATTTCCCCTTTTATTGCTGTTAGCATTTGCCTTATGTATTGACGTGCTCCTATGTTGGGTGCATACATATTAACAATTGTTATATCTTCTTCTTGGATTGATCTCTTGAACTTTTTGTAGTGTCCTTCTTTGTCCCTTGTAATAGTCTTTATTTTAAAGTTAACTTTGTCTGATATGAGAATTGCTACTCCAGCTTTCTTTTGATTTCCATTAGCATGGAATATCTTTTTCCATCTCCTCACTTTCAGTCTGTATGTGTCCCTAGGTCTGAAGTGGGTCTTTTATAGACAACGTATATCTGGGTCTTTTTTTTTTTTTAATCCATTTGGCCAGTCTATGTTGTTTGTATGTTCCTATTACCATTTTCTTAATTGTTTTTGGGTTATCTTTTCCTTCTCTTATGTTACCTGCCTAGAGAAGTCCCTTTAGCATTTGTTGTAAAGCTGGTTTGGTGGTGCTGAATTCTCTTAGCTTTTGCTTGTCTGTAAATGTTTTAGTTTCTCCATCGAATCTGAATGAGATCCTTGCTGGGTAGAGTAATCTTGGTTGCAGGTTTTTCGCTTCCATTGCTTTAAATATATCCTGCCATTCCCTTCTGTCTTGCAGAGTTTCTGCTGAAAGTTTAGCTGTTAACCTTATGGGGATTCTCTTGTATGTTATTTTTTGCTTTTCCCTTGCTTCTTTTAATATTTTTTCTTTGCATTTGATTTTTGATAGTTTGATCAATATATGTCTTGGTATGTTTCTCCTTGGATTTATCCTGTATGGGACTCTCTACACTTCTTAGACTTGATTGTCTATTTCCTTTCCCATATTAGGGAAGTTTTCAACTGTAATCTCTTCAAATATTTTCTCAGTCCCTTTCTTTTTCTCTTCTTTTTCTAGGACCCTATAATTCGACTGTTGGTGCATTTAATGTTGTCCCATAGGTCTCTAAGACTGTCCTCTATTTTTTTTTTTAAGTGGTATGCAGACCTCTCACTGTTGTGGCCTCTCCCGTTGTGGAGCACAGGCTCCAGACGTGCAGTCTCAGTGGCCATGGCTCATGGGTCCAGCCACTGTGCGGCATGTGGGATCTTACCAAAAAGGGGTACGAACCCGTGTCCCCTGCATCGGCAGGCAGACTCTCAACCACTGCACCACCAGGGAAGCCCCTGTCCTCTATTCTTTTCATTCTTTTTTTCTTTATTCTGCTCTGTGGTAGTTATTTCACCTATTTTATCTTCCAGGTCACTTATCTGTTCTTCTGCCTCAGTTATTCTGCCACTGATTCCTTCTAGAGAATTTAAAATTTCATTTATTGTGTTATTCTTCATAGTTTGTTTGATCTTTAGTTCTTCTAGCTCCTTTTTAAAACTTTCTTGTAATTTCTCCATTCTATTTCCAAGATTTTGGATCATCTCTACTATCATCACTCTGCATTCTTTTTCAGGTAGACTGCCTATTTCCTCTTCATTTGTTTGGTCTAGTAGTTTTTTACCTTGCTCCTTCATCTGCTGCGTATTTCTCTGTCTTTTATTTTGTTTAACTTTGTGTGTTTGCAGTCTCCTTTTCTCAGGATGCATGTTGGTAGTTCCCATTGTATTTGGTGTATGCCCCCAGTGGCTAATATTGATTCTGTGGGTTGTGTATGCTTCCTGGTGGAAGGGACTGGTGCCTGTGTTCTGGTGGATGAGATTGGATCTTGTTTTTCTGGTGGGCAGGACCGTGTCCAATGGTGTGTTTTGGGGTGCATGTGAACTTATTATGATTTTTGGCAGCCTCTCTGCTAATGGGTGGGATTGTGTTCCTGTCTGCTAGTTGTTTGGCATTGGGTGTCCAGCACTGGAGCCTGATGGTCATTGAGTGGAGCTGTGTCTTAGCATTGAGACAGAGATCTCTGGGAGAGCTCTCACCAATTGATATTATATGGGTCCAGGAGGTCTCTGGTGGTCCAGTGTCCTGAACTCGGATCTCCCGTCTCAGAGGCCCAGGCCTGACACCCGTCCAGAGCATCAAGATCCTGTCAGCCAACTCACCTCAGAAGAAAAAAATAAATAAAGAAAAAAAAAGTTTTTAAAATAAAAAATAATTATTAAAATATAAAAAGTAATAAAAAAGAGAGAGAACAACCAAACCAATAAACAAATCCACCAGTGATAACAAGAACTAAAAACTAAACTAAGATAAAAATAAAAATCAGAAGCTAGTCAGTCACACACAGCAAACCCCAAATCTACAGTTGCTCCCAAAGTCCACCACCTCAATTTTGAAATGATTCCTTGTCTATTCAGCTATTCCACAGATGCAGGGTACCTCAAGTTGATTGTTAGGATTTAAACCACTTCTCCTGAGGCTGCATGGAGGAATTTCCTTTTCTCTTCTTTGTTCGCACAGCTCCTGGGGTTCAGCTTTGATTGGCCTTGCCCATACATGTATGTCCCGCTCTGGCATCTCTCTGTCACTCAGACAGGAGGGGGTTAAAAGAGCGGCTAGTTAGGGGTCTCTGGCTCACTCAGGCCAGTGGGAGGGAGGGGTATGGAATGTGGGGGGAACCTGCATTGGCAGAGGCTGGCATGATGTTGCAACAGCCTGAGGCACACTGTGTGTTCTCCCAGGGAATTTTTCCCTGGGTCACAGGATCCTGGCAGTGGCGGGCTGCACAGACTCCTGGGAGGGGAGCTGTGGATGGTGACCTGTGCTTGCACACAGGACTCTTGGTGGTTGCAGCAGCAGTGTTATCATTTCATGCTCCTCTCTGGGGTCTGCGCTGATAGGCATGGCTTACACCTGTCTCTGAATCTCATTTAGGTGGTGTTCTGAATCTCCTCTCCTCACATACCCTGAAACAATTGTCTCTTGCCTCTTAGGCATGTCCAGAGTTTTCCCAGATTCCCTCCCAGTTAACTGTGGCACACTAGCTTCCTTCCAGCTGTGTTCATGCAGCCAACCCCCGTCCTCTCCATGGGATCTGACCTCCGAAGCCCAAGCCCCTGCTCCCAGCCCCTACCTGCCCTGATGATGAGCAGACAAACCTCTCAGGCTGGTGAATGCTGCTTGGCACTGATCCTCTGTGCAGGCATCTCTCCACTTTGCCCTCTGCACCCCTGCTGCTGCTCTCTCTCTGTGGCTCTGAAGCTCTCCCCACAACCTGCTGTCTCCACCAGTGAAGGGGCTTCCTAGTGTGTGGAAACTTTTCCTCCTTCACAGCTCCCTCCCAGAGGGGCAGGTCCCATCCTTATTCTTTTATCCCTGTTTTGTCTTTTATCTTTTGTCCTACCCAGGTACCTGTGGAGTTTCTTGCCTTTGGGGAAGTCTGAAGTCTTCTGCCAGCATTCAGTAAGGGTTCTGTAGGAGTTGTTCCACATGTAGATGTATTTTTGATGTGTCTGTGGGAAGGAAGGTGGTCTCCGTATCTTACTCCTTTGCTATCTTGAAGATCCTTGACCTCAAGTGAGATTTTGAAAGAGGCCACTCTCCATTAAATATGTAATTCTGTTTATGTGTTTCTGAGTGTGTGTGTGTGTGCATATGTGTGTGCATGTATCTTAATTGTAAAGAAACATCAAGAGTCTGTTTGGCTTTCAGTAATGAAGATAACAATCAAGCCTAGAGTTTTGACTTAGTCAAGTGTATATGTGGAGTGCCAATCACTGTGTTCACTTTAGGCCACATGAACTTGGGGTGTTTTTATTATATCACAGTGGAGTCACTAGATAATAATTGAAAAATATAGGTCTGTATCAGAAATCATGGTTGGATCTATGTACATATGATACTTAAACCATAAATACAACTCATTTTTATCTATTTATCAATTACCCCAAATATAAATAGACATTTACATATCATATATTCCATACATCTACAAAGTTGCTTTAATGAAATTCTGAATACAATATTTTTTATTAAAGTAAATGTGTATACTGTAACTAAAATAGAGGGGAATTCACTCTTAGCTAAGTATTGTAATAATATACTTGGGGTTCAGTAAGGAAAATATAATCTCTTCTAGGCATTTCAAACAGGATAATATCTGTTCAGAAAAATAGGTGCTTACAAAATAAGGTGGAGGAGTTAAAGTCAGAGGTGGAGGAAAGGTGCTTTGATCTGTCAGTTTTGTCACTCCTCACTAGTTCTTAGGACACCAGTAAGTTACTTTTGCCACCTTACTTACTGTCACTGACCAGATCAAGAGTTACAAGTAATCCCACCAATGCAGTTGTCTGCAGAACCAAGGCAAATAATTTGCAAAGGAACTCCTAGTTGTTAAAAAACCCTATGGAAGCCCATGTGGCTGCTTGTCACTGCTGGAGAAAGATTGATGATTTCTGCTTCCCTTTGGTTTTTAGAACTTATGTAAAGGGCTCTCACTGAAAAAATGACAATCACATCCCAATACCTGGAGGCAAAACATTCTGGCAAACACATTGGTCTTTCGGAACCCATGATAATGGGGAGAACAAAGGAGAAAGTAGAAATAAATTCTATTTTGAGTTAAAATAACCTTTATGGCTACATTAAAAGAATCTGTTCCCTCAAGATTTTATTTTACACTGAGGTTATGAGCACATCTTTTTATTTGCTTCTTAAATGATTGTTCTCTCTTTAAAGTTGTGTCTATACCTAACTAAAGAGAGATGGGCTAAAAAATAAAATGAGGTTGATATCAATTATAATTTGAGCAGTCTGAACATGAGGTTGGAACTTTAGCAAAATGCACTGTAGAGGACAAGAGTTGAGGAGTTGGAAGTTTGAACCTACTACACAGAGGCCAACCACTATAAGGGGTAGTAGGTGGGGCAGTGTACAAAGTAGTGACTTGTTCTGTGAATCAAATGATGTTCAGTGATCAAAGTATTCCAATCTGTTAGTTAGTACATAACATATTGATGAAGGACAAATTGCCGTTGATCCATACCAGTTCAACATTCATCTCAAATGTCTTCCTTTCCAGCCTACACTGACATCATAGAACCACTCAATCTGTGTTTTAGACTACAACTCTATGCATATTTCCAAAATAATACTTTCCCCATATCTACTGTATTTCTCTATCCATATGTATGTTTCTTTCTTTAGACAAGAACTCTTTGAAGTTAAAGATCATGCCTTTTTAAACTCTTTGGTGAGCTCAGCTTAGAAATAACAGGATTTAAAGTGTGAAATAGTTAACCTATGGCAGAAAACTAACTTCAAGAACTGGACCGAACATCTTGGGAAGAAAAAAAAAGGGAGAAAAAGAGAGGATAAGAGGAATTCATGCTCTGTGCATGTGTGTGTGTGTGGAAAAGGGATGTTACAATTTCAAGTCTTGTGCAAACTATTAGAGCTCATTGCCGACTTGGCAATGGTATTTTATGGGAAATTAAATTGAATTCAATACTAAAGAATATTTTCTAACTTAAGAAATATATAGTACTTCCTGTCCTGGCCATAACTGGGCACTCCCTCCTCTGTGCTCTTTCATGACACATAACACTTAATTACCTTATTGTTTATATCCTTCTGTGTTTTATTATATTTTTAAAACCCGTGTGTTTTATGGGCCACATAACTGCTTTTGTTTCTTTTTTTATCTCCTAAACACTTAACACAATGCCTACAGTATACTGGGTGTCCCTGTGACTGTCTATGTTGAGCTTTAGGAGAAAGAAGTGAATGAATTAGGTATAATTTTAATCAGTTTTGAATTATTCATGTTTTAAACAACACTCCATTGCATAGACGTGTACACTTTGGAAAAAAATGTAGAAATCGGAAATCCATGGGGTGGTGATATTACCATGTTAAAATGTCAATTTCCAAGATCATCTGTGTTGGAAACTTGACTAATATTTTTTATTATGAAATCATGGCTTTAGACCTTGGCCACAGGCATCTGACAAACTAAACAGAAGTTCTAATGGACAGTCCAACCCTCTTAATCACCTGTCTCAGACGTGCACATTAGAACATTCTAACTGAGAAAGAGCGAGATTTCATTTTTTAAAGCACTGAATTGGACATGTATAAGTCATAGATAAGGTACAATAGGTTGAAGACTTTGGGAAAGATATTTCATGGGAAAAAATAATGTTTTTTCCCAAAATTCACAGAAAAATAGATAACAATTTGAGAATAATTAAACACACATACATGCACACATGAACTTACACATAGTTTTGAAAACTATATCTTACTTTAAAAAAACATGTTTGATAAGTTTGCAGGAGAGTGTATAAATTATGTATTTTAACAGAAGCAATCAGGATAAGAATATGTATATTTAAGATAATTAGGAGATCAGTTTCAAATAAATTTAAATTTTCCAGCAAATCTCTCTTGTACTTCAGGTGACTTTACACTGGCAAAACGGAGAATGAGTCTGTAAGCCATTTTGATTCCATGGTGTGAGAGCTCTGATTTCTAAAGAAAGTATAATAAATGCAATTTTTGATGCCATTAATGTTGCATTTACATATTTATGCTAATATTTGTTTTTCATAATTACATAAAAAATATGCAGAATTGACAGTGTTTTTTAAACTAAGAATGGCATTCCCAAACTATTCTTTGTTACATATATATGTATATATACATACTACAAATATATTACTAATAGCATACTATGCATATATTATATTAATATAATAGTATATAAGTATATATAAACAAATATATAAATATATACTTTTTCTGCATATGGAATATCCTTGGTAATGTGACTTCCTGGACATTTAGAGAACCCACATATTGTACTCCACAATGTTCCCCATGATTCTCTAGCTTTGATACGGCTATAAATATTACATCTCTATTTAACCTGTTCTCCTAATTACTCCTGTTCTATTATTTCTTTCTCTGTCTGCCTTTCTCTTTCAACTTCTCTGCTTCAGATTGGAGAAGATCCTGAAAATGGATTTGAGGGCAGACCCCAAATCTAACATACAGCCCCAAACTACTTAAATCAATGTATGTTTGAAAGGACAAAACCCAACAAAGACAGTAACAAGAAAGAAAAATACTTAGGCTTGCCTTCTTTTCCCCCATTACTATATATCATATCATCTAATATACTTTACAGATGGGAAAGTGGGAGATGCTTCTAATATTTGTAATTCCTAAGAGATTCTTTTTAACTAAAGTCATTGTAGTTTCCTTTTTGAGCAATAGATAATTATGTAACATGAGATACTCAAGTTTCTGGCCTTGTATTTAACATTGAAAACAAATTTTAAAATTCTACCAAGGAAATTTTAATTACTATTTTTTTAATTGACAACAGACTTATCATGCATGCCATGATTCTATGACATTTATAACACCACATAGATTTATGAGATGAGAAAATAATTCTTGTTAGATTTGATGAAAGGACAACTAGGTAGTGTCCCAGTTAGTACAAATCCCTCAAGCAGTGTATGCTAGTGTTTGGGGAAGTCAAGGAGGGGTAGTCTTGGGCAATGTAAAAGAGGCTTGGTAGGTCTTTGTAAGTATTTGGAACTTTAAGTGTAATTAGAAGTCATGAGAATGGTGAGAGTGAGAGAATTTTATGATCACTTTAATTAAAGATTAACTGTAGAAAACTGTTTTCAAAACATTACTTCAACATAAGATATATAAATATATATATATACATATAGATATATTAATATATATATATATATACATATAGATATCTTATCTATAGATATATTAAAATACATTTTCTAAAATTTTTTATTCATTTCATATCTGAACATTATGTAAAATATGGAGAAAATGTGTTGATATATTAGCTTCAAGGGCAAAGGCAACCAAGAATCCTTTAAGATGAGCTACTGCTTGTCTTTTAAAAGTTGCAGCATCCTATTGATACTTTGTCCTAGGGTGACATTTTAAACTTCTCTGATAAAATGTAGCTGTATATATTTCGGTTAAAATAATTAAAATTAGTTTTATTTTGATATGTTCATGCCTATAAAAAATCAACTTTTATAAAAATAATAACACTAATGTGTATTCTTGAAGAAACAGAGAATCGTAGAGGTTGAAGGGATTGCCCTGAGTCTTAAGCTAGCTTGTGGTAAAAAACAGACATGAGCTCTCATTTTCTAATCCCAGTGGCCAGGAGTCTTGTCATTTCATCAGCCCTCTTGAAATACTATTATTGTGAATTTCTACACAGTCTTGCCTATGGTAGACATGGGCTAAGGAGACTTGATCAGCGGTTCTCCATCAACTAGAAGTTAGTAGGCCTCTATAGATTTAGGTATTTTTTACATAATTACTTTTGTTTTGTTTCTCAAATGAAAATATATTTTTTATTGTTTTCATTTTTAGGTTTATTTAAATTAGCATTACATAGTCATAATCAACTATAATTGGGATTTATAAAAAATGTTGAGTTATATACACACAAATATGATTCAGTTTGAACCATCGATTTTGCCATAACAGAGTTATTACATATTATTTTATTTACAATGACTATAACATTGTCTTACTTATGAAGTCTTAGTATGCCTCCAGCTTCTTTTTGTGTTATTCTCTGGGATCCTTATATGTTAATACAAGAGAGTTTATGAACTCCTACTGTTACTATATGGTATTTAGTTCATACCAGGGCTATGCAGTTTTCACTGAAAATAATTATTAGTTTCTATACTTTCCTTTGAGCTCTTTCTTTCTCTTCCTCTTATTCTTCTTTGGTAATTTTATGTCTTTCATATGCACACTCTATGACTTGAATTACACAGCTATATGTGTATTGCTGTTGTTACTTCTATTTCTAACTCCACTGTGTGGTACTCAGTCACTCTCATGCTGAATGCTACACAGAAACTTCTGTAGCCTATCTTAGTCTCTTTTAGTACCTCCTTGATTGGATACATAAATTTTTGATCCCCAAAAGATGGAAGAGATATTCTTTTGCATGAGGACTACAGAGGGATTCCCAAGGCAGTTGCTGGGACTTAACTCTAACCCACCATGGGGTTCCATGATTCACCATGGGGTAAAGTGGAAAAGTCCATATAATTTTTATAAAAAGCTGGATGGCTAGTCCCTTTTATACTGCTTATAATTTATGTCAAGATGAGAAGAATAAAACATTTATCCTCTCAACTCACTTTCTTATCTGTAGTATAAAAATAATAATTCTTACCCCCTATGATTATTGTAAGAAGGGATCAAAATTTGATTGAATTGCTAAAGTACTCATCAGGTTGGATATTTTTCCTTTTCTTTTGTTTTCTTCTTTCTTACTCTTTTCTTCTCTCCTTTATTCATCATTCCCCTTATCTTCTTTCCTCATTGTTATTCATTCCATCTTTCAGGGTTTTTAGGAGTGAATAGATTACTTAGTGAAATGAGTACCATTCATAGCCACAAACATCACTAAACCCTATGCCAAAATGAAAGGTTATTGCAGAATCCTAAATATAATACCTGAGTTCTTCACACCTTCAAGGAATAAAATAAAGATTTATACCAAATGACTTTTCATCTGCCTTCATACTTATTATATTTGCAAATTTCCTCTTTGGCACAGTATATTGATATTCCTATATATTTAATGCCTTTTCACATATTGTCTGGTAAAAAGAATTTATAGAATACAACTCTCTGGCCCTGGAAAAACATATAAAACCATGCATAGGATGTTAATACAAACAACCATAATTTCCTGTGAAAAAAAGTCCTCAGCCCACTCTTCCCAGCTCAACTCCGTATGGTCAGAGATGCCTGCTATAGGACTTACCATGACAAAACATTATGAACAAATCTTAAAAAAAAAAAGTTGTGTTCCACAGGTGTGTAACCCAAATACAGTCTGTAGCAATCATGATAAATCAGGGTTATGGGCCACATGGAAATCTTAACTTTTTGTTAATGAGGGAGCTTTAAAATATATATATATATATGGATCACCCTTTATTTCAGCTTCAGTTGAGTTGGTCAAAACGTTTGTTTGTTTTTTTCTATAAGATGGCTCTAGAAGTGCTTAGTCATTTTTATATTCATTTGAAACAATTTTGTTAGATTGTATTGTGACAGCTGTCATATCAGCATGCATTTAAAGAAACTTATCAAAATTGGTGATTTTTGTGTAGCCATTTTAATATTGAAGATGGAAGAATAAAGCAACATTTTCAGCATATTATGCTAGATTATTTCAAGAAAGGTAAAAAAAAGGTAAAAACACAACTGAAATGCAAAAATAAGATTTGTGTAGTGTATGGAAAAGGTGCTGTGACTGATCGAACATGTCAAAAATGGTTTGTGGATTTTCGTGCTGTAGATTTCTCATTGGATGAGGCTCCATGGTTGGGTAGACCAGTTGAAGTTGATGGCAATCAAATCGAGACGTTAATTGAGAACAATCAACCTTATACCACGTGGGAGATAGCTGACATACCCAAAATGTCCAAATCAAGTGTTGAAAATCATTTGCACCAGCCTGGTTACGTTCATCGCTTTGATGTTTGGGTTCCATATAAGTTAAGTGAAAAAAACCTTCTTGACCGTATTTCTGCCTGAGATTCTTTACTTAAACGTAGTGAAAACATTCCGTTTTTAAAACAAATTGTGACAGGCAATGAAAAGTTGATACTGTACAATAATGCAGAATGGAAGAGATCTTGGGGCAAGTGAAATGAACCACCACCAACCATACCAAAGGTCAGTCTTCATCCAAAGAAGGTGATGTTGTGTATATGGTGGAGTTGGAAGGGAGTCCTCTATTATGAGCTCCTTCTGGAAAACCAAACAGTTAATTCCAACAAGGATTGCTCCCAATCAGACCAACTGAAAGCAGCACTCGATGAAAAGCATCTGGAATTAGTCAACAGAAAACGCATAATCTTCCATCAGGATAATGCAAGACCACATGCTTCTTTGATGATGGCAAAAACTGTTCTAGTTTGGCTAGGAAGTTCTGATTCATCTGCTGTATTTACCAGACATTGCACCTTTGGATTTCCATTGATTTCGGTCTTTACAAGATTCTCTTAATGGAAAAAAAAATTCAATTCCCTGGAAGACTGTAAAAGGCACCTGGAACAATTCTTTGCTCAAAAAGTTTTGGGAAGATGGAATTATGAAGTTGCCTGAAAAATGGCAGAAGCCAGTGGAAAAAAACGGTGAATACACTGTTCAAAAAGTTCTTGGTGAAAATGAAAAATGTGTCTTTTAGCTTTACCTAAAAACCAAAGGAATTTTTTGGCCAACTTGTACATAAGAAGACAAGGGGAGACCGTGAAGACAAGGAAGAAATAACGTGTTACTATAGTAGTTATATTGCCAGAGATAACTATGTATTCTTTGAACCACAAAATTTCATGAAGTGGCCTCAAATGTGAATGCTGAGAGCACATTATGAGTTTTGAGGATTTCTAAAACATCTGAGAAAATACTCTGGAGAGACATTATGGAGTGGGAAGTATGTAGTTTAACAATTTGAACAAGTGAAAATTTCCTGAGATTAAGACTCAGGAAGTTGCTTCAATGAAATTTTATTGTTACTATTGTTGCTTATACCTACACTGTTTCTCATATTATAAAAAGAACATCAATATAAAAAGAGTGTGAGAAATATATAGATGAATTATTTTACTTATTGCTGTTTTATGTCATTCTTTTATTTGTTGGTGACATTACTGACTGATCAGTTTCCCGTAGTGAAAAACGAATAAAAATTTTTAAAATATCCTTACCATAATAACATGACCAAGAATGTTTCTTCATGTTTTTTTTCAAATTTATTTTAATTCCCTTAATTCCTTATGTCATATGAAGTACAATGATTTCACAAAATCAGACTTTACCAATGCAGTGAAATTTGTCTCTGTGCCCCTATTGCTCATCCATCATTCTTGATACACTCAGATTTGTCTTTTCACTTTGCACTTACCTCTTATTCATCATATTTAATGATGCACAAAAAAATTGTGCAATAAAACTCATCATAGCTGTCGTTTATCTATGTCCAACTCTCATTGTTTTCTATTAGAAATGCATGTTTTAAGCTTCTCCATATCTATGTGTATTTCTCCTCATTATTTACTATTGTTTTGCCCTCATCTTCTTTCCTTTGTTTGTTCATTCCTTCCTTTCTTACCTTTTGTCTAAGATCCCCATTTGGAGCTATTTCGACCAGATATCCTTTAATCACTGACATTCACTTACTGAATGTTGCATCTTTGTCACAGTAGATATTTTGCAGTTACTATTCATGACACATTCTTTTTATTAATCTTAAAGTACAGCCTTTTGAAAAGATGAGTGGTCTTCAAGCATCTTTTCCATCCTGATAAAACTTAGCTTTAAGAAGACTGCATGTGTGAATGCCAAATAAAATATTAAGTACCCACCAAGCATTTTTATCAGTCACTCTCTCACTCCAGAAAAACCAAAGCAAACAGAAAAACTGGGCACCAAAAAAGCAGTCTCAGAGAAGAGAAGGAAAATGCCAGAGAGGTGCTGTTTTTTGCTGTGCTAATTACATGAACATTTTAATGTAGTACTACTTAGAAAAAAATCCTTGGAAATATGAAGCTGTATGTAATATCTTTCTTTACATGCAAGACTGAGAATTGAGAGAATTGAGACAATTGTCCAGAAAACTAGGCCCAACAACTATTTCACTAGAAACTCAATGATAATGAGGCAAATTTATATGTGAAATTGTGATTTATCCTTGTTTTTCTTATCTGGACATTTCTTTCAAATCTCTTTTTCACAGTATAGTAGTGGGCAAAACCTCAGCATGAAAGAAGCATTTTAAGTCCATTTTCAAGTAGACTGGATGAACATAGAATCAAATTTGGCTTAGGTGTCATTCTTCCTGTCCTAGAAAGGAAAGTTGCTTTGTGGTCTTTGATTTTGTGCCTCTAAGTTATTGGTTAATATTTTGCTTCTCCAAGGAGAGAGAATTTTTAACCACAAGTAAGGGGCTTGAATTATTTATTTATTTTTTTATATTTCAAAGTGCTCACCACTCTTCCTGGTTTTAATTATAATTATGTCAATTTGTTATGTTTACTCTATAATTACAATAACTGTCCTGCATTTGTTTTTAATACAGTTGAGAGAGGAGCTGAAAAGTTGTATACTGTATGTTAATGATGCCATAAGAGCACATAGAATCAGTGTGTATTTGTTCAGTAGAATTACACACTAAGAAACCTCTCAGGAATGGAAACAAAGGTAAGAAGTGTGTTCCTAAACTTGAATTATGAAATCAAATATGAATATTGCATAGCATGAAAGGAAATCTGATTTACAATGTAGGTTCACAGTATAGTGTGCTCTTCCTTACCCATATTGTGGCTCAAGTAGTCTAGTTACCTAACATTTAAAAATCAGTGGTATCTTGAATAAGGTAGGTCTTGAGAGTATTTTGCTTCTTGGAAACAGAGGTATAGGCAGATAGTCTCATGTAATGTTCCTCAGCTTCCTTAGCACATTGGTCAGAGTATGACCTTAAGGACTAAAAAGAAATATTAAATTCATTTGCTTCTCTTTCTGCAAGATGTAGAAGACATTAAGAGTCTTCAGATATTCTAAATTGAAAAGAGAAAATATATGTCTTGAACTCACAACGGTTCTATGGGTAATTAGAGCAAGTAAATGTATGTAGGATTTGGAAATCAATTGCTTTAGGTTACATCTTGGTTCTTCTGTTGACTTACGTGTGTGACCTTTTGTATGTTACTGTGCATTTCTGAACTTCAATGTTCTAAGCTGTAAAATATGGTCGTGACAAAATTATAACAAGAATTAAGTCAATATATGTGAAGTTAATCACATACATTGTGAAAACTGTGCAGACACATTGCTGACATATTTTAATTCTTAATTCCTATTAAAATATCTACAAATGAGATCATTAATCTCAGTCTTTAAAAACCTTAAAAACAGAATTAGTCTTGTTTACTGTAATAAAGACAAAGACTTCATTTTTGATGTTTGACCACTAACATCTTTCAAGCTCCCTCCTTCTCCTTTACCTTTTACTTCACAACTGAACAAAGTTGTGAGAAAGCTGCCTGCTCCCTCTCTTGGTGCTGGTGGGAAGTTCAGACCATGCATGTCCCAGTCAGGACAGGGGACATTTACTCTTGCACCATCTCCTAACCATAAGTAAAACCAGAGTCATCCTTCCCCAGTGATGTTTCTGATTTCACTCCAGACCAAACTTGAACCCTTCTCCTTGGGAATCTTTAAATGTTTACTGTGTAAATAATAAGCTTTCTTTCATACATATTGGCATTTATGTGTCATTCATCCCAACATTCACATAAATTCTTGGGATGGGAATGAGGGCATGGAGGTTAGGTGGCTGCCCAACCCCCAGCACTAGGTACCCAAATAAAACATGTGCTCTGTGTAGCCAGCAGAGTAGCTGGTTCCCCATAACATTCCTTAGGACTGAAATGCCAAACTATCTTGGTTTTCTCCTGTTTTAAAATGGTTTATTTTCAGAGTGCTCAAGAAAGATTGGTATAGAAATAGAAATTAAAAATACCTTATTATTCTTACTCCAAAGGCAGGTGCTAGAAAAGTTGATAACTGAATATTCCTCACCTACTAGGACTTTGGTTAGTACCTACACATTGATGATCCAGAAATGGGAACTGGCTATGTTACAGCAGACTAATAATTATGGTGGGCTAAATATTATGCTTGCCATGAAGATAATAATGGTGAACAAGACTAAGGCTCTACACTTTCATGTTCCATATGGTCTAGTAGGATAGATAGAATAATAAGTGGTTAAAATAATGGATGATATATGCTATACTAGGGTTATTATGGTATGCCTTGAGAAATCATACCAGGGGAATCTCACATAGTCTGGAAATAATGAGTAGATTAAGAAAAGGTGTAGATAACAATTAGGTGATAAAGCTAGAAGCAGTGGGATAGACTAATCCAAAAGGGAGAATGAGGTTTGCAAACACCTTGAAGCAATAAAGGGCATAGAATATCCATATGTCCAGACTTAGGACAATCTAAATTTCCAGCTGTTATATTGATGTGATTATTAATTATGCCCTCATAAGTGTGTCTTGGATCTGGCAAAAAATATAAATATATTTAGCCAAACCAGATGAATGGAAACATAAAGTAGTTTAGTATGAACTTAACCTTAGACATAATTTCTTCTTCTAACCATATTATTTGCTATTCTTTTAAACATAGAATAAAGCATATCAAAAAAATGTTCTGCTCAAATAAGAGTCATGATTGCAAATAAAATTTAGTATACATCCGACAAGCTTCTCTTAATTGTAGATAACTTCTTATTTCTTCAGAATGAACAACTCACCTCTTTTAGTACTAGTGTTTTCCTGTTGTCCTTTCACATCTCTCTCATTAAATAAGCTTATTCCCTGACATGGCCCCTATAAATCTTATCAAAAAGAATTTTTTATAATATTTTTAACTCACTGCCAAAAAGAAAGAAAGAAAAAGAAAGAAAGCAAGAGAAGGAAAGAATGAAGGAAAAAGAAAATAAAGGAAAGAAGAAAGGAAGGGGAAAACAAAGAAAGATAACCACAAATGCTGTTACAGTATTTCAATGTATGCCTGGTGACTGAAGAGATAACTTAAAAGTTTGTCTTTCATTTCTACATCTCTAATGAAGGAGGAAAGGATCTTGAGAAATTCAATTTCTGCCCTTAGACTCTTAGTTTGATTTGTTTTATTATGACCAAAGCAGGAGGGAGCTGTTTCTTGAGAGAAACTTCAGTTTAGAGAAAATTCAGGAGTGAGGAAAATGCTGTATGTTCTGACGAAAAAATAAGTCAGGTTGGGCTTCCCTGGTGGAATAGTGGTTGAGAGTCCACCTGCCGATGAAGGGGACACGAGTTCGTGCCCCAGTCCGGGAAGATCCCACATGCCGCGGAGTGGCTGGGCCCGTGAGCCATAGTCATTGAGCCTGTGCGTCCAGAGCCTGTGCTCTGCAACGGGAGAGGCCACAACAGTGAGAGGCCCGAGTACTGCAAAAAAAAAAAAAGTCAGGTTTATATCTGATCTTTTGGCCTAAGTTAATGTTTAATCAGAGATGTTATATAAAGTTCATTTATTAACATATCTAAACTAGTTAATATATTTCAAAGAGTATATAAATGGACTGATAAAACACATGTAGCAACACTTAATGTCTCAGAGATTATATGTATGCTTTAGCCTGTAAAACTGGATGAGAAAAATTGTGCTTATTAAATATACCTGTATGCAATTAAAAACCCTTTTAGAAATCATTAGACTATAAAGGTGAAATGAATAAGCAATTCTGTCAAAATGATTTGACATTAGCACCTACAATGATACTAATAAGAAAAGAGGATTAGAAAGACATTAGAAAGCTAACTTACAAAGAGCATAATGAAAGGCTATTTGAATATCAGTCATTTTTTCATGTTTATGTTCCATGGATGAATATAGATATGATTGAATGTGATTGATGGAACTTACAGAGTGTAGAGATTTTAAGAACCAAATATTTGGCTGGATGTGTTTAGAAGCATGTAAAAAGGAACCCAGGTGGTCAGAGAATAGCATAATATGGCTAGCTATATAAGAAATAAATGAATGAAATGATATTTTCATGTTCAAAACCAAATATTGTTAGGGTAAAACATTTAGGAAATAAGAAAATTAAATGAGTGGAGTACTTATTATATGCTATGCGTCTTAAATAAATTCATTTCATTTAGGCCTCATAGCAATCTTACAAGTTGAGCCGAATATCTCACAATGGTAGTTTTGCCTAATATGTCCCATTGATGTTTTATTTGTCAGGAAGAATATTTTAACAAAATTTGGGAATTTAAATTCCTTTGGGTGGAGCATTTGCTCTCCAGTTTTATTATAGACAGCCACCTCTTTTCACACTTTTGGCCCTCACCCCCTTAGCCCCCAAAGACCTTCACTGTGGTAAGAATTAGTACCTTGATATAAGAGGAACAGAAGCTGAGGCTCAGAGAATTAAAATATCTTTCTCAAATTTAAACACCTAGCATCAAGCATAAAAGGAATCCAGGCAAAAATTCAAGGACCTTCTACATTCAACAATTTTTCCCTATATTTTCATTTTTACTTCCATAGTAGGAAGTATTATGGCTCTCTAAAATGCTCACATCCTAATCCCTAGAACGAGTGAACATGTTACTTTGGCAGAGGGAAGTCAGGTTGCAGATGGAATTAAGTTGTTAATCAACTGACCTTAAAATAGGGTGAGGATCCTGTATTATTCAAGTGGTCCAATTGAGTTGCAAGAGTCCTTAAAAGTGGAGAACCCTTCTTGCTGGGTCAGAGAGATGAGATAGAAAGAGAAAGAGAGATCCAGTGTGAAAGGAACCAGACCTGCACTTGCTGGTGTTGAAGATGGAAGGAGACACCATGAGACAAGGAATGTGGGTAGCCTCTAGAAGTGGGAAGCAGTTGACAGAAAGAAACAAAGATTTCAGTCCTACAATCTCAAAGAACTGAATCCTGCCAACAACCCAAGCCATCAGAAAAGTGATTCTCCCCGAGAACCTCCAAAAAGGAGCAGAGGCCCGCTAATACCTTGGTTTTAGCATCATGAGACCTGGGTTGGGCTTTTTACCTACAGAATTATAAGATACTAATTTTTTTGTTTGTTTAAGATGCTAAATTTGTGGTAATTTGTTATGGCAATACTAAACTAATATAACCACAAAAGGAAAAGATTATGAATCTGATTTCAGGGCATCAATTAGACCAAGACTGAAAGTGGGTGGTACCATTGCCTTAACATCTTAAAACAGGCTCTCTTTCTCACTCTTTCTATGCCTGGAACGGGGAGGGGGTGTTGGGGGTGTCTGGGAGGTATAGCACAAGATCCTTCCTGTGGCTGCTTTGCTCTTTCTCTCACTTAGTTGGATCCTGGACTACTCCAGCTATAGCTGCAACCTGAGGGAAAGTGCACTCATGTGGACAAGTAAACTCCATTCTCTCTCTTTTTGGTAATGTGATGCTTGTGCATGCCGGGGCTTTCACTTGGATGGGTAGTGGGAGGGGTACAAAATTAGGTTCCCTTGTTTTTGAGACCTAAAATTATTTAGATTTTACTACATAACATTTATAAACAATGACATGCCTAGCTACCAAAGTCTTCTGCTTGTGGTTTTGGGGCCAAAACTAATAATACAATTTATTACTACTAAAAAAGGACTAATAATAAAATTTTATTTTTTTCCATCTGAAATTGTTTTTTTTGTGTGTGTGTTCAACTTAGCTATGACACTTTGTGGCTGTCTTGGTTGATGCAGATTTTGAATACTTCTGGGTTCCCTGACCCTTATCTTAATTTCTAACAGATTTGCACATCGGTGTCTCTGGATTCTCCCATCCCGTGTTTGTTTCACAATACAATTCCTCCTAGTCCACTACGTGATCCTCCGTGTAAAACTGACAAGTAGGATAATTACTACTCACAGCTCAGTGCTCTGAATATAATATGGCTATTCCAGAAATAGGGGAGCTTCTATAGAGTCATAGAACATAGGGCATAAAGACAGATTTATTTCTAGTGTTTACTGACATGGTGAGAACACTTGTTAGCATTTAACGAGAAAACAACTAAATCACACGTCTTAATAATACATCCTGATTTATTTTATAGTAATTATCTCAAAGCAAGAACCATTTTCTAATAATAAAAAAGCAATTGATGATTTAACCTTAATATAATCTTATTTTAAGTGATTTCATTGCTATAGAAAAAACTTCTGCTATAGTGAACATGTGAAGATAAAGGAAATCTGGCAAAGACATGGTGCCATTTTTCCAATTGTTTAGGGTGTGAAATTCTGCATTAGAAAAGGAAAGACATTCCCTTTAGGTGGGCTATATTTCTGGGAGGGCCTAGTTCCAGTTACCTGAAAAGTGGCCAAATTTTCAAGTCCTTGGGAAAAAGGTGATGGTGTTTGTCTCCAGATGAACTATTATTAGTGCTTGAAGATTCAGTAGACTTTCTAAAGACTCTTGTATTTCTAGTCTCCATTTAAAAATATACGAACTAAAATAGAATTTCATTTGGTTCAGTACAATTACCCCCTCCAAATTCCACTGAATCCACAGATACATTTGAGGCTAACACTGAGATCCTCCATTTATTAAGGGGATAACTCAGGGGGACTCTCCTAAGCCAGTGGCTCATTGTGTCAGTCAACTCTGAGCTAGAGAATTATGATTTTGAATTTGTTTGTTTATTTATTTTTATTTTTGGCTGCATCAGGTGTTCATTGTGACATGCAGGATCTTTGCTGCAGCATGTTGGATTTTTGTTGTTGTTGTTGCATCTCATGGGTTTCTCTTTAGTTGTGGCGTGTGGGTTTTCTCTCTCTAGTTTTGGTGTGCAGTCTCCAGAGCATATGGGCTCTGTAGTTTGCGGCATGCAGGCTCTCTAGTTTAGGCACGAGGGCTCAGTAGTTGTGGCATACAGGCTTAGTTGCCCCACGTCATGTGGGATCTTAGTTCCCCGACCAGGGATCAAACTGGAGCCCCCTGCATTGGAAGATGGATTCTTTACCACTGGACCACCAGGGAAGTCCCTTGAATTTTTACTATCATATTTTGTAATAAAGTTATTCAGGAGTACTTACGTGTACTGAGTTCCCACTATGTGCCATGGACTAGAACATTTTTACAACTGTTGACTTTCTAATTCTTTTTACCAGCCCAGTAGTTAGACACTATCATTCCCATTTTCAGGGGAAGGACACTGAGATAAAGTGAGATTACGAGACAACTTTCAAGATCATCTAGAAAGTTAAGTAGCAGTCTGAGTTTTAAATCCAAGAATGCCTGTCACGTAACTCCATTTTTTAAGTGATCTATAGTGTCCAACATGCAAAATTCTAAAGGAAAGGGGTAAAATCATAATACTGGCAAACAAATACATCTCTCTAATCAGAACTGTGTCTAGTTTTTTTTTCCTTTTAATTTCTCTATGTTTAGTCTTCTGCAGATAGCCTTCTCAATTGCAGATGGAGATAATCTCCTGTGGGGAATTATCTAAAGAAAATATCCAGAAAAAAAGTATTTCATAGAACTTAAATTGATAATTAAAACACCGCCATGATAGTTTCCAAGTTTTGAGGGAAACTTTCTCTTCACTTAGACCAGCTGATCTGTCCCTGCTCTGTGTTTGCCCCGTGGAAAATGGACTATATGATTATTATCTATCTATCCACCAGTCTTTCTCCATGAGATTATGAGATAGTTGGGGGCAGGCACTGTGTGTTTCTTAACATCACAAGGAACATTAAGTGCTCAAAAATATGTTTTAGAAGGTGAAATTAATTTCAGTGATGCAAGGCCCTCACCCAATACAAGCCCACTTCTAGGATGTCAGAGAGCTAAATATTTCTCAGCAATAAAGGACCCCAAAGATTTAATACCAAACCTGTGAAATATAATGGATCTTCTTTATTTTTTTCCCATTTTCTAATTTCAAGATAATATCCTATTTAATTGATCTCTGCATTTCAAGTACATTCCTAGGCATGATGTTTAAAGAGAAGTAGGAGTTTTCAAAGGCTTATTCTTATCAGTACATTAAGGCAGTGTTCACATCCTGTGTCATATTTTCTTTTCTGATGCTTTCAACAATGCCATACTCATAGGTATATTTTTCTTTCACTTCCCTTCTTCTATTAAGCAGCTCCTACTCCTACAAAGAAATAAAACTCTGCATCTCTGCCTCTCTCTCCACCTCCCTCTCTCTCTGTCTCTTTCTCTCCCCTCCCTTTCTGTCTGCCTCTCTGTCTCTGCCTCTCACTCTGCCTCTCACTGATGCACACACACACACACACACACACACAGTGCTTTCCTTGTTTATTCCCCTGGTAAGTGTGGCTATGTCTACAATGGTAAAAAAATATGTAAGAGAAACTGGGTTATCTAGGATTGAAATTTGTGATGAAAAAAATTGGTGAGTATAGGAGAAAGACACTTCAGGAAGAGCAGCAAAGCGGTAGAACAAAGGGAAAGACTAAATCTAGGGTCTCTAAAAATAGCCATGAGTCTAGAAAAACCAAATTTAGCTATAAAGTTAATTGTTTTCCATAATTTTATTTCCTAAGATCATGAAAATATATGTGATACATATCCTATCTAAACTTTTTTTTCCAAATTAACCACTATAATTGTACACCTGCTTTATATGATACTGATATTGATTTTGTTCCAGTTAATTTTACATAGACATTACACCTGTCTCTCTCTAAAGGCAATATTTATTACAGCAACTGAAAGGCATAATTTGATAGAAAACATAAACAGCGTAAATAATTAGCTGATTTACAACTTGTTTTAGATAATATCTTCACTTATTTAAATAATTAGTGAAATTGAATTCAAGATAAAAACCTCAGCTTAATTTGAACTTGTCCTTGAAGCTACTGTCTGACCCATTTGACACATTACCTATTGAAATATTCATAAGAAAAGAGAAATTTTAAGCTTTGTGTTTAAGGTGACTTTTTTTAGTTGACTTTAATTTTTTAAACTTCCCTTCTTTTTTATATTCCTTTCCCTAGATAAAAACATCTTGAACATATCAATACAAATTACTTTAATTCACTTTCTCTGAGAATGTATGTTCCTTTAACAACAGACTTGCAAGACCTCGGTGTATCTCTGCTTTTTGGACTCCTCTTCAAGCAGTGTCTAATTCATTTTCTTTCTTTTCTGTTATTCAAAATATATGTAAACATTAAAATATAGCCATTTCCTATTAGGTAATGAGGTTTGCTTTAAAATAATAATACTCCCCTTAAGACAAAAGATTATGAAGATTAAAGAAAATATGATTACAACTGAAATGTGGTCCAAATTGCCCCTTCTTCTCAAAATAAGCTTTGACCATTAATTTGAGCTTCTGTATAATAGGGATGCTTACTGATTTATGATATAAGTATGCACATTAGTAGTAGGACTATTTCTCCCTATTATAAAAGACGATTTGGTCTTCCCTGGTGGCACAGTGGTTGAGAATCCACCTGCCGAGGCAGGGGACACAGGTTCATGCCCCGGTCCGGGAAGATCCCACATGCCGCGGAGCGGCTGGGCCCGTGAGCCATGGCCGCTGGGCCTGCGTGTCCGGAGCCTGTGCTCTGCAGCAGGAGAGGCCGTGGCAGTGAGAGGCCCGCGTACCACAAAGAAAAAAAAAAAAAGACGATTTAACACAATTTTATGGGCCCAAAGGAAAGGAGGACAAAAATTTTCTATATTTCCTTTAAGTAAACATAATCATGTTTTTCTGTAAGAAAATTTCTTAGAATCTGTGTGTTTCTGTAATCATCAGAAACTTGCTTATTATATACCAAGATGTCATGCAGGGAAAATGTAGGTACAGAGTACTTCCTACCATGGCACTGCTTAAAATGTGTAAGTTTGGGAATATGGACTTGGAGCAGGCTTCCACAGCTACCTGCTCTGTCTTATTTACACTTACATATTTCATTCTAGCTTATTTTTTCAAACAAAATCAAGCATGTTTTTACTGCAAAATGAAAGAAAATGGAGAACAAGTCTTTTGTTTCCCTCATATGAACTCCTACTTCCTGTATGCTTAATGGAATGGTAGAGTTTTGTATATCAATTTTGTCTACCTTGGCTCCTCTGAAAATCTTGTATCCAAACTCTTCACACCTTTCGGTTCCTGAGGGACCACAATTTCCCTAGTAACAGTCATAGCAGACAAACACAACATGAGTTCCTATAGCCCATGGTCTTCTACTCCACAAGGAAACTGGAATTCACCAGGGGAAGTCCATGGCATTCCCAGAGTAAATAAAGTTTGACCTAGAAATTGTGAGTTACTATAAATGACATGTATTGTTCTTCCTTCCTGCTAAAATTGTATTTCATGTCACTAAGTGTCATTTTTTCAAGCAATAAAATTAAATTAGAAAAGAAGTCTTATCTCATCACTTTGGTAATGGAGACTACATCTCTTTGTTCAACAACCTTGTAGGAATCCTGATATTTGTATAAATATTAAACCCTGTGATCTTTCCTAGGAACATAAATTACCCTGCAAAGGATCTCTTTCTTCTACTCGATATAGTAATCTGAACCCAACAAAGGCCCAATGAGAGAGTTAAGACTGTTTTCCAAGTAGAGGTTTCAGGGTCAAGTTTAACCAAGACTCTTAACAGCTTTCCATACAAATATTTATCTTTCTAAAAATTTTGTGGGTTTCAAAATACATTCTGGAATACATTCTGACATGCTGCAACCGTAAAATAATTTTAAATTTAGGTCAATTTAACACTTTTATTAGGTGACTTCTGTGCTTCAGTTTCCATGCCAGGAGCAATGTTTAAATAGCTGTCTAGAACACAATCTCCACACTCCCCAACCCTGTCTGGCAGGGTAGATATGTAAATAGATTATATTACAGAGAGATAATGACAGTAGCACTAAATGTATCATGGAATCTATTTCTTTAATTCAACCTGGAGTTATTAAGTGCAAAATTTACTTCCAATAAATTGAATTAGAACACACCTTATTTATTGTTCAATGTTCACCGATTATAGAGTGAACAAAACCCTGCTGCTTTTAGTAAGAATAGTATTTTACTTACCATGAAACTCCTTTAAAGGATCTACCTAGCCAAGGCAAACACACACTAAGAACTGTTCACAGAAATTCCCTGGCCCTCTTCCCAATTCTTCTGTATCTTTCACCATTGGCTCTATTTGTCCATTTTAATAATTTGGACATGCTGTTCTGACTTGACTCTTGACCCATAGTCTAATGAACATTTTGGTTGTTGTTGTTCTTTGTTCTCTGTATTACAGGTGCAGATATAAACTCTTCCTTCCCTAGTATCCCATGGATACTACAAGGTCCATGGGAAGGAGCAGTACTCTCAGTGGTGTGTTGGTATATATTAAGCATCTGACTTTTTAAACATTTACTCTGGGAAAGTAAAACAAATAAATAAACAAGCCAGAGTTAGAGTATTTGTTGATTTCCATGCTGTAAAACTAGCACTGTGGCTGATATCAAGCCATCAGGATGATGTCACTGAACACAGTGTTGAGAAGTTCTCAATTGAGGAACAAGCTGACTCTAGCACATCACTGAATATTTCCTTTGTAATACAATTTTGTTATGGTACTTAAGTATAAGTGTCAAGTACATAACTGAAGACTAAGAATTTGTGACACTTGGTAGTGAAAATTAAAAAGATATCAACTACAATAAGGGAAGAAACAAAGTTAAGACACAGAGAAGGAACAGCCATTCTTGGGCAATGTAGAAATGGTAGAATTCAGAATCAAATACATCAGAGATTGTTCTGATTTCACCAGAGTGAAATTATTCCTCTCTTTCACATAAACTTTGCTTAACATATGTAACATTTAATGTGAACATTATAAACATTCACAAATATCTTTTTTTTTTCATCAAATTATCCATCAAAGAAGGATGCTACTTCTAGGCTCTCCTGAGTTTAACTGTGGCTATGTATCATTCTTAGGCCAAATAATGCAAACAGAAGCGACATGTAGGAAGTATCTATTAAAGAATATTTTGGATTTAACTATCACTGTCTGAAGCATTGCTTCTTGGTAGTAATGAAGCTATATATTTTGGTCCTGTCCTTTTAAAATGAGCAGGGCAGTTATAGAAGAGTGATTGTGACTATATTACAAAACTGGGGAAAATGTTCAATCTAAATCCACCTCACTTCCTGTATCAAATAAGAAGCCTGAGATTGAAAAATATTTCTAGGTGATTCTGATCTTGTCCTCTCTATCCTTTACTGTAAAACACTGAGGTAATGATTATGGATATCTTCACTCTATTACTCTTTATGACATTTTAAGCCAATTAGTTAAATTCTCAGACCTATACTATCTTCATCAAAAACATAGATAATGCCTCTGTCTTGATGGTGTTGTGAGGATGAATTAAAGTAAGTATGTAAAATGCCTGAAACACATATTCTTTTTCTGATTATTTCTCAGGGTATAAAAGCTATTCTAGAATTTTTAAATATGTTAAAACAAATTATTTTACCTTATTCAAAATGTCTGTGATTTTATATATTTGAATCATGTGGACTTTCAGATTTCACCTTTCCATGAGGAGTTCCAAATCTCCAATCTATGCAGCATTATGCCTTGTCCTTGCATATTTTAAAGTTTACATTAATAGGGCTTCCCTGTTGGCGCAGTGTTTGAGAATTTGCCTGCTAATGCAGGGGACATGGGTTCGAGCCCTGGTCTGGGAAGATCCCACATGCCACGGAGCAACTAGGCCCGTGAGCCACAACTACTGAGCCTGCGCATCTGGAGCTTGTGCTCCGCAGTAAGAGAGGCCGCGATAGTGAGAGGCCCGCACACCGCGATGAAGAGTGGCCCCCGCTTGCCACAACTAGAGAAAGCCCTCGCGCAGAAACGAAGACCCAACACAGCAAAAATAAATAAATTAATTAATAAACTCCTACCCACCCACCCACCCACCCCAAAAAGAAAAAGACCCTGTCTAGTTCAAAAAAAAAAAAAAAAAGTTTACATTAATAATTATTATCTCATTGCACTGTAACACAATCTTATTGATTAATTTGCAAAAGTTATTCACAATTAATTGACAAGAAAATTAATATTCAAACAAACTACCTGACTGCCCAAGGGCCATGGTAATATATCCAAGGTTTCTTGATTCTTTACTGTTCTTTCCATAAGTCCATGGTGGCTACAGTTTGATGATCAGATAAAGTAAAGATGGACATGAAACATCTCTTAACTGTAAATTTAAAAATAGTTGATACTCAGAAACAACTACATATTAAGAGCAAAAATTATTCCTACCACAGTGCCTTGAATTAGCCTGAAAATTTCACACCCACCTAACAATAGAATAGGTATATCTTTCTTTGGCGGCAAAAACTTCATTTTCATGTTGAATTGTTTTCTCTATTTCACTAGAGAGGACAAACTATAGGTTGCAACGTCTATTTCTTTCAAATTTGGTACTTTTCAGTTTGTCATTCCTGATGGTTGTTCATATTTGGTGGCTGTATGTTCTGATAATTTGCTATCAAGAAGATGTTTCAATATATTGTGCATCACCTGAGTCCTGCAATATATGTATATATGTCTATATCACACACACACAACTGTGAAGTGGTTGATTGTAAAGGCTCATTGAATCAGATTGGGGAATCCTTCAACAATCAGCTCAAATACTATCATCTTTATGAGAACCATTGATTAAGTCTTTTCCTATTAAGAATAGAAATTACACATCTTTTCTTCTCCTATAGTACCTCACACATGTCTCTGTTAGAACACTGTCCACACCACACTGAAATTACTTTTGTGCATATCGGTCCTTCCCAATTATCTTGCAATGCACTGGGAGCAGGAAGTATGTATGTATGTATGTATATATATATATATATATATATATATATATATATATATATATATATATATATATAAAATTACCATCTAATATTATCCTGGGCTAATAGTGGTGTTAATGCCAATTGTTTAAGAGTAGAATGAATAATTACTGAAGTCATGGGATCAAGAAAGATAGGACCTACAAACTACATAGCCTTTCTTCATGTTTCATGCTCATCCTGGCTGCTCAAACATCAAAACCCAATAAATCACCTCTAACGCATGTTCTTATTTTAAAACTTGTGTCCACTAAGGAAAAATATATATATACATAATTACTGGGGTAAAATGATAAAGTGGAAACCAAAGAATATAATTTTATTTTGATATTGTTAATCATACATTAACATATATTGTATGTGTGTGTGTGTGTGTGTGTGTGTATAAACTGTGCTCTTGGTAGCAGAATAGACCCAAGTATTTATTATAGAAGATTTCTCATTGTTATCTTACTAATTTTTTCAAAAATGTTAGGAAGCAAACTTGGGAGAGAAACTGAAACATTCACTACATAGATATCAAAATATCAGTACAAGTTTAATAATAATCATAAGAAAAATTGAGATTACAATTAAACATTTATTTGGATTTATGAGTAAAGACCCTGCATCTAGCTAGCTCCCATGATGTTCAGCACTTGCATACAGCTGATCAAATTCATTTTTCATAACCTATCTTGTTTATCTACCAAGCATTCATGATTCACACAATCTTTGTAAAAATGATAACTTTCCAACTCTCCACTTTCACATATATTCTCATGTCTGCATTCTAGCATTCACTCACAACCACTAATAATTAAATATATACACACAAAGAAAGAAAACCTATATTTAGTTAACCATATAGATCAATGCACAGGTAGACATGAACTTGCAAGAGAAACTTGTAGTGATATATGGATATATTTTCATAGTGAGGTATATTGATCAATTAGACATGTAGCTACATTTACAAACATAGAATCATAAATAAATGTAAATAAATTAGGTAAGATATTGTGGAAGGAGAAAAGTGAGCTGAGTGAATAGGTAGATTGATTAGGGAATAAGAAATAGGACTTTCTAAAAAAGTCAAATAGTCTGTATATGAGAGAATTGAAATAAGGTTGGAAGAGCAGCCTAGTGACCCATGAAGGAAATGGATACTGCAGTACTATGATCTTAAAATGAGAGCAGGAAAATATTAGTGGAATACATTTGATTGCTCATGCCAAGAACAATTCAGGCTAAAGAATGTGTTCTTGGGGTTGTTAAGTTGGAAATGGAGGAAGTAGAGATACTACATACTAAAATATTTATTATCAGTTTTATCTGCTCCAAGTAATATTTGAGGTCTCAATGAGAACAACATTGAAAGAAACTCATGCTTCCTACTTTCAAGTTTACATTTAAAATAGATTTTATATTTTCTGAGTTGCAGCTGGTGAATGGGAGACAAGAGTGACACACATGTAATATATCTACTGCATTGGATTTCTGAAGGGGTAGTAATGCTGGCTCCTAAAATCCAGTGATATACCAAAAATAAAATGTATTTAAATTATGTTATTGTTAATCAAATGAGATTGGTTTGCTTACAAAAAGGTATATATTGTTTGACTTCCTTGGAAAGGAGGAATAGTCTTCCTTAAAATTTAGTGACTAGTTTTTAACTTAAATTATCCCGCCTGCCTAATCTAATAGCTGAATACACTTTTGCTGCTTTTTCCCTTTCCTGGCCATTTCTTCAAATTGAATCAAAATATTTGAACTAAATTCCAATAATTTAATATTAAAGCATCCAAAGATATCAACCCAAAGAAATGAAAAAAAATAACATATTTAAAATAAATGATAATTTATAGTCATTTAGTCAAAAGTACAGAGCATCAACTAGGGAGAGAGAAAGTTGGTCTTTTTGAAAGATGTTATTCACCTGATTCCACCTTTTTCTAGTGTCATTTTTGCTGCCAAATTCTTTCATACAGATGGACTGTCCCCACAGATTCTAACTTTGCAGTAACTCAAACAAAGCAGGGGTCTTTTTTTTTTCCTATTTACTGCATATCTTTCTGTTTCTCTTCCTATAGGAAATTTAATCATTTTATTAAGAATTAAAAAAAATTACTTTCTTTTTAATAACTTTCACCAATATTATGCTAATTTCTGTTTCCTATGACACATTTGCTTTCTTCTCTTATTTCCTTTATTGTTTATTTATTTACTTACAAATTTTTTTTGAAAATTTAGAAATAATTTCATAAAAAATGTTTAATTCCATGCACAGACATTTCTTAAAATACATCTCACAAAATTTTTCTTGTGCCTGTTTCTTCTTGAGTTAAGTATATTTTAGCCAACTAATTAATACCATGTAACATAAAATAGTCATAAATATGAATCATTAATAGAATAAAAAGAAAGACATTAATTTGTTCAATAATAAAATATGCAGCTTCTAACTTAAGGAATTTTCACTGTCTTAAAAAGTAGATCTTAGAGATCTCAACTCAGATATCTAATAAATAAAGGTGTGACAATAAACCTAACTTTTTCATAGAAGTTGAAAGTCAAAGGGAAAAAATGACTGAAAGGGAAATTTTACTAGGTGAATACATAGACAATAAAAAATGGATGTTATTGTTTTCTGCAAATAATTTATCCATAAACAATTTATCTAACTCCTTTACCTAAAAATTTGGATAAACTTATAACATAAACTAAACAGGTTTAAAAAATTGTCATATCGCCAAGCTCTTGCTCTTTAATTTTTTCAAATTTTCTTTCACCAATACTTTTGTTCAGGAGTACAAAATGTGATTTTAACACTCTCTCTTATTTTTTCTCTCTCTCTCGTTCTCTTTCCATGATGTTTGTCCCTTCCCCCTTACTTTCTGTATCATTTATAAATATTTATCTTTCTTTACCAATTTCTGTTATACTAGGATATATTACGCAAAATAAAAACATTTCTCTAAATTAGAGATTATGTAAAAATAAGACATCTTTTTTTACTATTTTGCATATATCTTATTTTTCACTTACCTGTTACCTACAACCTTTACATTTTTTTCCCATTTCTGAAGCTCTGAATATGTATTTGCTTGAAATGAAACATTTCATAAGCTTTTAATATACAACAGTAAATTAGAAAACAAATAATAAACAGAAAAGAAAAAAGAAAGGACGGAAAGAAAAAAATGTGTTGAAAATAGTCTAAACAAAATATAAACTGTAGGAGCAACATCTTTTCAAGTGGAGGTGATATTGTTTGCCCGAGTACAGATTATTGGTAGGCACAACACTTTACATTACTTGAGAATGAATGAGCACATGGCTTCTCTGGTATAGAAGAGCAAGGCATCTCATAGGGAGTACTACGTATGAGAGTGTCCGGTGTGTTAAGAATCAGGAAACCTGAGCTATGGTCCCAATTTGACCATGACTGTGGAGCAAACTCTCCTAGATTTCAGAGGTCTCATCTAAAAACAATGATAAATTTATTGTCTTGGCAGCATGTGTTTAAGAAAACCATGGATATAATCTTTAAAAATATCTCACCTTGTTATCAACGCAAGCTCAGCACCTATTATAGGCTGGACTCACAAACGAGTCTATGTCAGTAGATTTTGCTACTTTTCTCCTACTCTTGCAATGGGGCAGTTTAATCTTTTCCAATTGATTCTGCACATAAGTTTTGTGTTTATGGCTATTGCTGGTCAGGCAAACCAATGAATACTGTTACTAAGTTGCTGGGTGTGGCAATCCCCAGCGCACATGGACTACACTCTATGGTTGCCACACCGGGCACTCTGTCTCCTGCCATATCAGGACCAGAATTGCCCCACTGATGGCTACTGCTGCACAACAGAAGAAGGATTTTCCTACTGGTACTTATTTCTTGAGCCTCTTGATGTCATATCTCTAAAGTGGCCTGTGACTAAGAGTATATGAGGGATAGAATCAATGGGAGTTCCCTGGTGATCTAGTGGTTAGAATTCAGCACTTTTAGTACTATGGGCTGGGTTCAATCCCTGGTCAAGGAACTGGAAAAAAAAAAAAAAAGAACTATTCTCTCCTGCTATAGTGTTCCCAGGCAATGTTGATTATTCAGTAAGGTGTTTCATAGTTCAGTGAAACAGCTCATTCAGAATTTTAGGAAAATATTTCTTATAGTTTACCTCTATCTTTTATAGGTCTCAGAAATAAGAATAATGGAGACTGAATCAAAACATAAATCCTACAGAATAATTCCATATTATGCCTCAAAACCACCACTTTTTGACTTAGATAGTGGTATCCAGTTAATATTTTTATACCTAGTTCTCTCTAACTCTAAAATTTATTTTTTCCTAGGCAGCTAAACCTTTCTACTGCTACTGGGCCTCTCTTTAATAGTCCTACCAGTGTTCCACATATAACCAAGAATCTGAATCCCCCATATGGGACCAGTTAATATTCTTCCTCAGAAGGCCCCTCCAGTCCATAGACAAATAGATTTCAATCAGGACTTGTTATACAACTCACCAGATGTCCTTACACATTCCAACACTTAGAAGTAGACCAAGTGTAGGTTGACATTAGTGTTATACTTCAAGCAAAGGCACATAAGAGAAAAACAAAGACCTGACAAGATCTACCACAAGTTATGGATAGTGATTATAGAGTTCAGCTAAAGTTTTAATTTCCTTTTTTTCCTTTGCCTTTATCTGTATTTTCCAAGAGAGTTACAATAAGGATGCATACGGTTTTAAAAATAAATAAGAGGAAAAAATTAGTTTTAAAATGTTTTATCTGGTTCCTATCAAAATGCCAAAGTAGCAAGAGTGCTGGTTCCCAGCCCTAAAAGAAATCAAAAAGAAATCACAGAGAAACCATGGAGGCAAAACAACAAGAAAAGGAAAACAAACAAACAAACAAACAAACAAAAACTGTAAGAAATCCCTGGGTGACGTGTGGCTGTTTTGAAACTGCTGTGTGAGGGGAATGTGAGGAGCAAGACCTACTGTGAGAGGAAAATCTTGGGGAATAAAACAAACTGTAGGGTTCTTCCTTTGTTCTTCCATCACCGTTGTGTTGGGATGAACTGTCTGCCTTCCAACTTGTGGCAATTCTGCTTCCAGACCAAGTGCCATCAAAAGTAAAATCAAATCAGCAGAGAAGGGCTTCCCTGGTGGTGCAGCGGTTGAGAGTCTGCCTGCCGATGCAGGGGACACGGGTTCGTGCCCCAGTCTGGGAAGATCCCACATGCCATGGAGCGGCTGGGCCCGTGAGCCATGGCTGCTGAGCCTATGCGTCCAGAGCCTGTGTTCTGCAACGGGAGAGGCCACAACAGTGAGAGGCCCGCGTACCACAAAAAATAAATAAAAAAAAAAAAACACATCAGCAGAGAAAATCTGTGTTATCAGGACTTGAGATAAACAATATGGGAACAAATTAACTTATGGCAGTTGTTTCCCTGACCATTTAGGAAGTGTCTTCACCTTATCCTTGGGGCATAATGAATGAGGCTATGATCCAAAGAATTGTTATATGGAGGGAACAATACTCTGATACTTCAAGGTTCCCTTCACCTCAGGCTCAACCCACCCCCAATCCTTGAATTCACAGGGTTTGGGGTTTGACTGAGGTCTGGCCTTTGTTCACATACTGACTGTACAGAGAAAAGTTAACATAGTAGCCTAGAGGCTGTTATTTTTCAAATTCGACCCTTGGATGGTGTCTGGGAATTTGGTTTCTGAAACATTACCTAAATGATAAGATTGTGTCCCTGGACTATATCATTTGTACAAGCAACATGATTTATGGTGAAAACCTGCTTTTCTTTTGAAAGCCTGAAATATTCATAGTTGCCAGACAAAGAATGCTTATGTGACCAGCCCCCACTAAAACCTCACACATTTCTGAATCTCAAACAGGCTTACCTGGGCAGAAACATCACACAAGTGTCACTGCATTTTTGTTGCTGGAGGATGGGTGCACTTTCTGTGACCCCTTAATGGGGGGTGGGGGAAGAGCATGGGAAACCTGCAAATAGATTCCTCTAGATTCTGCTTGTTTCTTCTTTCTAGTTGATCCCTGCTGTGTCTCTGTAATAAATCTTAGCAGTGAGTACAACCATATTCTTAGTCCCTTTTGTCCTTCTAGTAAATCATGAAGTGTGGGCAGTCTTGGGACACTGGAAAAATTCAAAAAGTAACATAACACTGGAGGATATGAGGTCCAAGGTCAAAATAACAGGACTCTTGAGGAGCATAGCTATTTCAAAAGAAAAACAAATATTGGATTTCCACTTTCATCAGAAGCAAAATGATAGAACAGATGGACCAAGAATTAAAAATTATCTTAATAAACATTCTAAGAGAGAACCAGATGCACATTCAACAGCGGAAATGAAAAGGGTTTAATGAAGACACTGTTTATGGAAATGGGGGCAGAGATAAAGGAACCAAAAAGATTGTTAATAACAGAAACGTGTTACCAAGAGCAAAAGTTGACACGGAGACTATAAAAATATATCTGGCAATGCAGAAAGTCATCACAACACCTAAGCCTGAGGCAATAAATGTAAGGAATGATTACTAGAGCCCAATAAAACACAGAGCTTAGCTGGAGCATAAGGGATCACTCACAGACAGTGGAAAAGTATAGTCATGGACCAACCATGGCCTGGCATGTAGGGAGCTGGAAGAACTCAGACACAGAGCTCTCACTCCCCCATGTTCCCAGTTATTACTGGTGTCTCTCATTGGCTGAACACAACCAGTAGCCAAGGGACGAAATAGAGGACAGCCTCCACACACAGAACAGGGCAGGATCAGGTTAAAGTGTGGGTCTGACTGGCAAATGGAGAATCTCTGAAAACACTAAAGCCCAAGGTCAAGAATGACATGCTAATTCATGAAATAAAATAAAGACAGAACACCAGAGAGGCTAGTGCATCAGAAATTCAAAGACCTGAGTTATAGTGCTATTGACATCCCTAACTAGTTTTGATATTTCAAACAAGTCACTCCATCTCTCTGGGCCTGTTTTATCTTTTGTTAAAAAAGTTCCATGAACTCAAGGGTTTCTTAGAGTTTTTACAATCCATAATTATATATATCTAAATTTCCTATACAAAGTATATGAAGAGAATTACTTTGGGAAATCATGTTCAGAATTATTTAAGAAAGCAGGATAATTATCAGGTAGCAATGATCTGCTTAAAGAAAATTAAGAGAACAGCGGGAAAGGTCATCTGTTGGGTTTGCTAGTAACAGTGGATGATTAACAAGAGCAAAAGTTGGCACAAGGGATGACATGAAAATAGAAGAATGCAGCAGAGAACACAAAGAAAATTCAGGTAAATTAATAAATTCTTCAAATAAGCCTAGTTTAATATTATCTAATTCAAAGCATAATAGACATAAAGGACATAGAATACACAGGCTTGTAATTTTTTTTTTTTTCATTTGGAAATAAGAGCAGTATGGGTTAATCAATAGAACAGGTGAATTTAGGATCAAAGTTCATGAGGTCAAATTTTCAGAGTACTTAGGAAGAATAAAAGAGATATTTATTTGAAAGTGTTTGGAAGCTTTAAATTGCCACTAAAATGCTTTTGACCTTTTTAGGGGATCAATGTATTGGAAACTTAATAGATTTCTTCCTAAATAAAAAAGTGCTTGGATTTTTCTAAGCACATATTTTTGAAAGAGGAATCAAGGGTCATGGCAAAATTATGACATGGAGAAAACACAGGTCATTAGCGTTGTAGAATACAATAATTTTTACCAAATATTCTAGTTTCTGTCCCTGCAGTGCATCTTCATGTGAGAAGATAATACCCTGTTGGACTTTGTGGCCTTGAGACTTGCTCTGAGTGAGGACATATAGGTAGGAGAGATATGTGTCCCTTTGGGACAGAAGTTCAAGAGCTGGCATGTCTCTTTCTCCTTTGTCACAGCGTGGAGCAATGTCCTGGGTAGAGGCTGCTCTATCAGCCTGGGTCCCAAAACAACTATCACATGAACCAAAGCCACAGTCAACCCAAGATGGACATGCAGTGTTAAAGAGAAGTAAACGTTTGCTCTTTTAAGTGACTGGGGGTTTTGTGACAGTTGTTACTGTAGTATAATTTAGTGTGTCTTAACTGATGCAGTTGGTTTTCCAATATGTTTACATAATTCAGGGTACATATTTCCAAAGGGATATATAATTGCTATAGCTGTGGCCTATTAGTTTTAATGTAGAAATACCTCACCAGCTTTCCTTCACTTTCAAGTGGAGACTGAACTCACTCGGGAGTTGTGGTTTAAAACCATAGAAAAGCTAAGGACTTACTGTTAACCCTATGCTTCAGTCAAGCTATGGATTTTTCTTCTTGAGGCAAACCAGAGTGTTCTTATTTCTGGTACGGATGCATTTATTTGCTACTCATATTTGAAATTATTTCTTTGGACCTTTTCTTGTATCATGTGCAAATGTACTATTTTTATTTCTAATACTGTAGTAAATACTCCACTGGATAACCAAGATGACATTAAATGCTGTGTCCAATATGAGTAATTAAAATGTTAAATAGAAGTCATGCCCCCAAGGGAGATTGTAATGTACTTGTATGTATATTCCTAATCCTAGCCAATACCTTAATCATATATATATATATATATATATATATATATATATATATATATATATATATATATATATATATAGAGAGAGAGAGAGAGAGAGAGAGAGAGAGAGAGAGAGAGAGAAAAATAAATAGAAAAGAGAAGGGGGGAGGAGGTAAAACAAGGCCAGAAGACAAGAGGAGAGAGAAGTATCCTAAAGAAAGAGAAGTAGAAATAAAACGCCATAGTAGTTCAGGGCAGGGAGAGATTATGTCTTCTTCAAAGTAAAGGTGGTAAACTGTAATTTGCAAGCTGTGTAAAATTCAGACTATTCAGGTGTAGCACATATGTATTACATAAGAGCCGGGTTTACTGTGAAACGGATGAACTGTAAGCTTAAGCATCCGTCCTCTTGCTTTCACAGAATATTCCAAATCTCTGGATGGGGAGGGTTTTACAAAACAGTATGTTCACCTGGTAAAATGTGTCTGTAATGCAATTTTGAACTGCTGTAAAGACTGTTTTCTCTTCTCACTCTGATTTCCCTTTGTCACAATTCTTCTTGTTTATGTACTGTTGGAGTGAACACAAACATTTTTGAAATCTGGCTAGGGGAGATTGAATTGGGAATACGTTTATTTGGGGTTTAATGATATAACTGTGTGGCTCACAGTCACTTCTGTGAATATTTATTAGTAACTAAACTGATGTAGAAATATATACCAGGAATACATCCTCCTTCCTCTAATGTACAGATTACTTACTTGGTATTATGACATGACTCTGTCATTAACTGTGTCTCTATTTACACTTCCTAAACACGGAATGCTACAAGTATGTGGTTATGTGAGAGAAATAGGATATGGAGCAAGAAAATAGTCTTGGAAATTTCTTATAAATCTTAGACTAGGAAAATCATAAATGGAAGATAATAATCTAGAACAGGTGTTATCCTGTCAGGAATATAGTTGATAATGTGGTGTATACAATGATATAAAAAGCCAAAGTAGGTTTTTTTTCTAGTTTTTACAGGATTCACACAAAAGAAAAAATTTCAGAACTCCTTTGTTTGAAGAATACAACTTTCAGCAGTACTGTAAACAATAATACATCAATTTGTAGTACTGCATATTTTATGCAACTCAACTTTTAATAATAAAATATTGTCAGTCATGCTAAAGAATATATTGAATTAATATTATAATCTCTCCAAAAAAAGTTTTACAAAATCATTGTCATGTGAAATATGAAGAAATGATAAGTAAGGTAAAAACAAAAGATATTATATGTCAAGCAATTAATAAAAATTAATATATTATCATTCAGGAATTTGTGATGTTTATAGTGTTTGTCAGATTTTAAAAATTTTAATATGTTGCTCTCTTTTTTCAATCTAAATAAATATCTAAATTCATAACAAATTTTATATTCACAATTTTGTAGTATTTATCTTTTTAAAATGAACCTCAAATTATATAAGCTTCAGGACCCACAAAGCCTGAATCCCTGTATATGGGTAATGGAAGATTATACTGTAATGAGAATTACAGTATAAGAAAAGCATGGAAGCACCAAATTGAATAGCATTTATGACAGAGGATAGTATGAGAATGTGTCATTTGAATTGGAGTCATTAAATACCTTTTGAATAATTTGAGTAAACCTGGAAAGCTTTTAGTCAACTGATGATGATGTCTGTAGTTCAGTATTTATACTCTGACAGCAATGACGATGAAGAAAAATGATGAAGAGTCATATTAAGAGGGAATTAAGTAAAGTTGATAGGAAAGGTAAACATAGATTCAAATACACACACACACACACACACACATATATATGTAAAATTGCCAGAAGTTGAAAATTCATATGAGAGTAAAGAATAAAGGTAAATCAAAAATGATACTGTCATCCCAAAGTGTCTAGGAAATGTTAGTGATAATAAGACATTGTTAATAAATTTAAAAGAAACAAGGCTACCAAAGGTTACTAGCAATCTCCATATTTCTAAACACCAATTAATGTTTTCCAGCCCTTATCTTATTAGATATCTCAGCAGCATTTGAAAATTATTAATACTTATTAAAACACTCTTCTCTCTTTAATACTTTTGGTTTTTCTCCCCACATTATAACTACTCTTTCTATGTCCAGTTTGTAGCTCCATCCTCTGCATGACTATTGAATTTCAGAGTTCCTATAAGCCAATACTAGATTCTCTCCTTTTGCTGCTGTATACTTTCTAAAAGACATCATTCAAATCGTTAGTGACCACATGTATGTCTATGACTCACAAATGTATTTATTTGGTTCAGAACTTTTACCTGTGATCAAGGCTCTCTCTCTCTCTCTTAGAATATACATATTCTTATGGTTATTGTATATATTATACAATGTATAATTATTATTTGTTAAATATAAGATATAGATGTATAGATATATTAATCTAAAAATCTAATTATTATATATAGACATTGTATATATTATCTATGTATAGATATTTTGTATATACAAGGATATATAATATATACATATACATATACATATACATATACATATATATGATTATTCTTCAGTATGTGAAAGTAACTAGAAACTCTTGGTACAAAGTGGAATTGAGGATTTTCCTCTATCATCTTTATCTTCTTCTTGGGTTTCCTAATGAAATAACTGGATCTTCCATCTACCCTCATGAAAGGCACATAATCTTTTTTGGGTCTCCAAGAAGCAGGTTCAGAAACATCAAAACAAACAAATCAAGACAAATAGCTTATTTGGAAGTTGCTGTGAACACAAGGAGGAACATAGGGAAGTTATCCATTGAAAGGAAGTCAGTCAATAAAGGGTAAATTACTAAACCAGGTATCATAGAGAGGAAACAAAACTTAATCTTGTAGGGAAATGCTGTAAAATGGTTTGAAACATGCAGCACAAAAGTGTTGAAAGGACCTGAAACTGGGATATTTACACATCAATTTCCATAAGTCATTAGTTAAGGGCTATTCCTGAAGGATGTTTATTTCTTGGTACTTCTGCATGTGGAGGAGAATTGACTTCCATGGTTCCAAAAAAAAAACCTCTCAGGAACTGAGATGCAGATACTGACAATTGGAAATAATATTGATTATATAAAAATGGTAAGGTCTAAAGGATATATGCAGGAAACGCTCAGTGACTGCTGCATTCATCCTTTGTACCCCTCATTCATTCCCCATGAATCCTGAGAGGTGGCTAGTGAAACAAGTCAAATGAGTGGGAGAAGCTGTTATAGAAGGTCTCAAGAACACAGCTTGTCATTCAGCTCAATAACAAAAAATTTAAAAAAACCCAATCCAAAAATAGGCAGAAGATCTAAATAGACATTTCTCCAAAGAAGACATACCAATTGCCAACAAACACATGAAAAGATGCTCAACATTATTAATTATCAGAGAAATGCAAATCAGAACTACAATGCGGTATCACCTCACACTGGTCATAGTGGCCATGATCAAAAAATCTAGAAACAATAAATGCTGGAGAGGGTGTAGAGAAAAGGGAACTCTCCTGCACTGTTGGTGGGAATGTAAATTGATACAGCCACTATGGAGAACAGTATGGAGGTTCCTTAAAAAACTAAAAATATAATTACCATATGACCCAGCAATCTCACTACTGGGCATATACCCAGAGAAAACCATAATTCAAAATGACACATGCACCGCAATGTTCATTGAAGCACTATTTACATTATAGTATATATAATAGCCAGGTTATGGAAGCAACCTAAATGTCTATCAACAGACGAATGGAAAAAGAAGATGTGGTACATATATGCAATGGACTACTACTCAGCCATAAAAAGGAACGAAATTGGGTCATTTATAGAGATGTGGGTGGACCTAGAGACTGTCATACAGAGTGAAGTGAATCAGAAAGAGAAAAACAAATATTGTATATTAACTTATATATGTGGAATGAAGGAAAATGGTACAGATGAACCAGTTTGCAAGGCAGATGGAGACACAGATGTAGAGAGCAAAGGTATGGACACGAAGGGGAGAAAGTGGGGGTCAGAGGTGGTGGGATGAGTTGGGAGATTGGGATTGACAGGTATACACTAATGTGTATTAAATAGATAACTAATAAGAACATGTTGCATAATAAATAAATTAATTAATTAATTAAATTAAAAAAAAAAAAACTAAAAATAGAACTACCATATGACCCAGCAATCTCACTACTGGGCATATACCCTAGGAAAACCATAATTCAAAAAAATACCTGTACCACAGTGTTCATTGCAGTATTATTTACAATAGCAGGACAAGGAAGCAATCCAAATATTCATTGACAGATGAATGTATAAAGATGATGTGGCACATATATAAAATGGAATATTTCTCAGCCATAAAAAGGAATGAAATTGAGTTATTTGTAATGAGGTGGATGGACCTAGAGTCTGTCATACAGATTGAAGTAAGTTAGAAAAAGAAAAACAAATACCGTATGCTAATGCACATATATGGAACTAAAAAAACAGTATTGATGAACCTATTGGTAGGGCAGGAATAAACATGTAGATGTAGAGAACGGACTTGAGGACCCAGCGGGTGAAGGGTAAGCTGGGGCGAAGTGAGAGAGTAGCATTGACATATATACACTACCAAATGTAAAATGGATGGCTAGTGGGAAGCTGCTGCATAGCACTGGGAGATCAGCTCGGTGCTTTGTGACCACCTAGAAGGGTGGGATAGGGAGGGTGGGAGGGAGGCTCAAGAGGGAGGGGATATGTGGATATATGTATACATATAGCTAATTCACTTTGTTGTACAGCAGAAACTAACACAACGTGGTAAAGTAATTATACTTCAATAAAGATGTGAAAAAAAAAAGGAACTCTCAAACAATCTGAGGTCTTTAACTCAAATACATAACCTTATAAACAAATATACATACTTTTTTGTTTTCCCCTTCCTTGGAACAAAGTAATATATAAGTTAAATTAAACCTCTAAACATAAACTGCTTTATGATTGTAAGGTTAATTCACGGCTCACACAGCTTTGTGTCATTTTTTATTCTGTAGCATTTTGCCACACGTAAAGTATATACATAATGAGTTAGGTTGGAGTGGGTCTTGCAAAAGTTGTGAGAGAGAGAGAGACTTAAGATTGTTCCTTCTTTTCTCTGCCCCATTACTGAGTAATGGAGGCATCTGCAATTCACAGGAGCATATATCCAGGGTAGAGATTGGAAGTGTTGTCTCCTGGAGGTCAGCACAAAGTTGGTTTTCTCAGTCTTGGTATTGTGCTCTTGGGGATTTACGGCTTTTTGAGGTATGTTTGGGAAAGAAGGATCCTCATTCCTTGCTAAACCTATGCAAACAATCTTTAAAGACTTTGATCATTGGAAAAAGGAAAACGAGACTCTCAACTGTCCTCCAGATGAAAGGCTCATTTTGGCAGGAGTGTTACAGAGATGGGTCCTGAATTTTTGGTCGCTTTGATTTTACGCTTCTATAAAGTATCTTGTAAAAAAAAAAAAACAGCTAGTATTCATTGTCTCATTCTGTTCATCCACTTTAGCATTCTTTCACCTCAGGTTTTTTTCTGAACTTCTTAACCCCAGGTTAACATGCCTTTGTCAGATCATAGTTATTACTTCAATTATCTATTTACAGTTATTACTGGATATGACAGCACCAAACAATGCCACAGTGAATCACTTGGGTTTCAGATATATTCCCCACACCTTATTTTATAGTAACAATCTCAAGACCTAAGGATAATCACAGTAAATTATTTGTGTCAGCATAGTTACTCCTTTCTTTGCCTGCTAAGGTACTTGTATGATAAGCCCAACATAAGCAATCAAAGTTGTAAATTAATGTGTGATGCAACTCTTTCTTGTCTGAAGGTAAAAGTGTGCCTCCCCTGGGAACCTGTTAAGCAAAATTTCAGAAATTAATATAGAATTGAAATAAAGAGGTGTTTATTTGGGGATTATTAAGACTGCAGCTTGGGAGACACAGACTGAAGAAGCATTTGAATTGTGTTCGACTGAACTACAAAATGGAGAAAGCTTATAAAGACAAAAACCACGAGGTTGCACTTAGTTACATGAATTGTTTATCAAGAATTATAATTGGAGCTGACAAGAAGAAAGGGTGTTTGTTAAGCAAGGATTGGTTGGGGTCTGAAATGGCTGCATAGTTACAAAGGGGAACAACCTTGAAACCACAAGGTTGCAGCTAGCAGATTCTATTTTAAAAACAGCTGGTTTCCTCAGGTTTTGTATAGTTCACAGAGAGTTCAAATTCTCAGTGTTGCAAGGATGTATCTGAAGCCAGATCCTCAATGGCCGCCAACTCCATTTTGTGTGCCTGAACTATGATTACTCCATTATGATTTCAGTCTGTCATGAGATCTCTACTTTAACAGAGTCGAAATTTGTGGGGACAAAAAGCACAACATTCTTAAGTAGATCACTGAAAGTAATGTTAAGAGGGTCCTTCCTTCTTTAACCTCTCGGTTGTTATTCTAAGGAATGAACAAATATCTACCAATATGCTGCATAACATAATATCTGTGATATGGTGATTTATAGTAAGAAATAGATATTTGGTCTCCATCCTCATTTCTGGTACAGAATTTCCTAACTGATAGGAATCTAGGGAAATCTTTTGTTCTAATACTTAGTCTTTGACCCTGGTTCCTGTCATAGGGTTTCTGAAACCCTTGTAATTTCCTGGGTGATAGGAAAGTCTTTTGTGCTAATGAGATGACTCTGGGTGGGCTCCTGGATGCTCCTGGATGAGGGGCAGTTACTGGAAAGACCAAGCCATGATTAGAAGCTGGAATTTTCAACCCCATCCCCCAGGCTCTTGAGAAAGGAGAGGGGGTAAAAATGGAGTTAATGATCAATTATGCCTATGTGATGAAACCTCCATACAAATCCCAATAGTATGGGGTTCCAAGAGTTTCCAGATCTGTGAACACATCCATGTACCAGGAATATGATATACCCCAACTCCACAGAGACAGAAGCTCCTACACTTGGGATCCTCCCAGACTTCACCCAACATATCTCTTCATCTGGCTTCTCATCTGTATTCTTTATCATATCCTTTAATAAACTGGTAAACCTACATAAATGTTTCCCTGAGTTCTGTGACCTGCTCTAGCAAGTTAATCTAATTCAAAAGAAGAGGATATGGGAATCTTTGATTTGTAGTCAAGTCAGACAGAAGTTGTAGGTAACCTGGGGACCTACTACTCATGACTGGCATCTGAAGTGGAGGACATCTCTTGGGGCTGAACATTTAACCTTTGTGATCTTATGCAATCACCAGATAGATAGTGTCAGAATTGAGTTTAATCGTAGGGATACATAGCTGGTGTCCTAGAGAATTGCTTGGTGGGCCCTCATCAAAATTGGAAGTCTTATGAATCAACTGATAAATTAGCTGAAACATTATTGCCAATTGATGTGCTGTCTCTGTAACATGAAAGGACCTATAAAGCATTTGTGTCTTTTGCTTAGTGGTAAAGCATATTCTACCTTAGGAGTAGAATATGTGTTCTTTATCTTGGAGAAGTATCTCATAATACTCCACTGTAATGAATCCTTTAAAATGTCACCCATTTGGCAGGCACCTGAAGCTTTTAAGGTTTTATCTTTCATCCTTTGATGTATATGAGCCTTACTAGGGCATCTAGAGTATGAGCTACTTTCTTCGTTCCCATGTTCAATTAACAGAATATTATCAATAGAGTGTGACAGTTTAGTATTCCATTATAGTCAAAGTCCTTTGAGACAAAGAAAATAAACATTACATAGCCCAGGGGAAAGATCATTAATATATCTTACTCTGTCCCATGACTGTATCCTGCTGTTTCTTCCATGTGAATTACTACAGGTTCTTCTCCACTACAGAAATTGAAAAGGCTTCATTTTCCAGATCAATAGTTTCTGGTGCTTGCTAGGAAGCTATTGATTTGATGGGGTATTTTCCTCAATTCTGTCATAAATTGGTGTTGTCTGTTCTTATCTATTTTATAGATCTATTATTGTACATTAAAGATGCCCAGAATAGCAGCTACAACTGAGGCTTCCAATTAAGTTTGTAGTAGTTCCCTATCAAAGCCCATGATTCAGCCAGTTTTTGAAAAGTCCCAATTGGTGAATTAAATAAGGATATAAAGGCTACCACCAATTCTGCATTCTTTGTTTTGGAAAGTGGCACTAGTCTCTCCATTATGGGTTCTGACTTATATCCAGGGAGTGTGGAGTTATAGTTTGAGGGACTTCCCCTTGGCTTTTCTTACATTGCGGATCTTATTTCACAGGTGAAATTCTTAGTAACTCTGATGCTACAGTAGGCCAGGGATAAGTACTACTTGTCTTAGTGAGTTTGGACTGCCATAACAAAGATACCAGAGACTGGGTGGCTCAAATAACAAACATTTATGTCTCAGATCTGGGAAGTCTGAGATCAAGGTGCTGACATTTCTGATGTCTGGTGAGAGCCGTATCCTCACATGGCCAAGAGAGGGAATCTCTCCCATGTCTCTTCTTATAAGGTCACTAAGTCCATTCATGGGGGTTTCTCCCTCATGACCTAATTACCTCCCAAGGGCTCTATCTCCAAATACCAACATATTGAGATTACGATGGCAACATATGAATTTGAGGGAGATACAAACATATAGTCGATCGCACCACTGTACTTACTATAGGGTTTTTTTTTCCCATCTGTCTGACTAGTGATCCAGTTCCAGAAACTTATTTTAGGAATCAATTTATAAAACCACTTTTAGTTCCAACTGTTTGAATTTTGATTCCTAAAACTGCAGATACTCAGATAAGTATTCACTTTTAAGTAGTTAATTTTGGAGGTGCCAAAAGCATGAACAGGATGAGAAATTGATACAAAGAAGAGAAGATGTCACTAAGTTAGCTACCTCTGGTGACTGAAACTTAATCACCCTGGGAAACAATATAAAATATGTTTTTTGAAGAATGTAATTGATTGTGTATTTGCTTATTAATTTCTATCAGTTATTGTTTGAAAGCTACTATCAGGGGTGTTATTTCTTAGTAATTCTAGATCCCCACGCTTGTGGGATAAAATGGTCTTCAGTGTTTTCAGAAAAAAAAGTTCTCAGCATAGAAATGCAGAAATTGACAACTGGAAGTTGGTAGTCATCTGACATCAAGTAAATACTTAGTCTGAGCTTCTGCTAGTTTGACTATTAGTAATTACTCTGGGTTAAAAGGCCTGTGCTGGGACTGTCGTGGGCAAACCAGAGCATATGGCAACTTTACATTACCTCAATTAAGTTGTCCCTCACTGATATTCTCCACACTGAATCCAGAGTGATTGTCTCAAAACACAAAGCCCATCTAGTTATCTCCTTAGGTCAAACCTTTTGTTGGTTTACTATGGCTCAAAGGATGAAGTGAAATATCCTTAACATGGCCTACACCTTCTGGATGATCTTCTTCCACCTGCCCCAGGGCATTTTCACATGCTGTTCCTTCTGATTAGAATGCACTTCCCTCTTATCTTTCATATATCCATTCAAGCATCATTTAGAGATGCTAGTGTTTATCTTTTCTGTTGGTGCTTTTACTTTTATTTAGCTAAAACACTGATTTATTATGAAGAATTATAGGACATTTGATAGACTCTATAGAAACAAAAGGAGTGAAATATTTCAAGATGCTTGAATAATTACAAAACCTTTTTCTCCTAAATAATCTCAGGGCTGAGGTTTAAGAAGAAATGGGAAAACTTCTTATGATCTAATTATTCCTAGATGTCCCTTTCCTCTGTGGAATACTTCTTATGAGACTTGATTTCTTTCATCTTGGATTGAGTACTGGCACAGAATACCTGCAACTTCTTAAATACTCCGTCTACCTAAGCTAATTGTCACAAACTGTGGTAATGAGATAAACTTGTCTGGATGGCAGCTTGCTGCAGCTAAATATATTTTTGATATCATATGTGCAGTTCGAATCAAAGCATCTGGAGCTTGTTAAATGTTGTAGAATAATCACATCATGCTTATTTTATTTAAAAAAATTGAAAATTGAAGTATAGTTAATTTACAGTGCTGTGTTAATTTCTGGTGTACAGCAAAGTGATTCAGTTTTATACATATATATGTATAATTTTTCATGTTCTTTTCCATTGTGGTTTATTACAGGATATTGAATATAGTTCAGTGTACTATACAGTAAGATCTTGTTGTTTATCTATTTTATATGTAGTAGTTTGTGTCTGCTTATCCCAAACTCCTAATTTACCCCTCTCCCATCCTCTTTCCCCTTTGGTAACCATAAGTTTTTTTCTATGTCTGCGAGTCTTCCTCTGTTTTGTAAATAAGTTCATTTGTATCATATTTTAGATTCCACATATAAGTGATATCATATGGTATTTGTCTTTCTCTGTCTGACTTACTTCACTTAGTATGATAATCTGTAGGTCCACCTATGTTGCTACAACTGGCTTTATTTCATTCTTTTTAATGGTTGTGTTATATATATATATATATATATATATATATATATATATATATATACCACATCTTCTTTATCCATTCATTTGTCAATGGACATTTAGATTGCTTCCATGTCCTGGTTATTGTAAATAGTGCTGCAATGAACATGGGGGTGCATGTATATTTTCAAATTAGAGTTTTCTCCAGATATATGCCCAGGAGTGGGATTGCTGGAACATATGGCAGCTCTATTTTTAGTTTTTCAAGGAATATCCATACTGTTTTCCATAGTGGTTGCACCAATTTACATTCCCACCGATAGTACACCCTCTCCTGCATTTATTATTTATAGACTTTTTATAATGGTCATTCTGACCAGTGTGAAGTGATACCTCATTGTATTTTTTATTTGCATTTCTATAATAATTAGCGATATTGAACACCTTTTCATATGTTTATTGGTGATGACATGTTTATATGGCAACACCGGAAACCATCTGTGCTATATATTTGTGTTGAGGTTCTGAGGTTCCCACTGTCAACAGGGCTACTACTAAAGGGTCTTTATTTCCTGCTCTGCCCCATCATACACTGAGCTTGCTGGATGTGGACCTTTAATACGTTTCACACAGTTCCCTCCCTGGCAGCCGTAGAGCATTTTAATGTACTATTGATGTTTAACTACCCAGAGTTAGCACAGATTTCTCAGGTTAAAGCCAAAGTCCTCTACAATACGCCTTTCACTTCAGACACCAACCACATATTCTAGGGGTTCCAAGGTCACTCATGCTTCTGATCAACTGGCTACAACTGGTAGGGGGTTGCCACTACCCTCTCAGGTTCAATAATTCACTAAAAAATCCTCACAGAACTTAAGAAAGTGCTATAGTTAGAATTACAATTTTACTATGAAGAATACAAATCAGACCAGTCAAATGAAGAGATGCATAGGATGAGGTCTGGCAGGGTCGCATATGGAAAGCATCCACCACGTCCTCAAGACCTGTCACCCTCTCTGTGCATCAATGTGTATCACCAACCAGGAATTTCAATCAAACTGAGGTGTCCAGAGCTTTCTTTGGAATTTTATTACACAGACATGATTGTTTGAATCATTGTCCACCTGGTTAAACTCAATCTCTAGCCACCCTCCCCTCCTTGTAGATCAGACTGATATAATAAAATATCTCAAAGCTCCAACCACTTAATCACATGGTTAATCTTCCTTGCATGACCAGCCCACATCCTTGAACTATCTAAGGGCATGCCTTGAGTCACTTCATTAGCATAAACTCAGTGATGGCCTTAAAAGTCCACCATGAATAACAAAGACACTCCCATCACTTGGGAAATTCCAAGGGTTTAGAAACTGCCCCTTGGAACCTGGGACCAAACTAGACAAATCATTTATTATACAACAGGTATTCATATTATTGTTTGTATTCACAGAAGTCAAAGTTCAACTCATCACAATTTCTGCTTGACAAACTGGCCACAGTCCATGTAGAAACAGAGTATCCTTAAACTATTTCTGAAATTAAATAATTAAGTACTCAAATATTTTGTCTATGAGGGAGAGAAGGATATACAATGTAGGTGTATTTCATCATGCTGAAGGTAATGTTTATTTCTCTTCTGTTCTTCTGATTAATGGGTCATACATATCTATAATTTAACATTTACAGATTATTACTTTTACCTGATAAATGAAGCATAAAACGGAAGTAACTCTTTATCAGAAACAATTTAAGGACACTTTTTGTACATGGCCCTTGAAAAAATGGGAAACATATTATACCGTATATTCTTAAGTGCCACAAATAGGAAAAAAAAGTGCCATGCATTTTCTTCTCCATTTGCTGCATAATTTAGCTAATTACTAAAATAATGGATTATTTCTTTAAAGAGACACTATAATTTGATTAATAAGAGTATCTCAATGGTTAAAATAACCTAGTCCAGTTACTTAAGCATTTAAATTCTAATAACAAGCACACTATCCAGCCTAATTCTTTGGTACCAAAACTTGTAAAGGTCAATTACATTGAAGGGAAGGACACAACTATACATAGTCTGAATTCTAGCTTTGCCACAAAAAAACCCTCTATTATATGGAAAATGAAGTCATTGGTGCTGAGAGATCTTAGACCAAAAAATAAAAATAAAAAACAGCGTCCTGAATTCTTTATTAGCGTACATTTTCCCCCAAAGATTGTTAAGCACGTCACTTAAGTCTTGGAGTTATGGCTCTCTTGTTTTACTTAATCATCATATTTGAACGGACCTCAGGACTCCCTATTTTAAGCCTTGTTTCTTTTTGTTTTGAAAACTCCCCAATTGCCCTGGGGTTAGCAAAGGAAGAGAGGCAAAATAAGCTGAGGGGAGGCTGGTAACAGTAGGAATTAAACATTATATTTGTTTTGTTAGAAATACAATTTTATAAGCCTCCTCTCATTAACTGAAGAATGTGGGCCCATTACATTCCCAGTGTTACCCTGTTAAATTATTCTCCTCATTTGATATTCTTCACCACACCAAATTATGCTACATAAAATGAGTCTTAACTTTTAAAGTATTAACATGGGATATTCTGAGACTAAATGTTTCCATCAAGTGTACGTGAATCTTGCTGACACTCAAGACTCATACTTCAAGAAATGGATTTGCTCATAGAATTAGACATAAGCAATTGCGAGTTAAGCAGATTTCTATTGCCCCTTAAGCAGATTTCTATTGCCTCTTAGCAGCCAAACACCAGTGGGGGTAATGTAGGCAGAGCCTTAACCTTTAAAAGTGTGGCTTTCTGCCATGCCCATATCAAAGCATCTATGGTGTGGGGGATGGGCATGTGTGATAATGAAAATTAAATATTCCAAACTAAATATACTGAGGACAATTGTTGTGGAACTTAATTAGCCATATGCAGCCTAAACTACTTAGCTTTAGGAGCAGTGTGAGCTCCACAGTTACTTCAAAAAGAGAGATGGCAGGCTAGAGTGTGAATTTGCAAAGGCTTAAGTGAAATGACTTCATTACCTACAATTACCACTCTGGTGTAAACCTTTATCAGCACTGTCTGTCAAGTTGTAAATTGTATTAAACAGTTGTTATGCCTCTGCCACCCTACAATCAGTTTCCTTTGTCTTTTTCCCTCATATTTTTAAAATGGATGCCTATGTGGAGGCATTTGCTAAGTTTCAGATATAATGGTATATATATATATATATATATATATATATATATATATATATATATATATATATATATATATATATATAAAATTCTTCAAATGTACCCCAAGATGTAACATCCACATTGAGAGGTCACACTGTTTATGGGTAGAACTTAACTCACCTCTTTATCTTGATCTTAGACTATGATGTGATTGCCTCTATACAGGTTTTAGAAAAATCCAAGTGTTGAATCACATCTACATTCATCTTTGGAATAAGCAAGATGCTTAATCAAGACTCCAATCCTGTATATAGTTTAGTATTCTTTATTGCCTCTTCGTTATTGTAATAAAGGTCAAGGGTGGGGAAAAACTAACTGAAGCATCTTCCACCAGCTTGTTGCATCAAGAGTGAACTCATTAATTTTTCTCAGTGTCTTATTGTTCCTAAACATTCTTTATTTGTTTAATGAAAAATATATAGTAATATTGATATTTAAAACTTTCTGTGATCAGTATTTGCTGACCAGGTGAGGTTCTCATGTATGCATTTTCATAATGCTTATATTGTTTTAGCTTTCACAGTTAGGTCAAAGATCTACCTTCATTAATTAAATTTGATATTGATTCTAATTTTTTTTCATTTATCAAAGTATAATAATATAGTGATACAACCAAATTAACAAATTATGGAATTTTAAAGGTGAATGTGGACTTCAAGATCACCTAGGTGCTGAGGTTTTGGGCTTGTCTGAATTTAGTAATTTTTTATCTCTTGTAGTTATAGGTGGGTACCTGGCAGGACTAGTGGGGCTGGGTGGGAGTGCAGTAGGAAAGAATCCTTTAGACCAGGGATGATAAAATTTCCAAATCCCTTTCAATTGCATCTAATATTCTCTCTTTATAAATATCAGATCATACAACGTATGCTCTATGGATAGAAATATTTTACTTCAGGTCATATAACTTTGTGTTGGAAATCTTATATCTTCTCACTTCCTATGGCAAATGTTATTTCCTTCATATCCTGTGTCTCTCCCATCTGCCCAATAAAAGGGTATTCGTTTTGTCCACTGTTCTTTGTGTTTCAAACTTTAATTATAATCCATTAGGTGCAAAGCTTTAAGCTATTAAAAATATAAACCATCTTCCAGCCATGGAGTTTAAAATATATTGTAATTAAAAGGATTAACAAAATAATAGTTAACATTGGGAAGTTAGAAGTTGATGAGTGCTGAAGCATTTGCCACAAGGTGGAATGAAAATATTCTTGAAAGAAGCCAATGTTGGTTTCAGTTGAAATAGTGATGCACATAGGTGTGTGTGTTTGTGTTGGTGGGGAAGAGTGTGAAGTGACTTAATGAGAAACAGTTGTTGACACTCTTAGAGTTAATAGACTTGAGGGCTCTGGTACAAAGAAAGCACCTTATAAATTTTAGCCTTTGTTCTACCAATTTTTAAACTGTCTTTTGTAGAATATTAACATACTCTGGATGATAAACAATGCAGCAGTAAATAGTATTGAGAAGCTTTTAAAACCTTATCTTACATTTTGGAAATTCAAAGGTATATTACATTATTCCTATATTACATTAGAAGTGTTTTCAATAAGGTGTCAAAGAAATTTAGATAATGTTATTCAATTCCAAGGTTTGACTAGAAACTCTAGTAACAGAACAATTATTAATATTTTGAGGCCACTATTTTTTTGTAGAACACTAGTTGAAAAGTGATCTTTCAAAGAGTAAAGTATCCTATTCTGACCCTCTGATTTCCCTATGCTGGTTTCTCTGTTTGCTAATTATTTTATTTACTCTGTCCATTTAATATTTTGTTATCCAACTTCTCCAGAGAATTCATTCCATTAGAAACACCTAACAGATGGGCCAGGGATATTGAATGGTGTGGTTTCCACCAGCCAGGAGCTTTTAGCCTAGTAGACAAAAAGATATAAACATAAACAGTAATAACAGGTCTTCCTGAGAGAGCACATTTCAACCAACCACACTAAAATAAAAGAAAAAGAAAAAAAAACAGAAAAATTATATTCTAATAAAAGTAATAAATATTTTTAAAACTTTACCTCTACAAATAAATTCACATTTCTACATAATTTCAAGCTGGATATAAAGTGAAAAACTTATTTATAGGCATAACTAAATATTCATTGGTACAATTTTTAAGATAGTTAAAAATTTGAATGTAGACTAGGAGTCTTTAGCTTTTCTAGTTTCTTAAGACTACTGTATGATATAGTGTTTTGCAAAAGCACCAAGCTCAAAGCCATTGTAAAACTATTATTTGTGCTGAGATAGTGAATCTGTGGTCTTGACTACCCTAAGAACGCATCACGGCTTAATATCTAATATGGATGTGTTAAGTGTTTTAATAATATCCCTTACTAGTAGGCATGATTAGACAGTTCTAGTAGGGGTTATGTTGGAAAATTACTTGTATAATTAATGAGGAACCAGCCCAGGCCTGAGGAATCTTCTGCTTATAGATTACCTATTGTCTAATTATGTCCTCTTTAATTATAGTGAGTTCAAGCTGTTCCTTTTGTTGCACTTGGGGGTTACTTTGGAGTATATTAATACTGAAATAGTTGCACAGTATTTTAATGAGGTTATGTGATAGATAACACTAAAAGGGTATATAATTTATCAAAAGTTAGGTTGAACTAAATAATTTTTTAAGAGCTACAATTCATTACATTATAGGGCAATAGATAATCATAATCAGAATTTTAATGAACTCATAAGTATTTTTCAAGTAAAAAAATAATAAAATATATTTTAGCAAGTTCATGAAGCAAAATCTTACCTTACTATGGTTCTGTGAGGTAAGCAGTTAAATTTTCTTGGTCACAAAATTTGTTGTTTTACTTTGCTCAATACCACATGACTACAAAAAGAGAGCTAAAATTAGAATTTACATCAGAGGTCATTTATAAGGTAATATATTGTAGTAATGTCTTCAGTCTTCTAGTCTTATCCTTGTGCCATCACGAAGGAATTAATAAGGGTGATTACTGTTACCATTTTTAGGGGTTCTGTGATGGAAAATTTTTTTTCTGTCAACTTGATGGGGACAGGGAATGGCCAAATATTTGGCTAAACATTATTCTGTACATGTCTCTGAGGTTGTTTCTGGATGAGATTAGCATTTGAATATGGAAGACTGAGAAAGCAGTTTTCCCTTCCTGAGAGTGGGGGCGGAGGGGTTCTCATCCAATCTGTTGGGAGGCTGAATAGAACAAAAGCTGCTGAGGGTGTAAGTTCCAGCTTGAATTCAGGAGAAGATCAAAGTCTTAACGTGAAAACACTCAGCTCTGCTGGTTCTCAGGCCTTTGGACTTAGATAGGAACTATACCATATACTCTCCTGGGTCTCCAGCTTGTAGACAGAAGACTGTGCGACTTCTCAGCCTATATAATCACATGAGATAATTTCTTATAATAAATCTCGTTATATATATAGTCATAGATATAGATACGGGTATAGATAGATAAGTTGATAGATATTGATGTAGAGATAGACATAGACATAAAGACATAGATAGACGTAGATGTATCTCCTATTAGTTTTGTTTCTTGGGGCAACTTGGCAAAACAGTCTCCATTTTGCCCTTTGGTATAGCAAGATTTATAACACCCCACACATTCTTCATTGCCTTTGAAAAACCAAGTAATTGAATTTTATATTTTAGAAATATTCTCAAGAGATGAAGGAGATCATGCTTTTCTAAAGGAAAAATTAGAGCAAATAAAGTAACATGTGAAGGTTATAATGCAATTATATGGCCATTCATGCCTGATATGCTCTGATTTGTGGAAAAGAATGACAGAGACTAATAGGTTAAAAAGTTTCCTGAGTTATTGGCTTGTTTATTCCTTCTTATGAGCTATTATTTTACTCTATTGTAACATATTCTGAGAAAACATGATAAGGCCTTTCTCTATAACTGAAGGAAACAGTATAGATTCAAATTCAGTTATAAAATTCTGATTAGTAATGCATTTTTAAAAGTTGAAATATAGCACTTGGTATATTAATCAACTGAATGATTTTATTTTTTGGTGATGACAATTTGTAAAAAATGTGACTTGACATCAGTGGAATGACTGCCCTTGGAAGAATTTTTGGGGATTGGCAAAAATCGACATTTATCTAAGAATGAAGGATTTAGTAAGAACATTCATGATATTAACAAATAGAGAAGGAACTATTTACTTTTATATGAGATACTTTTATTGTTAATGAAAGCTTCATATGTTAAATTATAAATGATGTTTGAAAATTCAAGGTGAATTCAGAACAATTAATACTTGACTTTTTTTATAATAGAATAAGAGGTCCTAGATAGATCTTGTATGATATTTACAGAAGGTTAGCTCTTACAGGGAATATTAGGCTCAATTAGAATGCCAGCTAGATAAAAGAGTTCAAAAAAGTTACTGTGCATCAGAGATCCATAGCTTTGTGTTAGACACTGTTTAGAGTGCCTCAATATTTTTAAAGGCAATGAGGGAAAATTATTTTGAGAATGACCCTAAAATTCACTGGAAAAACTGGGATAATAACTACAGGACAAAGAAGTAAAATTAAAACTTCCAAAATTCAATACATTTCACAGTTGAAAAAGTACTCCTTTAAAAGTATATTGCTTAATTTTGAAGCAATTAAGATTTCTTATGGAAATTAAGTAAGAAATAAGAATACTTGTTCTGGCATTGCAAATTCACTCAGAAATTCTTGAAGTAGGTTAAGTAGACATCAATATTCTAGCTCTTTTGTTATACTTTCTGAGTGGAATGGCATGCCAACAATTTCTGATGGAGTTGCTCTTCATAAAATATGATCATGTAGATTCTCAGTAATGATATGTTAAGTCCTGTTATAACAATACTGACCACTCCAGGAAGAAATTTGTTGAGGAATATGGTTATAAAAGATAAAACGTTCCCATATGTTATACTGCTAATGTTTTCTTCAGATCATTGGTGGTCTTTCAAAATGTTTCTGCCTTTCTTCTCTCTGTGCTCCATTTTGGAGAGTTTCTATTACTATATATTCAAGTTCAATGGCATTTGCTTCTCCAGTGAATAACCTGCTATTAATCCCATACAATGTATTTTTCGTTTCAGATAATATATTTTCATTTATAAAAGTTTAATTTGAGTCTCTTTCAACTTCCATTTCTTTTCTCCTCATACTAATGTTTTTCTTTTTGGACATATGCATTTTCCCTGGTTATGTGTCATATTTTCTTGCCTCTTTACATGCTAGTATTTTTAAATAGATGCAGTACATCAAAGATTTAACATTGGGTGGTGCTGAATTTTCTTTAAATATCTATGGACTTTATTCTAAGACATCATATTATGCTCTCAGAATTAAGTTGTTCCTTTGGCGCTTGCTCTTAAACTTTGTTTGGGCAATCGTAGTTGGGTCCTGCTAACCCCATTACTGAACCCCTACCTTTGAAGGATTTTACCCAATTCCCTGTAGGTTAGGAAGACTTTCTCTTCTGGATGGTGGGGACATGAAATACTTTTTGTCCTTAAAAAGCTCTACCCACTCCTTTCTGGTAGTTCTTTTTCTAGCCTCAGGTACTTTCCTCACAGAACAAACTTAAACACTTAAAGGGACACATCTACACATTGCCATAGTTCTCTCCTTATGCAGCTTCTTTCTTTGCAGTTTTTTTTTTTTTTTGCCTCAGAAAGTCACACTGTCCTCTAGAACATTTGAACTCTGACTCCTCAGCTCAACAGGACTGTTGATTTCTGTTTGGGTTCTTCTTCCATCCATTAGTTCCTGGAAATTCTCACCAATCAGTAAGTGGGGCAATTATCCATTTCACTTGTTTCCCTTCTCTTAAGTGTCACTGTCTTGAACTGCCTCTTGTCCAGTATGTGAAAACTGTTGTCTATTATATTTTGTTTGATTTTATAGGTGTTTAAGGTGTGGGTATCAGGGGTGGGGTAAATTCAATTCCTGAAATTTCATCAAAGCCAGAAATGGAAGTTCTGATTCCTTAGATTTTGATGGTAAATGTACTTAGGCCTACTTAGTCAATACCTTGAGAAGTGTTGAAGTTACTAGGCATATGATGCAACATAGTACCTGATAGTCTAGGCATGGGGCTGTGAGTGTTTTAAAAAATTAGAAATGTAAGTTTATTTTCCAGACCAAACTATGGTGTTGTCACTATGGGATGTCTGGCAGTGCTGGGGGTATGAGATAAATGCTATGGGTGGAAAATATGTAAAGATAAACACGTATGAAATTCAGGTAATTCCATCTATTACTTGAGGACATCTATATTTAGAATTTAACATAGTCTATTATTGATTCTGGGTCTTAGCAATCTTAGAATATACTTATATATTTATAAATATATTTATATAGAAAATTAGGATTTTCTATATAAATATTATATCTAAATAGATCCATCCTGAAGTTACTTTGAGTGTATAACCTCTACTCTTATAAAACTATAATATTTCAAATATATGTTTGCTCATTGCTACAGACACCAACTATTTCAAACTAAACATATGATGATATAATGTATTTTGGAAAATTAATAATAGTTGTGATAGGAAAAGAGATACCAACATTTCCCTTTGGGTCCAAAACTGATGCTATATATTATATAAATTATATTTACATTGAATACTTTGTAGAGCAGCCAGCTTTTTCATATGTACTCACAAGCATTTATTCAACAAACATTAATATGGTGCTTGTGTGCGAGATAATCTTGAGGCAGTGGGCATATGGTAAAGAAAAAAAAATGACAAAATTCTCTTCTCCATGGAGTTCGAGGAAAATCAGACTGCAATAATCAAACCAGTAAATTAAATGAAGTATGTCAGAGACTTCTGCTTATGGGCATAATGAAGTAACTGGAAATACACTTAATATTTTAATGTAAATAATTTTAAGAAAAACTGGAAAACAGGTAAGGCATCACTGTGACTATTGGGAGAAAAAATAAATAAAGTGAGTTCTACAATACCCTGTCTTTCCGCATGTAAACATTTTCCAAACATCAGTGCATGTCTGCCTGGCTGAACTGACAAGGCAGAGTTCTAAATTCAGGGAAGTGGAGGTGACTTTAATTTGTGAGACAGACTGCTTTGAATAGAGTCATGTAGAGGAAGAGCTCGGGAAACCTGAATTGGAGTCTTTCTTTGTCTGTTGATGAATACTAAGTTAAGAATATGTAAGTAAAAATTTCATAAGGCCAACTATAGAATGGCAAGGGAGATTTAAGATAAAAATTCCCACAGCTCATACAAGGTTAAAAGACATTGAATTTCAATCATCAAGAGTGGTAAAATCTTCCAGAAAGAGAAGATGTTGAAAAAACTGTATGGTACCTATCAAACTTAAAAATTGTAATATGTGAAAAAAACATTCGCCTGTTTGGCTTAATAACTGATTAAATATTGTTGAAGATGACATTATTTTGTTCTTTTTTATGCCTGAGTAATATTCCATTGTATATATGTACCACATCTTCTTTACTCATTCCTCTGTTGATAGACATTTAGGTTGCTTCCATGTCCTGGCTATTGTAAATACTGCTGCAATGAACATTGGGGGGCACATAACTTTTCAAATTATGATTTTCTCCAGGTATATGCCTAAGAGTGGGATTGCTGGGTCATATGTTAGTTCTATCTTTAGTTTTTTAAGGAACCTCCATACTGTTCTACATAGTGGCTGTACCAATTTACATTCTCACCAATGGTGCAGGAGGGTCCTCTTTTCTCCACACCTTCTCCAACATTTACTGTTTGTAGATCTTTGGATGATGGTCATTCTGACCAGTGTGAGGTGGTACCTCATTGTAGTTTTGATTTTCATTTCTCTAATAATGAGTGATGTTGAGCATCTTTTCATGTACTTTTTGGCCACATGTATGTCTTCTTTGCAGAAATGTCTGTTTAGATATTCCACTTACTCTTTTTTTTTTTTTTTTTTTTTTTTTTTGCTGTACGCGGGCCTCTCACTGCTGTGGCCTCTCCCGTTGCGGAGCACAGGCTCCGGACACACAGGCTCCACGGCCATGGCTCGCGGGCCCAGCCGCTGCGCGGCATGTGGGATCTTCCGGGATAGGGGCACGAACCCGTGTCCCCTGCATCGGCAGGCAGACTCTCAACCACTGCGCCACCAGGGAAGCCCTCCACTTACTCTTTGATTGAGTTGTTTGGTTTGTTTTCATATTAAGCTGCATGAGCTATTTATATATTTTATAGATTAATCCCTTGCCATATGATATTGCTTATATGAGGAATCTAAAAAAAGAAAGGTACAAATAAACAGCTTTAAAACAGAAGTAGAGTCACAGATGTGCAAACAAACTTATGCTTACCAGGGGATAAGAGGAGAGAGGGATAAATTGGGAGATTGAGATTGATATATACACACTACTGTATATAAAACAGATAACTAATAAGAACCTACTGCATAGCACAAGGAACTTTGCTCAGTACTCTGTAATGGCTTATATAGGAAAATAATCTAAAAATAGAGTGGATAGATGTATATGTATAACTGATTTACTTTGCTGTACACCTGAAACTAACATAATATTGCAAATCAATAATATTATAATAAAAATTAAAAACATATATATTGCTGAAGATGTAGATCATAATACTTGAAGACAAAGTAATAGGAACTATACAAATGAAGGCACAGAATTAAAAAAAAGAAAAAAGAACAAAACGTTAGTGGAAACATGAGACAATATCAAGTTTAATAATAACCTTTAAAAAAATTGTTGAAACCTATAAACCTTCAGAGAGTGTACACTTAAAAAAAATAAAATGGTCCAGGCAGATTATAAATTTCTGGAAACAAGGAAAAAATAGAAAAAAAAAAAAAGAATAAGAGGCAGGAAAAATTACATACTATGTGCAGAGAAATGAAGACACAACAACACAGTTTTCATCATAAACTATTCAAGAAGGGAATTGAACAACATCTTTAAAGATGTTTTTTAAAAAACATATTTTTTTTCTAAAAAAGGAAAAAATTGGTAATCTAGAATTTTACTGCCAACAAAGATATTCTTCAAAAAGTTAATGTAAAATAAAGACTTTTTTCAGGGGCAAAAAATGAGGAAATCATCACTAGTGTCTTGTACTGTAAGAAATGATAAAGTGCTTTCTTCAGGAAGAATATCAGATGGAAATTTAAATTTATATGAAAGAATGAGGAACACTACAAAAGGTAAATATAAATTTTATAAAATATGTTTTCTCTTTTTTGAAATTTCTTCAATATAGATTGGCTTTTAAGGAAAAATATTATTACAATACTATTTTAATGAAAAGTGAGTTTATTATATATAATATACATAATATATATAAATGTCTGAAAAAATAGCATAAAGAAAGGGGAGGAGAATTTTGAAATATACCACTGTAATTGTCTAAGATTATATGTGATATTGCAGACTTTTATTTATTTTAATTGTAATAAGTATGCACATTTGAAGCAGTGAAACAAAAAATAAATATAAAAAAATCCAAATATACCCCATAATCAAATAAAGAACTAAAATGAAACCCTTAAAACACTCAACTCATTCAAACAAAGGACAGAAAAAATTAGAAAAATAAAATCGAAATCAAATGGAAAAAAATTTAAAAATGCAAGTAGAAGATGATAGATTTAAGCCAAATCACATAAATAATTACACTATATTTAATGTTCTAAATCCTCAAATTATGAAGCAGAGATTTTCTAATTATGTTAAAAAAGCAAGACCTGACTCTATTCTGTTTACAAACTTCCACTTGATATATTGTTAAAAATTAAAAAAGAATTAAAAATTATATTATGCAAACATTAGTCATTAAAGTTGGAGTGACCATATTATTATCCAGCAAAATTGCCTCCAGAATAAGAAAACTCACCAAAAATAGAGGTATTTCAAATTAATAAGTAATATTAAATGTCTATGTACCTAATATCATATGCCATAAAAATACTGACAGAATAAAATAGACAAATTCATCTCTGTAGTAGAAGAAATAAAAACTCTTCTCTCAGTAATGAAATCAAAGATAGACAGAAAATCAGAAAGGTTATAAAATATTTTAAGAAACAAATACTCTACACAATAACAGTACAACGCACTTTTTTTGAAGTGTGCAGAGTACTTTTACTAAAAAGGAATATATCAACCCTGAAGGTTTAAACTAATTAAAAAGTATTAAATAATACAGAGAATGTTATTTTTACAAAAAGGGAATTAAATTTGAAGTAAATTAGAACTGCATGAAGGGGGATAATATTTTGAAGTCAATAATATACAGAAAATCACAAGAAAAATTCAAATTTATTTTAAACTGAATAGACATAGAAACATGAAACATATCCAATGGCAGTAGGATGTGATTATAGAAATATTTCTAGGGAAATTTATAATATCCATGCCTGTATTAGAAAGAAAAAAGGTCTCATAAACTATATGCATTTCTACATTTACTATCTAGGACAGAAGAGTAAATTAAGAGTAAATTAAGTCCAGACTGAGTAAATGAAAAATAATTTTAAAAAGATAAGAATGGGACTCAAAATAGGAAACAAAAATTAGAGAAAGTCTTTTTCTTCAAAAATATCAATAACATTGATACATTTTTAACAGAAATAAAAAAGAAGTATCACTAGAGATCTATACTTCATTAAAATATAAGTGGATATTAAGAACAATATTTTCCAATACATTTGACAACTTTAGATAAAATAGTGGCAATTTTTAAAGTCAACAAATTACCAAAAGTGAGTCAAAAATAATCTCAAAACCCATATATTTGTTCATTTATTAAAATATTCAATCCCCCATTTAGAGCCTTTCCACAATGAAACTTCCAGTCTATTTCTTCAGTGATAAATTCTATCAAACATTTAAGAAAATATTAACATCAATCTTACAAAAATGCTTATAGATAATAGAAGAGTAAAGAATATGTACAAATAGGTTTTATCATACACTGCCTGACTTTTTAAAAAAAGACAAGGACATGACAAAACAAAACAAAAATCTTGAGACCAATATTCTTAATGAGTACAAAAATACTTAACGAATGATTACCAAGTTGGCCACTTTAAAAAAAGTGTAATGAATCGTGATCAGGTAGTATTTATCTCAGGAATATAATATTGCTTAGTATTTAAAAATCAATGTATTTCACCATATTGAAAACACAATAAAAACAATACCATATAATCATCTCAATATCTGAAGAAAAAGCATTTGACAAAATTGACAGTTTTCACAGAATTGAAATTCCTACCAATGAAGGGATTGAAGGATATATCCTTAACCTGATAAAGTGTATCTACAACAAAATTAAATACATTTAACATCATATTTAATGGTGAAAGACTGAATGTTTTTTCCTTAAAATCAAAAATAAGGCAGTGATCTTTGCTCTCACTATGTCTATTCAACATTAAACTGGAGGTCTTATCTAGTGCAATAAAGCAAAATAAACAAATAAATAATTAAGACAAATAATTAACATTATGCATCTTGAAAAGAAAGAGGTAAAACTGTCTCTACTCTCTGTTGATAGGAAGGGGCCAGATAACACTACTCTTGTGCATATGCAGTCCAGCTTATGATCAGGACTGCCCTTATCTATAAAGCTGCTAAACTCTGAACCTTGAAAGGAAAAGATAACTACCAACTGCCAGTCTTTTAGTTGTACAACAAGAAGTCCTGGACAATGTAAGCCCTTTTTCTGAAATGGTTTCACTGATGCCTTGTCCCTGAAGTCAGGAAGTACCTTGCCAGTAAGGGACTGTCTTTTAAGGTTCTTTTGATATTGGACAATGCCCCCTGGTCATCCAGACCCCGTGTGTTCAACACCAAAGGCATGGAAGCTGTCTACTCGCCCCCAAACATATCTCAAATTCAGATTCTAGATCAAAAGTTCATAAGGACCTTTAAGACTCATTACACATGGCGTTTTATGAAAAGGATTAGTCAACACTATGGGAGAGAACCCCGATAAAGAGAACATCAAAAAAAAAAAAAATGGAAGGATTACACCACTGAAGATGTCGTTGTTGTTATAGAAAAAGCTGTGAAAGCCATCAGCTTGAAACAATAAATTCCTGCTGAAGAAAACTGTGCCCAGGTGTTGTGCATGGATTCACATGATTTGTGACAGAGCCAATCAAGGAAATCGTGAAAGAGTTGTGGATATAGCAAAAAAGCTGGGGGGTGAAGGATTTCAAGATATTCATTTTAGAGAAATTCAAGAGCTAATAGATGCTTTGCCAGAGGAATTAAGAGAAGACAACTTGATGGAGATGAGTCCTTCTGAACAAGTGCCAGACAATGAGGACTTAGAAGCAGCAGCAGAAAACAAATTGACATTAGACAATCTGGCAGGAGGGTTCTAATTATTCAAGACTGCTTTTGACTCCTGTTATGACATGGACCCTTCTATGATATGGGCACTGAAACTTAAGCAAAAGATGGAAGAAGGATTGATACTGTATAGAAACATTTTTAGAGAAAAGAAAAGTCAAAAAATTCAGACAGAAATTACAATCTAGTTCTGTCAATTTACACCAAGTGTGCCTGCCTCTCCTGCCTCACTTTCCAGTTCCTCCACCTCGTCTGCCTCTGCCACCCCTGAGGCAGCAAGACCAACCCCTCGTCTTCCTCCTCCTCCTCAGCTTACTCAATGTGAAGACGATGAGAATGAAGAGCTTTATGATGATCTACTTCCATTTAATGAACAGTAAATAATCATCACACTGCAGTTAACAAACTTATCTGTTGTGTATGTGTGTGAGCATCTTCACGTGAAAATCTAATAAGTCTACCACAAGAACTGTATGAGACATTTTTATATCATCATCATCATCATTGCCAAAGATTTCATCTTGTAGAACATCCTCTCAAGACTTGTATTGAAGTAGAAAGCCTATCCTTACATAGGCATAAAGTGAGTGATATTTAATATAAAATTAATAATGTGTTAGTTTTTACTGTTTTATATTTAGATTTCAAATAATTACATTACAATACAGTATGACTCTCTCTCTTGTAGTTAGAGAAACCGCATATCAGCCTATCATCACAAGTAAGATGTTTAAAAAAATGTTACAATTGTCCAATGCTGTAGTATGAAAATGACTGTAAGGCTGTATGCCATAAAAAATTTGTAACAATTCTTTCATTAGTGTATAGGGTAGGCTACCTTGAAGCTATCTGATCGATTACACTAGGCTACCATAAAGCATCATATTGCTGCTTCATTATAAATGCATGAAACCTTACACCTGTAAATAAATATTAATTTCTTTTTCACAGTAGCTTTTCACTTTTGATGTTTAATGTTAGCAATACTTATAACATCTACAGTGTTTTGTATCATATAAGAAAATATTGATGTAGGTGATGACAGACCATTCATCTTATGAGAAGACCTTGTGAACTTATGATATTGATAAATGCAGTACATTACTGTAAATTTTCTCTTCCTTATGGTAATCTTAATAACATTTTTTCTGTAACTTGCTTTAAGAATACAGAATATAATACATGTAACATACAAAACATGTATTTTTTTTTTTTTTTTGGCCATGCTGCTTGCAGGATCTTGATTCCCTGACCAGGGATCAAATTCAGACCCCCTGAAGTGGAAATGCAGAGTCGTAACCACTGGACCACCAGGGAATTCCCAAAACATGGATTAATCAACTGTTTATGTTATTGGTCAAGGAAAAACAAATATCATATATTAACACATATATGTGGAATCCAGAAAAATGGTAGAGATGAACCTATTTGCAGGACAGGAATAGAGACTCAGATGTAGGGAATGGAAGTATGGACAAAGTGGGGGGAAGGGGAGAGTGTGATGAATTGGGAGACTGGGATTGACATATATACACTACCATGGGTAAAACAGATAGCTAGTGGGAACACGCTATATAGGGCAGGGAGCTCAGCTTGGTGCTTTATTGTGACCTAGATGGGTGGGATGGGGGTGGGGTGGGAGAGAGGGGATATATGTATACATATATTCACTTAATTGTACAGCAAAAACTAACACAACATTGTAAAGCAATGATACCTCAATTTAAAAAAAAAAGGAAATTCAAATCAAAGTCACAATGAGATATCATTTCATAACTGTTAGGATGGTCATTACAAAAAAATATAATAGCAAATGCTGGTGAGGATGAGAAGAAATCAGAATTCTAGTTCATTGTTCCTGGGATTCTAAAATGGTGTGGCTGTTATGGAAAACAATACAGTGGTTCCTCAGAAAATTAATAATAAAACTGCCATATATGATCCAGCAATCCCACATCTGGGTATTTATCCAAAATAATTGAAAACGGGATCTTGGAATGATATTTGCATTCCCACATTCACTACAACTCTATCTACAATAGCAGGAGGTAGAAACAACCTAAAAGTTCATCAATGGATGAATCAATATGGAAAATGTGGTATAAACATGCAGTGTCATATAAATCAGCCTTGAAAAAGAAGGAAATCTTGACATGTGCTACAACATGGGTAAATCTTGAAGACATATTGTCAAGGAAATCTTGACATGTGCTACAACATGGATAAACCTTGAAGACAATAAGCTGGTTACAGGAGAAATAGTGCATAATTCCACTTATATAAGGTAGCTAAAATAGTCAAACCCGTAGAAGCAGAAAGTAAAATAACAGTTGCCAGGAACAAGAGGAAATGGGAAGTTGCTGTTCAATGAGCATAGAGTTTGAGTTGAGTGAGATGAAAAAGTTCTATATACCTCTGTACAATAATGTGAATATATTTAACAAAGCTGTGCTATATACTTACAAGTTTGAGAGGGCAGATTTCTGTTAGATGTTTTTAATAATAATAATAATAATAATAATGTCAGCAAGATAAGAATAAGCAATAAAGGAGACTGAGTGGGCAGAAGAGAATGTGGTGTTCAAGAATAGATAGATATTAATAGTCAAATAGTAATCCATTAACTAAGATGAGGACTCATTGGTTTAGCAACAAGGAAATCATTGGTAAAATTCAAAATAGCATTTCTGTAGAGTGGGAGGGCAATGCCAATAATTCAAAAAAGAATAGAAAAGTAAGAAAGTGGTTACAGTTAGAGTCAAAACAGTAGTAACTCTTAGGATGGAAGGAAATGTTGGTGATTGAGAGGCTACTATGGAGAACTTCTAAGTATCTGGCAAATTTCTATTCTCTGACATGTGTAGTCATAAGCAGGTTTGTGCTAAAATAATTTTTTAAACCATACATTTATTTTATATTTTTGTGTAAATAATATCTAAATTTTAAAGCTTTACAAAAGAAGAGTAGAAAGAGAAGCAGGGCAAGTTTTGCTATCATGGAAGCCGAGAAATGAAGCAGTAATTAGAGAAAATTGTAAGGTTTAAAAAGGTTTTACATTGTTTTTAATGGAGAGAAATAAAGCATTTGTAATCTGATAGGAATTATCTAGTTGAAAGTAAATGATGATGATGCAAAAGAAGTGGGAGAATTCCTGGAAGTATATTTTTGAAATGTATTAGAAGATGGAATCTAGTACACATGCAGAAGGCTTAGCTTTAATTTGGAACAAGGGCAATTTATCTCCAGTAAGAGAAATAAGATGGAGAGTGAACATAGATTTAAGTGGGTGGGTAAATGTAGATGTGAACTTGTGCAAGATCTAAATTCCATTTTTCAACTTCACTTGACACAAGATCATCAAATATTTTTGACGTTTTAGAAAGAGGAGCTTCATGTGTAATAAAACTGGAGAAAATGCAAAATTGAAGTCTAAGGGAGCAAAAGAGAGACTGAAAGGGAAATACAATATGATTGCTCACATCATTAAAGATCCACTTGAGGTTCGTGGTTATGATTTCAAAGTGAGAACAGTCAGCATAATTATTTTTGTAGAGTTATGGTTTTGACAGGTGAATAAGAAGTAGCAAAAAAGGGCCAAGGGAACTGAGGTTGTCTGAAAGGAAGTAATTATAATAATTAATCTTACTTCAAGCTAGAAAGGAGGGAAGGAAAAAGATAAGAGGGTTGAAAAGCAATAAGGAGGGTTAGTGTGAGAGAAATGTTGAAGTTAAAGCACTTGGGAGAGTAAACTATTGTGAATTTATTGTTAGAAGTTAGAGGACTCAAAATTGAGATTAAAGTAATGTGAGATTGAGGAAGTTCTGTGGTATGAAAATAACAATTTATTGTGGAGAAAGAGAGACAGACAAGATCATTGAAGGGAACAGAAATCAAGGTAGTTGAAATGTGAAAGTATTGGAAGTATAATCTATCTGGGTACTGGAATTACTGAATACTATGTTAGGAGGGAGTCCAGAGAATGGCAGTGAGCCAGAATTTACAATGATCAAGGAATCAGAAGTTGTGGTTGAAGGGTCTTTGGAGGATTGCAAAGTGGAAGAGGGTGATTTAATTTGATGAAACACTTTAGATTTTTAGGGAGGAATGAGGGAAAAAGGTCTGGATGTGATAGTGAATAACAAGAAAGACACCTATATCACCTCAGACTTGGTGGTCAGGGTGTCAAAAACCATCAAGATATTTAAGAAGACTTTGAGTTGAAAGTTTCAAGATTTTACTGCTTATTAATTAAGAGTTCCAGAAAGTACATTGTAATGGTGTCAGGAGGTGAAGAGTGCCTATGGATGTGGTCAGTGCCTTTGGAGGATACGCAATAGGGAATATGTAGAACAAGTTGGTAATCCTGGGTGTCTTGATGGGATTTACACAAAGGGTGATCAAAGGATTTAATATTATTCTTATAGATGGCTCTAGAATTGGCTAGTTGAGGTTATTTTGTGAAGGGATTGGTTAAGACCTTGTTAGAAGCATGCAGAACTCTGGGACTACTTTTTCACTTGTTCCAACAGTGACACGGAATCTAGGAAACCAGAGATCTTATATAAAACACCTGCATACCTAGAACTCCTTCCTGGTCCAAGGAACACACTAGAGCTTCAGTGGTGGAGGTCTGGATGCTGAATAAGAAGTGGTTCTACTTAGAATACCTGGAATTCTATGCTTTTTTTCTTTACTTCTTCCAGGGGTAGCACTGTAATTCTGCTGAATATTGAGTATATCAACCACACTTCAGGAGGTTTGTACCCAATAAACATTTTCTAGGCTGCAGAATCCCATACTAAGATATTGTCACATTCTTTTCCACTTACATTTCTAATATACAAATCTTTTAGCTCTTTTTGAAAATATAGCTTTCTACTTAAACTGCATCCTTAACAGATAAAGTTTGTACATAATAGTGAAAACATGGGTTTTTTCTCTTTCTCCCCAATGACCTTGTAAAAATTCCAATTGAAACAATAAATCCCTTTTGTGCACTAGTGCTCCTGAGCTTCTTTGAAGAATACTTTTCATTTTGTAAGTATAGTACTTGAATTGAAAGGTCTGAGGAAACGCTGTTTGTCAGTATAGCAGGTCAGTTGATGTCTTTTTTTCAAAATGTATTTGTTTTGTTTTCCTTTCTTATGCTTTAAGTGCTTTACCAGACTTTAACGTTAAAAGTAAAGAAAGAGAATTGTCTTTACAGGCAATGGCATTTATCACATATCTATTTTGTGTCAAGAATTGTGCTAAGTTCTGATGACACAACAACCACAAAATTTGACTTTACCCTAATCTTTACATTTATAATCTATACAGAGGCTGACATGGAAACAAAGTGCAACAAAACATAGTCAGAAATAATAATGCCATAGTCTGAGAAATTGTATGATTAAAAATATACCGGGCTTCCCTGGTGGCGCAGTGGTTGAGAATCCGCCTGCTGATGCAGGGGACACGGGTTCGTGCCCCGGTCCGGGAAGATCCCACATGCCGCGGAGCGGCTGGGCCCGTGAGCCATGGCCGCTGGGCCTGCGCGTCCGGAGCCTGTACTCTGCAACGGGAGAGGCCACAACAGTGAGAGGCCCGCGTACAAAAAAAAAAAAAAAAAAAAAAAAAAAATACCTAGTTTACTCATTTATTTACTAATGTTTGTGTAAAATAACAATTTCAAAATGTATTGCTACTAATATAAACTGCACTGGAATGTTAAAGTCAGTCTATTTTAAGTTATTTATTAGCATGCAAAACATGATCCTCAGAATAATCTTACAAAATAATTGCTCCTAATGCCATTGTATCAGTTGAATAATAAAAGTTCAGAGAGATTGTGTTGTTTGCTAAAACTAGCAAGTGACACAAATAGATTATTAGCAAAGCCTTCTCAGATGGATGGGCCAATATGATTTCAGTTATGTCATAATTTATCTAGCAATATTTGCGGAAATATGAGCTGATACAGTTCTTTATTTTTTTGGTGTAGATCTTTGCTAATTCTCTTGGATGTTGTAAGAAATGGAAAATACATGAGTCATTTGTAATTATAGATATGCTTCCTGGAAAAGAAGCTAATGATTTAACTCATGCAAACAAGCTTATAAGTTATTTAATACTGCACTTTTTCAACATTAACAAAGTCAATATGGATTTAAAGCATAACATTCTATTAGAATGTGAGAGAAACTTTGCACTGCAAATATCTTCTTATCCAAATGTGTTTGCCAATAAAGCAATTTTGTGCTCCTACTGATAACTGTACAAGGCAGGTGTCATCTGCATCCTGAAATTAGACATCATCATGCAAAAAATCAGTTTACCAAATGTGCTGAAATGTAATACAATGACAGCACTCATTTGTATACATAAATTGCCAAAAAGGCCAGACAGCACATTATTTTTATAGTGTTTTACATAGTGTATATTTTACTGCAATATAAATTGACAACTTTTCAAAGCAAATTTTATCTTTGCTATTAAAGATGCAGAATGTGCAGCAAAGCTTTAATATATATGATATGGCTTGGGCCATTCAAAAGCTATTTTTTGACATGCTCTGTCTAAATGCTTATATTCAGGTTTAATGAGTTCCAAGCCTTAATCTTTTACATGTGTCTAAATTAAATTATTATTCATAAATACAAAAACAAACTGTATATAACTCTTTGTTATTGGCAAAGAGATTTATTACAAAGGAAATGAGGTGAACCATATTGTAAAATGTTTGGATTTTTTTTTTATAAATGCAAATAAAAACAGTAATATAGTAAAAACTCCATTTAGAGTGCCATGGTACTGAACATTGGATTATAGTGCCAGTCAAATCATGTTTCTCTTATATATAATATGTATGTAACTCTTTCCTTATGAAAGAAGTATTCATTGTGATTCATCACTATTATAACACAACTAATACAGTCTTGCAACCATTTAAAGGCATTACTGAATCATTTATCACACTGACATTATCCACTAGTTTACAAATATTTTAGAGGAAAACAAAAAACTAGTTTTCATATGAAACACATTGGGCTTTCTCGGAATGTGGGACTCAACAACTCTAGCTGAAAAACAAAATTCACAGAGATAGTAAATCAATTTGCACATACCATGCCTGTTTGATAATAGTTGATGAAAGATTGTAAAAGGTTTAGATCCTGAGGACTATGGAAAAGTCATAGATTTCATTCAACCAACATTGATTGAGCACTTTTTAGATTCCTGAAAATTCTGGGCCCATGTATTAAAAGATAAACAAACAAGGTTTCTACCTCCCTAACCCTTAATGTCTACCGTAACAGACAGACACATATGTGAATAATAATAATGCTTTATGAAATAGACACCCAGTAGATGTATTTGGTGGAGGTATAATTCAATATTTGAATTTTTCCTTATAGTGTTCAACCTTAAAGAGTCTGGATTTACTTTACTTAAGGTGGAGTAAAGAATTTATGAATATTCATTTACTTAAATTCCAAATTTCAAACTTATTTTAGTACACATCATTAGTTGATCACAAAAATTCACATTATTTTCTTTGGAACCATTTATTATAACACCAATGTTATCATAATAATGTCATTTGAGTACTCCCCAATAGTTCTTAGATCTTCGAAACCTATTGATAATAGTTCTAAAATGCTCACAGAGCATTCCATGCCCACTATTTACTTAGTACCTTGGCCACCTGTTAATAGTGAGAAAGAGTTCATGGTTCCAAGAAGTTGAAAACTACCCTGGCTAACAAAGACAAAAAAAAAATAGTGAATTGAAAAAATATATAGGGGACTTCAGAGAATTAATGGGAAGACCAGAAAATCAGTTTGGCAAAAGGTCAGGGACTAGGGAACACTAAGCCATAGATATCATAAAAGAGATCATGCCATAGACACATTCTGCGATGTCATTGCTGGCTCCACAGCCACTGCTATCAATGGCTACTGCCACTGCTGGACACTGCCTGCACGTCATGCCCTGTTGAGGACATTTACCTGTACATTACTTACTACAGTAGGAACACCTGATTATTCAAAACTAGGACATGTTTGTCCCCTTTGACGTCAGAGTATGGAGAGAGTGAATATTTCTCTGTCTGTGTTTGAATTATAGTCAAAGGGGCTTTGGGTGATTGAGAGCAAAAGTAAACAAATTAATTAATGCCCTCTACAACTACCTTTTATCTAAACTCTCATTCACCTTATTGAATCTTGTCATTTCCTTGCTTAAAAGCTTTCAGTGCATTCCCACTATCCAAATAATATCTTTGAAATTTTAGGATGGAATTTTATGGGGATCACAATTGCCTTTTGTCAATATTTCTAGTCTAGACTTTCTCTGTTTCTCTTGCAAGCAAGTCACATTAAGAAAAAAAGAAATCACCATTTCCTATACATGCTATATATTAATATATGAGTATGTATATAGATAGATATTTCTTATGAATCTGGTTTTACTTATTTTGATTCTGTCTCTCTGTTCAATTGGAAAAAGCATTTCCATCACATCTCATTCAAGATTTCTTTGTTTTTTTCATATGTTACTCCTCTCTGAATCCTCTCTATACCACTCTCCTGCAATACAGAATGACCTACTCTATTCTCTCTGCTTCTAAACACTCTATGTATATCATTTATACAATTGTATATTTATCTTAGTGTATTTTTCTAGACCAAGAACTACTTGAGGAGATGAGTTTTGTCATATTTTACTTATTTCCTAGCCATTACAAATATTTGTTAATTACTTGTTGCATGTCTTTACTTAGTAATAGGGATGCAGTAGAGATCCTTACATCTCTCACTTAAAACAATAACTGACATAAAATGGGAGTTAGTACAAGACATGAATGACAAGCACTTAAGGAAATTGCTTTGAAACTATCATTTTCAGAAGTGCTGGGGAAGGAGGAATTATTTATCAGTTGCATCTGATTATTTCCCAATTCTGAATTTATATTTGAGAGTTTAGACTGACAGAGTTTGGAACACTTTTATACACTTCAGTGAGTTTCATTACAAGTTTAGTTCATTTTACCATGTTCAACATAATTATTGAAATAAATACATTTATATAAAATGATGCATTTTTCCATCAGTGGCAATTAGCTTGGTTTTGGTTGCCAGTAGTAATTTTTTTAAATGGTTTGCTGTTTTCTCAGCATTTTTGCAGCTTCTGCTTTAAATGGGAAACTGGATATACCAGGTTGACACTTTTTGTATTCATTCCACACTGTTACAGATAAGTAGTATAACATCTCTTACAAATTCACTGTGAATAACTATTTTTAGTAAAACCATCTATTCAAATCTCAGTAGAAGTCATTTAGTCTTCCCATCAAATCCCTACACTTTTCTTAAGTGTTCATACTAAACTATCATTAAATTTTTCTGTCACCGTTTAGGTAACAATACTGATTGTGAATGCTCTATGATGACTTGCTGTCAAGGTTGGAAATACAGTCAGACTCAAAGAAATGAATGGTGTCAGTGATATAATGCTATTTAATATGTGTGGAAGTATTTAAATCCTTCTACTTGTAATAGACAAGAACTTATTACAAGGAGGAAGACTTGAGAGTGAAAGCTGTGTGATTGGAAATAGGGTGTTTCTTTGGAGGGCTGTTTCTTTCCATAATGAATAGAAGGGAAATCTAGCTGAGAGTCTCTAACTTCTTGCAACCTGTAGTGCAACAAACACAAAGGTAACTACCTCTTTATATTTACTGCCACTTATCAGGTTTATTTTTTTTTTTTCAAGTCAGTGAATTTCTAAGTATGGCCCCGGGTTCCTGGGATTCCAGAACTGCTTTCTGAAGGTCAGTGAGTTAAAAATTTTTCTACAGCAAGATTAAGTTTCCGTTTCTCTTTTTTACTCTCATTCTTTTATAAGTGCATAATGTAACTTTTAAAAGTCTACATGGTGTGTAATGTTGCAACAGAGTGAATACGGAAGTAGATATACGAATCCAGCTGTCTCCTACTAAGCCAGGCATTGAAGAGATTAGAAGCATGTCATACAGTGACACTCATCACTGTTTCTGTAAAATATAGTCATTTTTCCATAAAAATATATTTTAAGTGTAATGGGGCTTGCATTGTTTCTTCAACAAGTTAATTAAAATATGTAAAATATTTTCTTAGTTCTAATGTCTAATGTAAATATCAATAGATATAACTCACAATAACAAGGCTGAGGATGCCTTTGTGTTCCTGAATCATTTGCAAAAAATGTAAAGAAGTCCTGAGACTATAAGGTTTAACAACCACTGACCAAAAGAAGTTGACTTGCTTTGAGTCTTTTCTGGGACTGTGTAGCTTAACTAATTGCTTAGCTAATTCTATGACTTATGTTGTATTATAGAAATATGATTTATAAGTCCACAAATGTTTTCCCATCTTACCCTACTTCCTTTTTCATAACACCCATTACACTCCACTGTAATTGCTTGTTTATCTTCCTCCCTCCTAGTTCAGGTGAGACTACATATGTAATTAATGAAAAGTTGCTTATAGCATGATAATTTAATGAGATATTAATATTGTTTTAATAGCTGTATGCCCATCCACTCACCTATATATATACCTTTGTATTCAAGCACATCATCCACAAACATTTCTAGGTTTTTTTATTCCCTTTTGCCTTAGGAGAAATTTAGTGCCTTAGTCTCTTTGGGCTGCTATAACAAAATAACACAGGCTAGGTGATTTATAAACAGCAGAATTTTAATGCTCACAGTTCTGGAGGCTGGAAGTCCAAGATAAGTGTGCCAGCATGGTAGGGCTAAGGTCTTCTTCTGGGTCAGACATAAGGTTTTATCCTCACATGGTGGAAGAGAGTAAGGAGATCTATGGGATCTCTTTTCTAACAGCACTAATCCCATTCTTGAGAGCTCCACTGTCATGACCTAATCACTTCCCAAAGGCCCAACTTCTTAATACCTCCCAAATCATCTACCTATTAATACCATCACTTTTGAGGGTTAGGATTTCAATATACGCATTTGAAAGAAACACAAACATTCAGGTCATTGCATTTAGTTAGAGATCAAAAGTAAAAGTTGCTTGCAAGCTACTTCCTTTCCTGCCATATACTTTTCAAAGGCTCAGATCATGATAGAAATTGTGCTAAGGCACAAAGTGCAAAGAAATATTTCTAAAGACAGAAAGTAAGCAGATTCAAAAAAAAATTGAGAGAGAGAGATGAGAGAGGGATTGAGAGAGAGAAAAAGAGAGAGTAAGAGACTCAATCAAGGCTAGCAGGGTGAGAGTTGGAGAAAGAGAAGAAAGTACTTCTTGAAGTCTTGGACCAATAAAATGGCAAGACTCTATAGAGGATAGTTCTATGGTAAGCATAAAGTAGGTAGACTCTAGTCACTGAAGTACTCAGATCTGATAAAATTTTTCATATATTATATGAGACAAAGAACAGTACTTTCATCAGACTCCAAGGAATCACTCATGATTTAGTCAGTGAGAAGTACAGTTCTATTCACCTTAGAGATTTGAAAATCTTCTCCAGTTTTCAACAAACATCAAGACTGACTCAGTTTCAAGAAGCCTCTCTCAAAAAAACCTAGTAGAAGTTCAAGGTCTATTACATTTGTTCTAAAAAAGGTAGAAGTTGATACTTATTGCTCAGTTGTATTTGTAGAATAGGGTTCATAATGTTTATACATGAAAGTTAGGTTAAATCTCCATTTTTACAGTGCATACTTCCTTCTGCTTGATTTGCAAATAATTTAAAAATAAATTATTTATTTAGTCATGTCACCTTAGTGAATTACAGAAATTCAACGAAAACACAACAGGAACTCCTTTAGGAGGCAGCATACACACTGTAAACTCACTGTTAACCATGAGGGACAGACATGAAACAATATAATTTGCCCAAGGTCATGGAGCCGACCTTGGCTTCTTGGTCAATCTCTTGAATATTTTGGAAGGACTAGGTTTTTGTTATTAGAGAACAAAAGGCCTATTTCATGTTTTGCCCCAATGTGCCACTTTTTACAAAAAAAGGGAAATTGAGTATTGTAAATACAAGTTTGTAAAGAGCCAAAGGAAGAATCAGTATCCCTGTGCCAAGATATAAAATCCCAGTACATGGGCTTCCCTGGTGGCTCAGTGGTTGAGAGTCCACCTGCCGATGCAGGGGACATGGGTTTGTGCTCGGGTCTGGGAAGATCCCACATGCCGCGGAGCAGCTGGGCCTGTGAGCCATGGCTGTCGAGCCTGCATGTCCGGAGCCTGTGCTCTGCAATTGGAGAGACCACAAGAGTGAGAGGCCTGTGTACTGCAAAAAAAAAAAAAAAAAAAAAAAAATTAAAATAAAATAAAATAAAATCCCAGTACAAAACTGAACTCCTGCTATAACTTGCCAGGCACCTTCAAGCTAGCCCTTGGAGACATGTCTTCTGTTTTAGAGGCTTTGTACATTTAAATTAGGAAGTTGAACCTTCAAAGCTAACATCAGAAAACATTGCAGAAGTTACCCCTGTCATGTTCCTGGAGGTCTCTATTAGCAACATAGAAACCTGACTGGATAGTCCCAAACTTTTGATGTTTCGATTTCTCTCTATTTTGGTTAAAACATAAGGCAGAAATTCTGGTTGTAGAACATAAGCACTCTTTTTTTTCTTTTATTAAGAGTCTCATTCTCCTCTGTTTAACTTTATTCTCTGTTCTTAGCCATGGAATATGAAATTTAAGGAGAAAGTTGTTTTTTTTTAGTTTTAAAGATCAAGCCTGTCGAACTACTGGCCCTGATGATTTAACTGAATTATTAATTTTAAGAAAAGGAGCTAAATCCCATATCTCAACCTGAGCTGACTTTTCATGATACTCTTAGAACAGGAAGTCCTCGATTTTTTTTCCATGAGAGAATATTTTTCTTTTTAATTTATTGCTAATCCTCAGGATAACTTACCTTATCAACTCATCAATCATTAAGCTATAAAATGCTTATACAAATAAATGGAGATATGATTTCCATAAGAATAAATTAGGGGTGGGGTTCAACAATGTAAGTACAAACTGTTTAAGAATAAATTGTTAGACATTCCCATATGATATGAATAACAGTGGTGTGCTTAAGCCAGCTTTTACTACCTCATGAGAGACAATTGTTAAATTTTCAGGTTTTTTGTGAGCTAGTTGACATCACATTTGTAGCTTGAAATCAGCTGTGGTGGAAATATTTACATCATTGAACCCATCAAATGTTATAAATCACTGCTTTTTCCCTCTTGGAAAGCAGGTTATTAAATATGTATGAGTACGCCCCTGTATGTAAGGCCAGTGTTAGCATCTCCATTTTGTAGGATAGTCAAAAAACTATATTTTTTGTTGGAAGTCAATGTCTCTTCAAATAAAACTATTAAGATTATGTCACAATGAGATAAATTAAGCACTTTTTTTTAGTCAGACCATATAATCAATTCTTTGTTATCTTTTTCGTTTCATTTGTTTTGGCTAAACTGAGTAAACTACAAGGGAGATATTTTAGTTTTTGTCAAAATATCAGCCTACAGCTCCTTTGTGTCATACTCTAGCTTATTCTGAAAAATAACATCTAAGGAGATATTACTGACTCCATACACATCAACTGTATCATTCAAAATGCTCCTACATAATTATTATTTCCCAGTTTTGGTACTTATTTATTAAAGATAATGATACATTTACTACTTTTAGATTATTTCTCTACTTCCTAAATTTCCTTGTACATATACTATGTGCAAGTATAGGATTAGACATATTATATTATTATTGAATTTAATTCTCACAATCATTAATGGCATTTCTCCATCTTACAAATTGAGAAAATTGAGATCCTATAGGATCAGTATTTATTGATGTCATATAGCTAATAAGTGGCAGAAAGAATCTTATTCCAGGTTTCCAAATTTCTATCTCTAATGAAGAAGCTTCCTAGATACATCAAAATTATTAACGGTTTTTCATCACACCTGCTTACTGGATATCTAATATTCCTTTGTTAGACAGAGTAAATAGACATGTGTCTGCTTACAAGATTTATTTATTTTTCCTTTTCCTCAGCAAAGAAAGTTATACACCTAGTTTTTCAATTTGGAAACATACTTTACAGATTAGCCTGTATAATATGAAGCTATTACATTTTACTCAATTATTCTTCTCAGTGTTTATAATGATACAAATCAAATTTTGAAATGTAACCTTGTAAGCCTTAGCTTGGAAATGAAGCTGTCAACTGCATTTAAACACAGCTAAGAGTTCATTTTCAGTTTGATACAATAAATCTGTGTTAAGTGCTGAGTAAGATTAAGGCATTTTATTGGATTCAAAATGAAAACAAAAATAAATGACATAAGATTTTTTTCTCTCAGTAATATCATATATAGTCTTTTTAAAACACATATTAAAATAACCTTAATATGCCATAAATTCTAGGTGGTTACTCCAGGTATAAAATTCTTTGAAGTTAAGATTCCAACATAATTTTCTAATATTTCAAAATATCTACAAGTTCCTTTCTATTCTTTCTTGCCAATCTTACTGATTTTTTCCCATACATGCAGCCTATGTTTTACTGTCTAAAACTTGCCTGATTCTTTCTCAGTTACCTGTTTGTGTTTTCTGAGATACTTGGTTCTATCTATATTTTATGGTTCAGTAGTAGTCTCAACTTTGCCCATCATTCCTTGCACACACATAATCATTAAATTCCTAGTATTTGAACTGGCAAGTGGCACCCAGTTAACCTTTGTTTAAAAGGTAAACACAAACTTTGTTAAGACTTATAATGTTAAAGACATCAAATTTGTAGTAGTAGTAATTACTATGATGCTGATGTTTTTTAGAAAATGTCTACAGACTTGAGCAGAGACAGGATTTTTTGGAATTTATCCATGTTAGGATATTCAGAATTATTATTTAAAAAAGTTTTCTTTGGGCTTCCCTCATGGCACAGTGGTTGAGAGTCCGCCTGCCGATGCAGGGGACATGGGTTTATGCCCCAGTCCGGGAAGATCCCACATGCCGTGGAGTGGCTAGGCCCGTGAACCATGGCCGCTGAGCCTTTGCGCCCGGAGCCTGTGCTCTGCAACGGGAGAGGCCACAACAGTGAGAGGCCCGCATATCAAAAAAAAAAAAAAGTTTTCTTTGAAATAATAAACATGTTGTACAAGTTTAGCATTATAGAAACTGAATTCAGAAAATGCTGTGAAGCTTAGAGGAAATTGGAGAATCAAAAAAAAACCCTTTGAAATTCATAACAGATGTAGCAAGATTGAGGAAGTGAACAAGCTGAAGATAAAAGGCAGAAGGTTGAGTACTGGATTTTAAGATTTCCGAAGTATAAAAATTCCATATGATAACAAGATTTATGATGTGGCCATGGCTGTGAATTGATGCGTATGAAGAGGAACTAAGAAAATATAAAGTATAAAACTTGGTTACTTGTAAGATCATCTATATGGCTGTTTAACTCTTCCAAAATGATGGAAGCATGTGAGACTTAGAGAAAGACTATGTTTGAGATTTGAAAGGCCCAGAAATATTTACTCAGTAGCTTAAAACATTCAGTTTGTTGACCTGGAAAGAATAAAAAAACTCTAAGTTATAAAAGCTCAGAGAGTATGCCTCTGCCTTTGGCAGCGACAAACTAGACAAATTCTTCAACTAAGAACAAGAAGAATAAAATAACAACTTTAAAAAAATGTGAATGAAGGCACCCAAGAACTATTAAGGTAGCTGAAATTTGGGGGCAAAAGTCCCAGAGAAAGGCAAGCTCAGAGAAGTAAGTCAAACGTTCATTGTTTTCCCCTTGAGAAATTTGCTAGCTTCTAAGAAGTAGCTAAGAGACTGAGAAACTCAACAGTAAATGATGGCTAAAGACTGGGGAGCTAAGCAGAACATTTGACAGTAATAAAAAATTAGAATCTAGGGATTACTAAGGAGAGACGTCCTGGAAAAACAGCCAAGGAAGTTCCTTGGAGAAAGTATAAATTGGAAATAGACCTTCTCTCAAAAGATAGAACTTAGGTTCAAATCAGGTCAAACCCATACTGAATCAGGGTGAATTTGTACTTGTTCTAATAATTTGTTATAAGCAAAAGTAAATCTCTGCTGGAAGTTAACATCATTCAGAGCATTTAGAATGTTTAATATAAAATGTTTAACACTCAATAAAAATTTACCAAGTAGGGGCTTCCTTGGTGGCGCAGTGGTTGAGTGTCCGCCTGCCGATGCAGGGGACATGGGTTTGTGCCCTGGTCCAGGAAGATCCCACGTGCCATGGAGCGGCTGGGCCCGTGAGCCATGGCCGCTGAACCTGTGTGTCCAGAGCCTGTGCTCCGCAACGGGAGAGGCCACAACAGTGAGAGACCCATGTACCGCAAAAAAAAAAAAATTACCAAATGTGCCAGCAAAAAATAATAAGAATAAAAAATTTCAAGTAATACCATTGACTTCTACATATGCATAAACTCCAATAGATTATGGCATCTGAGTGTTCCTACTCTAACACATCAAAACACAGAAAACTTTCAAATACTATATTTGAAAAGCTTTGGAAGCTTCTGCAAACTTCAGAAGACTACATAAACTTTTCCAGTAAGGAAAAGACCCTTCCAGTGAGGGAAGTGCTGAAGAGATCCAGCCATCATCTTCTCAAAGTTGATGGTGGACAGAGAATTATGCTGAGCCCAACCAAAGATACTCTACTGCAGGAAAGAAAAACTGGCAGTGAATGATGCTGGCAAGACTGAAAATTAGAAGAGCTCCAAATGTAACACCACTTTTTTTGCATGAGATTTCTGGTATGGTTTATGGTGGGCAAAAACAGGGACAAAAGCTAAAAGAGTAAATTTTTCTGCTGCCTTGTGGTGCTTGGAGACAAAATCCTATTAGAGAGAGCCTACTACACATAAAAACACGGCTGGTCTCAGGATACTAACCACTATGTACACTTGTGTGGACAAAGAAGATAGATAAGCTCAAACCCTCTGAAGCACAGTGTTTCAGAAGTGAGGAGTTGGGGACCTGCCAAGTACTCAATCAAAAGACAGACAGATGGCCAAAAAGCACATCAAAAGATGTTCAACATCACTAATCATTAGCGAAATGCAAATCAAAACTACAGTGAGGTATCCCCTCACACCAGTCAGAATGGCATCATCAAAAAATCTATGAACAATAAATGCTGGAGAGAGTGTGGAGTAAAGGGCGCCCTCTTGCATTGTTAGTGGGAAGGTAAATTGATACAGTCACTATGGAGAACAGAATGGAGGTTTCTTAGAAAACTAAAAATAGAGCTACTATATGATTTTTCAATCCCACTCGTGGGCATATATCCAGAGAATACCATAATTCAAAATGATATATGCACCCCAATATTCATTGCAGCACTGTTTACAGTAACCAAGACATGGAAACAACCTAAATGTCCATTGACAAAAGAATTGATAAAGAAGGCGTGGTACCTATATACTCAGCCAGAAAAAAGAATGAAATATTACTCAGCCAGAAAAAAAGAATGAAAGAATGCAATTTGCAGTGACATGACTGGACCTAGAGATTGTCATACTAAGTGAAGTAAGCAGACAGAGAAAGGCAAATATCATATGATATTGCTTATATGTGGAATCTAAAATAATGGTACAAATGAATTTATTTACAAAACAGAAATAGAGTCACAGATATAGAAAACAAATTTACTGTTACCAGAGGGGAAAGTGGGGGTGGGGAAGAGGAGGGATAAACTGAAAGATTGGGGTTGACATTTACACAGTACTATACATAAAATGGATAACTAATAAGGACCTACTGTATATCACAGGGACTCTTCTCAGTACTCTGTAATGACCTATATAGATAAAGAATCTAAAAAAGAGTGGATATATGTACGTGTATAACTGATTCACCTTGTTGTACAGCAGAAACTAATGCAACACTGTAAATCAATTATACTCCAATTAAAAAAAAAGCAGAAAGGATACAACCAAACTATAAATAAACAGGAAGTGGAGTGAAATTGCAGTTAAGTCCTAACTCAGCTCAGTCCTTGAATGAATTGAGATGATACAAACCTTGTTATATATTCGGACAGAGGAAATGGGGAATCTTCTCTTGTGGAAGATAATTCCTGACATTTCCATAGTCTTTTATATGTAATGAAAGCATAAAATTAAGAATTATTAGATAGGCAAAGAGGCAGAAAGTGTGACAAACAATATAATCCAACTCAATTATGTTTCAGATATTGAAACCATAAATCTTTTAGGAGAAAGTATGAAAATATGCTCACAACATGGAAGTAAGTAAAGGTTTTATAGTTTGCAGGAAGGAGTAACAATAAAAAAAAACACCTGATAAATTAGACTTAACCATAAATTAAACTTCTCTTTTTTGAAAAGCAATGCTAATAAAATAAATATTCAAGGCACAGACTGTAAGAAAATATTTGCAAAACATACATCAGATGAAAGTATGAAGAACATGGCATATAAAGACTTTCAGATCCCAATAATAAATAAAACAACCCAATAAAACAGAAAAAAATCAGACACTTAACAAAAGAATGTGTATTAATGTCTAATAGCTCATTAAAGAGTTCTGAGCTTTATTAATTATCAAGGAAATGTAAATTAAAATAAAAAATGAGATACCAGTAAACACCCACCATGTTGTCTAAATTATTTAAAAAGAATGACACCAAATTTTGGTGATGATTTGGAACAATTTTGTTGGTGGGCTGAAAAACTATACAACTACATTGGAAAAAAGTCTGACAGCTTCTTATATGTCAAAACTGAAACCAGAAATCTCCTGACAATGTCTTATAAGATTAAATACTTACCATAACCATGGCACTTTTATTACTAGCTAAGGTTTACCAAGAAGAAATAAAAGTATATGTTCATAAAAAGAAGAGCATGAAATGTTTTTACAGCTTTATTGATAATAACCCCAAACTAGAAACACCAGAGATGTCAATAATGCAAAAATGAACAAACTGTCTTACATTTATACAAAGGAATAATACTCTGAAAATATAAGAATGTACTACTAATATGTCAAACAACAGTGATGGGGCTCAGACACACTAAGCTGAATGAAAGAAGCATTACACAAAAGTACATACTGCATGATTGCATTTATTCAAAAATCTCGAACAGAAAAAATTAAGCTGGACTTCCGGTTTCTAGTTCTGCAGGTAAGGAAAAACAGTTGCCACTCCATCTTAATAGCAAGTAAAAAGCTAAAGAGTATAAATCTTCAACAATTCTTCTTAGATCCATAAGAGAGAGGAAGACACAGGGTAGACCTCACCCCCAAGATTGGAGAGACAGCAAATAAGTGAAGTCATACTTGACAGGGGCAGAGACTCATGGATGGAATTGCAGCAGGAACCAGTGGCAGGATAGGAAAACCTGAACTGTAATTGACTTGAGCTACAAATTGGTAGAGGCTCAGTGTGGACAAGTCTGAGAGTTAAAAACTCCAAGGGGACCCAGTCATAGAGGACCCATTTAATACTGTGAGATTTTCCTCTAGGAACTTGACCACAGTAAATATGGAAGAAAAATTCCCTCATGCTTCCAGCAAGAGGAGGAAAAATGAACCATTTTGAAGTATACCAGAGCACTCTGCTCTGCTTATCAAGGCCTGCCCTTAGGTGAAACTAGTTAATCAGAACTTAACTTTCAGGAATATTAACAGAACCTAAGGGGGGAAGGGAAATAAATCAAGTTCCAGCCCACTCTAGACACTTCCCACATCAGGGGGGAGAAAAAAACTGAGAAAGCCTTGTAAAGTTCACTGTCCAGAGGTACAGGTTCACTAAGAGACTGAGCCCTAAATCACAGGAGTACAGAATGCTACCCCTCCACCCCCACACCTCACCACCACATTACTGAAAGTCTATTTACAAAAGTTCCTTTTACCCAGGACACTATTTTTTGCTATCAATCAATCAATCAATAAAACGTGGGGAAAATAAACTCACAATTTGAAATGTCAAAGCAAATATCCAAACCAGAAATGGTAGGGATGTTGGAATTATCAGAATGGGAATTTAAATCGATTATGATTAATATGCTGAGTCCTCTAATAAAGTAGACAATATAGAAGGACACATGAACAACATAAGCAGAAAGATGGAAATTCTAAGAAAGAACAAAAATAAATGCTAGAGATCAAAAACACTGTAACAGGAATAAACACTATCTTTGATTGGCTTATATGATAGACTGGACAAGGTTGAGAAAAGAACTCTGAATTTGAGGATATCTCATCAGAAACTTCCAAAATTGAAAAGTAAATAGAATAAAAATAGAAAAGAAAACCAAAAAAAAAAAAAAAAAATAGAATAACCAAGGACTGTGGGGCAGCTACAAAAAGTGTAACATGCCCATAATGGGAATAATGGGAGAAGAGAGAAAGAAATAGAAGAAATACTTGAAACAATAATGACTGAGGGGCTTCCCTGGTAGCGCAGTGGTTGAGAGTCCTCCTGCCGATGCAGAGGACACGGGTTCGTGCCCTGGTCCGGGAAGATCCCACATGCTGTGGAGTGGCTGGGCCCGTGAGCCATGGCCGCTGAGCCTGCGCGTCCGGAGCCTGTGCTCCACAACGGGAGAGGCCACAACAGTGAGAGGCCCGCATAGCGCAAAAAAAAAAAATAATAATGACTGAGAATTTCCCCAAATTAATATCAGAGCCCAAAGCACAGGTCTAATAACTCAGAAAACACCAAACAGAATAAATGCAAAAAAACTATACCTTGGCAAATCATTTTCAAATCACAGAATCAAAATCAAGAAAAAATCCTGAAAGAGGCTAGAGAAAAAGAAACACTTTATATATAGAGGAACAAAGGTCAGAATTACATCTGACTTCTCCTCAGAAACCATGCAAGGAAGAAGAAAGTAGAGTGAAATATTTAACACGTTGAGAGAAAAAATAGCATCAACTTAGAACTCTGTAATCTTCAAAATTAATCTTCAAAAGTAAATGAGAAATAAAGACTTTTTCAGACAAACAAAAATTGAGAGAATACGTTACTAGTGGACCTGCCTTGCAAGAATGTTAAAAGTTCTGTAGAGAGAAGGAAAATAATATGGGTCATAAACTTGGATGTACAGAAAGTAATGAAGAACATCAAAAAAGGAGGTAGAGGTAAAATTAAAATGCATTTTTCTTATTCTTAATTTACATAGCAGATTGTTCAAAATAATAACACTAACAATATATTTGATTATGTATGCTTATATATAAGTGAAATGAATGACAAAAATGATACAAGGGATGGAAAGGAAGAATTAGATTTATTTTGTGATTATAAGGTATAATATCTTTGAAGTGGAATAGTGTTATTTCAAAGTGGAATTTGAAATTAAAAACACAATATCATTTATATTAGCATCCCCCAAAATGAAATATCTGTGTTTAACTCTAACATAATATGTAATACTACTATATGATGAAAACAACAGAATTCTGATGAAAGAAATCAAAGATCGACCAAATAAATGGAGAGATATTCCATGTTCGTGGATAGGAAATCCATGATTTGGATTTCAAGATATAATTTCTTCCCCATTTGATCTATGATTTAATGCAATACCAATTAAAACTCCAGCAAGTTATTTTGTGGATATTGGCAAGTTGATTCTAAAGTTTATATGGGGAGGCCAAAGACCCAGAATAGCCAGCACAAAACTGAAAGATCAGAACAAAGTTGGAGAACTGATACTACTCAAACAAAACTTGCTAGAAAGCTGTAGTAATCAAGATATTGTGGTATTGGTGAAAGAATGGACCAACAGATCAATGGAACAGAATAGAGAACCCAGAAATAGATTCACATAAATGTGATCAACTGAACTTTGACAGTAGAGCAAAGGCAATACAATGGAGCAAAAATGGTGTTTTTAATAAATGGTGCTGGAACAACTGAACAGCCATGAAAAAGAAATAAATCTAGAAACAAATCTTACAACCTTCACAAAAATGTAAATTAACATGGATCACTGGCCTAAATGTAAAATGCAAAACTATTAAACTCCTAGAAGATAACATTGGAGAAAATCAAATTTTTATTATTATTATTAATTTACTATTTGTTATTATTGTTATCTTTTACAATTGGTGGTTCACCCTTGGTATTGTATATTGTGTGAGTTTGGACAAATGTATAATGATATGCATCCATTATTTTGCATTTGTCTGAACTCACACAGTGTACAACACCAAGTGTGAACCACATGGACTTTGGGTGATAATGATGTGTGGATGTATGTTCATCAATTGTAACAAATGTACCACTCTGGTGAGGGATATTGATAATGGGAGAAACTACACAGGTGTGGGGGTAGGCAGTGCATGAGGCAACTTTGTACCTTCCCACCAATTTTGCTGTGAACCTAAAACTTCTCTAAGGAAGTAAGGTCTTAGTAAAAAATAAATACATAAGTAAATAAATAATAAAAATTGTAAACAATAATGATGGCATTACTTGTGATTAAAGGATTGATTGGGATAGGGTATGAGGTAACTTTATTGGATAATGGGTATGTTTTGTATACTTCAGGCATTATACTTAAATTTTAGGCTTAACTATATTTATACTTATATTTACACTGTAATTATAGAGTTTCATAACATATGCATCTGTCAAAATTCAGCAAAAGTGCATTTAAGATGTTTGGATTCTACTGTATGTACAGGATACCAAGGTGGTGTGCAAATCTTCGAAGGTAGAAGGACAGAGTCAGCACAACATGGATTACATAATGCAAATGCACTTTAAAGCCTAGGAATTTTCAAAACAGATGGAGGAAAGCAACCAAGTTTATAAGATGTAACCTGAAATCTTACAATATATAAAGCAAAAATGTTTTCAGCTTAAAAAAATCTGAGAGGAGAAACTGACAATTTGCAGCCAGAATCCCAGTCAATACAGCCATGCCTATGCTTGGTATATTGCTGTTACCTAGTCAGATGCAACAGACCCTTACATTATTATGCCATTAAAATTCAGAATCTGAGACTCACTCTCCTGAAAAACTTTGTGCTCACTAAACAAGAATAAATATGGCTTATCCTGAATATTTTCCATTCCAGACTCTGCCATTTATCTTTACATTATAAATTAATTAATTGGATAATGTAATTTGTGTGTCAATCTTCTGTGAACTTGGTTATTGTAAGTTAATTTTTCTGAATTCACTTGAATTCAATTTAACTCTAGGAAATGGATAAAAATTAATTTATGGATGAGGAAATATTTTTAAAAAGACACCTAAGAAAAGTAAATTAATAGAAGCAATTAATTAAGGGAAGATTTTCTTGACTGGTTTATTATATATGCTTTCTATCATTATATATCTTTTTAATTTGTTATTAAAAAGAGATGTCATTTGTCTTCTTTTGATGACAATCATTCTGACAGGTGTGATGTGATACCTTACTGTGGTTTTGATTTGCATTTCTCTGATGACTAGCAGTGTTGAGCATCTTTTTATGTGCCTGTTGGCCATCTGCAGTTCCTCTTTGGAAATATGTCTGTTCAGTTCTTCTGCCCATTTTTTAATCCAGTTGTTTGATTTTTGATGTTGGTAAGGATGTGGAGAAAAAGGAACCTTTGTCCACTGTTTATGGGAATCTAAGTTAGTTCAGCCACTGTGGAAAACAGTATGGAGGTTTCTCAAAAATCTAAAAATAGAACTACCATATTACCCAGCAATTCCACTCCTGGGTATATATCCAAAAAAACCTAAAAACATTAATTCAAAAAGATACATGCACCCCAATGTTCATAGCAGTATTATTTACAAATGCCAAGATATGGAAGCAACCTAAGTGGCCATCAACAGATGAATGGGGAAAGAAGGTGTGGTATATATATATATACAATGGAATACTACTGTAAAAAGGAATGAAATTTTGCCATTTGCAGCAACATGGGTGGACTTGAATGTCATTACACTAAGTAAAATAAGTCAGATGGAGAAATACAAATACTGTGTGATATCGCTTACATGTGGAATCTAAAAAATACAACAAACGAATGAATATAACAAAAAGAAGCAGACTCACAGATATAGAGAATAAACTAATGTTTACCAGTGGGGTTGTGTGTGGCAATATAGGTGTGGGGGAGTAGGAGGTATAAACTATTGGGTGTAAGATAGGCTACAAGAATGTATTGTACAACACAAGAAATATAGCTAATATTTTGTAATAACTATAAATGGAATGTAATATTTTAAAATTGTACAAAAATAACAAAATTAATTTAAAAATAGAAAAATATGCCATCAACCATTATAAAGTTATAAAAAATAAAATAATAAAGCATATCCTAAATACTGTGGAAATTGAAGATGGAGCAATTAATTTGGCCCGAGAAGGTAAACAAAGAAACTTTAATGAACGTATACAAGTTAAACTTTAAACTTTAATATTTCTTAAGTTGTTCAGATTTCATTGTACATATATTACACAAAATAACTGATTGTATCTGACTTAAAATTAAAAAAAAATCTGGAAATAGTGGCTTTATAGCTGGAGGAAATGAGAAAATCTTTCTAGAAACCTTTCTATTGTCTGTGTGTATATAGGTAGGTAGGCATGCATGTATATATGTATGCATTTAGATTGTTTAAGAAGTGACTTAAGATACCTTAGAATATGAAAAATCTTCCAATCCCCAAATATTTGCTTTACATACTAAATATCACTTTGGTCAGGAACCATGCATCACTCATTACACCCACAGTCAAGCACATTTCTTGGCACATGTTATTCAGAAAAATATTTGTTGATTGATAACTTCTTCAGAACTCTTTCACTAGCTTTTTATAGAACTCTCTGATTGACAATTATTTTACTTGTGCTTCTTCTCTATCAAAACCTCATAATAGTATGTTTAGGAAAAGTAAATGTATTCAAGTGACATAATACTTTCAGACTGTGTTTTTTTAATTAAATACCTTCTCTTGGGGTAGAATAAGATGAACATAGCAATATAAAATTTTTATCTTTTAAATGCATATATTTTAAAATACTATATTATAATATTTTACTTTATCCCTGACATAAAGTTATTTTCTTAAAAATGCTAGTCCTTATCATGAAAAATATTTTCTCAACAACAGTCTTCTTTAGTTTGAAGAAGATGGAATCCTGTTCATACAGAAGTATGATTTTGTTACTTTTTTTGAATACTCTAGAATTATAAGATACACTGCTGCCAAAAAATCTAGAGAGTTCTAAAGATAATTCTAACTTTTCTAAAATAAAACACTAACCATTATAAATAAGTAATGCTATTATAATTTGCTTTAATGTCATTGTATTTACTTTTGTTCATATTTTTGTGTAATGAATTATTAGTGACAATAGACATGTACAATATAAGAAGATTAACTATTATGTTAGCCAGTATGAAATGACCACATTTATAATGGATGTCAGTGTGTTATAGTGAGAAGAACATGGGAATCACAAGAACTGTGCTTGAGTATTGGCTCCAACTCTAACTTACAATATTACTTATGTCACATTGATGAGACTTAGCTGTCTTGTTCTGAAAAACAGATAATAAGTGTGAGTCATAAACAACAATAATATTAAATAGAAAGGTAGAAAGAACATTTCACAAATTTTAAACCATAAAATATATGTGGAAAATACATAATTACATGTAAAATTTTTGCACATCATTTTTTAACTAATTTATTGTATTACATTTGTCTTTGTTGGACTACTTTACAGATTTTTCTTTTATAATAAGGGCTATGATGAATTATTTTTACATTTCGTTTTCTTTGGACTACCAGGTAGCTCATAGCTGCAAAATGTTACATTGCTGATACCTATTAAAGGTTTCTGGTAATAATATTTCTCATTTGCCCTATATGATTTGTCTCCTTAAACTTCAGTTTGGTCATAATTATGGACCTTTATACCTTTAAATAAGCTGTTACTCATTTCATGAATAAATACATTTTGAGTGACTTCTATGTGATCGACATCTGCAAGGTAGTGGAGATACAATGGTGAGTAGGAGACCCTTAAATTATTTTTACAAAGATCAGGGAATAAAAATATTAGATAAAAATTATGTTTGCTTATAAGCAACTTCTTAGAAAAGAATATGTCCCAAATCTACTTATACATATTGATTACTGTGTTAGTTGGTAAATGTATTGATTGTTGGATGGTGGAAGGCTACTAGGAGAAAAAAGTTAAACCAGCTGTCTTAGAATCTAATCATTCCCTTTAGGTGTGGGAAGAGGGTCACCTGGGTAAATAACCAATGATATTTAATAAGAGAAAGAGACTTTAAGAGGATGCCCCTGGCTAAGGAATCTCTCTAGGCCTGTGAGTTTTGTCTCCCTGGAAAATATCACTAGGATATGTTACACAATAATATGGCGTATAAAATGATGATTTCAGAATCTAAATTATCCCCCTATGTGATTCTGTGAACCTCAAGTAGAGATCACATCTATTCTGATCCAAAGGGCCATGTTATGAATGCAGAACCTAGTAAATTGCCCTTCACCACCCAGAACATTTTGTGTATCATCTGAGCTTACAACTGCCTATATCTTTGACATTATGTAGTTAAGCTTAATGTGTGAACTCAATTTGACAATCTGATCTTGGTGTAGGCTCAGCTATAGAATGGGTCAATGGATGTAAAGAAATATATATATTCATACTTTTACTTGTGCCTTTTTGCCCCACTAATTTACACATTCTGGAGTGCATTTAGGGTAGATACTATATGGAATGCCAAGTCCAGCAACATATCTGTAGAGGTCCTGAGAAGTTCGTTTGAGACAGAAATGAACATAAGTTATTTACTACCTGGGCAAAATTCAGACATCAAAGTATAAAATAAGAGCTTTCTTGAGAAAATAGATATTGTTTGCACTTTTATTAAAAACAATAAACAAACAATTAATAGTCCCATAATAAATCCTATATTTGTTATTTATCTCTTCTTTCTAACCTAGATGCTGGCAACATTCTACACTGCTAAGTATATCATGGTAGTGTGTTCCCAAATACAGTCAATTTGTACCACAACAAAGATCTCACATACTACAATGAGTAAAGATATAGATCACCTAGAGTTCATTTCTCTTGATAACTCAAAATATTGTGAACCCAGTCTATTCCCTTTAACTTATGAAGCTGGATGATCTTAAAGGTATGGTTTCAATTCCTTGATATATTAATATACTAATCATGAAATATATGCTTTTTTCTTTATTTTAAAATTTGTATACGTAAAACACTCTGTCAAAAATATTTGTATTACACATCACTTTCCTTTCTAGACATCCTAGTTTCTAAAAATATTATTATGGTATTTTCTGAGGTACTTCTGCTTTTATTTTATAACTAGTAGTATCTAAGAATATTAAGACATTGGCATAAGTTTCTATAGAGAAAATTTCCCATTGACATTATTGTGAAATGTGTAAAGATAGTAATTTACCTTTATTACCTGTTATTTTTAATCCACTCAATATTTGTAATCCTTGAATAATACCAGACTAGATCCCTAATGGAATATATGTAAAGGAAAATTTTCTAGAAAAAAAAATGTTCTCTTTCTTTACAATATAAAGTAACTATTCTTATTAGTTACAGTGAATTAAGGTAATAATTAATCTTTCCTAAAACAATCTTTCTCAATCACTTCAAACTTTTTCTCAATTAAAGGTTATGGATTTCCTCGGTGAATTATCAGCTTGCTTTGCCTTTTGTATATTGTATATGGCTGTCGATCTAAGAACTGTCTAATATTGTGCCTACTGTTTTAATATAAAAGAGGCACTTGAAAATGTGAATAGCTTTAGTAAAAATGATATTAAACACAGTTAGTCATTATAGACTAAATGTGCTGTTTCTCAGCATGAATAATTTCTGGTACATGAGTAGAATGAATTCAACTTTTATTGGTTGAATTTTTAGTTTCCAGTTTTAAGTCTTACCAGCCTCATATCTCTCCACACTTTCCATTAGAGGGGATCTCATATAAATCTGAGGTCCTGCATAAAATTGTGGCTTTATTTGTAAAGGAATGGTGTGTAATTTTCCTTTAATTATCTTAAATAGAAAAAAAAACTATTGATATGTCAGGTGGTTAATTCATATCCAAAAGAATATTCTAGCCTTGACATTAAATTTTTAATTAATGTCTAAAGAATACATCATCCAGCCTAATTAAAAGAGAGATGTATGCACAAAAACTAAGATAATTCAAAATTAGTAAGGATTATAGCAGATATACTACCACACAAAACGATACCTGAAGTTTCATGTATCTGCATAATTGGACTCTGGCATATACATTTTTTCTTTTTATTCAGAATTACTAAACTTTCTCCAATAAAACTGTTACTTGTAATATTTTTAAATAAAAAAAATCACAGAGTACACATACTACTATGAAAAAAAGTATTTATAGTTTCTGATATACCATCAATAGTATAACAAAAATGTTATTCAAATAATAAAATAGACCAATTTGCCACGTACCAGCTATATCCCCCTTTCATAATTTGCTACTGGTTGCTCATATATGGAAATACTATTCTATTTAAATGGTTAAATTAGCTTATAATTTACAAGTAATGAAACTGCACTCTCATATTAACTATTGAGATATATGTATGTGTGTGTGTGTGTGTGTGTGTGTGTATATATGTAACCTACCAAACCACAGACATTTTTGCATGAAGCATTAAATTGTGAACTATAGGGCTTCAGATGGATTTTTAAATGATTAATGAATTAATCATTAATCATATAAAATACATGGGTGAAATACAAAGCTTAGCTAGCCTAATATTCTTCCACATATTTCTAATACTTAAAATGAGAGTATAAGAACATAAGCATGTTAGCCAATGTCTAAAGTTGTCACAGCCATAAAATTCTATGACCTCTTTAGTCTAATACTATAGACATAAAGTTGTAGAAACTAAACATCGAAGTTGTGTACCATATTTTAATAATAAAAAAGAAAATCATAAAGAAGAATGCATATACTCAAATGAAAATATCTCTAACTTAATACATATAAACATTTTAAAAGATGTTACTTGCAAAGTTACCAATCTATTTTAGTGTATTAAATAGCTGAGTATTTATTATAACATTAGTGTCTGGTCCTGAAAGTGAAAGTGCATTTAATAAGTAGTTAAAGCAATATCTCTATTGTCAATTTTATTTTCTGTTTCGCAGAACAGGTTTTTTAAACAATTGTTTTTCCTCAGCTGGCTTGGAATGAGGTGATGAAAGATGTTATCATTTTCGTATTTTTTCATATACAAAGCCAGGAGTAATTGACTTATATATCTCATATTTATAAAGACACTGATGTAATTTCCCATGTAAATCCCATGTAATTCCCCATAAATCTTTTCCTGAACCTTGTCAATTCTATTTTATATGCATGGTGTTTGCTGAAATTGTGTGTTTTTTCTTTAAGAATATGTTAGAAACTTGGGAAAATATTTATTATATTTTATTTGCATATTTATGTGACACAGATTCATTTTCAAACTATATGTAAACTTTATGTAACTGTATGAATACAATTAGCTGCATTTAACTAAATATTTTTATACACTGTAACATAACATTTCAGGACATATTTTAACCATGTATTTCTAGAATGAAGCAAGAAGAGCTGAGTAATTAAGGGACTGATTAGGAAGGTGTATGAGAAAAAGAAAATTGGTTAAGTACAAATTTAGAACTCCAAGTAAAATCCTGGCAGGTCAGAAAATTTATTAAAACAACTTTCATGATTATCATAGTAGCTAAAATTGTTGAATGGGGAGAGAAAGAGAGAGAAAGATGTTCTTTTATTATTTTGCCCAGCTCAGTAAATGACAGATTAATCACAATTTGCATCTTTAAAATGCCATAAAATATCAAGACATTTTTCTGTAAGTAAGAAAGCAGTAAGACATACATTTTTGTTTTGAGACAACACCAGTAAAAAGAGGTGCCATTTTCCAGAAAGGATCTGAGTGAAAATAGGAGAATGAAATTGAAACAATTCATTTCAAGATGTCTTTACAACTTCATATGACCAGCATTTTATTTATTTTATTTTATTTTATTGGGGTATAGCTGGTTTACAATGTTGTGTTAGTTTCTACTGTACAGCGAGGTGGAGTAGAGTTCCCTGTGCTATACAGCTGGTTCTCATTGGTTATCTATTTTATACATATTAGTGTATATATGTCAATCCCAATCTCCCAGTTCATCCCACCTCCCCAATTTCCCCACTTCGTGTCTGTATGCTTGTTCTCTACATCTGTGTCTCTATTTCTGCCTTGCAAGCTGGTTCACCTGTACCATTTTTCTAGATTTCACATATATGCATTAATATATGATATTTGTCTTTCCCTTTCTGATTTACTTCACTCTGTATGACAGTCTCTAGCATTTTAAAATACAGTCAGCAATTAAAAAGGACAGCATACACTGACTGTATTTAATACTAGAAAACACAGAAGAAACTAAGCAGGTGTTTTCTTATTGCAACCTAAATAGTATATATACACAGCTAACGTAATTACAGCTAAGAAAATGTGAGTTTAATGAAACATATTCAGAAATCTATATTGTACAATATGTGGTCTTTTTGAGACCATTTTGTAGCATCCTTTTGGTCATTCACCAAGAATTTCTAAAATTGGGGTGTTGCCTTTGTATTATCATAAAGAGCAAAAATGTGCTTTTAAATGTACATAATTTGTTTTTCTGCTTATGAATTTATGCTGCTTCCACAGAAATAAACTCCTAAAAGTAAGTTTTGGTTTACTAACAACAATGTCTGAATTTGAGATACCATTATTGACACTAGTCTACAGTACATAAAACCCACTACAAAAATTAATCTCAAGTATTTGAAAATAAAATATGCACCTTTTTATTTCAACTAATATGAATCACCTATTTCCTACAAGTCATGTACCCTGCTTGATAATGCTCATTTAGCAAATTCATTTTGTCATTAGAATTTAATGATACTTAGGTAAAAGGAGCAAATCAAGCCAATTTCAGATTTTTTAAAAGAAACTAACAAATTCTGCCAACAAATTTTTGCTAAATTGAAGTTTCTTTCTTATTGTGTTAATAGAGTATGAATTTTTTTCCAAAAGTTTTCTCTTGTCAAGACATAAATTACCAAATATAATTCATATGGTACTGACATTGAAACAATTTACTACTGAATGTATTGGTCCACAAAAAATAAATGTAGTACATAGGGATATTGCTCTTGATATGTAATAAAGCAAATTCTTTGCATAAACATCCTCATAAATTGAAGAAGAATGAACTAAGAAGGTTAATTTCAAAAAAGAAACAGGGAAAATGTTAAACCTATGACATCCTAATCTTTTTAGGACAGAATGGAGGCTCATTGTGCTATTGTAATCTTAAGTATTAATCAGAAATTTTTAAGACGAAAATCTAAAGTCTATCTGAAAGCCAAAACCGGGTCTGGAGTTAGATAAAAATTTCCTTCATTCAACCAAAATTCATGAACTTGCCATGCGTCAGCCTGCTCAAGTGGTTCATAGTCTGCAAGAGCTCTTGTAAAAAAATTATGAAGCTAACACTGGTTCTTTGGAGTATTGCAGATTAGGGTTCTTTAGTCACTGATTCACTATCCTAGCCTAAGAATAACAAAAAAAAAATTTTCTAGATTTTCTTCATTTAATTATCTCCTCAAATGAGATTTCATATATGGGAAAGAAGAGTCCTTAAAAATGCCAGTTAATCAGGGGAAATAATTCACTTTCAAGAGATCTGTCTTAGTAATAACAATGTGATTTCCTTCTTTCCTTTTTCCTTTCCTTTCCATTCCATTCATTTCCTTTCCTTTTCTGTCCTTTCCTTTCCTTTATTTTCCTTTTTTTCTCCCTCCTTCCTTTCCTCCATCTGTGGTTCTCTCTCTCTCTCTCTCTCTGTCTTTTAATTATTTATTCTTACATTTATATTTTGACTATTATTATTAAGGTGAATGAATGACATTTTTCAGGAGGATCCATACTGGTCTAGATCTAAATCCTGTGATGGTCAAGATAGACCTAAAATCTTTTTCTCTTTAAGTTGTTTCTGATCTTTCTTATATTTAATATTTTTTTTTGTTCCAAAAAATGTGAGTACCCTAATGTGTGTTAGGAAACTTCATATTTTCTATGTTTTTAAATCTTCACAAAAATTCTATTAAGTAATTTATATCCACCTTGATTCCCATAAGGGAAGTGGAGCTTAGAGATTTTTAATATCTTGCCTAAAGTTTAGATTTAAGGAGATAATTTCAGTCAACTCCAGGTTCTTTGCTTTGACAAACCTTATAGCTTTCACTATAATTACTATATCACAAATATTTTAAAAATAAACATCCTCTATTTTATAATAGCTACAAGCATTGAGTGCTTGTTAAGAGATGTATGGTCTACTAAATATTTCTATATACTTAGAGAATAGTCTACATAGACTAGTCTTCTATTCTTATACTATATACATTCTTTATTTTTTATTTTTTATTTTTTTTCTGTATGCGGACCTCTCACTGTTGTGGCCTCTCCCATTGCGGAGCACAGGCTCCGGACGCGCAGGCTCAGCGGCCATGGCTCACGGGCCCAGCGGCTCCACGGCATGTGGGATCTTCCCAGACCAGGGCACGAACCCGTATCCCCTGCATTGGCAGGCAGACTCTCAACAACTGCGCCAACAGGGAAGCCCTATATACATTCTTATATACTACTTCTATACTTATATATCTATATATCATAATAACATATAATTATTATATATTTATATATAAACATATATTTATGTACACATAAAATCCTTATAACACTGCTGTGAGGTGCCAGTTATTAACATTTCTTTAAAAGTTAGCAGCCTCAGGCATAAAGGGGATACATTATTTGTTAAATTCCTAAGAGGCAGAAAGGAAATCAGGGCTATATTAAGCTGGTACTTATCTAACATTGATTCATTTCAGTTTTACTCATTTCCAGTCACCTTGTTTAGTGCTTGACATATGGCAGGTACTCAAATTAGACCCATTATTCCTTATAGAGTCAAATAAGTTGCTTAACATATAATATGGGCCCTCAAAGTAGCTTGAGTTGAACACCTGCTCATTCTAAGATCTCTGTTCTAAAATATTCTGCAGAAAGTACATTGAAATAATTTCTATGTTGTGATGCAGCAAAATACTTCTTTCAAAAGCAGGAGTATTTTAATTTTATTTCTAAAAGGAGAAGGGATAATATCCATTTTATCAGAAGTTGGATAGTTACATGACAAAAATGACACTGATTTTCACTCCCACAAAATGTTTTTTTTGTTTGTTTGTTTTAAAGGATCAGAAGGAGGCAATTGTTGTGCTAGAAAACATCCACCAGTTGCAGCACCCATATTGCTATTTTATCTGCAGAAGCACAATTGGATATACATTTCATTCGTTTTATTCAACTGTTTTTAAATTTGAGTAAATTTTTTTTGTATACTATACTTCTTAAGCATTCAAATGTTATTAAATACATCTTTATACCATGTTAATCATGAAACAATTACATACATATTCTCTTCTGATCTGACATGACTTAGAAAATATTCCTACTGATCGTTTATCCTAAAAGAGTGGATGGAGCCTCGTTATTTGGATAGACAATGTTCCTTTTTTCTCCCTTTTTTTCCCTACTTTCTCTCACAAATATTCTGATTTTGTGTTAGTTTCTCTCAACCTTCAATAGGGAAATTTAAAAAAAGCTTATCTTATCACCTAAAATTTTGTATTGGTGGTTATCATTCCTAAGGTTCAACCATCTTTATCAGAATAAATCAAAAGTTATAAGATTTTTTAAATGATGGTAATAATCCATTATGTCAAAAAGTTAACATTGCTAGGTTCAGAAAAGGATGAACTAGGTTAAATCAGTCTCAAATTAGTCTTTACACCCCCAGTCCTACCATCCAATATTTTATTTTGTTGGCTCCCACTCTGAATATCTTGTGCCTTCACCTATAATGGGATGCAGTGATTGTATAAGAATCTCTACTGTGGGTAATTTTACAGATAATAGGTAAAACCATCTGTTCCAGCTACCCTGCATAACCAATTCCTTCCCTCTGAACTTCCTTGTAACAGTTGTCATTTTCCTGTACATTTGTGATTCTCTGGGACTCAAAAAGATTGCTCCTTCCAGGTTAATATATAACAAAGCAGATAGCTAAAAAGTTAATTAAAGTTTGGTATAGAAATAATGTGATAACCTGTGGTGACAGTGTAATACTGTATTTAAGAGTGCCTACCAAATTGTTAGCTTCACATTTTTCTCCCCTAACGTGGATCAGGACCTCACTATCCTGGAAACTCAAGAAATATTAATGCCCAGATTTTATTTCCAATCTTCTACAGGCTCTAACACTTTAGGAGAGCAAGTTAACCTCTCTTATACTCACGTCCTTTCTAACATTAAGGAGTTGAGCTATACGTGATTCTCAAATGAAATTCATAGGACAGCTTATTTTAAAAAAGCAAGGACTTCTCTGGTGGCATAGTGGTTAAGAATCCGCCTGCCAATGCAGGGACACGGGTTCGAGCCATGGTCTGAGAAGATCCCACATGCTGCAGAGTAACTAAGCCCATGCGCCACAACTACTGAGTCTGTGCTCTAGAGCCTGTGAGCCACAGCTACTGAATCCCACATGCCTAGAGCCCGTGCTCCACAACAAGAGAAGCCACCACAATGAGAAGCCCATGCAGCACAACGAAGAGTAACTCCCAAATGGAGAATGCCTGAACACAGAAATGAAGACCCAACGCAGCCAAAATAAATAAATAAATAAATAAATTTATTTTTAAAAAAAAGAATAATAAAAAAAAGCAAAACAACAGTAAAGATTATTACTCCAAGCCTACTGAGTTGCATGCCTAGAATTAAAGTCCAAGAATGTCTATTATAAAAATAAACTCTCCAAATTCTAATGAGCAGCCAGATTTGGGAAACACTATCTGATGAGTTCCTATTTCCTTTTCACATTTGCAATTTAGAGATCCTACTCTAATGCTATTAATTTTAAAGATTGTATAGGTGGATTAAGATCATAGCTTGGGACAGGTTAGCAATTTGGAGTCCCTACTTCTTACCACATAGATATCACATACACCACCCTGTGGGTAGAATGGGCTCTGCACTCAAGAAATCTGTGTTCCAGGGACTACTTCCATTCCAGGTAAATGATACATAGAGTGATAAAATGAGCATAAACTTTTGGACCAGTAATGAATTTGAATTCCAGTTTTGAGGCTATATTGGGAAAGGAGATCAGATAACAATAATCCTCTTCTCTTGAGCGGCCCTCAGATAGGATCTAGCCCTCTGAATCCAGTATCTGATTCTTCCTCAAGCACAATTACATACTGATCATTAGGTACACAAGATGACCCTGAGGGTCTCAACCTACATGTTGTAATGTTATCAGGATGCCAGGTCAAATCCAGTTAAATTTGAATTTCAGATCAACAAATGATAGCTTTTATCCTAAGTATGACACAAAACTGCATTTATCTGGGTAGCCCATGCAATATTGGAGACATACTTAAACTAAAAAATTATCAATTGTTGAAAATTCAAATTTAAATAGCTGACTTGTATTTTCATTTGTTAAATCTGACAACCCTAAATAGAACCCCTCCCCTGTTTAAAGAAGCCCTACAGAGTTTCCAGATAAAGAAAAAAAATTTCAAAGAGATTAAGGATGTCTAATATTTAAACACTTTTTTTTAAAACATAGTAGCATCTTGCCTATAAAACCAAGAGAAAAAAAGACTAAACTATTGCACAAATAATTTATTAAAATGGCCAAAACTTTAAACAAATGCTATTTTCCTTGTGCATTTGTGAGTATGGGTACATATATGTTTGTATATGTATAATCTTAATGTACTCATTTTAACTTTCTGAAAACATCACTGTTTACACGGGCTAAAAAAGCATTAAGTGTTCGGGCTTAAGTACATTTTAAAGTTACAGCTACATCACATCAGAAAGGATATTAAAATCAACTATATTTTGAGATTTTAAAATAATAATTCACAGTTTGCAATATGGAGAACTATATATAAATTATATTTCAACAACTGCCTGCAACTTCAACTTTTAAAGCTTTTTAAAAGTCCTTTTCCATGGAAAGAATTGTCTATTGATAGCATAATTGCCTTCAGACTGGATATAAGGAAACTTAGAATGAAACAGATGGTTGTCTGCAAAGTAATGCCTACAAAGTACAATTGAAAATCAGTATTCAAAAATGAAAAGTTGGAACTTTTTCTTGATATAATTGCCAAAAGAACTCTGGCATACAAATTTAGAAAATAAAATTTTCAGTATTTACTTTTTATAAATATTAAATAAACAACTGTAAATTTGTTGATATATACTAACATTTTGATGTAAACCATTACAAATTCTAGTCTCTTTAATGACATATGTGCTATGTCAAAATCAGATTTTAACTCCACCGTTTAATTGTAATCCTCCAAGATCTTCACTGGCATATGAAAACAGCAAAATAATCTTTCTATGCCATGTGAATAATATTCTATAATTAATCAAATGACAAAAATTGCTAGAATTGTCTACTATGTTATCCATATATTTTATCTGCTGTATACCTTGTGAATAACTTGAAAAAGGTCATTAGGATCTATATTATAGATGGGTTTTACTTTGATCTCAAAATAAAATGTTTTCTCTTGAAATCTGAGCAAAAAAATATAATGAATGTCTTCATTTCCTTTATTTTTACCAAGTATTTGAAGGACCGGGCTTTTATAACCATATAGGGAGATCATTCATATTCTCCAGGGAATTCAGAAATGGAGAAACCAACCACATACTTCTTCAAAAAGATAAAAATTTTCCCTAATAAACTTAAATGTCAGTGCATAATCACCTAAAGCTAGGCAAGGATTAGAATGAAAAATTTTAACAAGGACTTTTACAAAAGATTTCATTTTAAACTTAATTTCATTATTAGGACTTTGGCAGCAGATTGGCATGCTCAGTCAGTTGAGAGGTTCAAAATAGCATCTGCTAGTGTTTGTTTAATGAAAATTGATTCACTTTGTCTATTGGCAAGTTCTTTTTCCTGAAGATGCTCAAGAAAGCTAACTTGTGGAATTTTAATGTATTAAACTGATGAATAACAGTTATTAGGAATTTTAAATAGGTATTTTTTTAAATCATAATATCCTTAAAAAAATTGTACTCATTGTTCAGAGTTCTGCCATCATGGCTAGTATGACCTGAGTTGGGTTTTCCCTAATTATCTTATATTCTTCCACTCACTATCATAGCCTTCTCAGCATGGCTATTACATAATGATGTTTGTAAAAAACCAGTTTGTATAGATGAATTTTATTCACAGTTCATCAGCCCATCATTGGTTTCATTTTCATCAGTTCTGAAAGCTAAACCTAGCACCATTATACTTTTACCTGAATGACCAAGCAATAAAATCTTGAGAATCAAGAACATATTTTTAAATGTATATGAAAATAAAAGTTAAAAAATTAAATTAACATCAAAATTTGTGAGATACAGTTAAAGCAGAGTTTAGAGAGAATTTTATACCATTGAGTGCATATATTAGAAAATTAAAAAGATGTAAAATCAGTAATGTAACTTTTCACCATAAAATAATTAGTAAAAGGAAAGAATTAAATCAAGTAAGCAGAAGAAAAGAAATTATAAGATTTAGAACAGAAATCAAGGAAACTGAAAACAAAGAATCTGTAATAAAAACAAGGAAACTTAGTGCTGGTTCTTTGAAAAAAAAAATCAGTAAAACAAATGTGTCTAGCCAAGCTAACTAAGAATAAAAGAAAGAAAAACAAATTACTAATATTAGAAATGGAAGATGAGACATCACTTCAGATCCCATGGAAATTACAAGGATAATAAAAGTATACAGTTGACCCTTGAACAATGTGGGTGTTAGGGGCACTAACCTCCAAGCAGTCAAAAACCCGAGAATGTTACAGCTGACCTTCCATATCTGTGGTTCTACATGTGTGGATTGTGTAGTACCACAGTACATTTTTATTTATCAAAAAAGAAAAATACATGTATAAGTGGACCTTCACAGATTAAACACATGTTGTTCAAGAGTCAACTGTATATGAACAAATGTATGCCCACAATTTGAAAACCTAGATAAAATAGACCAATTCCTTGAAACATAAATTTATCAAAACTCACTCAAGCAGTAGACAACTTGAATAAGCCTATATCTATTAAAGAAATTGAATCAATAAATAATAACCTTCAAACAGAAAGCACCAAGACCAGATTCACTGGTGAATTCCACCAAACATTTATGGAAGAAATTATACCAATTTTCTACAATTTCTTTAAGAGGATAGAAGCAGAAGTAATACTTCCTAACTCATTCAATGAGGGCAGCATTAACCTAAACCAAATTAAACAACTAAATAAATGTAGGGAAATTCATGCTCATGGATAGAAAGACTCAATATTGTCAAGATATTAGTTGAGCACCTGTTTTCTATCAGGCATTGTTCTGAGCACAAGGTTTGCAAGGACACAGAAAGGGAGATCAGTTAAGAAACTATTGCAACTTTTTAGGAGAGATATAATGATAGAAACAGAGGTGTTGACTAGTGGTTGGGTTATGGGCATATATTTTTTCTAAAACATATATTGAAGTACAAAGTATCTTCAAAAAATGCACATATATTTAGTTCATAGTTCAGTGAATTTTTTAGAAGTATGCAGTCATGTAAACATCACCCCTTTCAGACACATAAAATTTCCATCACCCAGAAAGTCATTCACCATGATCACCACTACACATATTCCAATAACACCGAAAACTGCTGTTGTAATTTCTATTGTTACTGTTAATTAGTATATTCTATGCCTATAGGTCATATAAATAAAATCATATAGCAGGCACTCTTTGGTTACTGATCTCCATAATGCTACAATATTTTTGACATTTATCCACATCACTATGTGTAATAGCAGATTCATAATGGTATTGCATTGTATGAATGTAGCCTAATTTGTTTATCCATTCTCCTGGTGATAAACACCTGGATATTTACAGCTTGGAGCTATTATGAATAAGACATCTAGGAATTTTGGTGTACAAGACTTTATGGACATATATTTTTATTTCTCTTGGAGTGTGATTGCTGGGTCAGAGAGTAGATGTATGTTTACATAAGAAAGTATAAATATTTTTCCAAATTGTTTGTAAAATGTTTACAGTGTATGAGGTCTCCAGTTACTATACATCCTTACCAAAACTTAGTATTACTGTCAGGTTATTATTTATTTATTTTTTATGCTTTTACCTTTCTTTTCATGAGAGCTCCATACTCATGACTTAATCACCTCCCTGAGTCCCCACCTCCAAATATATTCTGGATTAGGTTTTAACATATGAATTGTGGAGGCACAAAATTCAGTCTATACGCATGTAAATTTATATAGTCATCAGCAAAATCATGATAAAGTACATTTTGATCACCCTAAAATGTTTCCTGAGCCTCTTTGAAGTCAATCTTCTTCCCCAACTTTTAGCACATGAAAACCACACTGCTTACTGTCACTATAGTTTTGTATCCTTTAGAGAGTAAATGGAACAGTGAATTACATAGCCTATCGAGAATCTTTTGAGAATTATCCATGCTGTATGTATCTGTAGTTTATTAATTTTATTACTGAGCAGTATTCCATTGTGTGAATATACCACAGAGTGTCTGTTGGTTAGCTAGCTGATGCACACTAGTTTTTAACTATTATGAATAAAGTAGATTTGAACAATTATGCTTTTGTGAAAACATATGCTCTTATTATTCTGAGGGAAAGATATAGGAACGGTATCATTGGGTTTTATGGTAAATGTATGCTTAACTTTATTTGAGGTATCATGCTGTGATTTTACTTATAGTGTAGTTGAATATCTTTAAATGTATCAGCAATTCATCTATAATTTTTTGCCAATTTTCTATAGTGTTACTTCTCTACATCATGCTTTAACATTTTATTTTATTGTGGTAAGAATACTTAACATGAGATCTAACCTCTTAACAATTTTTATGTACAATACATTATTGTTGACCATAGATACAATGTTGTACAATAAACCTTTAGAGATTATTACTCTTGCTTAACTAAAACTTTAATAAGTAATTCCTCATTTCCCTGGAAACCCCACAGACCCTGGAAACCACCATTCCACTCTTTGATTCTATGCTTTGACTATTTTAGATACCTCATAGAAATGGAATCATGCAGTATTTGTTTTTCTGTGACTGGTTCACTTCCCTTAGCGTAATGTCTCCAAGGTTCATCCAAGTTGTTGCATATTGTAGAATTTTCTTCCTTTTGAAAGCTCAATAATATTTCATTGTATGTATATACCACATTTTCTTTACCCACTCATCTGTAGATAGGCATTTAGGTTGTTTATGGTTCTTAGTTATTGTGAATAGTACTGTAGTGAATAGGAATGGTAATATCTTTAAGTTCCTGATTTCAATTTTCTTGGATAAGTATACAGAAGTGGGATTGCTAGATCATATGGTAGGTTATTTTCAATTTTTTGAGAAATCTCCATATTGTTTTTCATAGCAACTGCACCACTTTACATTCCCAACTAGCATGTGCAAGAGTTCCAATTTCTCCACATCCTCACAAATACTTGTTGTTGTTGTTGTTGTTGATGTTTTAATAATAGCCATTCTGACAGTAGTGAAGTGATATCTCATTGTGGTTTTGATTTGCAGTCCCCTGATGATTAGTGACAAATGACATTTTTCATATACTTGTTGGCCACTTGCATGGTATTTTTGGAGAAATGCCTACTCAAGTAATTAGCCCATTGTTTTAGAATAGGAAAGTACCTTAACATAATAAGGCTGTATATGAAGTGCCCACAGCTAATATCCTACTTAATAATGAAAAATTTAAAGCTTTTCTTTTATGATCTAGAGCAAGACAAGAATGCCCACTTTTGACACTTCCATTCAACATATTACTATGTCAGTAATAGACCCACACATATATGGTCAGGTAACATTCAACAAAGTTTCTAAGCAAATTCAGTTAAGGAAAAATATTATTTTCAAAACTGAGCTATACAGTCCAGGAAAAACGAAAAAAAATGCTAAAATTTAATCCAAGTAATATACAAAAATTCACTAAAAATGAATAACAGACCTAAATATAACTATTAACCTATAACATTTCTAGAAGAAAACATCAGAGAAAATCTTTCTGACATTATGTTAGGCAAAGATTTCTTAAATAGAACACAAAAAGATGAGATCTATAAGAATAAAATCAGATTTGTTAATATTAGAAATTTTTTATCTTTGAAAAATAGTGTTAAGAACATTAAAGCAGACTTGGAAAAAAATTTGGAAAACGTATAATAAAACATACAATAAAAACATAAACATAATCTTCTCAGATTAAATATAGAAGTTTTACAATTTGATATTAAAAGAGTTGTAAGAATTCCTTAGGTATTTTGAAGATTAATCCATTATCAGATATATGGTTGGCAAATCTTTTCCCCTGTTCATAGGTTGCTTTCACTTTTCTATTTCCTTTGATATACAGAAGTGTTTTAATTTGATACAATCTCACTATTGAATAAGGCTTCAATATTCTTATTGATTTTTTACAATATATGCCTTCTGTCAATTATGGAGAGAGAAATGTTGATATCTGCAAATGTAACCATGGATATGTATATTTCTCTTTTTGAAAATTTTTTTTATTGGAGTATGATTAGCCTCTACTGCACAACAAAATGAATCAGCCATACACATACTGATATCTCCTCCCTTGTGGACTTCCCTCCCATTTAGGTTACCTCTGTGCATTAGGTAGAGCTCCCTGTGCTATACAGTATGTTCCCATCAGTTGTCTATTTTATACATAGTACCAATAATGTATATGTGTCTATCCTAGTCTCCCAATTTATTTCTTCTTTTAATTTTATGCATTTGTATTATGTATTTTGATGACTTATTATGAGGTACATACACATTTCAGAACGTAATGGATTCTTGATGAATTTATCCTTAATCATTATGTAATATGCCTTTTTGTCCCTGCTAATTTTCCTTGTTCTGAAGTATACTTTATCAATACATAAAGAGCCACTAAGTCTTTCCTTTTATTACTTTTTTATGAATTATTTTCCCATTTTAAAATTTTAATTTATTGATGTTTTCTGTAAATTTCCCATAGACAGAAGATTTTAGGGTCTCATCTTTATATCTAATCAGACAGACTGCCTAGTAAGAAAAGTGTTTAGGAACTCCCTGGCGGTCCAGTGGTTAGGACTCAGACCTTTCACTGCCATGGGCCTGGGTTCAATCCGTGGTCAGGGACCTAAGATCCCGCAAGCCATGTGGTGTGGTCAAAATAAAAGTGTTTAGACTATTTATTTCTGCAGTAATTTACATGGTGAAGTTGAAGATTACATCTTGTAATTTGTTTTATATTTGACTCATCTGTTTTAGGAGCTTTAATTTTTTTTTCCTTTTTCTCTTTATGACTTAATCATTATACCTTGTATTTAAAATAACAGTAGAGACTAATATAAATATTATCTATTCCCCCAAATGGGTATTCTTCTTCTGTTGCTATTCCTTTAGTATGAATGGATACATCAGCTTAGTCTGCAATTAGAATGAATTTCGTTTTGGTTGTTGCTCTAGTTAAAGTCAATATGTCTCTGACTCATCCATTCTACTTAATGTGAGGTCTCGAGCATTTTTTTTTTCTTCTTCTTAGTGTTCCTTTACCATCCTCAGTTTTCTGCAAGCCCTTTTTCTTCTTATCACAGGAGAAGGCAAAACACATCTTCCTGTCTTGCTTTCTACTAGGGAGTTTGAATGGGGGCAAATTTTCTTCCCCCACCCTACTGGCCCTAGAGGCTTACTTTTAGGTGAAGAAATCTGATTATTTCTTCAATTTAAATACTGTACTTCTCAATTCTACATTTACTAATTTATCTCTATCTCTAATTTACCTTTCTATATTTCTTCCTAACATGTTTATAATAGCTATTTAAAGTCTTTGCTTAATTCTAACATCTGTGTAATCTTAGGGTCTGCTTCTATTGACTATGATCTTCTCTAAATAATGGCTCCTATCTTGTTCTTCTTTCCTTGACTACTAGTTTTTGTATTATATAGTAGACATTGTGGGTAAAATGCTGCAGCAATATGGGATTTTGTCATCTTCCTCTAAAAAAATGTTGGACTTTTTTCTAGCAGGCAGTGATAGGCTGTTACTGTCAGATTAACTTGATCTTGTGGAAGCTTGGTTTTAGAAGTTTTTTCGAGTCTCTTCTTTTTGTCTGTTTTTGCCTTTAGCCTTAAAATATACCACATCATCTTATAGGGGGTTTATTCCTAAGATTTGTCCCATCAGGAGTTTTAGTGGAAGCTCAAGGAGTTTATTATTCTGTCTGACTTGGGGAGACTTGAACTCTACTTTTTACTTTCACAACTGGGTAGCTTATTTATTCTCTTCTCAGGTCTTTAATCTTACAGCTGTTACTTATATCTACATTCATTGCAGTGTCTTCCTGGTGTGTATGCAATTTAATAGCCAGCAAAATATTTGAGGTGAGGGCAATGTATTTGCATATTTTTTAGCTTTGCATTTGTCAAATTTCCTAGTCTACTTTCAAGTGCTCTAATCCTAAATTAGAAATTTGACTCTCCATTCTGTGACAATGCTGCTGCTTTTATATTGTATGTATTCCCAATGTACAGTGAAAACTTGGGTGTGGAGATGATGTCTTATTTTAATTTTCCTCTTCCTTATCCTATTGGTGAGAGAGGGATTCCTGACTTAGGTTGAGGAGATGGCTGAACTCATGCCACCCAACACTGGACAGATAAGATTGACAATTGTTTATTAGTCACATATACTCACAACCCAGGAGATGAGAATATTGCATGTTGTACAAGGCCACAGGGAGGCTGTACTCAGGGACAAGGTAAGCAACCAGGAACTGTGAGTGGTAAACATTGTAGTATCAAGAGGATAAGGTGCCCTCTGCTTCCCAGGAAATAATTTGATTGGATTGGTTGAATAATTTTGTGGGCTACCAGAGAACTGAAACCTACTTCTTATCAATAAGCAGAAACTATGCCTGTTTCCTTTAATAATAACTATGCCTGGCTAGGGAAGTGAATCAGTTATATGTATGCATATATCCCCTTCCTTTTGGACCTCCCTCCCATCCCCCTGCATCTCACCCATCTAGGTTGTGGAAGTAGAGTGGGGAAGGGAACTTGTGGTTAGACTCTTTGAGGTACTCCCAGTTTCACTAGATATTGAAGTAGCACATATAGACCTTAATTTTAGGCCTTACACCACAAACTTTAAGCAAAAATGCCAGTTAAATGTCGATCTTTCAAAAAAAAAAAACATGGACCTCTTATAGTGAGATTTATAGTGTGATTCATTTTTTTCTATCTACTTCTGATCACTCTTCAATATGTTGAAATGTCTTTTATTTTTATATTTGGTCAAGAATCTGTGATTGTTATTAGGGGAGGTTTAGTCCTCCACAACTTTTGAATGAGGAAAATTTGTCATTGATTTATTAGTCTTCTATATGTTATTATGAAAATGTTCAGACATATAGAAAAGTTAAAAGGAGTCTATAGGGATCACATTTATGTTCACAATATAGGCTTTATAATTAACATTTTGCTTCATTTGTGTTGTTACACATCTGTTTATCTATTCATCATTTTATCTTTCCATCTTTCTTGTTTTTTAATACCTTCAATATAAATTGTAATCATCAGTGCACTTCACTCCTATAAACATATTCTGAAGGTAGATTGAACAGTATTAGGCTATAAGGTATGCAAAGAAGTGGAGTTAAGATTGACTCTAGATTTTGATCTGACAATCGGGAAAGATGCTGTGGTTACTAAATGAGAAATGAGTAATTTGTGTGTGTGTGTGTGTGTGTGTGTGTGGAAAGAACAATTTTTGAAACATTTAGTTTTAGAATCCTGGTAGACATCCATGATTTCTTTAGATATACATATTAAGAATTCATTCTAAATATCAATCTTAAAGATATATATCCATGGTTACCTAATGTCTTCATTTTCTACCCTCAGCCTGAGCACAAAGTCTAGAATACATTATGTGTCTGTTAATGAGTGTTAAATGAATCAATAGTTTAATGAATGGGAAAACAAATGAAGAAAAGTTCTTTTGAAAAATGTTAACTATTGTTAATTTCAAAGCAGTGTGGGTTTTCATAGGAGTATATTTCATCAGTATGGAGAAAGAGATATCTGAGTTTTCTGATGGTCTATTTCTGTTATTTTCAGGGATCCACTGAAACAGAAAAGGTATGTTTTAAAGATGCTTACAAGTGTTTAGAAAGAATGAATAATTTTAGCAGTGTGATTTAATAGTTTTCTCCATTATGGAATAGGGGTGGCTCAAATTTTTAATTATTGATTTAACATCTGCATAATTACTTCACATTTGTAAGGCCCTACTTATTGGCAAGATAAGTAAATTCTAATACAAATCAGTGTCTGTTTACAAATTTTGACATAGGTAAGGTCATATTTCATTTTGTTTTGATTTCATAATTTGATTTGTTAGTTACCTTTTTATAACAAGTATGTAAACAACAATATATTCTGTGATAAAGGAAGAATTCTTCATATGGGACCAAAGGTTACCAACTACAGATGAAGCATCTTATATTAATTTCCACTTGTAAATTTGCATTTTATAAGTACAAATCTTGCATGAGGTCAATCCTTCTACTAAGTGTTTGAGGGTAAATATGACCTAAACTTGAATTCCAGTTTTTTAGTTTGTTTTACATTGATTCATAAACAATGCCCTGAATAATATTGCCAGGCTCTTTTAAAAGACATAAAAAGCTTTTATTTTGGTATCCAAATTAACATTTTATTATTAATGAAATAACTGGAAAATACTGCAGTAATTGTTGGCTGTGTCAGTATTTTTGACAGCTCTCCTAATTTTGTACTCAAAAATAATACCTCATGTTGTCCCCTTTACATGATTAATAGATAAAAGCCATTCATCATCTTTTGACTGGTAGTGTATGATGAGGTCAAGGCAATCAATCAATATTCTTATTCTTTAATATCTAACCTTACAACAAGTCCTCAACAAGATGAAATTTGTCAGTAATGTGAATGTTCTACATAGACCGCGCTAAGTCATTAAGCTCTTGGGTTAGTAATTGCTTTTTTTAGTATGGTGATGTTAAAGACATACTTAGATTTAAGGTGATACCCTGAGTGTGAATCATTCTGTTTTTTGATCTCCAGTAATTCTTCAAATACACTACAATATTGGCAATCACCAGAGATATTTTTCATAATATCCTTTAGTACATTTCAATGTCAGAATACGTTTCACTGTGACTGACTGTCCCTGAAATATGAAAGCTTTAGGAAGACAGGTTTGCCTGTCTCAGTGGAATTCTAAGACCTGGAGCATCTTCTACCTGTCATTTTCTGTCTATAATTTAGATTTTTAAAAGGTAGATTGAGACAGCCTGTTTTTATTTTTACTTCTCAACTAAAACTTTATTCAGACATCTGCTCTGAGCCATAAAATAACATTCTTGAGGGAACTATACTTGATCTATGGTGTCAATATGTATAATAAAATATTGACTTGGAGGCTATTCATATCCAATTCTAGTGATAATAGCAATGAAGTCTTTAGCATAAATAAATGTCATTTCATTTCAGGATAATAAAGTCACATATTAAGTTAGAGTCATTAACATAATCAAAAATAAATTTTACTGCTTACTGAATCTTAATATTCATTTAACAATGATGTAACTCCTTAAAACATATTCATCATAGTTTCATTAAAAATGTATATCAATTAATAGTTTATAACAATGATATATTCTTGGTTAATTTTGTGTTACAACAGTATTTATTTTTCAAACGCCATATATTTTATACTCCATTATGTAATGGAAAATATTTCAGTTTATAAATTGAACTGAAATATTTACCTTTATATCATAGATTATAAAATGTATATATCAACTGGATTTATAGAGACCAAATAAAACATTTCAGCTGGAGTAATTCTATACATTTTTCAAGAAGGCATACACTCCTCATACAAGATGTGTCCACCCTGGATCTCTAAAGAAATATATGATTTAGTCACGTGGATATGAAGGACATCATATTTAGGAAAATAATGATCTTAGGAAACTTTTTATTTTCTAAATTAACACTGTGAAATCAGCTTGAACTCAAGAGACACAGATGTTGGTAGCATTTTACAAATTTGTTTTTTTTTTTCAAAAACCATGTTACAAACTGTGTGTCTGTGTTTATTTTATCTTTATGCATTGTTTTTTACTTCTTCCATTAATGTTTTAAATAAATTTTATTTATTTATTTTTTTGTGATACGTGGGTCTCTCACTGTTGTGGCCTCTCTCGTTGCGGAGCACAGGCTCCGGATGTGCAGGCTCAGCGGCCATGGCTCACGGGCCTAACCGCTCTGCAGCATGTGGGATCTTCCTGGACTGGGGCACGAACCTGTGTCCCCTGCATCGGCAGGCGGACTCTCAACCACTGCGCCACCAGGGAAGCCCAATAAATTTTATTTTTAATAGTTCATAATGGTACAAAATATATATACTTCTTTTTCTTTTTCCTTTTTTGAGTTTTATTCTAATCTTAAAGAAACATAACCAATCCAAAGCAGAAACACGAAAGAGGTGTTTTTAAAGCTTTATTTATGTAAAGGTAGAAAAATGTTCTTTGTACCTGTAAAACTAGATAGAAGATTAAAGCAAATAGTTCTTATTCATGGATAAATTTTAAAAGTAATGACAGTAGAAATAAAGGATTCTTAGTTAATAATATTATTCATCTTTAGAAATAAAAAGGAATTTTTATTATAAAAGAAATATAAAGAAATGATAAAAGAAATTATCAAAGTTTTGAGATATCCTATGGGAATCAGGCAAATGAGTAAAACTGTTAAGAAAATAGGAACAAAATGTATATCTACTAGGAACTTCTATCCCATTTTAAGAATTCAATAAAATAATTGTTAATTTATTAGAATAAATGTTGTATTAGGGTAGTACATAGAAATGAATTTGTACAGATGAATTTTTTGACAGTCACATAACCTACAGGAAATACAAATGTGTGGAACAGTCCATTAGTCAACTGGAGTTGCCATATCTTTTTAATTTTGTGGATGTTTTTCCCTAATTTTCATGAGGCAGAACTCTGTACTGAGACGTCCTCCAAACACTGTATTGGCTTATTGTAGGGATCCAAACTCTATGCTTTGACGTCATTATTGCCCACCTGGAATGGCCCATGTTTGGTCTAGCAACAGTGTCTTTGGCTTTCTTTCTCTGACCCCCAGTTCCTCACTGCACCAAAACAACACTACCTCATTTCAATTGTTAGCTTTGGAGAGACAATACAGTATGCTCTTCTAAGTGACATGCCTATGATTTAAACATTGTGACAGCAGGAAGATAGCTAACAGAGAATCTTGAAGAAGAAATCAGCTGCATTTTTTGAAAGAGTCTGCAGGACATTCAATGAAGATTTACATATGCGCACTTTGGGTTTTTTTTGTTGTTGTTTTTTGCTAAATTGTGTTTGCTTAAAAATAATTACAGTTAGGGCTTCCCTGGTGGCACAGTGGTTGAGAGTCTGCCTGTCGATGCATGGGAAAATGGGTTCATGCCCTGGTCCAGGAAGATCCCACATGCCGCGGAGTGGCTGGGCCCGTGAGCCATGGCCGCTGATCCTGTGCGTCCGGAGCCTGTGCTCCACAATGGGAGAAGCCACAACAAGTGAAAGGCCCGTGTACCACAAAAATATAATAATAATAATAATAATAATAATAATAATAATAATAATAAATTACAGTTAATCAGTAAGTGGTTTCCATGTTCTTTTACATTTATATTTCATACCCTAGGAGACCTTTCTCATGAGTGCTTTTTCTTTATTATCCCTAGGTAACTAAAGGAAAAGATTCCATGATAGTATCACTCCTTTGCACACACCTTCAACTCCTTTGCCCCTTTTTAGTTTAATTATACTCACCTAGACCCTTTCTTCCATTTACATTCTACTCTACACTCACTTCATTTTATCCAAATTTATCACTCCCTCTTAATTTCTTCACTTGACTCAAGGATAATATATTCAATATTTTCCTTCTATCTCTCACTGGTCCTTTTTCTAAGTCCCCTGTTGGTGGTTTTTCTACACTTCCATAATCACAAAATATTAGACTTCACCAGTGCTCAGTACTCATACCTGTTTATTTTCTTCCCTTGGTGTTCCAAGCCGATTTTTCATCTCTAAGAACCATACATATATATAAAATGATTTCTAACTGCATATTTCCAACCCAGTTCTGACCTGTAAACAGATGCTGTGCAGTAGAAATTCATTGATGATGTATGTTTTATACCTGCACTCTTCAGTAGAGTAGCCACTAGCCACATATGATTAATATGCAATTGAAATGCAGCTAGCTAATGAAACTGAGGAACTACATTTTCAATGAATCTAATTTTAATTAATTTAAATTCAAATTGCCATGTGGCTAGTGACTATTGTATCAGACAGTATAGTTGTAGACTAATAATTTCTAACTGCTAAGTAAACCTAATCTCTTAGCTGCCTACTATGCAGCATGGTACAATAATCACTCCTCTCTTTTTCTCATACCCACATCCAGTATGTTGGAAACTTCTGACACTTATATTTTAAAATTATATCCAGAATCTGACAAATCTGAACACTCACATCATCTCAACTATGACCAGCCTTGAAAAAAATTCACAATCATTTTTTACTTTATTTGAAATATTTGCAAACACAGATCATAGGTGTTCTGCACTCACCTATACTGCATGCTCAGTATTTTTTAACAAAGCAGTTACAGATGATTTCTGAAAAATAATTAGACCATTCACTCCTATGTCCCAAATTTCAAATGGATTGCCATTTTGCTCAGTATAGAAGACAATTTCTTCACAATTACCTACAAGTTCCTACAGTTGTTTTTTCCATTCCCTTACCTCTCTGAACTCATTGCCAGCTGCTGCCTCCCTTCCTCTCTAGTCTAGTCTCGCTGACAAACTTGGGTTTCCCTGAATATATTAGGCATTCTCTAGCCTCAAAGTCATTGCAATATTTTCCCCTTGAATGTAGGATGTAGATATATCCACATGGCTCCCTAATGCAACTCCCTTAAATTTTTAGGCAATGTCACCTTTTCCGTACTAACTTCTTTCAAATTATAATCCATCCACCCTATTCTCTATTGTCTTTTTCATGTTTTATTTGCTCTTCATGGATCCTAAAATCTCTAATGCTATACATATACTATGCAATTCTAGAATATTTTAACAACCACCCCCCCCAATAAACCTACCCATTAACAGTTATTCCACATTTTCTTTTCCGCTGAGCCTTTGGCAATCACTAATCTGCTTTGTGTTGATGAATTTGCCTATTTTGCATATTTCGTATAAGTCAAATTATAGAATATGTGGCCTCTGGTTTTCAGCTTATTTAAATTAAAATAATATTTTCAAGGTTTAGTCATGTTTTAGCATGTATCAGTACTTCATTTCTTTTTATAGCTGAATACATTTTATGGGTATACTCTATTTTATTTATACATACACCCACTAATGGACATTTAGCTTATTTCTACTTTTTATTTATTATGAATAATGCTACTATGAAAATTCATGTACTAGTTATTATTGGAACACCTGTTTTTGATTCTTTTGGGTATATATCTAGGAGTGGAATTGCTGGGTCATATAACTCTAAGCTTAATTTCTGAGACACTGACAAACTCTGTTCCAAAGTGGCTGCACCACTTTACATCCACTCAGTAATGCATGAGAATTCCAATGTGCAAACATCCCCTCTAACACCTGTTATTTGTCTGTCTTTTTAATTGTAGCCATGTTATTAGTATGAAGAGGTGTCTCATTAGGGTTTGATATGCATTTCTCTAATGACTAATGATATTGAACATATTTTTGTGAGCTTGTTGGCCATTCATATATCTTCTTTGGAAAAAAAAAGTCCTACTTTTTCATTTGGATTATCTGTCATTTTATTTTTTGGTTGGTAAGAAGTTTTTTATATAATCTGGATACTAAATCTTTACCAAATATATGGCTTACAGATATGTTTTCCCTCTGCGTGCTGTATTTCAACTTCTTGGTGGTGTCCTTTGAAACATAACGTTTCTATTGTGATGTATTTCAGTTTATCTTTTGCTTAGGCTTTTGACACTGCATTTAACAAACTGCTCAATACAATGTCATAAAGATTTGCTTCTATGTCTTCTTTAATAGTTTTATAACTTTAGCTCTTATGTTTAGATCTCTGAACCAATTTGAATTATTTTACATAGGAGAGGTAGGAGTCCAAGCTTTTTTGCATGTCAATAGCCAAGCACCTCATGCAGAAAGACAATAGATATTTATTTATTTATTTATTTATTTTTTCTCAGTACACGGGTCTCTCACTGTTGTGGCCTCTCCTGTTGTGAAACACAGGCTCCGGACGTGCAGGCTCAGCGGCCATGGCTCACGGGACCAGCCACTCCGCGACATGTGGGATCTTCCCAGACCGGGGCATGAACCCGTGTCCCCTGCATCGGCAGGCAGACTCTCAACCACTGTGCCACCAGGGAAGCCCGATTTTTTTAATATTGATCCTGTACCTTTCAATCTTGATGAACTGGTTATTAGTTCTAATAGTTATTTTAGTGGATTCCTTAGGATTTTCTGTATACGAGATCATGCCATCTGAAAACAGAGATGGTTTTACCTTTTTTTAATCCCAAATGGGATGCTTATTATTTTATTTTCATTCCTAGTTTCCCTAGCCAGAACCTTGAGTATATTGTTCAAATTAAGTCTTGTTACTGATTTTCTTGGTAAGCATTCAGTCTTTCACCATTAAGTATGATATTAACCAACGAGTTCTGCCTTTATTGGGATGAGGAAGTTTGATTCTATTCCTGGTGTGTTGAGTGTTTTTATCAAGAATTGATGTTGGATTTGTCGAATGCTTTTTCTGTATCTATTGATATGATCGTGTCATTTGTTTTTTATTCCATTAATATGGATATATTATATTGATTGATTTTTGTATGCTAAATGAAACTTTCATTCCTCAGATGAATTTTACTTGGTCATGTGTACATTCAGTCTGCTAGTATTTTTTGAGAATTTTTGCATATAATAATAAAGTGTATTGGTCTATGAATTTCTCTATTTGTGATGTCTGTCTCTGGTTTTGGTATCAGGGTAATACTAGACTTATAAAATTAGTTTAAAAATGTTTGCATCAATTACTTGGGACAGTATGTGAGAATTGGTTTTAATTTTCTATAAAACTGGTAGCATTCACCAGAGGAGCCATTTGGGCCGCATTTTTTAACAGGCATATTTTTAGGTTGATAATGCATCTTTTTTTATTTTTTACAGATATAGTTATATGCTGTATTTCCTCTTTGGTCATGTTATGAATTTCGTGTCTTTAGGAATTTGTCCATTTCATCCCAATTATTTACATTTTGACATATACCATGTATTATATTCCCTTGTAATTTATTTCTGTAAGGTCTGTAGTGATAGTCCTTCTTTTATTACTGATTGTAGTAATTTGAGTGTTTCTCTTTGTTCTTGGTGAGTCTAGGCAAAAAATTGCAACTTTTGAGCCACTTTTCAATTTGTTGATATCAATTTTTCTATTCTCTACTTCATTTATTTCTGCTCTAATATTTGTTATTTCTTTCCACTTGTTTGCTTTGGGTTTAATGTGTTTTACCTTTTCAAGTTTCTTAAGATGAAAAATTGGATTATTGACTTGAGATATTTCTTTTTTAATATAGTAATTTGCAGTTATAAATTTACCTCTAATACTGCTTAAGCAGCATTCCATGTTTGAGTATGTCATGTTTTGATTTTCGTTTATCCCAAAATATGTTCTAAATCCTTTGTGATTTCTTCTTTGGTAATTTAGTAGTGTGTTGTTAAATGTTCACATATTTGTGAATTTCCCAAATTTCTTTTCCCTGTTGTATTTGAATTTAATTCCATTATGGTTAAAGAAAAAAACTTTGCCTTATTTAAATCCTTTGAGATTTGTTGATATTTGTTTTATATGTTATATATAGTCTATCCTTGAGAAAGTTCCTTTTGCTCTTGGCAAAAATGTGCACTTTTTTTTTACAGGGGTTGAAATGTTCTACAAAAATCTGTTAGGTCTTGTTAGTTTATAGTGTTGTTAAAGTCTTCTATTTCCTTGTTGATATTATGCTTATCATGTCTATTCATTATTGAAAATGTAATATTTAAATCTCCAACTATTATTGTTGAATTGTCTGTTTTTCCCTTCAGTTCTGTCAGTCTTTTTTTTTGTGTATTTTTGACCTCTTTTAAGTGCATATATGTTCATAGATTTAATGTCTTCTTTTCAATCTATTTTTGTTGTTGAATCTAAAGAGTGACTGTTTTAGACAACATATAGTTGAATTATATTTTTTATATATATTCTGTCAGTCTTTTACTTTACATTGTATATTTAAGTTAATTCATACTTAATATAATTCTGATAAGATAGGATTTATATCACTGATTTTAAATTTGTTTTGTATATGTCTTATGTATTTTATCCCACTCTTCCTTTATTACTGCTTTATTTTGTATTAAATAGATATTTTCTTGTATACCATTTAAATTTGTTTCTTTCACTATATATATTTTTAGTTTTTTGCTTAGTTGTTGCCCTGGGGATTTTGATTAACATTTTAACTTAAAACAATGGAGTTTAGATTAATTTTAAATTACTTTAAATAGCATACAAACACTTTGCTTCATTTTACCTCCATTTCTTCCTGTCTCCTTTGTACTCTTATTGTTATATAAGTTACATTTTTATACATTTTATGGTAAATTCTTTTTAATATTTATTTATTTATTTATTTTGTTGCTTGGGTCTTAGTTGTGTCAGGTGAGTTCCTTAGTTGTGGTTCCAGGGCTCCTTAGTTGCAGCTTGCCAGCTTCTTAGTTGTGGCATGTGGGTACTTAGGTGCTGCTCGTGGGCTCCTTAGTTGCAACATGTGGGCTCCTTAGTTGTGGCATGCAAACTCTTAGTTGTGACATGCATGTGGGATCTAGTTCCCTGACCAGGGATCAAACCCAGGCCCCCTGCATTGAGAATGTGGAGTCTTATTCACTACACCACCAGGGAAGTCCCAAGACAGTGGTAAAATTATTGTTTTATACAGTTGTCTTATAAATGAGACAGAAGAAAAGAACTATAAAGAAAAATACATATGTACTGACTTTTATATTTACCTATTTAGTTACTTTTAATAGTGTACTTTATTTCTCCATGTGGATTTAAGTTACCTTTTAATGTACTTACAATTGAGCCTAAAGGCTCAAAAAGTCTCTAATATTTCTTGTAGCTCAATTCTCCTCCTGACAAGGTCTCTCAGTTTTTGTTTATCAGAGAATAGCTTAATTTATCCTTTGTTTTGAATGATAGTTTTGCTAGGTAAAGAATTAGTACTGGATAGATTTTTCTTTCAGTACTTTGGATATGTAATTCCACATCCTTTTAGTCTCCATGTTTCTGATGAGAATTTAGCTGTTAATACTATGACCCCCTCATATATGACATTCTTTCTCACTTTTTTAATAATTTATTTTTCTCATAGAATTTCAACAATTTGACTATGATTTGTATAGGTGTAAATCTCTTTGAGTTTATCCTACTTAAATTTTCTTGAGTTTCTTGGATGTACCAAATAAGGTTTACAATAAATATGGAAAGTTTTCAGCCATTATTTTAATGTGTATGTAAATTTGTGTTTTTGGTGTTGCACTACAGATCTAAAGCTCTTTTAATTTCTTCATGTTTTTCACTTTCTGTTCCCCAAACTGAATAATCTCAGTTAACATATATTCAGATTTGCTCTTATTTCTTCTGTTGAGTCCCTCTAGTGAAATTTTTATTTTAGTTATTTTCCTTTTCAATTCCAGAACTTCTGTTTGTTTTCTTTAAGAAAAAATATCTATTTCTTTATCATGTTGTCTATTATTTCAGGTATCATTTTCATACTTTAACTTAATTATTTTGCCTTGTTCTTTTTTTTTTATTCAAACATATTTAAAATAGCTAGTTTAAAGTCTTTGATTAGTTTGTTCAACATTTGGGCTTCCTCAGGAAGAGTTATATCAAATAATTTCTTCTATATGCACAGGACAAACTTTACTATTATTTGGTGTAACTTTTTTGTTTAAAAGTGATCATTTCAAATTACATAATGGGGTAATTCTATAAATCAAACCCCCTTCCCCTTCCTCATAGGATTTCACTTTATTGTTAATTTTTGTGAGGTTTATACTTCCTGTTTGCTTGTTACATGAATTTCTTGGGCTACCTCTGAAAAGTATTCTTTGTCATATGTGGCCACTGAAGACTCTGCTTGGTTGACCTAGTAGTCATGAAATAATTGGACAAAGATTTTCTTAAATGCCTTTAATTGATGTTTCCATGTCTTTACTGAGTGATTGCATGTGTGTTGGGGGAAGTATTTTTGCTCTCAAAAGCAGTTTACATCACTGCCTTAGTCTTCACTTCCCACCTGTGAAGTACCACAAGGTCAACAAAAGTTTAGAGATTAGGCCTTCTCAGGTCTTTCCTGGCCTTATGTGCAGCACGTGTGTATGGCCTTCTAGATTCCCAGAAATATGTCAGGGCTTTAAAAATCTCCCTGTGTAAGCCACCCCATTGCCAGATTTTTTTCTTTTATTTTTATTTGTTCATTGATCAGCCTCTTCTTAGTCTAACAGGTAACACCACCTCAGACAGTTGCAGTGTTAAACAATTCTTAGTGATTATTTTGGGCAGCTACCTGGAGATAAGGTTGTTTGCCCAGGGTAAGCTCAAAGCAATGCCAAATTATCACAAGTGCTGAGAATGAATTCTTTCTGCAAGTTTTCAGGTCAGATAGTGACAATTTTCTGAAAATGGGGCTTTTGGGAAGCTCTAAATCCATCTGCCCTATCCAGGTGATATTAAGCTGCTGGCTTTTACAACTACCATATTCGTGAGAGTCTTGGTTTTCAAGACTATCAGAAACTGAGGAGAAGGGGATAGGATTAGAACAAGTAAATGATGGTTACAAACTTACTGTTCTTACCAACATTCAGCCATTTTTTTGAATCCATGATTCTTGGATGGTTGAAAGAATTTAATTAATTTACAGAGTTCTAAGATAGTTGATTTTGATAATTATTTCAGGATTCTCTTTGTTTTTCATTGAAGTTCTGACTTTCAGAGGTCCTTACTTCACCATTGTAGTAGTGGGAAGGTCTAGATTATACTAATAAACAGTGAATACTGTCTGTAATTGTAGAAGGAAAATATCCCTTAGATTAGTAATGAAATATCTGAGAATGTTTCAAAAAGTTTAATATATTAACTTTAGAATTACTTAATCAAATTTTGTACTTACATTTTTGCTTTTAAAGAAAAAGTGGAAATCAGACTTAATCTATAGACTATGTGGGTTCTTTTGGAATTTGAAATTATCTTTAATAATTTCCAAATTTGTATCAGGAAAGGACATTGAACAAAATACAATGTATATGACTGTCTCCGTGTGACGGAATAAAAGGTGACATTTTAAAAATTAATTTTTATTGGAATATAGTTGCTTTACAATGTGTTAGCTTCTACTGCACAAAAAAATGAATCAGCCATACATATACATATATACCCTCACTTTTGAATTTCCCTCCCATTTAGGACACCACAGTGCATTAATTAGAGTTCCCTGTTCTATGCAGTATGTTCCCCTCAGTTGTCTATTTTACACATAATATCAACAGTGTATATGTGTTAATCCCAATTTCCCAATTCCTCACACCCCACCCCTTTCCCCCGTGGTGTCCATACATTTTTTCTCTACATCTGTGTCTCTCTTTCTGCTTTGCAAATAAGGTTTTCTATACCACTTTTCTAGATTCCGCATGTATGCGTTAGTATACAATATTTGTTTTTCTCTTTCTGACTTCACTCTGTATGACATAGATTGTGTTTTAATAAAAGTTTATTTTCATGGATTGCTTACTAGGTACTGATTTGTATATAGTAAGGACTTTGCAAAAATTAATCAATTTAATGTCCACAACTCTGTGAGGATATTGAAGCAGAAAGTCAAAAGTGACGTACAGAAAATATAATTTGACCAAAGTTCGCATCTATTACGTGAAAGAACTTGTAGGGTTAGAATGGAGCAGTCTTATTCTAGAGCCCATAGATATAGCCATCATACTTATTTCATGTTCCTAATATAAAAATGTATTAGAAATTCCAGCCCACAGGGAGACATTTGCAAGTCTCAAGCCATCTGGAAGAGTCTCAACAAAAGGATGCCACAGGGCTTCTCATAAAGAGCTAATTGGACACAATCTTTGCCTGCTTTACAATTTTGTCATTAATTAAATCTGATATAGACTACAGTTTACATTTCTAGAATTTTAAGTGTGTACCAATTTAAGATATAGGCATAAGGAATTAAGACAGCACATTAACAAAAAAATCCCTCTAAGGCAAGTCAGCTAAAAGTCAGGACTTGAGTGGATTAAATACTTATTAAAACTAGGCAGATGGCCTCCTTGGCATCTTATCATGTCTTTACACAAACTCATTGCAATTTCCCTTTAAACAAAATTCCATGGTATCTGCTACAGTACTTAGCAGGAAGTACACCAAAAATGTTTATTGAACAAATGATTGCAACTAAAATTCAGTGTGTAATCAACTGATAATTATATGATAATGAAGAGTTCTAGGTTCTAGCTCAACTCTGGTCACTTTCTTGAAAAATAATTTCACCATTCCAGGTCTCAGGTTTCTTAATAGAAAAGTTTGGGTAGATCACCTTTAACATATATTTCAATAAACACAATATATGTCAAATACAAGGATGTTTATAACATAAATTGCTTCTAAACCAAAAAGCATAGTTTCTTCAGTTACAATTTATGTAAGTCAATGTATATTAACTATTCAAAAATATAAAAGACACAGATTCTGCCTTTAAAGACAGATAACAAAATGATAATACAGAAATATTCAGATCAGAACAGATCAAGAATAGTTTGGGGTGGTCTGAAATTTTATCATTAAGTATGTAAACAGTTCTTATAGTTGATGAAAATGCAGCTGAAGTGGTGTTTAATTGGAAATTTCTTGATTAGCCACTGCAACTCTAATGAATGCAAATTTCAACACTTTCAAAATTATATCCTACTGTGTGAATCTTTTTTATGCAATCAACAACAAACTGCAGTACTGATTTACTAAAATTATCTTAAAAGTTATTATTTCATTGTTAATTTAATCAAATTTCACTTACTATCTTTCTAAAACAAAATTTTCATGTACTTTTGTTTACATCACATAGTGGGGTTCTTTTGGAATCTTAACTCTAAACAAGTAAAGGAAAAAGTAACCAGAAAGTAAATATATTTTAACTCATTTATTTCAAGGAAACAGATCATCATGAAACAATCTAATTATGAAGGTATCCTTTTTAATTTAATTAAATATCTATCAAACAGTGTTTGGTGCTACTGGAGATTTGATTAAGACCCAGCCCATCTCTTTAAACAGCTCATAATGAAAATGCTGTATATAAGAAAGGAAGGAGATGTCTAACCATTTGCAGAAACTGAGGAAGATGCTTATTTTGTAAGCATCCATTCCTGGACATAGGATAAGAGAGTTGGAAAGGAATTTAAATCTTCCTAATTCAACATTTTTTATTTCACGAGAGAAAACAGTACCCCTCAAATGTGCCCTGCTCAACACATTTTTCTACAGTTTGTAAGACATGTATTTAGTGCAGAGTCTGGAAGATAAATCAGATTCTTGAGTACCTGTTGAGTGCTTTCTGCCAAACTACATTATCCTGTGAAAAGTCAATTGACTTTGCCTTGACACAGGATAAATGAAATCTTGTCAAGGGCCAACTGATACAGGGCTTCTTCAATGTTATTCAGAGCTTTCACTCACTAGCCTACACAGTAACGTGTGCTTTTTTTTTTATCATTCACATCTAAATATTTTGTCTTGAGTGAGTTTACTTATGGAATAAACCATCATCAAGTTTAACTAAGTAATATTTATGAAACACTTACTAATATTGGAAAAGACTATCAGGAATAAATGTGACACTGATAGAAAATCGTGATTCAAAATCATTTATCTGGAGGAATTTTGACTGACCCTGTATAATTTTGGAAGCTGTTGTAGTTGATTTGAATTTAATATGAATCCCTATATTTTCACTTCACACATCTGTTGAAACTCCTAGGATTCATACAAAATGTAGAAGATGCCATTGATTTCCACTCTGAGTTTACCTTCAGTTTACCTTCCAATTGTTTCTCTGCCTAAGGAATTTTTCTAGAAACACTTTTTTAGAAACATTGCAGCTTGCTTGGAAAAAAAAAAATCAGAGGTTAAAGAGAATTAATGCCTCCAGGGATGACCCTTAACTCCTAAAGGACAAGAGTTGAATATCTCAGGCTTCTTATTTTTTAATGGGACAATTCTGAGACAACAGAAGACAGAGTATCTCACTAAATGTGTATTTTATTGGCTTTTTTTTTTCACCTTCTTTCTTTTTCATTTCCCACTGCGTCACTTGTCTTCCTGGTGTTAACTCCCAAGACCTTTTCTCAGGGTTTGTTTTTATAAGAACTCAAATCAGACACTGGGTAAGAAAAATTCTCCATTTCCATTACTTGAATTAAAACGAGTCTCAATTTCTCGGGCGTGTAGTCATAGAACTCATAACCTGCTGGCAGAGTGATGAATGTGAATTATATAAAATAGTAAATGCAAAGTGGTTAGGTATACATTTCCATGTCATAGAACATGAAATTATACATATTAAGTTGTAATATGTAACAGAGTAGTTCAGGCCTAAATATGGAAGAAGTGTGAGAGTAGTTAGAAATTTGGGGGCTTCCCTGGTGGCTCAGTGATTAAGAATCCTCCTGCCAATGCAGGGGACGTGGGTTCGAGCCCTGGTCTGGGAAGATCCCACATACCGCAGAGCAACTAAGCCAGTGCATCACAACTACTGAGCCCTCGTGCCACAACTACTGAAACCCACAACCTAGAGTCTGTGCTCCACAACAAGAGAAGCCTGCACACCTCAACGAAGAGTCGCCTCCACTATCCGCAACTAGAGAAAAGCCAGCGTGCAGCAAGGAAGACACAGCACAGCTAAAAATAAATGAATAAAATAAATTTATTTAAAAAAAGAAATTTGATGTTCTAAGTACAAGAGGTGTCATGGCAATGGACTGATACTAAGGGGTCTAGGTTGCTGGCTTGAGATTCTTCACAGATGTGTATTTGTATGTCAAATGCAATATCTTTTCTATGAAAATATTTAAACAGTTTATCTGTTTTCTCCTTATTCAAGAACCTTTATATGAGGATTTGTCATAGTGGTTTGACATGACTCTACCTAAGTTAAACAATGGACCAATTCTTTCTATGCATAAATATTAGACATTCCATTCCAGCAGAAGAACAGGTTAGAAAAATTTATCTCTCAGTGTCATCACCAGGGTGTTTTTCAATGTCAGAAAATTTACTATGAATAGTTATTCATGGTATGACAAAAGAAACAGTCCCCAACTCATTTTTGGAGCCACTACACCCTAAGAAAAATAAAACCCGAACATGAAAACAATATTCCTCATAAATGTAAAAACCTTTAACAATATTTTAACTATTTAACTTAGCACACACACACACGTGTGTTTGTGCATATCCAGCAAAAATAAACTTGGTTTCATCTTCCAAAACCTAACAATGGCATTATAATCTTATTTATAAAATCATTAATTTAAAAAAGAGTACACATTATATAATATGAACTCTGTGTACATAGGTATATACAAACGTTAATTTAAGCATACTTGGAGACTCTTACACTTTTGCAGGTGTTTGTATGTGTCTATATATGAAAAGATTTAAAATCTGCCTGTTTCTATTAATGAAAGCTCTTGCCAGGGAATGTTTCATTCCAATCTGTGTTTTTCTTTCTCACATTGTACCAGTCTTCTATATCTTCACCATTCATGGCCTTATCCTTTTGAACTGGAAGCTATTCTCTAATCTTAGGGATCCTTCATATAGCAAAACATAGCTATACTTCCTTCTCCAATTGCCTTTACATCATTTTCTTTTGATATGGATACCTCCATTTAGTACACTGCAGCATGCTGGCTTCCTTCTCTTAATTCCTTAGGAAAGTCTTCTTTCTGTTTGCTTAGTGCTAAATCAATTAATGGACCTCTTACTTTTCTTAAAGCTGTAGTTTTTCTGTGTCTGTTTCCTTCTAAATCTAAAATCAAACAATGTATGGAATAGAGTAGTTTCACAATATTTGCTAAAGTAGAAGAGATCCACATTCTGAAGTGAAAAAAGGGGAAGAGTCATGTCCTAATTAAGTCTGATCTAAAAGCAGCTTTCCCTTTGGGCAAACACAACATGATTCTCCTGCGCAAAACTATTTAACCTCCTCCCATCTCTAATACAGCAGCATGTTTTACCATTTAACCTTTCAAATTTTGCAGCAAAAATTCCACTATACCTTCTTTTAACTAAAAACATGGGAGGGACTTCCCTAGTGGCACAGTAGATAAGACTCTGCACTCCCAATACAGGGGGTCCAGGTTCCATAGCTAGTCAGGGAACTAGATCTCACATGCATACTGCAACTAAGAGTTCACATGCCACAACTAAAGAGCCCACGTGCTGCAACTAAGGAGCCCACCTGCTACAACTAAGACCCAGCACATTCAAATAAATAAATAAATAAATAAATAAATAACTATTTTTAAAAAGGTAGCTCTCTGAAGTGTATGTGAAAATTTATTTGGTTCAATGAGATGATTTTTTTTCCATCTAATAATGGAATTTTGATTAGTATTAGAGGAGCTTGATCATTTAATATTGTAGTACAAATTTATTGTAACTATTTGTTCATACAGCAAACATTTATTTTATATGTATATGGTGTTTTAAAATCATTATCTCATTGACCACTAGCTACAGCCTCATGCTTGTTTAACAGATATCATTAATCACCAAACACTGTGCTAGTTTCTCAGAATAATATGTTTTGCATCATTCAGAAGTCTAGTAATGGAGACAGTCAAGGAATGAGACAATTGCAATATTGTGTAATCAGTACAATGATAATGATAAATGCTAGCTTTGGGGAAATACAAAAATGTTTTACCTACCCCATCCTAGGTGAGTGAAGAGATGGGAATAGCTTTCTTAAAGAGTAGCTCATGACCCATCACCTTAGATATACTTAGTCTTAGCTAACTAGCCAAATGACTGATGTGAAGATGAAATTGGGCTGAGGGAGATAGAAAAGGATATTTTAGTGAGACAGTATCAAAGACAAAGCAGGAAACTAGTTAAAGTGGTCAGGCCAGACTCTAATCAGTAATGCAATAAGGAGAAGAGTCTAGGGTGAACCGAAGCCAACTTTTATTTGTTCAGGGACGACTGGGCATTTTAAAAGGAGAATGAAGGAATGCTGAGGGCAGTGAGGGGGTTCAGTAGATTCAGAGAAGTGAAGAATTACAAAAACTGGTAGAGGAGTTGGTCCATGTGAAACCTGTCCGGGTTTATTAACCGACGCTTATGGAAATTAGGCCCCCATCCTCCCAGAGAGGCTGGGAGACAGGTGCCCTGTCTTCAGGTGTGGGCTGCAACAAACTAAATTCTTTTGGCAGCCTTGAATTTTCTTACGCAGGTACTTTGGGGGAAGAAAGGGTCATCCTAGAAATATAGCCTTGAGCTCTTAGAAACTATGTTAGTGTTTTGGTCAAATATTTATAGGCCAAGGCTGAGGACTAATCAGGAAGATGGCTCCGAGAAGCCTGGCTAGAGTCTGGTTAAGGGGAAAGTCTTTAGCAAGAGCATTGCATATACTACAACAGAAAGGAAGAGAAAAATAGGCTGTTTTAAGCATTAAAAGTAAGTTTTATTAGACACAATATACTGGTTATGATGCAGTAACCAGAGGTTCATTTCTCAAATATGCCATCAGCAGTGTATCCCACTGCACTTGATGACAACTCCTTTCCAAGTGGTGACTAGAGATATTGTGGTTCTGCCTTATCAATAATGGCTTCCTGGTTGTTGCATCAGGAAAAGGGAACAGGAGGATCAATACAGGGTATTTCCATTCCCTAAAACTGGAAGTCACTTCTACTCATAATTTTTCAGCCAGAACTAACTACACTGTAAATGAGAGAAATCCAGTTTAAACTAGATTATGCAGAAAATGGGGATTAAGTAGATGATAACCAGTATACTTCTTCAAAAATGAGAAACAAATTAAACATACAATTATTGGAAAATGAATAAACCAAAAATATATCTAAATATGTCCATGGCAGAAATTTACAGAACTTCTCTTTATGGCACCAGCATCAATATGACACATCTCTTTAGACATTTCAATGTCTCCTCTTTCAAGTTTCATGTTCCCAGAAGAAGGACTCCAATTGCCTCTGATCAGGTTAGTTGTCTACTCCTAGTTCAACTAGCTATAGCCGAAGAGACACTTCCAACACAGTCAGATATTACTACAAGACTCACCTTCTTTGTACAGAGAACACTCTGAAGAAGCAGAAATCATTCAATAACTAACCACCACAAAAACTTCTGTTAAAAACATAGCAGGAATATTCTTGGTAAAGACAAGGCATGAGTAGCAGGATAATCTATAAAGTAATAATTTCTGTCAGATCAATAAACTAAAGCTTCAACTGTCAAGTTTCATACTTGTGCAAAGGATCACCCTTTTCCAGCCACGTGATAGTTGCCCTTCTCTTCAGAAAGGGATGAGCAGACGAGGATCATCAAAGATTCCAAGTTTGGAACTACTGAATATAACATAAAATTTCAGGTATAACACAGAGGAAAAATGCAATAAGCTGAAGCAGTCTCTGCCTCTTTCCCATCATTACAGAATAGAAAAGCTATTAGGACATAGAAATAAAAGCAAGTAGGAAATAAGTTCAGATAAAACCTTTTTATATTAAACCCTCTAACCAAAGACAGAATGTGAATGTGGGGTGGGGAGAGAGGAGTAATTTGGCTGGCAAAGTTCTCCAAGTTGAGTTGAGAGAACTGGGAATAAACAGACCTGCCCTTTGTTCAGAAAGAAGGTAGACACACAAATGCCGTTGGCGAAAAAAAGAAAAAATCACAGTGAAAGTGACCTTGAGATGTACTTCAGCAGTAGAGGGCCAAAGAGATGGCAAAAGAAGGGTTTTGAAGTTTTAAAAAAACACTCCTGAATTTCTAAAGAGGTGATTTAGGGGGAAAAATTATCCCCATGTGCCTCAGCAAGAGACAGACAATGAGGCTGACAGTAGGCCCTGCCAGTCTCATAAAGTGGAGCAGAGTGGGGCACAGAGTGTTTACTGAGGACAAGACAGTCACCCTGTAGAAGCTGATGTGAGAGCAGTCACAAACAGGCATCAAATAGGAGATGTAACAGGACATCAGGTGATTAACTCCAGCAAAAGCCACGACAGATAGAACTGAATCAACAGGAAAATATGACCAAGTCTTGCTGGAGCAATCACGTCAGATTTTCTGTGCCGAAACAGAGATATATTTTTATCAGCATAAGCACAGACCAGTTTCACCCCTCTGCAGTGATGTGAGTTAAACTTCCCCTGAATCTAGACATAATCCCAATACATGGGGCAAGTGGACCAGCTCCTTGAACTAACTAAATATTAAATTGAAGTGACTGATAAATCACTGGAATTGAGCTAAATTGGCTGAAAGCATCCAGATTAAGGTTTAGTGTCAGACAGACTGGAGCTCATTCAGACATTTAAATCAGTGCTAGAAATAAAGAACTTATGGAAACTTGAAATATTATCCCTTTTTACACATTTTTCAAATTAGCACTAAAAAGCAGAAGTGATAGTGAATATACTGAATTTTAAAAGGCACAGTGCAAAGATGCCTTGAGAAGTAGGATTAATAGCTTGTTATAAAAAGAGAGGTAAAAAGAAACTGATGTAAAGTCCCAGACTAAAACTCTAAAAAGAACTTTGTTAGGTGCAGAAGATAGGTTGTATATAGAAGATTGATGTAAATGATAGCTGACACAGGCTTAAAATTCATGTAACCAGAAATGATCATATTATCATATTATATTGAGCATATATATGACATAGAATAAGAGAAGTGATTAAGATTCACAACTCTATGCTAATTAAAATAAACCTGAAGTATTTTATTCAGCCAGTGGCTCACATTTAACAATTCAGGGGATGGAGGAGTTACAGACAAATTGGGACTTACTAATTACTCCTCCTAATTACTTGTTGTGAAAGCAAATCTGTAGAATGGAGGACTGATTGAATAAGATGAGCTTTAAGTTCCTTTCTACCATCAAAATGTTTTGATTTCTTTAAAGTGTTTCATTTTTTTTAAGCACAGACATTCAAAATTGGTTATTGTACTTAAATATTAAATTACCACCATAATTGTCCAACATACCCAACCATGCAAATAAAGACTTAGGAAGCACTGACTTTGTATTTAGAAGAACTTAGAAAATTAGAACAGTGGATTCCTTATCCAGATAGCCTTATATTATAGCAGTGCCCCACCCACTGTTCTTATTTTCAGCATATGATGAGAAGAGAGACATTCAGTCATCTTTATTTTGAATTTAGCTAATACAAAAGTTTTAATTTTGCTGAAGTGATTATTTTTCATTAATTATAACCTCTGTGGGCTTCCCCTGTGGCTCAGTGATTAAGAATCTGTCTGCTAATACAGGGACATGGGTTCGAGCCGTGGTCCAGGAAGATCCCACATGCTGCAGAGCAACTAAGCCCATTCACCACAAATACTGAGCCTGGGTTTATGTGTGTGGGCTTATCTCTGAGATTTCCATGCTGTTCCATTTATCTATATATCTTTTTTTGTGCCAGTACCATATTGTCTTGATTACTGTAGCTTTGTAGATTAGTCTGAAGTTCGGGAGCTTGATTCCTCCAACTCCGTTTTTCTTTCTCAAGATTGCTTTGATTATTCAGGGTCTTCTGTATATCCATACATATTGTGAAATTTTTTCTTCTAGTTCTGTGAAAAATGTCAGTGGTAGTTTGATAGGGATTGCATTGAATCTTGAGATTCCCATGGGTAGTATAGTCATTTTCACAAGGTTGATTCTTCCAATCCAAGAACATGGTATGTCTCTCCATCTGTTTGTATCATCTTTAATTTATTTCATCAGTGTCTTATAGTTTTCTGCATACAGATCTTTTGTCTCCTTAGTTAGGTTTATTCCTAGGTATTTTATTCTTTTTGTTGCAATGGTAAATGGGAGTGTTTCCTTAATTTCTCTTTCAGATTTTTCATCATTAGTGTATAGGAATGCAAGAGATTTCTGGGCATTAATTTTGTATCCTGCTACTTTACTAAAGTCATTGATTAGCAGAAGTAGTTTTCTGGTAGCACCTTTATGATTCTCTATGCATAGTATCATGTCATCTGTAAACAGTGACAGCTTTACTTCTTTTCTGATTTGGATTCCTTTTTCTTTTTCTTCCCTGATTGCTTGGCTAAAATGTCCAAAACTATATTAAATAATAGTGGTGAGAGTGGGCAACCTTATCTTGTTCCTGATCTTAGTGGAAATGGTTTCAGCTTTTCACCATTGAGGACGATGTTGGCTGTGGGTTTGTCATATGTGGCCTTTATTATGTTGAGGTAAGTTCTCTCTATTCCTACTTACTGGTGGGTTTCTATCATAAATTGGTGTGGAATTTTGTGGAAAGCTTTTTCTGCATCTATTGAGATGATCATACGGTTTTTATCCATCAATTCATTAATATGGTGTATCACAGTGATTGATTTGCATATATTGAAGAACCCTTGTATTCCTGAGACAAACCCCACTTGATCATGGTGTATGATCCTTTTAATGTGCTGTTGGATTCCATTTGATAGTATTTTGTTGAGGATTTTTGCATCTATGTTCATCTGTGATATTGACCTGTAGTTTTCTTTCTTTGTGACATCTTTCTCTGTTTTTGGTATCAGGGTGATGGCGGCCTTGTAGAATGAGTTTGGCATTATTCCTCCCTCTGTTATATTTTGGAAGAGTTTGAGTAGGATAGATGTTAGCTCTCCTCTAACTGTTTCAAAGAATTCACCCGTGAAGCCATCTGGTCCTGGGCTTTTGTTTGTTGGAAGATTTTTAATCACAGTCTCAATTTCAATGATTGTGACTGGTCTATTTATATTTTCTATTTCCTCCTGGTTCAGTCTTGGAAGATTGTTCTTTTCTAAGAATTTGTCCATTTCTTCCAGGTTGTCCATTTTATTGGCATACAGTTGTTTGTAGTAATCTCTCATGATCTTTTGTATTTCTGCAGTGTCAGTTGTTACTTCATTTTCATTTCTAATTCTATTGATTTGAGGCTTCTCCCTTTTTTCTTGATGAGTCTGGCTAATGGTTTATCAATTTTGTTTGTCTTCTCAAAGAACCAGCTTTTAGTTTTATTGATCTTTGCTATTGTTTACTTCATTTATTTTTCATTTATTTCTGATATGATCTTTATGATTTCTTTCCTTCTGCTAACTTTGGGTTTTTTTGTTCTTCTTTGCTAATTGCTTTAGGTGTAATGTTAGGTTGTTTATTTCAGGCGTTTTCTTGTTTCTTGAGGTAGGATTGTATTGCTATAAACTTCCCCCTTAGAACTGCTTTTGCTACATCCTATAGGTTTTGGGTTGTTGTGTTTCCCTTGTCATTTGTTTCTAGGTATTTTTTTAATTTCCTCTTTGATTTCTTCAGTTATCTCTTGGTTATTAAGTAGTGTATTGTTTAGACTCCATGTGTTTGTATTATTTACAGATTTTTTCCTGTAATTGATATCTAGTCTCACAGCATTGTTGTCAGAAAAGATACTTGATATGATTTCAAGTTTCTTAAATTTACCAAGGCTTGATTTGTGACCCAAGATATGATCTATTCTTGAGAATGTTCCATGAGCACTTGAGAAGAAAGTGTATTCTGTTGTTTTTGGATGGAATATCCTATAAATATCAATTAAGTCCAACTTGTTTAATGTCTAATTTAAAGCTTGTGTTTCCTTATTTATTTTCATTTAGGATGATCTGTCCATTTGTGAAAGTGAGGTGTTAAAATCCCCTATTATGATTTTGTTACTGTCAATTTCCCCTATTATGGCTGTTAGCATTTACCTTATGTATTGAGATTCTCCTATGTTTGGTGCATAAATATTTACAATTGTTATTTCTTCTTCTTGGATTGACCCCTTTATCATTATGTAGTGTTCTTCTTTGTCTCTTGTAATAGTCTTTATTTTAAAGTCTATATTGTCTGATATGAGAATTGTTACTCCAGCTTTCTTTTGATTTCCATTTGTATGGAATATATTTTTCCATCCCCTCACTTTCACTCTGTATATGTCCCTATGTCTGAAGTGGGTCTCTTGTATACAGCATATATACAAGTCTTGTTTTTGTATCCATTCAGCCAATCTATGTCTTTTGGTTGAAACATTTAATCCATTTACATTTAAGGTAATCATCAATATGTATGTTCCTATTACCATTTCCTTAATTGTTTTGGGTTTGTTATTGTAGATCTTTTCCTTCTCTTGTGTTTCCTACGTAGAGAAGTTCCTTTAGCATTTGTTGTAAAGCTGATTTGGTACTGCTGAATTCTCTTAGCTTTTCCTTGTCTGTAAAGGTTTTATTTTCTCTGTTGAATCTGAATGAGATCCTTGCTGGGTAGAGCAATTTTGGTTGCAGGTTTTTCCCGTTCATCACTTTAAATATGTCCTGACACTCTCTTCTGGCTTGCAGAGTTTCTACTGAAAGATCAGCTGTTAACCTTATGGGAATTCCCTTGTATGTTATTTGTTGTTTCACCCTTGCTGCTTTTAATATTTTTTCTTTGTATTTAATTTTTGATAGTTTGATTAATATGTGTCTTGGCATGTTTCTCCTTGGATTTATCCTGTATGGGACTGTTTGCATTTCCTGGACTGGATTTTCCATATTTCCTTTCCCATATTCAGGAAATTTTCAGCTGTAATCTTTTCAAATATGTTCTCATCCCTTTCTTTTTCTCTTCTTCTTCTGAGACACCTATAATTTGAATATTTGTGTGTTTAATGTTGTCCCAGAATTCTCTGAGACTGTCCTCAATTCTTTTCATTCTTTTTTCTTTATTCTGCTCTGCAGTAGTTATTCCCACTATTTTATATTCCAGGTCACTTATCCATTCTTCTGCTTCAGTTATTCTGCTATTTATTCCTTCTAGATAATTTTTAATTTCATTTATTATGTTGTTCATTATTGTTTGTGTGTTCTTTAGTTCTTCTAGATCCTTGTTAAATCTTCCTTGTATTTCCTCCATTCTATTTCCAGGATTTTGGATCATCTTTTCTATCATTAGTCTGAATTCTTTTTCAGGTAGACTGCCTATTTCCTCTTCATTTATTTGGTCTGGTGGGTTTTTACCTTGCTCCTTCATCTGCTATGTGTTTATCTTTCTTCTCATTTTGCATAACTTACTGTGTTTGGGGTTTCTTTTTCACAGGCTGCAGGTTCGTAGTTACTTTTGTTTTTGGCGTCTGCCCCCAGTGGGTGAAGTTTGTTTAGTGGGTTGTGTAGGCTTCCTGGTAGAGGGGACTGGTGCCTTTGTTCTGGTGGATGAGCCTGGATCTTGTCTTTCCAGTGGCAGGACTGTGTCCAGTGGTGTGTTTTGGCATATCTGTGATGTCATTATGATTTTATGTTGCCTCTCTGTTAATGGGTGGCATTGTGTTCCTGTCTTGCTAGTTGTTTGGCATAGTGATCCAGCACTGTAGCTTGCTGGTCTCTGAGTGGAGCTGGGTCTTAGTGTTGAGATTGAGATCTCTGGCAGAGCTTTTACCATTTGATATTACGTGGAGCTTGGAGGTCTCTTGTAGACAAATGTCCTGAACTCGGCTCTCCCACCTCAGAGGCACAGGCCTGACACACAGCCAGAGGACCAATATACTATCAGCCACACAGCTCAGAAGATAAGGGAGAAAAAAAAGAAAGAAAGAAAGAAAATAAATAAAATAAAGTTATAAAACAATAATTATTAAAAATAAAAAAATTAAAAGTAATAAAAAAAGAAAGAAAGAAGAGAGCAACAACACCATAAAACAAATCCACCGATGATAACAAGCAATAAAAACTATACAAAAAAAAAAGAAAAATAGGACAGACAGAACCCTAGGACAAATGTTAAAAAACAATGCTATACAGACAAAATCACACAAAGAAGCATACACATACACACTCACAAAAAGTGAAAAAGGGGCTTCCCTGGTGGCACAGTGGTTGGGAGTCTGCCTGCCGATGCAGGGGACACTGGTTCGTGCCCAGGTTCGGGAGGATCCCACATGCCATGGAGCAGCTGGGCCCGTGAGCCATGGTCGCTGGGCCTGCGCGTCCAGAGCCTGTGCTCCACAGAAGGACAGGCCACGACAGTGAGAGGCCCGTGTACCACAAAAAAGAAAAGAAAAAAAAATGAAAAAGGAAAATAATATATATATATATCTTTGCTCCCAAAGTCCTCCACCTCAATTTTGGGATGATTCATTTTCTATTCAGGTATTCCACAGATACTGTGTACATCAAGTTGACTGTGGAGATTTAATCTGCTGTTCCTGAGGCTGCATGGAGAGATTTCCCTTTCTCTTCTTTGTTTGCACAGCTCCTGTGGTTCAGCTTTGGATTTGGCCCAGCCTCTGTGTGTAGGTTACCTGAGGGCATCTGATCCCTGGCGAGCCTGTGGTTGCAGAGGCCAGCGTGACATTGCCAAAGCCTGAGGTGTGCCATGTGTTCTCCCAGGGAAGTTGTCCCTGGATCACGGGACCCTGGCAGTGGTGGGCTGCACAGGTTCCTGGGAGGGGAGGTGGGGATAGTGACCTGTGCTTGCACACAGGCTTCTTGGTGGCTGCAGCAGCAGCCTTAGTGTCACATGCCCATCTCTGGTGTCCACCCTGATAGCCGCAGTTTGCACCCATCTCTGGATCTCTTTTATGTGGTGTTCTGAATCCCATCTCCTCATGCACCTTGAAATAATAGTCTCTTGCCTCTTCAGCAGCTCCAGACCTTTTCCTGGACTCCCTCCCGTCTAGTTGTGGCTCACTAACCCCCTTAGGCTGTGTTCACAAAGCCAACCCCATTCCTCTCCCTGGGATCTGACCTCGGAAACCCCAGCTTCACCTTCCAGCCCCCGTCTGCCCCGGCGGGTGAGCAGACAAGCCTCTCGGGCTGGTGAGTGCTGGTCAGCACTGATCCTCTGTGTGAGAATCTCTCTGCTTTGCCCTCAGCACCCCTGTTGCTGTGCTCTAATTTCACCATGCTGGGCTTTAGAATTTCAAAATATAAATTTTGGAGGAATACAAACGTTTAAACAATAGCATGTAGTAACTCATCAATTAAAAAGAAAAATCTTTAGTCTGAAATTAAAAAAATAATCATGAGAGTTATACTGTTTATAGGAGAAATATCTACAATATACAAACATTGAAAGGTTGAAATAGAAATATTTGAAAAGATAAATCCAGTGTACATTCACCAAATAGAGTAATAATAGCTATATTAATATCATACATGATATACTTTAAATGTAAAGTGTCATTAGAAATACATGTGGACACTAACTACAAAGTTTCAATTATTCAGGTAAATATAACAATTCTACATTTAAGTTCAGTTAATACCATAGTATCAAGATATGGAAGGGAATAAATGTATAGAATTATAAGGGAAAAAAATTATACAGCACAGTAATAGAATTCAACCTATCTCTCAGTTGACCAAAAATTTAGAAAAATAGCAGCAAATGTATAAAACACTTAAACAACATAATTAGCATATGAGTTAAGTGACAGAAAATGAAGCTGCATACAACAACTGGATAAAATGATGTTTTTAAGCTTCCATAAAATAATTGTAAAATTTAACCATATGCAAATCCTTAAGACAAGTCTCAACAATTTTCAAAGATTCAGCATCATAAATATAATATTTTCTGATCATAGTAGAATTTCTATTTGATTCAAATATAAGAGAGGATATAAAAAGCACCATACATCTACAAGTAAATCATGATTCAAAATTATAAAAGTGAAACTTTAAGTATACTTAGAATTGATCAATAATGAATTAACTATGTCAAACTTACAAGATACAATGAAATTTGCAGTGTTAATTCTTAGAAAATAAGAGATCTCAAATATTAAAGACATTTGTATCTAAATTAAGAAGTGGGGGGGGAATGAAAAAAAAGTGAGGGGAATAAAGCATACACTCAAGTGAATTATGAGTGATGAAACAGAAATTAATAAGTTTAGAAAAAAAGGTTACTCAAAAAAATTGATTTTATAAGAGGATTATATTAATCCTATATTTCTAAGTCAGACTGGAGATAAAACTCTGTTGTAATTATCTGTTATTTGCCTCATTATTGAGGTGTGGAGTCCTGACCTAGGATATGGGTATGGCTAAACAAACAACACGACACTATAGATGATATAGGCAAGAAATGTATTAGTCACACACACTCATAGTCTGGGGGAGGAAGACACTGCAAAGCACAGAAGGTTATATGGGTGTTGCATGCAGGAACAGAGTGACAAAGGAGGAAGTGTGAGAGGTGTCTTTTTTTGGTGTAAGAGGGTGGAATATTCTCTGGTTCTTAGAAAAGAAATGAAATTGTCTTGTTTGAATAATTCTACATGCTATCAGGGAACTGAAGCCCACTACTCAGAGCTAAGCAAGAAGAGCTATGTGTCTGGGACCTATTACCCATGGGAGCAGAGTAGAGAGTGGAATTTGTAGTTAGGCCACTTCAGCAACTCTCAATTTTACCAGATGCCAAAGTAGCACATAATATGGACTCTTGATTTTATGCCTTATACCACAAATCTGTAAAAAAGACAAGTAAACAAATGCATAGATAAATGGTAAAGTGCTCAGAAATAGTAAAAGTAACCCTTATATGTAGATGAAATGTTACATACATAAATACTTAAGTACAAATTACAACAGTTAGAAGAAGTAAATTATGCAATTTTCTGGATATTAAATTATTATAAAAATAAAAAAACATTAAAATCAATTAGAAGATGTCACTTAATTTAATTTTACAATAGAAACGTAACCACTAAAAAAGAATTAAAAAATCAGATGAAATCTAAGAAAAGATAATCAAGACATCTATAGCATTCAAAAGTTTTTGACAGAGTGGCAGAAATATCCATTAGGTCAACCACCACTTTTTAAACTTCCTTCCAAGTGTACATTACTATATTGCATCAATAAAAAAGCTGGGCTTCCCTGGTGGAGCAGTGGTTGAGAGTCCACCTGCCGATGCAGAGGACACGGGTTCGTGCCCCAGTCTGGGAAGATCCCACATGCCTCAGAGTGGCTGGTCCCATGAACCATGGCTACTGAGCCTGCACGTCCAGAGCCTGTGCTCCGCAACGGGAGAGGCCACAACAGTGAGAGGCACGGGTAACACACACACACACACACACACACCAAAAAAAAGCTGAAAAGCATGTTTCTCACATTCTTTTGCATTTTAGGTCCCAGAAGAGACTTAAGTTCTGCCAGTGATGTGTACCCAACTGAGCTTGGACTGGAATTTGGAACAGCTACACTGGGAATTTGGCAATGTCCAAGATATTTATTTTTGCTTTTGCATTTTCTATTAGACCCAATATGGTTCTGGAGCCAAAAATTCTAGAAACAGCTTTCTGATCTCTAAATGGCAGTGAAGCTGGTGTTCTCCTGGAGCCAACATTTGTGGTAGCACCTTGCTGATCTGGGCAAAATGGGTAATGTTAGGTGATCATAGAGCCAGCAGCTACGACTGTTGACTTCCTTTGCATCAAATTTCTGTTCATGGCAAGGGTAGATCTTCATTGGCAGGTCAATATATAATTTTGTCCAAGTAGTAATTTCTGGAGATCTAGCCTAAACACTGCTCCTCCAACCCTTTCCACTATTTGTAAGCAATTAATTCATGTTCTACTTAAAATAGTTTGAAGGTTTTCTGTCATCTGCAAATTACTGTAACAAAACAAAGGCATGGTAAAGATCTAAATAAACTCGATGATATGCTCTTAAAGAAAATTTCATTACAAGGATATAGGTATGATTGAAATGCATTTATAAATTCTCAGGGCCTCCTCTGGAATTTTATTCTGATTCTCAATTTTAGAAGAGTTATCTTACAAAACATCAAGATAATATAAAACTATTACAGTAAAAAAATGATGTTGACATAGGGAAAGATATGTAAAACAAAGTAACAGCAAATCAAAACCCTAGGAGCTCAGAAATGAGATCTTGTTTATATTCATCAAATCAACAAATATTTAATTATTATAATGTAAGTCAGGAACTGTTCTTTAAGCTGTGAATACATTAGAAAGCAAAAGTGAAAAAATAATGTGTCCTTCTTCCAGAGTGAGAAATAACAGAGTACAGTTTCTGAATAATGAGGCAATATATTTGAGAAAAGTGAAATTGATTTATTCTTAATGCTATACACAGAGTAACTAATACAATTTAAATTTTTTTTAAAGGAGACACACAAAAAAACACCTATTTAAAAAATGGGTTAGTGTTTCAATTCTGACAGGAAAGAGCCTGGAAATCATCACTCTCATCCTACCAATAAGAAAAAGGTACAGAAACTGAAAATCAATGTTTTTTGTTGGACTCATGAGAAAACTGAGGTCACAGGAAAAACGGCCACACCAAAATCTGAAGAAACATGCATATCAGGAGAGAGACAGGAACCAAGATCTGCTTACCTAGAGCAGAAATTGCCGGAGCCATAAACTGGTAGGAACACTTAATTAGTAAATCAATGAATTGAGATTGAATGTGGATTAAAGTGAAAATGATACACCCTCGGGGGGACACAGATATAGGGACGCTCTCATACTTTCATGGTTCCTCATGAGGATCTGAGAAAGATCCTTTCATGGCTCTGGCAAGGTAAAGGAAAAGTAATCATTTTAAAATATGTCCAGAGACGTCTACATAAACAGGACTACTCTCCAGGGAAAGGCTTTGCCTAAGCACAATTCTGAAACATAATCCCAGCCCCTTCTAACTTTCCTTTGTATCATAAGAGGAAAACCAAAACATAGCCAACAGGGGTAAGGTTTTTGAGGAACTTGGCTGGGAAGTATGCAACACGGAAACAGAAGAAGACTCAGGAGAATTAAAGCTAACAATTGGAGAAACATTCACCAGAGACAGACCACTAAAAGAATGAGTTATAATTGGAAGACGGTAAAATAACCCCCCAAAACCTATAAAACATGCAGATGCATATTATATTCAAATTGCAGAAAACCAAAAACTAAGAGAAATATATTGAAAGAAGACAATAAAAGCACAGAAAACACAGAAACGTGTAACAAGAAAAGACTTAGAGGGAAACTACAATTAAAAAGAAAATTTTCCAAAATGGATGACAGATATCAAGCCACATAATTTAAAAAGACTATATAAAGGACAAATGGAAGAATTTTAAAAGTAACTAGGCACAATGTATTTTTTAAAGTTAACAAAGACAAATCTTTGAAGAAGCTAGAATGAAAGATACATTGTTTAAAGGAAAAACAGTAAGCTAATTTCTCTAAAGAAATAATAAAAGCCAGAAGATAATGGAAAGGTATCTTTAAAGTTCTGAAAGAAAACAACTGCCAACATAGAATTGTAGAACCCACTAAACTATAATTCTAAAATGAGAGTAAAAAACACACATTTTCAGAAAAGTAAAATTTGAGAGTTATCAGCAGATCTGCAATAGTGGAATAAAACAATTATTAGAAAGAAACAAAATTGAAATTACTTGCAGAGCTTATGATTGTGTACATTGAATTAATACATATGATTATAATTAATAATAAATTTAAGCAGGGTCGATTTATACAAGGCAAACATAAAAATTGTATACCTATACATTTGGAAAATTGAAATTGAAATTTTTATTTTTCCATAACATTTAAACCCTTGAATACTTAGGGATTGAAACAAAATATGCCCAAGATCTCTACAGAAAACTATGTAACATTATTGAGGGAAAGAAAGAAAACCTGAATAAAATATAACAAATATGTGAATTGAAAAACTCAATATTGTAATAATCTCTAATCAGTCCCAGTGACCCCAATATTATTTTAACAAATACATTTTCTTATACCATGAAAGTCACTGTTCTACATGCTTTACAAAAATTGATATTTATTTTGCATAACAAGCCAATGGCATAGGTATTATTGTCATTCCTAAGTTATTGTGAGAAAACTTGTACACAGAGATTTTAAAAATTTGTTCACCCTAAAGAACTAAAAGTTTGGGTAGGTAATCAAACTAAAGCCATTGGTTCCAGAGTCTCTTCCATGAATCAGTATATGATGCTATCTCTCTCTCTCTCTCTCTCTCTCTCTCTCTCTCTCTCTATATATATATATATATATATATAGAGAGAGAGAGAGAGAGAGAGAGAGAGAGAGAGAGAGATGTATAATATATGCACAGAAATAGTTATAGTTTTAGATAAATGTATACACATATGTATAAAGGTATGTATGTGTATATATATATATAATTATATGTGTATATAAATATGCACAAATATATATACATGTATACATATATGTGTGTATGTGTGCATGCACATGTATATATATATATGTTTTTTTTTTTTTACATAAGACCAAAAATAAAAATGATGGGGCCTCCCTGGTGGCGCAGTGGTTGAGAGTCCGCCTGCCGATGCAGGGGATACGGGTTCGTGCCCCGGTCTGGGAGGATCCCACATGCCGCGGAGCGGCTGGACCCGTGAGCCATGGCCGCTGGGCCTGCACGTCCAGAGCCTGTGCTCCGCAACGGGAGAGGCCACAGCAGTGAGAGGCCCACATACCGCAAAAGGAAAAAAAAAAAAAAAAAAAAAAAAAAAAAAAAAAAAATGATGAAGTTGAGGACTAATTGATTTGATCACTGTACAATTATTATGATTTTTAAATCAATAAAAATAATTGCTAAATTAAAATCAAACTTTGTAAGACAATTGTTGATATATTGATTTTAAAATATTTACCATTCCTTTACAATTATCAAAATTACAATTATCAAAATGCCACTATGGAGAACAGTATGGAGGTTCCTTAAAAAACTACAAATAGAACTATCATATGACCCAGGAATCCCACTACTGGGCATATATCCTGAGAAAACCATAATTCAAAAAGAGACATGTACCAAAATGTTCATAGCAGCCCTATTTACAATAACCCAGAGATGGAAACAACTTAAGTGTCCATCATCGGATGAATGGGTAAAGAAGATGTGGCACATATATACAATGGAATATTACTCAGCCATAAAAAGAAATGAAATTGAGCTATTTGTAATGAGGTGGATGGACCTAGAGTCTGTCATACAGAGTGAAGTAAGTCAGAGGGAGAGGGACAAGTGCTGTGTGCTGACACATATATATGGAATTTAAGAAAAAAAAATGTCATGGGGGGCGTGGGGGTAGGACGGGAATAAAGACGCAGACCTACTAGGGGGTTGGACTTGGGGATATGGGGAGGGGGAGGGGTGGGCTGTGACGGGGTGGGGGGACGGCATGGACATGTATACACTACCAGACGTGGGGTAGATGGCTGGTGGGAGGCGGCCGCGTGGCGTGGGGGGATCGGCTCGGTGCTTTGTGACTGCCTGGAGGGGTGGGTGGGAGGGAGACGCAAAGGGGAGGTGATATGGGAACGTATGTATATGTATAGCTGATTAAATTTGTTGTAAAGCAAAATATAAAAAATAAAAAAAATAAAAAATATGCAATGGAATGGATAAAATTCAAAATAAAGCTATTTAAAATGCAAGAAATAGAAATAACAAATAAATATTTTAATTACTTTTCCTCTTCTTATAATTAATGAACTGCATATCAAAATAATTCTTTACTATTGTACTCATTGAATTTTTTAGTGATAACTAATTATAATATCCAATGTTTTATAACATTTGGAAAACATATTCTCTTGCAACATTTAAATAATCTTTATGAATGGCAATTTTATAATACAGATTCATAAGTGTAATAAATATACAAACCTTTGGTATTAGAAATTCTACTTCATGCAATAAAGAATATATCAAAGGTATAACTAAATATGCATACATATACTTATTCATGAAAACATTAGTTATATTGGAAAATGAAGAAAATAAAACTTAATCCCCAATTATAGTGGGTTGACTACATAAATTAAGGTATATTCCTATGCTGAGATGATGTAAGTTCTGATAAATTATGGACAGTTTTTCATAATATATTTTTAATATTAAACAAAGTTAAATATTATATGTTTTATAATACAATTTTATTTGAAATACATATATATTTATCTTTTCATGCAAGTCCCTCTCACTTATCCTCCACAGCCTGCCTCAGTCAACTATGTAAACCCTTCTTTCCATATGGCTTCCCAACCACCTGAGGTAGCAGATTTAAAAAAGAGATACTCAAGAGTTAGGGCTTCTCAGCTTGGGTTCTTAATGACTTTGACTTTCAGATAAGCACTTTTGAGTTTCATGAAAATTTCTTCAAAAATATGGTTTTGCATTCAGAAGTATGGCTTGTTTCAACAATATGAAGCTCATTTAAAATATTATTACCATGTTGTCTGAGCAATTCTATGAAAAGATATTAATATTATTAGATTATTGGAATGGATTTTTAGAAGTCCATAAAGAATTTCTGAGACAACATCTTGGCAGTGCATGTTCCTGTTCCACTGTTATCAGTAGAAACTGCAGAATAAACTCTCATAAGATGGAGAAAATATGGATAACAATGATATGATGTATGAGATATATAATAAAATAGACATATAATGAGGAAATAACTTACATTTGTACTCAGTAAAAATGATTTAAAATGCTCTGACAAATCGAACCGACTTATAAATTCAACTTGTAAAATAAGAATTATTTTTTCCTGAACTATTTTGTCTGTGGCCACCAACTAAATGGGTCACCAAACGCTATCCTGTGCCATAATATTTGATTTGGTGATTGATTATATATAATAAACTCTGACGTGTCAAAATGAGTTATTGAGACTGTAAAAAAGAAAACTATTAAACATAGGAAATAAGATTAAAACTACTACTCCATTTTTCTTGGGACACATCTTTTCAGGTTAGTACAAAATAAGTAAATGAATACTATGTGTCATTCCCAGTCCATCCCTCTGGACTGGGAGTTTGGGGCTGGTAGATGCAAACTGTTACATCTAGAACGGATAAGCAACAAGGTCCTAAAGTATAGCAAAGAGAACTATATTGAACATCTTGTGATAAACCATAATGGAAAAGAGTATAAAAAAAAGTATAGTAAAAAAATACAATGTGTGATTGTTTAGCTCAACCAGAAAAAACACACAAAAAGTGAAATCCATAAAAAAGTTTGCAACATGTTTATATTAAATAATTAAGAAGTTATAATTAAGCTTTCCATTACTTTCACTGTAAGACTTTGATATAACATTCATTTTGTGGTAATAATTGTAAACTTGAGGCACACACTAACTTAGGTATACTGTTGTAATTATATAAGCTGCCTTATATTTTTATTATTACTAAATATTATTTTCAGAAAATGCAAAAAGAATAAAAAACACCATATGACATCATACAGTAAGTGACCTTGGATTTGAAAGTTTCATGATAAAGCAGATTAAAAAAAAAGATTAAAAAAGCACTATTTCCCAAGAGCTTGGTGTTTTTTATTTATGGAAAGCATTAACCTCAATAGAAAACTTCTTCATTGATTTATCTTTATTGGAACACACAAAAAGAGAGAAAAATCTTTTCCATCAAATGAAAGAAGACTGTATTTCACTATTTAAATTGATTGTATACTTTAGTGATTTTTTTATTCCAATAAAAGTATTTACTGCTAGACAATTTGAAAAGCATTTCATTACTGAAAGGCTATTTCAACTGTTAGCATTTTATTTAATGGAGATTAAGTAGAAATGGAGAAAAATTATGATTTTCATTGTTAAAAAAACAAAAAAAAACCTTTCCAAGCATTACAGATTAACCTGTGTAGTGATTAATTACACAGGTCTAGGGTCAGGCCACGTTGGAACAGACATACCACTCTTAAAATATTTTTGATTCAAGACAAATTTCTTAGCCACAGTTTTTTTCACAATCTGACAATAGTGATAAATATTGACTCATACTTCTAAGAGTTTTATTTGTTTCTTTGTTTTTTTTTTATTGAATTCTTTGTAGTTTAGAATGTATATAATGTGTTTAGCACTGTGTGTGGCAGTTAGTAAGTATGTAATAAATGCAAGCCAGTTTTTAAAAGGGCTTATTTAGGCAAAGTAGGTTTGAGAATGTATTAGTTCCCTAGTGCTGCCATAACAAAATACCACAAACTAGGTGGCTAAAGCAATAGAACTTTATTATCTCTTGAAGCTCTGGAAGCTAGAACTCAAAAATCAAAATATTGGCAGGGCAATGATCCCTCTGAAATCTGTAGAGGGCAATTTTTTCTTGCCTCTTCCTAGCATCTGATGGTTTGCAAGAAATCCTTTGGCAGTCCTTGGCTTGCCACTGTAAAACTTCAATCTCTGCCTCCGTCATGACACTGTATTCTCCTCTTAAGTGTCTGTGGCTCTGTATCTTTTTTTTCCTCTTCTTGTAAGAACACCAGTCATAGTGGATTATGGGCTTACCCTACTCCAGTATCACCTTATCTTAAGTAACTAAATCTACAATGACTTTATTTCCAAATAGGTCACATTCCGAGGTACTGCATTTAGGATTTCAGCACATCTTTTTTGGGGGACACAATTTAACCCATATCTTGAGGCATGATGAGTGCTCACATCAGTTGAAGAAGATTTTGAAGGTGAGTAACATGACATTTATGGTCAATTTACAGGGGTAAACTAAAGATCTTGACGAAACTGTGACAAAGGAATATTTAATTTAATGTCTAAATATATCTGATTAGTAAACCAGACTAAGAACTGGGTTTCCTGAATCTGTGGCAAGTGTTCTTTTTACTAACCTACTTGGGCTCCAATCAACAGTGATAAAGGGAATAGGCAGATAAACGTCATTCCACTTCCTGTTTAGTTGACTTCTGTTTTGTCTGTCATTTCATTTATTCATTGTGTTTCTCAGGCTAATGCAATTTTAGTTAATATTTTAAATTAAAGCACCCTGTTGAACTTAAAGTCCTTTACAAATTATTTATTGTGCTTTAGAACAGATCTTTAAAATTAAAAAAATATCTTAGTTTCCTTACATATAAAATGAAGATAATTATTATACATGATGATTCTATAGACTTAGGAGAGCCCAGTAAGGTTGTACATAAAACAAATCAGTTAATAGTAAGTGTTTAAGAGTGTTTAAATAATAAATATAATGGGTTTTTGTCTATAATATTACATGACCTGCTTACACAACTTATATTTGTTTATATAAGGTACATTTTATACTATATATTTATATGTAATCACATATATTTCAACCCCTTGTTTCTTAATATAACAACTTTATTGAGATATAATTCTCATACAATGCAATTCTCCCATTTAAGGTGTACAGTTCATGGTTTTTAGTACATTCACAGAGTTCTGCAACCATCACCACAATCAATTTTAGAACATTTAAACCACGCTGCAAAGAAACTCAGTATCCAGAATTGGTCATTCCCCATTTCCCCTTAACCTCCCCAGCCCTAGGCAACCAATAATCAGCTTTCTGTCTCTATGCATTTACCTATTATAGACATTTCATATAAATGGAGTGATACAATATGTGGTATTTTGGGACTGGCTTCTTTTATGTATGTTTTCAAGGTTTATCCTTGTTGCATATATCAATATACCATCTCTTCTTAAGGCTGAATAGTATTCCATTGTTGCATAGATACAATGCATTTAAACCCATTCATCAGTTGATGGAGATTTGTCTTTTCCTGCTTTTTTGTTGTTATGAACAATGCTGCTATGAACAAGTTTTGTGTGGATGTGTTTCCATTTCCTTTACGTGTATACCTTGGTGTGGAATTGCTGGGTCATTTGGTAATCCTACATTTAACTTTCTGAGAAATTTCCAGATTATTTTCCAAAGCAACTGCATCATTTTACATTCCCACCAGATGTATATGAGATTTTTGCTCTCTCCACATCCTTATCAAACCTTTTTATTGTCTGTCTTTTTGATTATAGATAGTGGAGTGTGTGTGAAATGGTATCTGATAGTGGTTTTGATTTGCATTTCCTTGATGGCTAATGACTTTGAAAATGATTTCACATGCTTAATTGCTATTTGTATTTTTTATGTGGAGAAATGTCTACTCAGATTCTTTGACCATTTTTAATTGGCTTCTCTTTTTATTATTGTTGTACTTGTTCTTTATATATACTAGATACAAGTTTCTTATGAAATACATGATTTGCAAATATTTTCTGTTTGTGTTGTGTTTCCACATTCTTTTTTTTTTTTGAGAGCAAACTGTCAGATGCTTTTATTTACATAGTTTTGTAGCACTCTTTGTTTGTTTTTTTTTAAATTAAATCTCAATATTTCCACATTCTTGATGGTATCCCTTGAAAGACAAATGGTTTAGTTTTGATGAGGTAAATTTATCATCATTTTTCTTTTGTCACTTGTGCTTTTGGTGTCATATCCAGGTAGGCTTTCCCTAACCCAAGGTTAAAATGATTTTCTTCTACATTTTCACTAAATGTTTTATGTTTATAGTTTCAGCTCATACTTATAAGTTTATGATCTGTTTTAGTTCATTTTTGTGTATGGTGTGAAGAAGAGGTCTGTTAGGGATTGAATTTTGTCCTCCAGAAAACTGTCTTAACACTCAACACTTCCGGATGTGATCTCATTCAGAATTAGGGCTATTTCAGATGCAGTTACTTAAGATGAAATTAAACTGGGGTAGAGTGTGTCCCTAACTTAGTATGACTGGAATCCTTATAAGATGAAAATAACCTCACTTGAACACCGAAATACACGGGAAGAACACTATATGATGAAAGAGACAGAGATTGAAGTGACACAGCTTCAAGCTAAGAAACACCAAGGATTCTTTGCCATCACAGGAAGCTGAGAAGAAGCAAGGAAGAATTCTACTCAGGATCTCAGTGGAAGCATGCTCCTGCCAATACCTCAGTTTCAGATTTCTTGCCTCCAGAGTTGAGAAAACACATTTGTGTTGTTTTAAGCTAACCAGTTTGTGGTTCTTTGTTACAGAAGCCCTAGAAAACTATTACAGATTTTAGTATCAGGAATTGATATGCTACTGTAATGTGGAAGTGGAATGGAATTGGAATTGGATAATGGATAGAGTTTTTGAAGAATTTTGAAGCACTTGATAGCAGAAACCTAGATTGTAGGTTTTTGCAGAGATTTCTTGCAGAGATTTTTGGTAGAAATATGGATGTTAAAAGTAATACTGGCAATGGCTCAGAAAGAAATGAGGAAAGCTGTAGAGAAAGCTTCTATTATCTTGGAGAATACAGGAACAGACTGTTGTTAGAAATATGAATGTCAAAGGTGCTTCTGGAGAAGATTCAGATGAAATGAGGAACATATTATTAGAAACTGTAAGAATGGCTATCCTTATAAATGGAATAAAACTTGGCCAAATTATGTTCTGCTGTTCAGTGGTGGAAAGTAGAATTTGTAAGTAAAGAGCTTGGATATTTAGCCAAGGAGATTTCCAAGTAAAGTGTGGAAAGCATAGCCTGGTTTCTCTTTGCTGCTTATAGTAAAATGCAAGAGCAAAGAAAGAAATTGATGAAGGAACTATTAAGCAAAAAGGAACCATAACCGTTAGTCTTCAGTTTCTTTCAATTATATTTGATAGCTTTCTCTGTACAAGTCTTACTCTTCTTTAATTTATTGCTATTTTATTTTAAGACTTTTATCTATAAATTTATGTCATATGCAAGTGATCAGAAATAGTGTCACCTCTTTCTTTTCTTTCATTTCCGTGTTTAATTGCCAAAGCTAGAATTTCTGATAAAATATTGAACAGAAATAGTAAGAACAGAATGTTTCCTGTATATTTCTCTTCCCCATTCTTCCTTCTTATGCTATTTTATATACAAATATATGAACCCAAATGTACATTTTTGCAATTATTAATTTATATAATTTTGTCATTTAAAGAAGCTAAGATTAAAAAGCCAATAACAGTATATGTATCAAGTTTATTTTATTAACCTTAATAATTCTGATTCTCTTCATTTGTTCCTGTGGATTATAGTTACTATCTAGTATCATTTCCTTACTCCAATAAAATTTTGCTCACTCTTCAACTCTTTTGCACCATTATTGTCATTATATTGAAGTTTTATACATTATGACTCCAACAATGTAACTACATACATATCATTTTCTACAATTATTTATAAAATCAGTTAAGAGAAAAAATGAGAAAAGATATGCATTCATAATTACCTATAACAATGTTTCACATATGTTCAAAATACTGTCTATGGTCATTTGCTTTCACTCTGAAGAACATTCTTTATTATTTCTATAAAATGGGTCTGCTAGAAATAAATTATTTTACCTTTTATTTATTTAATTATTTTGTTTGTTTATCTCTGATTTTCTTTACCCAGATTTTATTTGTCCTCATACTTTCCTTTATTTCTGTAAGGACGTTTACTTTAATTCCTTGAAAATATTTATAAAATTTACTTTCAAGTATTTGTTAAGTTCAACATCTGAGCACTCTCACAGGCATTTTCTTTTGCATATATATATATATATATATATATATATATATATATAGGGCTCCCCTGGTGGCGCAGTGGTTGAGAGTCCGCCTGCTGATGCAGGGGACATGGGTTCGTGCCCCGGTCCAGGAAGATCCCACATGCTGCAGAGCGGCTGGACCCGTGAGCCATGGCCGCTGAGCCTGCGCGTCCGGAGCCTTGCTCTGCAACAGGGAGAGGCCACAACAGTGAGAGGCCTGCGTACCACACACAAAAAAAAAAGATAATAAAAATAAATAAATATATCTATCTATCTATCTATCTATCTATCTATCTATCTATATATATATATGAGGGAGCCCACGATCCCCTCTTCCTGGAACTTGCTGCAGCTGTTGTTTGCTTGTATATTTGTTTAATGACTTGTTGGAATACTTTAGTAAAATCTATTTCCTCCACAATGTGAAGCCTGTGATGTCCTTCCTCATAGTATACAGTCTTGGGCTTGTGCAATTACTCCAAAATGACAGTGATTTTAGCAATCTTCTCCTTGACTGACTCTTCTTCTGATCTCCCCTTTTAACTGTAGGCCTTTGTTGGTATTATATCTGTCTGTTAGGCTATACTACTTTATGGATCATTGCTCTATTGTTTTTGATAGTGCCTTGGGGCATAAATTGTTCCACAATCTGATCCAATTAAATTTGGTACTTTATGTATGGATAGTTTCTGAGGCCTATCTGTGAGGTTTGTTTTGACCATAGGAGGCCTCTTCTTAGCTGTGTCTCTCCCTGGTTCTCTCTAATAAGCTGGCTTACTACTTAGTTTGTTGCTCTCATGGAGCTTTCCAGCTTTCTTTTAATTTCTTACCACCAAAATCTCCGCTGTTTAAAAGAATGCTCTCAGCCTTCATCATCCCCACCCTCCGCTCCAAACAAAGTCAGTTCCTTAACTTTGTGGCTGTCTGTTCTAATGACTTGACTCTCTTCATGGAAAAAAAAAAAAAAAACTCTGAGCTACTGATCTGGGGCTGGGGCAAGGACAGTAGCACCCATCTCTTGGAGTGATGCATCTGCTTTATAAACAGGGTTGCTGGGAAAGGTTGTAGTCTCTGGTATTCTTAGTTTGCCTCTCCCAGGGTGGATCTTCCAATCAATGAGTAAGTTCAAATAAAGGAAATCAGTGTCTCAAATTTCTCTGCTTCTAAGAACTAGAACAGATCCTCTGCCATATGATTTGGGGTTAAGGAGGAAGGGGACTTCCGACATCTTGCTTATGCTTTCCTGGAACTTAATTCCTGAGAAGCTCAGAGCTGAGTGAGAAGAGAAATGGTAGTCTACCCCTTCCAGGGTTGATTCTTGGCCACACACCTGGCTGGAATGGAGTTTCTGCCACATTGGGGCCTTTTGTGGAAGGGACCTTTTGTGGCTCAAGTGACACAGATTTTATCTGTTCTTGACAAGACTTAGAGATTTTATTGAATAAATATTCTTAATTTGCCTTATGGCCTTAGAACAATTTTCAGAGGTTTTAAATGGCTGTCTTAAATAATTTTTAGCAGTTATGGCTGTTTCACTAGGCAATAGGTCCATGAAGACTTTCAGGCAACCATTCCAGAGGTAGAATCCTCTTCAACCTATTTTTTTTTCTTTTTGTGGCACACGGGCCTCTCACTGCTGTGGCCTCTCCCGTTGTGGAGCACAGGTTCCGGATGCACATGCTCAGCGGCCATGGCTCACGGGCCCAGCCACTCCACAACATGTGGGATCTTTCCAGACCAGGGCATGAACCCATGTCCCCTGCATTTGCAGGAGGACTCACAACCACTGTGTCACCAGGGAAGCCCCAACCTATTTTTTAATATCTATACTAAATATAAAATTTTACCCAATGTATTTTAAAATTAAACTTTTTTAAAAAAGAAACATTACTAAATTGAATTGGATTAAAACTGAAATACAAAATTGTGAAAAATTGTCTCTCAGGGATTTTTTTTTTTAAATAAAGTAATCCCTTTTAAGTCATATGAAGTTGCTAAAGGCAGACCAATAATTTCACTGAGAACTACTGGAAAATCTACACAAATTCTAAAAGCTAGCTCTCTAAAGACATCAGCTGTCTGCTGAAGCAATAAGAACTAGGACTGTTAAATTTTAAGAGATGAAGTATAAATTAAAATGTTGAACTAATGGGGTTCTTTTTATTAGGTTATATTCAGATTCTGTGTACACAGAAGACTGAGAATGTACACCTTGTCCAGGCAGAGAAATGTTGTCGGGGATCAGCATATTAGGTGGTTCTGTGGGAATGGAGAGACAAAAAGTAGACACTTGAGGGGACAAACTAAGGAGAGAGAGAAAAAAATTTGACATAAAATTGCATTTCTTCTAAGAAGACTGACTTCTGATAAGTTGCAAAGGTCACACAGTGGAGAAAAAAGTTTTTCAATAAATTACCCTGAATTCATGGGATATTCATATCTATCTTTAATGCAAAATGTCTCCTATATGTAAAAGTAAAACTGTAAAGTATAAATTAGCTAAAAGAAAATATGGGAGAAAATATATATGACCTTTGTTTAGGCAAAAATATCTTAGTTACAATGCTAAAAGTGTGATCCACAAAAGTACATATAGATAAACGTACTTCATCAAAATTAAAAACTTCTGCTTTTTGGAAGATAGTATTAAGAAAATGTAAAAGAAAGCCACACACTGGGTGAAAATATTTCAAAATACATATCTTATAAAAAACATATTTAAAGTTAAAAAGAACTATTAAAACTCACTAAAAAGGATTAAAAAGGGGCTTCCCTGGTGACACAGTGGTTGAGAGTCCACCTGCCGATGCAGGGGACATGGGTTCATGCCCCAGTCTGGGAAGATCCCACATGCTGTGGAGTGGCTAGGCCCGTGAGCCATGGCCACTGAGCCTGCGCATCCGGAGCCTGTGCTCCACAACGGGAGATGCCACAATAGTGAGAGGCCCGCGTACCGCTAAAAAAAAAAAAAAAAAAAAAAAAAGGATTATAAAAAGTAATTAATAAAAAGAAATAAAGATAAATAAAAGAAAACAAGGAAATTAATTAAAAATAAGCAAAATATTTGAATGAAACTTTACCATATAGACATACAGATGGCAAATAAGCCATTAAAAGATGATCAATATTATTAGTCATTATGGAAATACACACTAATTCTAAAGGAAATACTACTGAACACATATTAAAATAGGTAAAATTTAAATCACTTATGATATCAATTACTGATGAGGACATGAATAAACCGAAACCCTCATACACTACATGTAGAATGTAAAATAGATCATCCACTTTAGGAAACTAATTTCTTTTTTTGACACCAGAAGTAATAATAATAAAGGAAAAAACAACCCAGACTACATTAAGATTATGATTCCTATTCATCCAAATATGTATTAAGAGAACAAAAATAAAGGCATATAAATAGTAGAAGATATTTGCAATGTATACATCTGATAAAGGAATTGTATTGAAAACATATGAAGAACTGCAAACATGTGAGAAAAAGATGGACAAATAGAAAAATGCAGTGATTTAAATTTCAATTTTATAACAAGGACATTTTAAAAAGCCAATAGAAATGGGGGGGTGGCTTGAAAACATGCATTAATTCACTAGCTGTCATGGAAAATCACAACCCAATACTGACATATACACAGTCAGTGACAAAAATGAAAGAGAAGGTGGTTATAACAAAGTTTTTGTGGGAATATTGAAAAACAAGAGCTCACATAAGATGTTGGTTGAGATAGAATTTTTTTTTTTTATAACTTTAGGGAAAACTCATTGTTTCTATTAAAGCTGAAGATAATAACTCCTAGGTATATGCTTATCAGAAATGCATATGCATGTTCATTGGAAGAAACAAATGTTATCATAATGGTATGAAACTTCAAGCAACCCAAATGTTAAATAGCATTAGAATGGATAAATTTTGATATATTCATAAAATGGAAATAATGAGAATGAATATACAAAAATTAAATGAATAAATCATTGCTATACACAACTAGATGGAAGAATCTCAATATAACATTAATGAATAAAAGAAGCCAGGCACAAAAGAGTTTGTATTATATGATTCATTAATATAAGTTTCAAAAATAGGAAGACTTAATCTATACTATACAGAATGTGATATGTGGAATTCTAAGATGACTTGCAAGGTTCACTCCCACTGGTGAATATGCATCCTTGATTGTGGATGCAATTTGTGAAAATGATTTGATTTGTCTTTTTTATTTTGAATTTTTGAATTGTATTTAATTTATTTTTTTATACAGCAGGTTCTTGTTAGTTATCCATTTTATACATATTAGCGTATAAATGTCAATCCCAATCTCCCAATTTGTCACATCACTACCACCACATCCCCGCCCCACCATTTCTCCCCGTGTGTCCACACGTTTCTTCTTTACATCTGTGTATCTATTTCTGCCGTGCAAACTAGTTCATCTGTACCATTTTTCTAGGTTCCACATATACACTTTAAATATGATATTTGTTTTTCTCTTTCTGACTTACTTCACTCTGTATGACAGTCTCTAGATCCATCCACATCTCTACAAATGAACCAACTTCATTCCTTTTTATGGCTGAGTAACATTCCATTGTATATATGTACCACATCTTCTTTATCTATTCATATGTCAATGGACACAGATTGCTTCCATGACCTGGCTATTGTAAGTAGTGCTGCATGAGCATAGGGGTGCATATGTCTTTTTGAATTATGGTTTTCTTCGGATATATGCCTAGTATTGAGATTGATGAGTCATATGGTAATTCTATTTTTAGTTTTCTTAAGGAACCTCCATACATTTCGGCATAGTGGCTGTGTCAATTTACATTCCCATCAACAGTGCAAGAGGGTTCCCTTTTCTCCACATCCTCTCCAGCATTTGTGGTTTGTAGATTTTCTGGTGATGCCCATTCTAACTAGTGTGAGGTGATACCTCATTGTAGCTGTGATTTGCATTGCTCTAATAATTAGTGATGCTAAGCAGCTTTTCATGTGCCTCTTGGCCAAATGTATGTCTTGTTTGGAGAAATGTCTATTTAGGTCTTCTGCCCATTTTTAGATTGGATTGTTTTTTTTTTTTAATATTGAGCTGCATGGGCTGTTTATATATTTTGGAGATTAATCTTTTGTCCATTGATTCATTTGCAAGTATTTTCTCCCACTCTGAGGGTTGTCTTTTCATCTTCTTTGTAGTTTGTTTTGCAAAAGATTTTAAGTTTCATTAGGGCCCATTTGTTTATTTTTGTTTTTATCTGCATTACTCTAGGAGATGGATCAAAAAAGATCTTGCTGTGATTTATGTCAAAGAGTGTTCTTCCTATGTTTTCATCTAAGATATTTATATTGTCTGGTCTTACATTTAGGTCTCTAATCCATTTTGAGTTTATTTTTGTGTATGGTGTTATGGAGGGTTCTAATTTCATTCTTTTTCATGTAGCTGTTCAGATTTCCCAGCACCACTTATTGAATAGACTGTCTTTTCTCCATTGTATATCCTTGCCTCCTTGGTAATAGATTAGTTTACCATAGGTGCATGGGTTTATCTCTGGGCTTTCTATCCTTTTCCACTGACCTATATTTCTATTTTTGTGGCAGTACCATATTTTCTGGAATACTGTAGCTTTGTAATATAGTCTGAAGTAAGGGAGTCTGATTCCTCCAGCTCCGTTTTTTTTTCCCTCAAGACTGCTTTGGCTATTCGGGGTCTTTGGTATCTCCATAGAAATTTTAAGATTTTTTGTTCTAGTTCTGTAAAAAATGACATTGGTAGTTTGACAGGGATTGCATTAAATCTGTAGATTGCTTTGGGTAGTATATTCATTTTCAAAATATTGATTCTTCCAATCCAAGAACATAGTGTATCTCTCCATCTGTGTGTGTCATCTTTCATCAATGTCTTATAGTTTTCTGAGTACAGGTTTTTTATCTCCTTAGGTAGGATTATTCCTAAGTATTTTATTTTTTTTTGTTGCAATGGTGAATGGGATTACTTCCTTAATTTCTCTTTCTGATCTTTCATTGTTAGTGTATAGGAATGCAAGAGATTTCTGTGAATTAGTTTTGTATCCTGCAACTTTACCAAATTCATTGATTAGCTTTAGTACTTTTGTGGTGGCATTTTTAGGATTCTCTGTGTATAGTATCATGTCATCTGCAAATAGTAACAGTTTTATTTCTTCTTTTCCAATTTGGATTCCTTTTATTTCTTTTTCTTCTCTGATTGCCGTGGCCAGGATTTCCAAAACTATGTTGAATAATAGTGGCAAGAGAGGACATCCTTGTCTTTTTCCTGATGCTAGAAGAAATGCTTTCAGCTTTTAAACCATTGGGAATGATGTTTGCTGTGGGTCTGTTGTATATAGCCTTTATTATGTTGAGGTAGGTTCCCTCTATGCCCAGTTTCTGGAGAGTTTTTATCATAAATGGGTGTTGAATTTTGTGGAAACATTTTTCTGTCTCTATTGAGGTGATCATAGGGTTTTTATTCTTCAATTTGTTAATATGGTGTATCACACTGATTGACTTGCATATATGGAAAAATCCTTGCATCCTTGGGATAAATCCCACTTGATCACAGTGTATGATCCTTTAAATGTGTTGTTGGATTCTGTTCGCTAGTGTTTTGTTGAGGATTTTTGCATCTATTTTCATCAGTAATACTCGTCTGCAATTTTCTTTTTTTTTTTTTTTTTTTGTAGTACCTTTGTCTGGTTTTGGTATCAGTGTGATGTTGGCCTCATAGAATGCCTTTGGGAGTGTTTCATCCTCTGCAATTTTTTGGAAGAGTCTGAGAAGGATGAGTGTTAGCTATTCTATAAATGTTTAGTAGAATTCACCTGTGAAGCCATCTGGTCCTGGACTTTTGTTTGTTGGAAGATTTTTAATCACAGTTTCCATTTCATTACTAGTGATTGGTCTGTTCATATTTTCAATTTCTTCCTGGTTCAGCCTTGGAAAGTTATATCGTTCTAAGAATTTGTCCATTTCTTCCAGGTTGTCCATTTTATTGGCATAGTGTTGCTTGTAGTAGTCTCTTAGGATGCTTTGTATTTCTGTGGTGTCCACTGTAACTTCTCCTTTTTCATTTCTAATTTTATTGATTTGAGTCCTCTCCCTCTTTTTCTTGATGAGTCTGGATAAACTTTTATCAATTTTGTTTATCTTCTCAAAGACCCAGTTTTTCATTTTATTGATCTTTGCTATTGTTTTCTTTGTTTTCATTTCATTTACTTCTGCTCTGATCTTTATGATTTCTTTCCTTCTACTAACTGGGATTTGTTTGTTCTTTCTTAGTTCCTTTAGGTGTAAGGTTATATTGTTTATTTGAGATTTCTCTTGTTTCTTGAGGTAGACTTGTATTGCTATAAACTTCCCTCTTAGAACTGCTTTTGCTGCATCCCATAGGTTTTGGATCATCGTGTTTTCATTGTCATTCATCTCTATGTATTTTTTTTAAATTTCCACTTTAATTTCTTCAGAGATCTCTTGGTTATTTAGTAACTTATTGTTTATCCTCCATGTGTTTGTGTTTTTTATGTTTTTTCCCTGCAATTCATTTCTAAACTCATAGCATTGTTGTCAGAAAAGATGCTTGATATGTTTTCAATTTTCTTAAATTTACAGAGGCTTGATTTGTGACCCAAGATGTGATCTATCCTGGAGAATATTCCATGTGCACTTGAGAAGAACGTGTAATCTGCTGTTTTGGGATGGAGTGTCCTATAAATATCAATTAAATCTATTTGGTGTATTGTGTCATTTAAAGCTTGTGTTTCCTTATTAATTTTCTTCTGGATGATCTGTCCATTCATGTAAGTGAGGTGTTAAAGTCCCCCACTACTACTGTGTTACTGCTGATTTCCTCTTTCATAGCTGTTAGCAGTTGCCTTATATATTGAGGTGCTCCTATGTTGGGTTCATATATATTTATAATTGTTATATCTTCTTCTTGGTTTGATTCCTTCATCATTATGTAGTGTCCTTCCTTGTCTCTTGTAACAGACTTTATTTTAAAGTCTATTTTATCTGATATGAGTATTGCTACTCCAGCTTTCTTTTGATTTCCATTTGCATAGAGTATCTTTTTCCATCTCCTCACTTTCAGTCTGTATGTGTCCCTAGGTCTGAAGTTGGCCTCTTATACCCAACATATATATTGGTCTTGTTTTTGTATCCACTCAGCGAGCCTGTGTGTTTTGGTTTGAGCATTTAATCCATTCACGTTTAAGTTAATTATCTATATGCATATTCCTATTACCGTTTTCTTAATTGTTATGGGTTTGTTTTTGTAGGTCCTTTCCTTCTCTTGTGTTTACCACTTAGAGAAGTTCCTTTAGCATTTCTTCTAGAGCTGATTTGGTGATGCCACATTCTCTTAGCTTTTGCTTGTCTGTAAAACTTTTGATTTATCTGATGAATCTGAATGATATCCTTTTGGGTAGAGTAATCTTGGCTGTAGGGTCTTCCCTTTCATTACTTTAAATATATTATGCCAATCCCTTCTGGCTTGTAGAGTTTCTGCTGAGAAATCTGCTGTTAACCTTATGGGAGGTTCCTTGTATGTTATGTGTCATTTTTCCCTTGCTGCCTTCAATAAATTTTCTTTGTCTTTAATTTTTGTCAATTTGATTACTATGTATCTTGGTGTGTTTCTCCTTGGGTTTTTCCTGCCTGGGACTCTCTGCACTCCCTGGATTTGGGTAGCTATTTCATTTCCCATTAGGGAAGTTTTTGACTATAATCTCTTCAAATATTTTCTCCTGTCCTTTCTCTCTTCTCCTTCTGGGACCCCTATAATGAGAATGTTGTTGCATTTAATCTTGTCCCAGTGGTCTCCTAGGCTGTTTTTATTTCTTTTCATTCTCTTTCCTTTATTCTGTTCCATGGTAGTGAATTCCACCATTCTGCCTTCCGGGTCACTTATCCATTCTTCTGCCTCAGTTATTCTGCTATTGATCCCTTCTATTGCATTTTTCATTTCCGTTATTGTATTGTTCATCTCTGTGTGTTTGTTCTTTAATTCTTCTAGATGTTTGTTAAACATTCCTTGCATCTTCTCGATCTTTGCCTCCCTTCTTTTGCTGAGGTCCTGGCTTATATTCACTCTCATTATTCTTAATTATTTTTCTGGAATGTTGCCTATCTCCACTTCATTTAGGTTTTTTTTTTTTTTTTCCTGTGTTTTATCTTGTTCCTTCATCTGGTACAAAGTCCTCTGCATTTTCATTTTGTCTATGTTTCTGTGAATTTAGTTTTCCTTCCACAGGCTGCAGAATTGTAGTTCTTCTTGCTTCTGCTGTCTGCCCTCTGGTGGGTGAGGCTATCTACTTGATTTCTCTTTTCTGACTAGCTTACAATATATGGTAAAGGTGAAAGCATTCTTCCGATTTAATTAAGGATTTTAATTAGTTGAGTTTGAATTTATCAAATGGAAGATTATACTAGGGGATCTTGACCTAATCAGGTGAGGCATTTTAAAAAGATTCTAGGCTCTTGTAGCTTTGAAGGTAGAAAGATTCACTGCTGGCCTTATAGTAGCAAGTAACCAGTTTGTGAACTGCCTGTGGAGGGGATCATGGTCCAAGGATCCAAGAGAGTTCTCTAGAAGGTGAGAATTATCCCTAGCTGAATGCCAGTAAATAGTGACATTAATCCTACAACCACATGAAAGAGGACCCTGAGCCACAGATGAGATCACAGCCATACCCACAACTTGAGTGTTGCCTGCTGAGATTCTGAGATAACTATACCCAAATCCCTGACCCATGGAGACTCTGAGATAATAAATTTGTGTTATTTAACACCAATATATCTATAGTAACTAGCTATGCAGAAATTGAAAAGAAACAAACAAACAAAACAACTAATACAAACATCCAGGGCAATTGTTTCCCTTGCTGAGTGGGAGATAATGACTGGAAATTGAATCTAGTGGAGCTTCTGGAATGCTGGTAATGTTCTATTTCATGATCTGGTTTTAATATAAATGGATATTGACTTTGCAAAAATCCATCAAGCAAGGCACATGACATATATAATCTATAAGGTATGTTTCACTTCAAAACAAATTTTATGCAAAAAACAAAAGCAAAATAGATATAGATATTTGTATGAATGGTGTTATTTTATATGCAAATTAAGTTTAATGCCTATTTGATAATTCCTGAAATTTATTCTTAAGTGTTCCTAACATGGTTATATTTCTCTTAATCTTTTCCTGAGTCTTTTCAATCCTGTCACATTTTTTTTTCTCTTTTTTCAGTACTTAATTTGTATTCCTTCCCTCCCCCACCCCAATATGAAGGAAATAAAATAAGTAAAAGAACTACAAGTAAATTTTGGAATAGAATATTAACATTTTTATGTTTTAAAATACATTGCGTAATTTTTTTTTCTGGTAAGCATAAATTAACACTAATGCATTTCCATGTCAACTTTGCCAGCTGTATTGATGCTGTTTGAAATAGCTCAAGGAAGCTTTACATGAAAGAGAGTTGCTTTATATTCTTGGCTCTGAATACATTAGCTCAATCCTCTTTTGAATGCTTCATTAATAAGACATAGATTCTCCATTTTTCACATCTTACTACCTAGCCTCATATTTTTTCTACTAAATGTACTAAATTTTGCTTTTTATATAAGATATGACACATTTAGTGCTAGTGTTGATTTTCTAATATTGGTGTTTATCCCTTCTGCTTTCTTGTATTTCAAAAAGTATTCTATGTTCTGGTAGGTGATATTTTTATACTGTCTTAAGGTCCAAGATGATCACATATCTAAAATTTGAATAGACATCTTTTAGCCCTTGGCCTTTTAAGGCAATAATGCACATTAGCAATCAGTTGTCTATTTGGGCCACTTTGGCTATAGAACAATTGAGATCAAAGCAATGGTAAGGAAGCTGGCTAAAAATATCCTCCCCCACTCACTGATTTGCATATTTCACCAGTTTTTGCTAACATATTTGACATGAAGATAGAGGAAAATTTTGAAGGAAAGGCCAAATTTAGATAAGCACATTAGCAGATTTTAGTTTATCATATTACTAATGATGTCTTGAATCCTAAGGACATTAGGACAAGGGGTTTAATAAAAATGGAAGATTAAACACACAAGTTCATAATCTTCCCTTTATTTCCAAAAACCAGAAAAATTTATAAAATATTTAAACATGTTTTAAAAATCCTAAGATGAGCTTGAAATCAAGCAAAAGAAAACCTGAGGCATTAGGAATGTTATAGTCTAGGGTGGGAGTTAAAACTAGGTGGCTGTCAGTGGATTATGACCAAACACATATTTTGGTGTCGTGGTTTGGTATGCATAGGAGAGGAGCTAAGGCAAAAGACCCCTTGCACATCAGGGAGTCCAAATTGTTTGAATCTAAGAATACAGTAAAGTCCTACTCTAATTAGTGAACAGATAAACAATGAATAGATAATGACCAGAATTACTGTTTGAAATGAGTCACCTGCCCTGATCCATGGGATTAGGTAAAAGCAGTCAAATAACTGAGATTAGAAACTTTTGTTTGAAACAGGTTTTGAAAAACAAGCAGACAAGAGAAACCGGTTTCACAAACTGTCACTAACAAAGCCATTTGACATGGTTTTGCCATTTTGGACAAATCAATGGGCCAGAAAAGAGACCAGAGGAACAGTCCTGTAGATAGATGTATGTTACCCTGTGACAAAAGTAGCAGTGTACATTATTGTTATTATATTATTATTAACATTATGAATATTAATGTATGGTAATGGTACACTTGGCATTTCATTTTAAAAGGAGGAGAAATTTAACTACACACCACTCAACATTGCAGAAATAAATCCCAAATGTGAGTTTTTGAAAATATTAATAAAGATTGATAGGAAACAATATATTTTATTTATAAGTACAAATTAAATATAATATAGGAAACCATCTTGGTTTCTGGATACAATTTGTTTTCTTTAAAAATATATGAAGAAAAATCAAAAAGAAAATTTAATCAATATTCAATTCATACTTATTAAGCTGCTACTAAGAGCTAGGCACAGAACTAGACACTGAGAATAAAGTATGGAAAAACTTAAACCAAGTACCTGCCCTCATACTTACATATTATTAAAGGAAAAACAAAAGTTCGATTAAATTACTACACCACAAAATAACTTCTGTGTGGCAAAGGACATTAAAAACCAAATTCTTAAAACTCACAAAGATGATGTTGAGTTAAAGAAACCAAGTAAAATAGAATATATTCTGTACAATTTCATGAATATATATGTATATATGTAATATACACAACAAAATAAATAATATATACATAATAAAATATATATAACAAAAGTGAGGAATAACATTAATTTGGAAAAATTAACTTTTTATTTATTTATTTTTTTTTGTGGTACGCGGGACCCTCACTGTTGTGGCCTCTCCCGTTGTGGAGCACAGGCTCTGGACTTGCAGGTTCAGTGGCCATGGCTCACGGGCCCAGCCGCTCCATGGCATGTGGGATCCTCCCGGACTGGGGCACGAACCCATGTCCCCTGCATTGGCAGGTGGACTCTCAACCACTGTGCCACCAGGGAAGCCTGAAAAATTAAGATTTTGATAATATAAAATATTCAAAAGTGTCAAAAAATAACATTCTCCTACAGCCGCTTTGTACAGTCACTCTGAAACATAATTTGGAATATTCAGTTCAGATTGTATGAAACTGACCTTTTAAAAATTTCATATGATTCAACCCAAAACTATAAATTTTAAAATTTGCATACATTACAACTCAGGAATTCCACATATGAATACACAACTTAGGAAAATTAACCTCCATTCATGCAATGTGACTTTTACAAGGGCATTTATCATTTTATTTTTTTGGTAAAAGTAAGAATGGGGAATATTTAGAAGGGACTTATATATGCCAAAATAATGTGGTATATTTGAAAAATTGGCTGATATACTGCAATTTAAAAATAAATGAGAATTTCTCAAAATCCACATGGAATAACCTAGACAAATGGTATATAAATAGCTTCCATTTTTATTAATTAATTAAAATATTTTAAAAGATGCCATACTAAGAAATATCACTTATGGATACCTACATAAAAAAGTAAAATAATAGAATATATTATACATGCCAAAACAATGAAAGAGATTGCCTATAGGCAGAAAGGGATGTGGGGGTTGGGAATTGTTAAAGGGTACCTTAGATATATTAATAATGCTTCATTTCTTATAAAAGAGCTGAGAGGTGAATACAATTAAAACTTAGCAGTTGTTACATCTGTATAGTGGGAACATGGTAAAAATGTATATATATAGGCTTGGCCTGTTAGCTCAGCTGGTTAAAAATGCATATATCTATATCTATATATATATAGATATAGATATAGATATGTGTGTGTGTGTGCGTGTGTGTGTGTGTAGATAGATATACATGTTATATATTTTTTCTATATTTTCATATTACTTTAAAAGAAATAAAGAAAAGGAAAAATGATCAAATTTCAATTTTGGTGGTTGGAGAAAATATAACAAAGAAAGACTGACCATTGGTTCATGGCTCAGGGAGGAAGCTACCATTAAGGGGAATTTAAGGTGAACTGTCAATTTAACAAAAGCCTTTAAAGTAACAATTTTTGGTGATCATGTAGAAAATGGCAGATTTCAGTGGAAGTATCAGATATCCCATTAAAGAAACTTTTGACTTTTGTATACCAGTGAAAGTCATTTATAATAAAACCTAGAGGAAAAATTTCCCTAAATCATAGTTGCATTGTGCTTAAGGATACACTGAAAGCTTGCTACTTTCTTATTTTATGAATTTTTTTACACCAAATATTTGTGAAGCTACTTAGGCTCTCTTTATATAGGTCCATGATTACTGTTGATATGGCTGGTATCTTCTGCTCCTTCTTTTTGCCTTGCAGTCTCAGTATGCAAAGCTCCACACCATTTTGAGATTATCAGGCAAAGACAACACCCAAGGGTATAGAGCAGAGACCAAGGAGGCTTGATCTTTGATGACACATTTGAATTTCTACACCCCTGTCTTGATCTCCTTAAAATTGTTTGTTATGTAAGAAAAAATGTGTAAATATTTGCAGCTTTATTCATTACTGCTTCTAATCAATCACCTCACTGACAACATTGTGTAAGTGGGTATTTGTGGTTAGTGAGTTCCATCTTAGAGATCTCACCTGTCTTACATGTGATGTAATATAAGCCTTTTCTAATATCCTAAAGCAAGTTAGTACCATCTTTTGCAAGATGAACAAACTTGCTTTAACCTTGTCTTGGGAAAGACAGAAGGATATATCAGTGAACGTTTTACTGATTTGTAAGCAGGGAGGAAATCCGCTACATTGTGTTATTGTAGTCATAATATAATTGCAGAGTGGTTGACCAGGTAAATGATATATAAATCCATGAGAAAGTGCATTTCAGAATATTACATAAATCTTTTTGGGGTGAGCTTGAACATGCACTGAATGGTACAATGAAAACTTTCTTAGGTCTTGTAGGCTGGCCTGATTTGTAATCTCTGATCAGTTGTCTGACTTAAGCAGATTTATCAGCCTCAGCTTCTCATCTGTAAAGTAAGATAATAGCCTTATTTCACAAGGCACTACATGGAAAAAACGTATATACATATTATATATTGATAGATATAAATATGATAGAAGTATTGTTATTTTTACTTAGCACCTAGTAAATATTTATACTGGCTTTATTTCCCTTCATAGAAAATTAGTTTATTTTAAGAGATAATTTTAAAATATGACTATTAAGCAGATTCATTGAAGAAATTCCCACTTCTCTCCAGTCAAATATATTTTAGTCTTTCTATAAAGCAAACTCTCGTTAATCTCAGGTTCTTTGTGTACTTATTGAAGCCCTGTATAGGGGCTTCCCTGGTGGCGCAGTGGTTGGGAGTCTGCCTGCCGACGCAGGGGACACGCGTTTGTGCCCCGGTCCGGGAGGATCCCACATGCCACGGAGCAGCTGGGCCCGTGAGCCATGGCTGCTGGGCCTGCGTGTCCAGAGCCTGTGCTCCGAGGCGGGAGAGGCCTCAGCAGTGAGAGGCCTGCATACCGCAAAAAAAAAAAAAAAAAAAAAAAAAAAAAAAACCTGTATATAGTGACATTAAGTCTTGTATTTAAAGGACTTATACTGATTATTTGCATAGAATATGGATTGAATCAAATAGATTTAATATACTACCAAATTGTTATAAAGAAAAAAATCACATTGAATTTCCTTATATCATGTTACTTGCACACTCTTTGGTTCAATATTTACAAATCCTGATGCTTCATGTGCATAAAAACTGCATAAGACCATTTTGTATTTGAATTTCATAGTTGAGTTTGAGTGCTAAGACTAATATTAATCACATATTAAGTTGAGTATGTCCTAGTCTCAATGTACCACCTATCTAAAAATGTAACACTGCGTGGTCCTTTGATGGTTACAGAAAAAAATATATATTTAGGATGCAAAACCAAATAGAACTCAATAACAGAAATTATGGTAATAAACATAATAATTTTTTTTTGATTTCCTTTGCTCAAGATGTTATCCTGTGAAGGCACAGAACAACAAATGTAAGTAGCATTTGGGTATGAAGAAAGTGTTCATGAAGATTTACAAAAATTGTATTTAATTATTTGAAGTTAAACTAGAGATATAAATAGAGACTAGCTTAAAGAAATATTTTCGTCTATTCAATATCATTTAAAAATACAACAAATATGCATGTATTCCAATGGTCAGTATATTTTAGAAGCCAACTACACATAACAGGAACTAAGTATAAAATAAGTACAGCTCAGGTTAAAACCTCAAATTTTATTTAGTGAGTAGTCATAGGAGTTGAAATGTGGGGTAATAAAAATCACAGCTTGCTACCAGGATCTGAAGAAAATTAAGACATATTAGAATACAGAGTGTTTATGGAAGATTGTAAGGAAGGTTGTATTTATTTGATTCTGAGGAATGGTTACTTTTTGGAAAGTTAAGGTGAAAACAAGAGCAGTCTCTTTTCCTGATTTTATTTTCAAAGAAAGAGCCATTTACTTGTTGGTTCCTTCTAGAAAACTTTTATTCACAGCAGAGTTTGGAAATGATTATAACTTGCAGAAAAACCAACCAACCAAACAAACAAAAAACAAAAACTTTTTCTCATGACCATTCTGCAAAAGAAAAAGGTTGCATTTTGTTAAAAGTTAAAAACAAAACAAATCCACTCAACTGAGAATTTTTTGAGAGGCAGTTTTTTCATTGGTTAAGATGTAGGTCTGTGAGCTGACAGAACTAGTTTGAGTCCAGACTCTATCACTTACTAGATATGAAACATTTTATTAGTTATGTAATCTCTGTGTATATCAGCTTTCTCATCTGTAACATGGGATTGTTTTAAGTGTTAAATGAGTTAATGATGTAATGCAGCAACTGGCACATGGTAAACAATTAATAAATCTAAGTTTATGCTATTTTTCTTGTATCAGGAGAAAAATCCTATTTATCATTTCATATCATTGCATTGCTTAATGTTTGTACTCTTAATTATTTGGGTACTAATATTTCTTGCTAAAGTGTAACATGGGTAGCACATAATGTAAGCAAAGATTTAAGAGGAAACAATTCTAAATCCTCTTCAAAATGGTAAAGTTAGTGTTGAACATATAAAACCAAATTTTGAATCACTGATACCTATAAGTACTGAATATGAGTTTTTGACTTCCTTCTTTCAAGAAATAAAATAAAATAATCGAAGATGCCATTGTGACACAAATCAATATCTTCATATAAACAAATTTTCTTAGTAGTCATACTACCAAGAATACCCAAAAAATAGAACAAAATATTGGTAGTTCCTTTAAAATACATTTTTAAAATAAAGTTCTTTCTATTTTAGTGGTGATACACAGACAATTACATTGTGTTCACTGGAATAAGTCAAGACACCATCATAAGTGAATTCTTTTTAGAACTTAGAACTTAGAATGTGTTTATTGCTATTTTCGTGGAACTTATTTTGCTTAAGGCAAGATACCATTGTTCTTGTTGTACCTAGAATTGTTCTTGGTACCTGGTAGGTGTTCAATGAATATTTGTGAAAGAATGAAATTTCAAAGTAAGTGATACTTTGAAAATATTAAACTTATGGGCTTGCATTTCTCCAGTGTAAATCATATTCCTGGCAACATTCTTATATTACTGCTCAAGGAAGAGACAGGAAGTCAAACATTATCTCACAAAAAAGAAAATGACATAAACAGAGTTTTTCCAGACAGTTAAAGAAACACTTTTTGATTGATGAGAAATTTTAGGAAGAAGAGATTATTGGGGAAACAAAGTAATCCAAATCTCATTTGACTTGATTTTACATTAACACTTAAAATCCTGAAGGATGATATCCAGGAGAGACATGTACACAAAGCAGAGACCATATTACTTGGCTTCCCATTTAATAATTTTTGCCAAATAACATTAATAAAATTTTAGATTTTGTGGCTTCTAAATTCAACAGAAATACTTGGACTTCTTTTTAAAGGTTTCTAGGTTCTATTGTTAACATATTAACCCAGAATTTATCTTTAATAGTTCTATCAATTATTCCAGTACACTGTTTATGTTTGGGAACAAATGGTCAATTAAAATAGTAAATGTTGTTTAAAAGGATCACTCTCTTTGGATCTTTGCTAATCTGTGTCACTTAAATGAATTATGGGCATGAATATCATAAGGCATCATACTTCTAAACACATCACCATTGTTTTAACTAAAAAAAAAAAGACAATTTGAACATTCAACATTTTGAATAATAAATGCAAAGATTAACAAATGCAAATTTCAATCTTACACTTCAAACTTAGTACTTGTTACTTTATAATAATGTAGTCTAAATGGAATATGTTACCTTGATACCTTATAAATAGATCACACAATCTAAATATAAATATTTATTTTAAATTGTATTCTGAAGATGTCTTAGTTCAGGCTGCTATACCAAGATACCCTAGATTGAGTGGCTTAAACAGCAATCATCTATTTCTCACAGTTCTGGAAGCTGGAAATCTGAGATCAGAGTGCCAGCATGGTTAAGTTCTTGTGAGAGCCCACGTCCTGGCTTGTAAATAGCTACCTACTCATTATATCCTCATATGTCCAAGAGACGGATCATCTCTCTTGTGTCTATTTTTATTTGGTATTAATCCCTTTCATAAGAATTCTACCTTCACAATCTAATTACCTTACAAAGGCCCTACCTCCAAATACCATCATATTGGAGATTAGGCTTCTACAGATGAATTTGGGGCAGTAAGAGTGGGCACAAACATTCAGTCACACCAGAGGACTATTGGTGTTATTTTTTTTTTATGAGAGAATTCTATGGGCAAATATTTTTAGGGAAATATCACAATTAAATTCACCTTTGAGCTAGTCACATTGCAAATATTATAGGCTCTGTGACTTCCTTCAGTTAAAACAAACAAACAAAAACTTTATGCCATTTGGACTTATTTTTTTCCTTGCACACCAATAAAATTCTGTTTTAAGTGGACTCGTGTCACCCATAACACACTTTTGAGTACAATGATTTATGCTATTAATTTTCAAACCATTTTCCAAAGAACCCTAGGATTCTATGAGGCATTTCTTTGGTTTCCAAGGATGAAAATATGATCACTATGTTTATGTTTAATTTATATCTGATCTGTCACCTCAGACTATATCTCAATATCACCACAGAAGCTGAGCTTCTGAAGCATAAGAAATTGCCCAGCAGGGTTTCCAAATTCCAAAAGTTTAAGAAGCACTGTTGCAGATGATGAAAGCTAGAAATCTGAATATTAATTTCATTTCTGTCATTTACTGTGCAATCTGAAATAACAAATTATTTTAGATTTATTATCATTCTTTTTTTAATATTTGTAAGTAAGCTAAGAAAAGGATTACTTTGTCCTATTGTCTTACATTTAAAGTTTATTGTCAATTATTAAGTAAATTATTGTGTATATTAAAAAATATTGACTAATAAATGCTTGTAAAGTACTTAGTAAATAGAAATCACTATGTAAACACATATTAAAATCATTATATAGAAAGAGAAAATGAAGATGTAAACATCATATTACAAGAAAAGGCAAGCAAAATTCTGAGGTGCTCTCATATTTCATAATTAACAAAAAGTATGTACTGGAAACTTTAATGCTTGCCTAAGTAAACATTAAACAACATTTTTTATTGCCATTCACTTACATAACTCTTAGGTAGAGTATATTTAGCCTTCTAATGGATAATACTAATGTTAATGGCTATCATATTCTACATTTACATAATATATTTTTTTGCTGTGCTGGGAGGACTTTCACAACATTGATATCATTTTCCTTTTGATGATATTCTTGTGAGGTAACAGTACATGTAGCTCAGAAATAGATCTATATTATAGACTGGAAAACAGTGGAGATAATCATAACAGGAGAAAAGTATGTACGAGCACAGACAAAAAAGTGCTAACTTAATAGTTGTCTTACTTTAGAAACACATGAAGAGAAGCACAGAAAATATTTTATAAATTTAAGATGGCAAGTATTTGTCTTATTTTTCCTAAGTTATTTGACCTATGTGCTTAATTTTTGTTCATGCATCACTTGTCCTATTAAATATATATTTTCCATAAATAAATTGCTCTTATTTATGATAAATTGTATTTATCATTTTGCATTGTATGTCCTTATATACATTTCATATCACATTTACTGATATTTGAAACTCTCATCTTTATAAATTGATCAAATTCATTAATTCTATTCAAGATTGATGTCTTAAGTTTAAACTACAAATATTGAATATTGCTTTAATCTATAAGCACTTACAAAAAATGGAAAGAATAATAAGATACTCACATTAAAAAACAAGACAAAGATTTTTGTGAGTCATTATAGAATAGAAAAATGTAGCTGTAGGCGAAACAGGTGCTTCAAGCTTTCTAGATTCCAGAACTGTCTGCTGCATACATACTCTTTAAGAAGCAAAGAACTTGAACCAGATCCATTGTTTAACACCAGAAAGTGTCGGAAATTCCACTGTCTATAAAAATGACATGATAAAAACTCTGTAGAAACACTCTCAGGAGAGAGGTTTTAATAAAGCTTCTTACTCAGCAAAGCTGGACCAGTATTTTTCAAACAGCAAGCTGCAACCCATTATTGGATTTGAAATCAATTTATAATGGCATAATCAGTATTTAAAAAAATAAAACAGTATATAATAAGGAACATTAGAGTACATAAAGTGTAACCTTGCATATGTTTTGTTTTGTGGAGTTTATTTTCCTGATATGCACATATACACATATACAATTGTGCACCAGGTTAGAATGTAAATTGAATTTGTCTTGGTTTTTGTCAAAAAAGCTTGAACAGTAGTGGACTTGAGTTAGTAGGAAAAAAATCCAACAAGCCTGGAAAGCCCAACTTCCTTCTTAGTAGAGATATCTATGATATCAAAATTATCATTAGAATTTTATTAGGATAAAATGTCATCCTATTTGCCTTCATATACCAGGTTTTGGACTGGAACCCTTAAGGCCAGAATATCGACCATGAGAGTAGGATGGGGGTTTGTAGAAAAAGAGAACAAGAGGAAATAGATGAAAATAACAAATGTAAGACAATCTCCCATTCACAATTAACCTATAAACTAAAATTCAAAATTCAAGAGAAAAAGCGAAACTAAGAAGGATAAAGAATACCAGATGTAAACTTATCCCAACCAAATAAAAACAATAGAAAAGTAAGAAATTACCTTAAAATAAAGATATTGTGAAAGAATGGTGTTCTGGGAACAGAGCAACCCATACAAAGCTCTCGGTTCTTCCAATCTGAACTCCAAGTTAACAGTCTCTGTGAATGAGGAAGCATACAAAACAATGGTAATCTAAGTTGAAGAGAGGGGTTGGCTTCCAAAGGGTTTCCAGTAGAGATATCTAAGGAAGATTTGTTTCCTCCAGGTCTCCCCTCCCCCACTGCAGAGGGAGACTAGATGTCAGCTTAGTGAAATACAAGCCTGGAAGAAGATCAGAAAGTATCATACCTCATATCCTAGGAAGATTTGGCATCTCAGAGGTGTTTGGAGCACTGAGGTGACATTAAATGATCTGCATTCCCTTGTATTCTACTCTAAGAAAGAGCTGGAAGGCTAGATGAGCCTTTTCTGCTACTGAAGCTTGAAAAGTATAAAACAAATTTGGAACTGAGATGCTTGCCTCAGGTACCTGCTACTATGCTCTGGCCTATGACAGCAGATACTACTTTGCCTGCCATAATTTAATATATTTTAAGAACAAATCCTAACTCAAAAAGAAAGAGGGCTTAGCAATCACAGAGAAGAACAAAAAGGAAACTAGAGAGAGAGTGAGGAATATGACTGTGAAATAAAGCTGCAGAGTGAGAGAAATAACATTTTCAGCAAAGGATAATAATATAAGCACTTTCCAGTGTTCAGGAAAAAAATTTCAGAAAAATAATAATAGTAGAGGAATTTAAAGAAGAAAACAGTCACTGCTGAGGCTTGGAAAAGCACAAGTGATAATTATATTAAATACATAGCAACATATAAAAACAACAGAATCAAAAGCAAAAGATAATTTGAAAAGAGATTTAAAAACCTATTATATAAAATTGCATTTTCTAAAGAAAAAGAAAACAGACAAAAAAGAGGTAATATTTAAACAAATGATAGAAAATAGTTTTTTGAGTTGGAAAAGAGCAAAGTGTGCAGATGGAAGAAAAATAAACCAAGTTGCATGAGAAAACTCATTTACTCAAATACTGGTGAATTCTTGAACTCTTTGGATAAGCAAAAATTTTCTTATGCATTCCCAGAAAAGAAAAAGAACAAGTTATCTTTTGGATTATAATAAAATTGGAATTGGACTTTTCATCTGTGCCACTGGAAAATAGATGGTGGAATGTCATCCCAAGAACACTAAAAGGAATGAACTGCAACACAAGAATCCTAGTCAAGACATCATCCTTTTGCTAGAGTGGAATAAAGACATTTGTTGGGGATACATAAGATTCAGAGAATAGATATCAATTATTTCTCACCATGGAAAATACTGACATGGCTATACAAAAGTCATTCACAATTCCATTCTTATTTTCCTACGTGAAACGTAAAGCCTGTAAAATTAAATTCACTAATTTCCCATGTAGATATTGGTGTACATACAACATAATTCTAGCCAATGTTATTTAGAAGAAAACTGCTATTGTCAGCTATTCATTTACCTCCTGTTTCATGCTTATAACATGAATTGAAAACCATGGAAGTGAAGTGGTTATCTCAATACCAACTCTTTAGTCTAAGAATGACAGAGACAGATGATATTAAGATCCTGGTTTTCTGAGAGATCAAGATGGCAGAGGAGTAGGAAGCAGAGTTCACCTCCTTCCACAGAAACATTGAAAATACATCTACAAGTGGAACAATTCACACAGAACAGCTATTGAGCACCGACAGAAGACCTCAGACATCTGAAAAGACAAGAAAACATCCATGTAACTGGGTAAGACTAAAAGAAAAAGAAAAAGGAGGAATCAGGATGGGCCTGTGCCCCAGAGAGGGAACTGTGAAGAGGGAAAGTTTCATGTACCTTGGGAAGTCTCCTCGCCAGTGGAGGGATCAGCCTGGACAGAGGGGGAGCTTCAGAGCCTAAGATAAGAGAGCAGCAACTGGTTTCTGGAAGACAAAACAGAGAGTAACATGCCCAGAGGGTTGACACCACCACCCTGTGATCCCCAACCTGAGACATTCTTCTGTCATTGAGGGTGGGGGGTCAGACGCTGAAACTCAGACTCTGGGGCTCAGTCCCAGGGAAAGGACCAGGGTTAGGTGTGGAAACAGCCTGAAGCAGTCAGTCTGTGGCAACTGAGGATGTACTAGGAAGAAGCCTGGGCCTGCCAGAGAGGCAAGTCACCATTATTGGGAGGCACACTGGGAGAGAGGTGAGACCCCCATAAGAGCTTCCTTCCCTGTGAGCACTCCCAGGCAACAGGACACTGCCTAAAGGAGCTTCAGGGGTGGGCGTGAGTCACAGCTGCCATCTTGGGCTCCAGAGGTGGGCATTGGCCACCTCTCTTCCAGACTTGTGGGTAGATGCCAGACCCCATCCCTGCTGACCCAGAAAGGTGTGGACAGCTCCAGCCACTAGAAACTCAGCCAGCAGACCCCAGGACCTACCCATTTTGTCCCAGGAGGGTGAGTATAGCTTCAGTGACTAGGAAATCCATCGGTGGGTGCCAGAAACCACCCTGCTGTCCCAGGATTGCACAGATAGTTCCCCCACTAGGAAATCCCCCCAGAGGAGCATCTGTAACCACAGCTGAGCTTCAGGTGCTGTGTGACTAAGGAAGAAGAGCTGAAATCTCTCCTCATGGCTGCATGTAATGCAGAGTTACACCTCCACTGACAGCTTCCTAAATTCAGCACCTGTGAAATATCTGAAATGACAACAAGTGCTCCTGCAGCTGAGACAGGTCTGGCTTTAGCATTTGTGGGGTTAACGGGCACATACACACAGGGGTTGGGCCAGGCCAGAGTCTGAGATACCTCCATAGCTCCCACAGTGGGTCCAGGTGCGTGACTACTGAAGTCCTAGCACCTGACCTCAGTGGATCTGTGCCAGTGGCTGGGGAAAAAAATGCGTGAGAGTCACTGGGGTCAATTGCCAGCATACCCAGAGTTAAGGTGGGCCTGAGAGCAGTGTCAACAACAGTGTACTTTGTGAGACCACACGACAGGCTAAAGGGAACACAACAAAGCACATTCACAGGTGAACAGCTCCAGAGGAGGAATACTCAGTGGCTTCTCTCTCAGTGGGATTGCTCCAATCCTACCTACTTCACAACACAGATCAGAATCACAGCTAAGAAACAGATCTGTAGGTCTCTACTCCAACAACTAAGGAGCAGACCCCCACACCTGACAGGACAGTGGCAACCACAGAGCCAAGGGGAGGCCCTAATCAATATCTAGGGCAGGCTCTGGTCACCACAATACTAATCAAACCCTCTATCAAGGGGATAACAGCACAGCCTCTGGACAAACCTCTCACCAGGGAGCAGACACCAGAAGCAAGAGGAACTATGATCCTGCAGCTTGCAGAAAGGAGACCACAAACACAGTATGTTAGACAGAATGAGATGACAAAGAAATATTTTGCAGCAAAGGAGCAAGTTAAAAACGTACAAGAACAACTAAATGAAGAGGAGATAGGCAATCTATCTGAAAAAGAATTAAGAGTAATGATAGTAAAGTTGATCTAAGATTTCAGAGAAAGAATGGAGGTACGGATCAAGAAGATACAAAACAGGTTCAACAAAGACCTGGAAGAACTAAAAAACAAACAAACAGAGATGAACAATAAAATAACTGAAATGAAAAATACACTAGAAAGAATTAGTAGCAGAATAACAGAGGTAGAAGAATGGATAAATGACCTGGAAGACAGAATGGTAGAAATCTCTGCCATGGAAAATAATAAGGAAAAAAGAATGAAAAGAAATGAGGACTGTCTCAGAGACCTCTGGGACAACATTAAAGGCACCAACATTCTAATTATAGGGGTCCCAGAAGAAGAAGAAAAAGAGAAAAGGCCTGAGAAAATATTTGAAGAGATTATAGTCAAAAACTTCCCTAACATGGGAAAGGAAATAATCACCCAAGTAAAGGAAGTGCAGAGAACTCATACAGGATAAACCAAGGAGGAACACACTGAGACACATATCAATCAACCTAACAAAATTTAAATGCGAAAAGAAAATATTAAAAGCAACAAAGGAAAAGCAACAAATAACATACAAGGGAATCCCCATAAGGTTATCAGCTGATTTTTCAGCAGAAACTCTACAGGCTAGCGGGGAGTGGCATGATATTTTTAAAGTGATGAAAGTGAAAAAAATTAAAACCATGAATACTCTATCCAGCAAGGCTCTCATTCAAGTTAGACAGATGAATCAAAAGTTTTACAAACAAGCAAAAGCTAAGAGAATTCAGCACCACCAAACCAGCATTGCAATAAATGCTAAAGGAAATTCTCTAGGCAGGAAAGAGAAGAGAAGAGAACAAAAAAGGAAGTGAAGAAAAAATACTTTCAAAACAAACCCAAAATAATTAAGAAAATGGCAATAGGAATATACATATCAATAATTACCTTAAAATTAAATGGATTAAATGCTCCAACCAAAAGATACAAACTGGCTGAATGGATACAAAAACAAGACCCATATATATTCTGTTTACAAGAGACCCACTTCGGACCTAGGGACACAAACAGACTGAAAGTGATGGAATGGAAAAAGATATTCTATGCAAATTGAAATCAGAAGAAAGCTAGAGTAGCAATATTCATATCAGACAAAATAGACTTTAAAGACTGTTACAAGAGACAAGGAAGGACACTACATAATGATCAAGGGACCAATCTAACAGAAAGATATAACAATTTTAAATATATATCCATCCAACATAGGAGCACCCCAATACCTAAGGCAAATGATAACAGCCATGAAAGGGGAAATCGACAGTAACACAATAATATTGGGGGAGTTTAACACCCCACTTACACAAATGGACAGATCATCCAGACAGAAAATTAATAAAGAAACACAAACCTTAAATGACACATTAGACCAGATAGACTTAATTGATATTTGTAGGACATCCTATCCAAAAGCAGCAGAATACATTTTCTTCTCAAATGCACACACAACATTCTACAGGATAGATCACATCTTGGGTCACAAATCAAGCCTCAGTAAATCTAAGAAAACTGAAATTGTGTCAAGCATCTTTTCTGACAACAATGCTATGAGATTAGAAATCAATTACAGGAAAAAAAAACTGTAAAAAACACAAACACATCGAGGCTAAACAATATAACCAAGAGATCACTGAAGAAATCAAAGAGGAAATCAAAAAATACCTAGAAAAAAATGACAACAAAAACATGATGATCCAAAACCGATGGGACTCAGCAAAAGCAGTTCTAAGAGGGCAGTTTAAAGCAAATTAATCTCACCTCAAGAAACAAGAGAAATCTCAAATAAACAATTTAACCTTACACCTAAAGCAACTAGAAAAAGAAGAACAAAGAAAACCAAAAGTTAGTAGAAGGAAAGAAATCATAAAGATCAGAGCAGAAATAAATGAAATAGAAACAAAGAAAACAATAGCAAAGATCAATGAAACTAAAAGGTAGTTCTTTGAACAGATTAAACAAAATTGATAAACCTTTAGTAGATTCATGAAGAATAAAAAGAGGATTCAAATCAATAAAATTAGAAATGAAAAAGGAGAAGTTACAATGGACACCGCAGAAATACAAAGCATCATAAGAGACTACTACAAGCAACTTTATGGCAGTAAAATGGACAACCTGGAGTTGAGGGTGTTGGGCAGGGAGTATCAAAGAGACACAAGAAAACTTTTGAGAGTAATGGATATATGTTTATCTTAATTTTGGATTCTGGTGATAGTTTCATGAGTGTATACCATTCAAAACATAGCCATCTTATACTTTAAATATGTACCGTTTATCAATTATACCTTAATAATCTGTGAAGAAAAGAAAAAAAAAGACACAAATGATTTTTCCTGGATAAAAGAACCAACATGTTTTGACAGGTAATTTGATAATCCGAACACAATTCTTATGTCAAAGTGGTTGTTACCAGAGGGGGGAACCCCTTCCAGGGCCTCAGATTGGGCTCTTGTCTAACACTTCAAAATGAATTGTCTAAGGAGACACAAGTACTGACAAAGCAAAAGACTTTATTGGGAAGGGGCACCCCGGTGGAGAGCAATAGGTTAAGGGAACACAGGAGAACTGCTCTGCCACGTGGCTCACAGTCTCAGGCTTTATGGTAATAGGGTTAGGTTTCTGGGTTGCTCTGGCCAATCATCTTGCTTGTGCCTGTATTTGGTCTGACTCAATGTTCTTCCTGGTGGCACATGCATCTCCCAACCAAGATGGATTCCAGCATGAAGTTTTCTGGGAGGTTGGAAGAACATATTATGGTCTGATGTCTCCTCCCTCCTTTTGGTCCCTTTTGGATTATCCCGGTTAGTTTTGGCAGGAGTACAGTGTTCCTTATCAGAACTCCTGTTGTGAGACAACTCATGTAAGCAGTTATTATCGTGCCTGGCCAAGGCAGGTGGTTTCAGTCAACGGTTTCCTAACATCATTATTTGAAGTCAATATTTATCACCATGTTGTTTCATAGTGATGAATGCCAAATGTAAGGGTCAGATAGGAAAAATGTTTAGATAACCACTTAGTCCAAGCAGATACATAGTCAAAGATGGTTGCAGTTCAAATATGGCATTGTTATTGTAAACAGATAGCTATTGAGAATTAACTGCTTGTCTTGCAATAAAATTGAAACTAGAGATTATTTTCTATTACAATGATGCAATTCTTCCCTTAGTTTGAAACCTAAAAAATAACAAGAGCTACCTATTAAGTTAGACTGTAACTACAATGGCAAAACATCTGAATCAAAAGGGAAAAAATATCTAGCTAATTAGGGATCTGGCCATGCAGATGAAACATCTGAAAGTTTGAAAGGTTTTTGTTGTTGTTGTTGTTGTTGTTGTTGTTGTTCTATAGCTCCCTGTTATTCAATTCTGTTAAAAAGTTGTGTATCCAAGATAGTAAGGAAATTAAAATAAGTACTTTAGATCTTCATACAGAAGAAACATTTGGGTCAATAATATTCTCATTGATTTTAAATGTCTTTACATTATCATTTCTAAAGTTTTAATAAATTGGCAAGTGACTGATCAATATGATTAAAGGAGTCTTTCATTTGGATAAATGAACCATTTGATCCAAGTCTAAGAAAAATCACAATGCTAAGAATTGCTTCTCAAACTCTAATGTTCCTATTAATCAGCTAGATAGTTTGTTGAACTGCAGATTCTTATTTGGTAAGTCTGAAGTGGGGCTTGAAACACAACATTTTTAATCAGTCCCAAATTGGGTATATTAGTTTCCTATTGATGCTATACCAAACTCCCACCAACATAATGGATTAAAACAATACACTTCTGGGTTAAAACAATATACTTTTATTTTACAGTTATAGAGGTCAGAAGTCCAAAATCAGTCTCAGAGAATTAAAAACAAATTTTTTGCAGGTCTGCATCCCTTCTGAAGGCTTTAGGTGTATATTTGTTCACTTACCTTTTTCAGCTTTTGTTTGTGTTCTTTCACTTTGCATCTTTCACCTTGCATCACATCTACCTCTGCTTCCATAGTCGTGTCCCTTCTCTGACTCTTACAATCTTGCCTCCCACTTGTAAGGATCCCTGTGATTACTTTGGGCATACCAGGATAATCCAGGATGTTAATTTAGTATAATAACATTTGCAAAATCTCTTTTGCCATGTCATATATCTTACACATGGATTCTTGGGATTATACTTGGATATCTTTGGAGCATAATTATTTGTCCTACAACCAGTTGATCCTGAGGCCACCAGTCCATAAGCAACACTTTGAGTAAAATGTCTCTATAGTGAAATAGAGTCTAAAGATAATCACCTTGGTAGGTCTGCTAGATAGATAATTACATTATTTTTTGGTTCTGTTGTTTATTTAAATGTAGTAAAGAAACTGAGCTGAAACCAGGGGCCTTTTGTCCTGTCACCTGAATTAAAAAAAATAAATATATATATATATATATATATATGTGTGTGTGTGTGTGTGTGTGTATAATATTATATATATATATATATATATATATATATATATATATATATATATACTTTATTTAAAGGATGATGGATTCAAAAAATATTTGATGGTGAGTAATTATATTCCTTGGATATTGTGTTTCCAAACTAAGAAGTTTTAAAAGTCTTTCTGTGAAAAATATTTTTGTGTACAAGAAAGGGAGTGAGAGAAGGATGTGAAGAGAGAAAGAAAGGGATGGAAAGAGAGAAAGAGAGAGAGGGAGGGAGAGAGAGAACAGGAGAGCTTAAAATATGCATACTGCAGTTTCACACATAAGGAGCTTTGTAGTTAACACTCCATCTAAACAAGTAAAAAGCTAAACAGACTGTAAAATTAACACTTCCTGCATACATAAAGAGGGGAAGATACAGGGAAAATTGCTGCCCCCGAGACTGGAGAGAGAGGCAGGTGAATACAGGTCATCAAGGCTTACCAGAGCAAAGACTCACAAGCAGAAACTGTTCTGGGAACCAGTGCTGGGGTAGGAAAGTCTGAAGTGTAATAGACAAATTGCTAGAGGTTCAGTATGGACAACTCCGAGAGTTAAAAACACCAGGGGAAGTTTTTGAAGCCTACAAAATACTGTGATATTTACCTCCAAGCACTCCATCAGGTTCCCATAGCAAATATTGGAGAAAATCTCCTTGGGCCTCTGACAGGAGGAGGGAAAACAAACCGTTTTAAAATATACCAGAGTATATTTTAAATAGACTGTTCTTTTTAACAACACCTGTTATCAGAAAAAAACTATTAACCAGAAGCTAATCTGGAGTATTATCAGAATCTAACTAAAGTGGGGAAGGGAAATATCCAACTCTAGTCAACTCTAACCATCCTGTACCCCTTAGGGGGGGAGAAAAAAGATGAGCCATACTTTTAAAGTTTATAGTCCAGAAGCATAAGCTAACTAAATGATTGAGACATAATCATAGGACTATGGTACACTGCACCTCCCTGGCACCTCATCACCACATTACTAAAAGCCTTTACTATTACATCATGTATGGCTACCAAGAAAAAGTTACAAGTCATATCAAAAGGCATAAAAAACACAATTTTAAGCAACAAAGCAAACATCAGAACCAGACAGGGCAGGAATTTTGGAATCATCAGACTAGTGATTTAAAACAAAATATATGATTACTATGTTAAGAATTCTAAAGAATAAAGTAGACAACATGCAAAAGTAGATGACCAGTGTAAGCAGAGGGTTGAAAATCTTAAGAAAGAAGAAAAGTAAATGCTAGAGATAAAAAAAATACTGCAACAGAAAAGCAGAATGCAGTTGATGGGCCTACTAATTGACTGGACATAGCTGATGAAAGAAACTCTGAGCTATAGGGTATATCAATAGAATCTTCTAAATGTTTGGGATGCAAACAAAAACAGTGCATAAAGGGAAATTCATAGTATCAAATGCATATATTAGAAAAGAAGAAAGCTCTAAAAAGAGGTGCAAATTAAATCTAAAGTAATCAGAGGACCATTTAAAAAATCAAAATTAGGGCAGAAATCAAAGAAAACTGAAAATAGGAAATCAATAGAGAAAATTAATTAAACCAGAAGTTAGTGCTCTGAAAAGATCAATAAAATCAACAAGTGTTAGAACCAGACTAGGACAACTAAGAGGAAAAAAAGAAGAGAGAGGGAGAGAGAGAGAGAGACAGAGAGGAAGTAAATTATTAATTAGACCTCCTAGAAATTAAAAGGATAACAGAGTAATACTTTGAACAACTCTAAGCCCACAGATTTGATAAATTTGAAGAAATGGACCAATTCCTTGAAAGACACAATCTGTCAAAACTCACACATGAAGAAATAGATAATCTGAATAGGCTTATGTTTATTAAAACAATTGAATAACTAAATAATATCTTCAAAAGAAGCACCAGATCCAGACGGCTTCATTGGTGATTTCTACCAAACATTTAAGGAAGAGGTAAAACCACTTCTCTACACCCTCTTTCAGAAGATAAAAGCAGGGGGAATACCGCCTAATTTATTCTATGAGGCTAGCATTATCCAAATACTTAAGCCAAGCATTACAAGAAAACTAAAGACCAATATCTCTCATGAACATAAATGCAAAAATCCTCAACAAAATATTGCTAAGTTGAATTCAACAATGTATAAAATGAATTATACACCATGACCAAGTAGAATTTATCCCTTAAAATGTTTAACTTTTGAAAATCAATTAACTTAATCCATTGCATGAATAGGCTAAAAAAAAATCATATGATCATAACAGTAGATGTGGAAAAAACATTTGACAAAATGCAATCCCCATTCATGATTAAAAACTCTCAATAAACTAGAAATATAGGAGAACTTCCTCAACTTGATGAAGACCATCTAACAAACCCCTACAGTAAACTCTATAATTACTGATGAGAAATTTGAAGTTTTCCCACTAAAAACAGGTATAAATCAAGGAATCCACTCTCACCACTCCTTTTCAGTATGGTACTAGAAGTCTTTGATAATGCAGTAAGACAAGAAAAAGAAATGAAAGGCATACAGAAGGGAAGGAAGACATAAAGTATCTTTGTTTACATATGATATAATTATATTTGTAGAAAGTCCTAAAGAAATGACAAAAGAATTCCTAGAATGAATAAGAAATTATAGCCAGGTTTCAGGATACAAGATTAATATACAAAGCAGAAACTAACACACCATTGTAAAGCAATTATACTCCAATAAAGATGTTAAAAAAGAAAGGTTAATATAAAAAAGTCAATAGCTTTTCTATATACAATCAATGAACAATTAGAATTTGATATTAAAACAATAAAATTTACTTTAGCACCCCCAAACTAAAATACTTAATTATGAATCTGATAAAGTATAAGTGAGATCTATTTTAGAAAAACTACAAAACTCTGCTGAATAAAATAAAATAACTAAATAAATGGAAATATATCCCATGATCATAAATGAGAAGACTAAATATTGTCAAGATATCAGTTTTTCCCAATATGATCTATAAATTTAATTCAATCACAATAAAAATCCCATCAAGCTATTTATATGCATATTAACAAACTAATTCTAAAGTTTGCAGGGGCAGGAAAGACTCCCAAGGCAGCCAGCACAATGTTGAAGAAGAAAAAGTCGAAAGACCGAAACTACCCAAAGAAAGACTTACAATAAAGCTACAGTAAACAAGATATTTTGGTGTTGTGGTGAAAGAATAGACAAATAGATCAATGGAACAGAATAAAGAGCCCAGAAAAGAGTCTAAAAATATAGGTAATTGATCTTTGACAAAGGAACAAAGGCAATACAATGGAGCAAAGACAGCCTCTTTAACAAGTAGTGTTGAAACAACTAGATATCTACATTAAAAAAAATAATTTAGACACAGACTTAACACCCTTCACAAAAATTAATTCAAAATGGATCATAGACTTAATTAAAATACAAAACTATAAAACTCCTAAATGATAATGTAGGAGAAAACTTAGATGTGCTTAGGTATGGTGATGCTTTTTATTTATTTATTTATTTATTTATTTATTTATTTATTTATTTATTTATTTTTACACTATGTGGGCCTCTCACTGTTGCATCCTTTCCTGTTGTGGAGCACAGGCTCCGGACGCATAGGCTTAGCGGCCATGGCTCATGGACTCAGCTGCTCCGCGGTATGTGGGATATTCCTGGACCGGGGCACCAACCCGGGTCCCTTGCATCGGCAGGTGGACTCTCAACAACTGCACCACCAGGGAAGCACTGGTGATGCTTTTTTCTTTTTTTTTTTTTTTTGTTCTGTATTACATTTATTTATACATCGCCACCCTCCCTTCCATAAACACAGTAAATTGTAAGATTCTTCAGAATAGGACTTGATCTTTTTCCTTTTTTTTTTTTTTAATTTTTTAATTAGTTTCTGCTTTATAACAAAGTGAATCAGTCATACATATACATCTGTTCCCACATCCCTTCCCTCATGCATCTCCCTCCCTCCCACCCTCCCCATCCCACCCCTCCAGGCGGTCACAAAGCACCGAGCTGATCTCCCTGTGCTCTGTGGCTGCTTCCCACTATCTATCTACCTTACGTTTGGTAGTGTATATATGTCCATGCCTCTCTTTCGCTTTGTCACAGCTTACCCTTCCCCCTCCACATATCCTCAAGTCCATTCTCAAGTAGGTCTGTGTCTTTATTCCCGTTTTGCACCTAGGTACTTCATGACTTTTTTTTTTTTTTTTAATTCCGTATATATGTGTTAGCATACGGTATTTGTCTTTCTCTTTCTGACTTACTTCACTCTGTATGACAGACTCTATCTAGGTCTATCCACCTCATTACAAATAGCTCAGTTTCGTTTCTTTTTATGGCTGAGTAATATTCCATTGTATATATGTGCCACTTCTTCTTTATCCATTCATCTGATGATGGACACTTAGGTTGTTTCCAGCTCCGGGCTATTGTGAATAGAGCTGCAATGAACATTTTGGTACATGTCTCTTTTGGAATTATGGTTTTCTCAGGGTATATGCCTAGTAGTGGGATTGCTGGGTCATATGGTAGCTCTATTTTTAGTTTTTTAAGGAACCTCCATACTGTCCTCCATAGTGGCTGTACCAATTCACATTCCCACCAGCAGTGCAAGAGTGTTCCCTTTTTACCACACCCTCTCCAGCATTTATTGTTTCTAGATTTCTTTTTTTTTTTTTTTTTTGCGGTACGTTGGCCGCTCACTGTTGTGGCCTCTCCCGTTGCGGAGCACAGGCTCCGGATGCACAGGCTCAGCGGCCATGGCTCACGGGCCCAGCTGCTCCGCGGCATATGGGATCCTCCCGGACCGGGGCACGAACCCGTATCCCCTGCATCGGCAGGCGGACTCTCAACCACTGCGCCACCAGGGAGGCCCTGTTTCTAGATTTCTTGATGATGGCCATTCTGACTGGTGTGAGATGATATCTCATTGTAGTTTTGATTTGCATTTCTCTAATGATTAATGATGTTGAGCATTCTTTCATGTGTTTGTTGGCAGTCTGTATATCTTCTTTGGAGAAATGCCTATTTAAGTCTTCTGCCCATTTTTGGATTGGGTTGTTTGTTTTTTTGCTATTGAGCTGCATGAGCTGTTTATAAATTTTGGAGATTAATCCTTTGTCAGTTGCTTCATTTGCAAATATTTTCTCCCATTCTGAGGGTTGTCTTTTGGTCTTGTTTATGGTTTCCTTTGCTGTGCAAAAGCTTTGAAGTTTCATTAGGTCCCATTTGTTTATCTTTGTTTTTACTTCCATTTCTCTAGGAGGTGGGTCCAAAAGGATCTTGCTGTGATTTATGTCATAGAGTGTTCTACCTATGTTTTCCTCTAAGAGTTTGATAGTTTATGGCCTTACATTTAAGTCTTTAATCCATTTTGAGCTTATTTTTGTGTATGGTGTTAGGGAATGATCTAATCTCAAACTTTTACATGACCCTGTCCAGTTTTCCCAGCACCACTTATTGAAGAGGCTGTCCTTTCTCCACTGTACATTCCTGCCTCCTTTATCAAAGATAAGTTGGCCATATGTGCGTGGGTTTATCTCTGGGCTTTCTATCCTGATCCACTGATCTATCTTTCTGTTTTTATGCCAGTACCACACTGTCTTGATTACTGTAGCTTTGTAGTATAGTCTGAAGTCAGGGAGCCTGATTCCTCCAGCTCCATTTTTCGTTCTCAAGATTGCTTTGGCTATTCGGGGTCTTTTGTTTTTCCAAACAAATTTTGAAATTTTTTGTTCTAGTTCTGTGAAAAATGCCAGTGGTAGTTTGATAGGGATTGCATTGAATCTGTAGATTGCTTTGGGTAGTAGAGTCATTTTCACAATATTGATTCTTCCAATCCAGGAGCATGGTATATCTCTCCATCTATTTGTATCATCTTTAATTTCTTTCATCAGTGTCTTATAATTTTCTGCATACAGGTCTTTTGTCTCCTTACGTAGGTTTATTCCTAGATATTTTATTCTTTTTGTTGCAATGGTAAATAGGAGTGTTTTCTTGATTTCATTTTCAGATTTTTCATCATTAGTGTACAGGAATGCCAGAGATTTCTGTACATTAATTTTGTATCCTGCTACTTTACCAAATTCATTGATTAGTTCTAGTAGTTTTTCGGTAGCATCTTTAGGATTCTCTATGTATAGTATCATGTCATCTGCAAACAGTGACAGCTTTACTTCTTCTTTTCCAATTTGGATTCCTTTTATTTCCTTGTCTTCTCTGATTGCTGTGGCTAAAACTTCCAAAACTAGGTTGAATAAGAGTGGTGAGAGTGGGCAGCCTTGTCTTGTTCCTGATCTTAGTGGAAATGGTTTCAGTTTTTCACCATTGAGGACAATGTTGGCTGTGGGTTTGTCATATATGGCCTTTATGATGTTGAGGAAAGTTCCCTCTATGCCTACTTTCTGCAGGGTTTTTATCATAAATGGGTGTTGAATTTTGTCGAAAGCTTTCTCTGCATCTATTGAGATGATCATATGGTTTTTCTCCTTCAACTTGTTAATATGGTGTATCACATTGATTGATTTGCGTATATTGAAGAATCCTTGCATTCCTGGAATAAACCCCACTTGATCATGGTGTAGGATCCTTTTAATGTGCTGTTGGATTCTGTTTGCTAGTATTTTGTTGAGGATTTTTGCATCTATGTTCATCAGTGATATTGGCCTGTAGTTTTCTTTCTTTGTGACATCCTTGCCTGGTTTTGGTATCAAGGTGATGGTGCCCTCGTAGAATGACTTTCGGAGTTCTCCTTCCTCTGATATTGTTTGGAAGAGTTTGAGAAGGATGGGTGTTAGCTCTTCTCTAAATGTTTGATAGAATTCGCCTGTGAAGCCATCTGGTCCTGGGCTTTTGTTTGATGGAAGATTTTTAATCACAGTTTCAATTTCAGTGCTTGTGATTGGTCTATTCATATTTTCTATTTCTTCCTGAGTCAGTCTTGGCAGGTTGTGCATTTCTAAGAATTTGTCCATCTCTTCCAGGTTGTCCATTTTATGGGCATAGTGTTGCTTGTAGTAATCTCTCATGATCTTTTGTATTTCTGCAGTGTCAGTTGTTACTTCTCCTTTTTCATTTCTAATTCTATTGATTTGAGTCTTCTCCCTTCTTTTCTTGATGAGTCTGGCTAATGGTTTATCAATTTTGTTTATCTTCTCAAAGAACCAGCTTTTAGTTTTATTGATCTTTGCTATCGTTTCCTTCATTTCTTTTTCATTTATTTCTGATCTGATTTTTATGATTTCTTTCCTTCTGCTAACTTTGGGGTGTTTTTGTTCTTCTATCTCTAATTGCTTTAGGTGCAAGGTTAGGTTGTTTATTCGAGATGTTTCCTGTTTCTTAAGGTGGGATTGTATTGCTATAAACTTTCCTCTTAGAACTGCTTTTGCTGCATCCCATAGGTTTTGGGTCGTCGTGTCTCCATTGTCATTTGTTTCTAGGTATTTTTTAATTTCCTCTTTGATTTCTTCAGTGATCACTTCGTTATTAAGTAGTGTATTGTTTAGCCTCCATGTGTTTGTATTTTTTACAGCTCTTTTCCTGTAATTGATATCTAGTCTCATAGCATTGTGGTCAGAAAAGACACTTGATACAATTTCAATTTTCTTAAATTTACCAAGGCTTGATTTGTGACCCAAGATATGATCTATCCTGGAGAATGTTCCATGAGCACTTGAGAAAAATGTGTATTCTGTTGTTTTTGGATAGAATGTCCTATAAATATCAATTAAGTCCATCTTGTTTAATGTATCATTTAAAGCTTGTGTTTCCTTATTTATTTTCATTTTGGAAGATCTGTCCATTGGTGAAAGTGGGGTGTTAAAGTCCCCTACTATGATTGTGTTACTGTCGATTTCTCCTTTTATGGCTGTTAGTATTTGCCTTATGTATTGAGGTGCTCCTATGTTTGGTGCATAAATATTTACAATTGTTATATCTTCTTCTTGGATCGATCCCTTGATCATTATGTAGTGTCCTTCTTTGTCTCTTCTAGTAGTCTTTATTTTAAAGTCTATTTTGTCTGATATGAGAAGTGCTACTCCAGCTTTCTTTTGGTTTCCATTTGCATGGAATATCTTTTTCCATCCTCTTACTTTCAGTCTGTATGTGTCTCTAGGTCTGAAGTGGGTCTCTTGTAGACAGCATATATATGGGTCTTGTTTTTGTATCCATTCAGCCACTCTGTGTCTTTTGGTGGGAGCATTTAGTCCATTTTCATTTAAGGTAATTATCGATATGTATGTTCCTGTTTCCATTTTCTTAATTGTTTTGGGTTCGTTATTGTAGGTCTTTTCCTTCTGTTGTGTTTCTTGCCTAGAGAAGTTCCTTTAGCATTTGTTGTAAAGCTGGTTTGGTGGTGCTGAACTCTCTCAGCTTTTGCTTGTCTGTAAAGGTTTTAATTTCTCCATCAAATCTGAATGAGATCCTTGCTGGGTAGAGTAATCTTGGTTGCAGGTTTTTCTCCTTCATCACTTTAATTATGTCCTGCCACTCCCTTCTGGCTTGTAGAGTTTCTGCTGAGAGATCAGCTGTTATCCTGATGGGGATTCCCTTGTGTGTTATTTGTTGTTTTTCCCTTGCTGCTTTTAATATGATTTCTTTGTGTTTAATTTTTGACAGTTTGATTAATATGTGTCTTGGCGTATTTCTCCTTGGATTTATTCTGTATGGGACTCTCTGTGCTTCCTGGACTTGATTAACTATTTCCTTTCCCATATTAGGGAAGTTTTCAACTATAATCTCTTCAAATATTTTCTCAGTCCCTTTCTTTTTCTCTTCTTCTTCTGGAACCCCTATAATTCGAATGTTGGTGCATTTAATGTTGTCCCAGAGGTCTCTGAGACTGTCCTCTGTTCTTTTCATTCTTTTTTCTTTATTTTGCTCTGCAGCAGTTATTTCCACTATTTTATCTTCCACCTCACTTATCCGTTCTTCTGCCTCAGTTATTCTGCTATTGATCCCATCTAGAGTATTTTTTATTTCATGTATTGTGTTTTTAATCGATGCTTGATTCATCTTTAGTTCTTCTAGGTCCTTGTTAACTGTTTCTTGCATTTTGTCTATTCTATTTCCAAGATTATGGATCTGGGAAATAGAATCTTGGATCATCTTTACCATCATTATTCTGAATTCTTTTTCAGGTAGACTGCCTATTACGTCTTCATTTGTTAGGTCTGGTGGGTTTTTATGTTGTTCCTTCTCCTGCTGTGTGTTTTTCTGTCTTCTCATTTTGCTTATGTTACTGTGTTTGGGGTCTCCTTTTTGCAGGCTGCAGATTCGTAGTTCCCGTTGTTTCTGGTGTCTGTCCCCAGTGGCTAAGGTTGGTTTAGTGGGTTGTGTAGGCTTCCTGGTGGAAGGTACTAGTGCCTGTGTTCTGGTGAATGAGGCTGGATCTTATCTTTCTGGTGGGCAGGTCCACGTCTGGTGGTGTGTTTTGGGGTGTCTGCGGACTTTTTATGATTTTAGGCCACCTCTCTGCTAATGGGTGGCGTTGTGTTTCTGTCTTGCTAGTTGTTTGGCATAGGGTGTCCAGCACTGTAGCTTGCTGGTCGTTGAGTGAAGCTGGGTGCTGGTGTTGAGATGGAGATCTCTGGAAGATTTTCGCCGTTTGATATTATGTGGAGCTGGGAGGTCTCTTGTGGACCAGTGTCCTGAAGTTGGCTCTCCCACCTCAGAGGCACAGCACTGACTCCTGGCTCCTCAATTTGGGATGATTTGTTGTCTATTCATGTATTCCACAGATGCAGGGTACATTAAGTTGATTGTGGAGCTTTAATCCGCTGCTTCTGAGGCTGCTGGGAGAGGTTTCCCTTTCTCTCCTTTGTTCTCACAGCTCCTGGGTCTCAGCTTTGGATTTGGCCCCGCCTCTGCGTGTAGGTCGCCTGAGGGCATCTGTTCTTCGCTCAGACAGGACAGGGTTAAAGGAGCAGCCTCTTGGGGGACTCTGGCTCACTCAGGCCGGGCGGGAGGGAGGGGCACGGAGTGCGGGGCGAGCCTGCAACAGCAGAGGTCGGCGTGACGTTGCACCAGCCCGAGGCGCGCCGTGCGTTCTCCCAGGGAAGCCGCCCCTGGATCCCGGGACCCCGGCAGTGGCGGGCTGCAAGGCTCCCGGAAGGGCGGTGTGGACAGTGACCTGCGCTCGCACACAGGCTTCTTGGCGGCGGCAGCAGCAGCCCCAGCGTCCCACGCCCGTCACTGGGCTCCGCGCTTTCAGTCGTGACTCGCGCCCGTCTGTGGAACCCCTTTAAGCAGCGCTCTTAATCCCCTCTCCTCGCGCACCAGGAAACCAAGAGGGAAGAAAAAGTCTCTTGCCTCTTCGGCAGCTCCAGAGTTTTCCCGGACTCCCTGCCGGCTAGCTGTGGCACATTAGCCCCCTTCAGGCTGAGTTCTCACCGCCAGCCCCATTCCTTTCCCTGCGCTCTGACTGAAGCCCGAGCCTCAGCTTCCAGCGCCGCCCGCCCTGGCGGGCGAGCAGACAAGCCTCTCGGGCGGGTGAGTGCCGCTCGGCACCGATCCTCTGTGCGGGAATCTCTCCGCTTTGCCCTACCCAGGTATGTGGGGAGTTTCTTGCCTTTTGGGAGGTCTGGGGTCTTCTGCCAGCATTCAGTAGGTGTTCTGTAGGAGTTGTTCCACGTGTAGCTGTATTTCTGGTGTATCCGTGGGGAGGAAGGTGATCTCCGCGTCTTACTCTTCCGCCATCTTGTGATGCTTTTTTCGATGTAATACCAAAGGCATGATTCATAAAATAAATAATTAATAAGCTGAGCTAAATTAAAATTGAAAACCACTGTTCTATGAAAAACAATCAAGGGAATGAAAAGGCTAGCCATATTGGGAGAAAATATTTACGAAAGATACATCCGATAAAGGACTGTAATCCAAAATATAAAAAGAAGTCTTAAAGCTCAACAATAAGGAAACAAAAAACCTAATTAAAAAAAAAAAAAAAACGGACCAAAAACCTTAATAGACACCTGACCAGAGAAGATATACAGATGGCAAATAAGCATATAAAAAGATGCTCCACATCAGATGTCATCAGAGAAATGTAGAATAAAATAATGATGAGATACCACTACACACTTACTAGAATGGCCAAAATCCAGAACACTGACAACACTAAATGGTGGTGAGTATGTGGAACAACAAGAACACTCATACATTGCTGGTGGGAGTGCAAAATGGTACAGCCACTTTGGGAACCAGTTCAGCAGTTTCTTATAAAACTAAACATACTTTTATCATAAGATCCAGTGATAACACTCTTTGGTATTTACCCAAGGATTGAAAACTTATTTGCATACAAAAGTTTACACAAAGATGTTTATAGCAGCTTATTTCTTAATTGCCAAGGTTTGGAAGCCACTGAGATATCCTTCAGTAGGTGAATGGAAAAATAAACTGTGATACATCCGGACAATGGAATATTATTCAGTGATAAAAATAAATAAGCTAGCAAGCCATGTAAAGACATGGAGGAACCTTAAATTTAAGTATATTCCTAAGTAAAAGTAGCCAATTCTGGAAGGCTACATAATGCATGATTCCAACTATATGACATTCTGTAAAAGGCAAAAATATGGAGATACTAAAAAGTTCAGTGGTTGCCAGGGGTGTGTGGAGTGGGGGAGAGATAATAGGCAGAGCACAGAGGATTTTTAAGGCCATTAAAATACTCTGTACAATAAAATGATGGATATGTATTATACGTTAGTCAAAACCCATAGAATCTACTACACCAGGAGTGAACCCTAAGATAAACTATGGCCTTTGCATGATTATGATGTGTCAATGTACGTTCATCCTTGTTATAAAATTCTGGTGAATAATGTTGATAATGAGGAAAGGTTATTAATGCAGTTTTCCCATCCTCTCACCTCTTCTTTCCCATCTCCTCCTCTCATTTTTTCCTTTCTTTCTCCTTCTTCTTCTTCTCCTTCTCCTTTCCTTTCCTTTCATTTCCATTTTCCTTCCATTCCTTTCCCTCTCTCTCTTCTTTTCTTTCTATCTCTGTCTCTTTTTCAATTATGTTTATTAGTGGCCACATGAATACCTAGCTCGTATTAAATGCTCCATAGTTATCTAGCTTGCTAAGATTTAAATTGTGGGTGATTGTCAAAAAATATCAAATCATGTTTATGCTTCAACTGTGATCATTATATAGTTTTTTGATTAATTAATCCTTAAATTTATGCTAATAAATTATGCTGTTGTCAACTTAGATTTCACGGAAAAATTCTAATTTGACCTGCTGTATTATTTTTATTATTTTCCATTTTAACTGACATTTTACACAGAAATAAAATTATGCAACTTAAAGCACAGAGGGAAAGAAGACTGAAAAAGAAGAAATAAAAAAGCATAGCCTCAGTGAACTGAAAAAAAATCATACATATATATATATATATATATATATATATATATATATATATATATATATAATCCTACGAAGAGAGTAGAGAACTAGAAACAATTTTTTAAAAAATAATGACTAAAACGTTCCAAGTTTGTTTGAAACTATACACACACACATGCAAGAATCTCAAGGAATTCTTCTGTTTTCTCTACTGAATATCTTCTGGTTTACTGAGGTCTCTTCTCTCTGGTCATTGGGAACTTACTTGAATGACTCAAGGCCCCGTTGGGCTGTTTTTTTGTTTGTTTGTTTGTTTGTTTTTCTCAGTACACAGGCCTCTCACCATTGTGGCCTCTCCCGTTGAGGAGCCCAGGCTCTAGACACACAGGCTCAGTGGCCATGGCTCATGGGCCCAGCTGCTCTGTGGTATGTGGGATCTTCCCAGATCGGGGCACGAACCCGTGTGCCCGGCATTGGCAGGTGGACTCACAACCACTGCACCACCAGGGAAGCCTGCGTTGAGCTGTTTTTGTTTGGTCTCCTAAATTTTTACTCTGTGTGTATATACATAGACCGATATTCAGCCAAATAGTCTAGGGAAATATTAAGCAGATTTCTAGCACTGTTTCTCTGTCTTGGTTTGATCCTTGGTAGTCTGACCAGCAAAATCTAGATACCTCCTTTATTCCAAACTCTAATCTGTGTCTCCTCAACCCACTCAAATTTTCATGTTTTGTTGGGTTCTCTTCCCTTCACTGTGGTCCAGAAATTACCTTTAGGAAGAAAGCTGAGGAGATTGTAGAGCTTCCCACCTTAGTTTCCTTTGTTTCAGGAATCAGAGTCCTGTTCTGCCTTTGTCTAATATTTGAAAACACTTGTTTTATATATCTTGTCCATTTGTTTATAATGGGAGGTAATTCTGGACTATATTACTTCTCCATGGGTGGAAGAGGTATTTCAAATGCAATTTTTAAATAAATTAGATTTTTTAAAAGAAAGAATTAATCTTTATAGATAAAATAAATCTAATGAATAAATCATAATTTCTAACTACTGTAGCTTTCATCATATATTACACTTAATAAGTAACCAACTGGGTTTTGTTTTGCTTTTTAAAAGTAACAAATTTTCTCTCTCAGTTTATTTCAAGAGACTGATTAAACATTAATTGGAGGAATATATTTTCTTCAATATATCAATAAAACAATTAAATGGCAACTAACTTTGTAAACATGTCTTCTGCTAACACTGAATACATATAATCATGTGGATCCATTTATGCATACCTTCTGAAGCCAAAATACAGGAATAACAACACTGGACAAAAAACTGAGATATAATGAAGGCTTAAAATTTTACCCTTTTAATTTTAAGTGTAAATAATAATGAGGGAAGTTAAAATGTAAGTAATTTTACATGGCACCTGCATCACCTATCTATTATCACCAACTAAGTGATTTATTTTATAGAAATCTGGAAAATGTGCCTGATATATATAAAATAGCATATGATGATATGTCTTTTTTCCTTAAAATATGGTTGAACGATAAAACATTGTGCAGGAATCCTCAAATCTACCCAGCAACTGGATGCTGCACATATCAGTGCTGTTATGTTGTTATTTGAAAAAAAATCCTGGAAAGATTTTAAGGAGACACAATTACCGCAGGTTAAGTGTAGAATTACCATTAATCTCTGCGAATGGTCAATTATAATTTTGTCCCTTCTTTCATACTTTCAAGGTATTGCTGGATGGCTCATTCCACTGATATGTTATCAGCTATGGAGCTAGAAACGTTAAGAGGACACAAAAGTCTCAAAAATGGATTAAATGCAGGAGCTGTGAAGGAGGGAAGAAAAGCATAATGAAGGTAAGTAACATTTCTTACAAAATGTCAAATCTTTGAAAATTAATGCTATTATCTATACACATATTTTGGAGCAAGAAGATATTATAATATCTACTAAGACTAGCCATGTCATAGGCTCCATTGTAAGTGATATATATATATATATATATATATATATATATATATATATATATATACACACATATATATATATAAAACACAATTCATATTTTCTTTGCAACAACACTACTAGCAAGATATTATTATTATCTCCACTTTACATTTGAGGGAACTGAAGAACTGAGATGTTAAGTAACTTGTAAAACATCTCACAGATAGCTGGTAAGTTCTGGAGCCATAGATAGAACAGTACAACTTAGCAGCTACCTCTACTGAAACCAAAAGAGGGTGTTACTAAACATTGTTACAACTCAGAGCTCTTAAACCTACTCTGCCCTGCTCTTTCCAATTACAGAGAGGGACATATATAAACTACAGAGAGTATTTTAAGACTGCTCCTACCAGCATTCTCAGAGGAGTGTTGCAAAGTCCTGGACACAGATGAATGCCACTCCATCTAAAAGTTGACTGTTGAGATCCTGGATCCAAGGTCATATGCTGGAGCCTCCACTGAACGTGATTTTTTGGACCTCATATGCTAAGCCTTATGTGTTCTTCTTCCTTACATTGTACCATCCCAGGTTTCTTCCTTGTACCTCAGAGACCCTATTTTTATTTTCTTTTACAATAGAAATATGTGTCTTAAAAACCAGAGTCCCAAACATTGGTTGGTTCTAGTGTGCTGAATTTTCAAACATTTCTTTGAGGTAAAGAAAGAGCTATGATGTAACTGATATTAGGAGTGAAGGGTGTATGAAAAGCCTTCCCTCCTGAAATGAACTTGAATCTTCAATTTTAAGGTCTATTATGGCAAGAGCACTGACTGCTCTGTTCACTAATGTATCGCTTGTTCCTAGAAGTTTCTGTCATGTAATGGTCACTCAATAAACATTTGCTGAATTTTGAATGAATGAATGAATGCTGTAGGTAAATTAAAGGTAGAGAGAGAACACAGATAAATTTCAATAGTAAAACAAGTTGAATGTTAATTCCCTGGCTATAAAAATTTGAATTTATGTATACAGAACTCTTTTTCCCCCTTTTCTTGTTCAAACACTTTCAAAAGCAAATTGATGCCTTGACCCATCTTCTGAATCCATTATTTTGTGTAGAACACTCATATGTAATTGATTTTTCTTCCACTGTAGCTTTAAGACAGTAATTATGGAAATATGGAAGAAAAATCAACCATTTGTTTTATACCAACTTTGAAAAAATAAAATTACAAAAGCTATGTAGCATCACAACTACAATTTTCAGTAAGAAATGAGAACCTCTGGAAGAAAACTAAAATATAACATGACCAAACCTCCCCTAACAAACCAGTTGTAACATTAGCAAAACTCTTTGAAGATTTATCTAATATCTAGTTTCCAGGCTATCTCCCTTACAGTTGTACAGTCAGTTAACTGAAGAATAGCTATTAAATGTGTTGTATCTAAAGTCAGATGATGCAAATTTTTTGCTCTCAACTGAACTGGGTCCACCTTTAAACACTCAAGAAGCTTATGGCAGCCTGGTTGCTGGACTTCAAGAATACACATTTACTAAAATAAGGAATATAGATTCTAGTATCCTGATAGGAATAATCCATCATATTTTACTTCAATGACACTTTGAGACGTGCAGTTTGACATTCTCTCATAGCTTTTATTCCCAAGCCTATAAAATTACTATACTTTTAGAATGCTATCTGTATTTTAAACACTGTGCTCTTTGAAAGACATATGGTTAAAATGTTCCTTATATTTTTCTCTTAAGGAGATTTTATTTTACACTAGAACTTGTGTGCTAGGTCTGACAATTTTTGAAAAACTGTAAGCCTCTACAATACAGAGAAACACAAAATAAGAAGGAGGTAAAACTCATTTGTTCCTTTTTAAAAAACACACATTTCTCACTAGAAAGCAGGATGACTAAAGCTTAAATGTAAAAGTTATATAAGAATGATAGTTTGGTCAATGACTTGACATGCTCTTTTGGGAAGACTGCCATTTTTGCAACATTAAGTCTGCATTTGTAGATAATGTAACAGTATCTAGTTGATCTATTGGAACTGAGATGATTCATTGAGATAATTTTCTATAACCAGATTATTAGTTTTTAACAATTATCAGGGAACATGGATGTAGAAAAGATAATTGAGGATGTACACATAAATAGGGTTTCTGTTTTACTAAGAGGAGGTTAGGACCATTAAAAATGGGCTACGTGGAGATTACCATGCAATTAACTACACTACAGAACTCCTACATTAACACTTTTCTCCTCCTTTGTCACACTACATGAAAAACATTGCTAGGAAGTCATGGGAATGGTGTTGGATTAAGATAAATGGATTTAGTAGTGCTCCAATAATAATATGACTATATTTCCTTACAGAAAAAATGCTAGGTATGGACATGAGAAAATTTTAACAACTCAGGCATTTAACTAAATGGCAAGAGCATATATTAAAGACACAAATAGAATAAGGATATACAAGAATTCGCTAAGTGCTATTATTCATTCTATCCAAGTTTTTGTTTGAAAAGTATTTAGACATCAAAGGACAAAGTTTATCAGAATCACTAGGATATTTTAAAATGTCTTAGTTTAGGCTTATTAGGTAAAGTTTAGGTATGCTAGCTAAAGTAAAAGTAATTTGTTTTCTGGTTGTTAGTAAACTGTGTATTCTCTTAGAGTTGAAATTATTTTAGGAGATTCTAGGAGACGTACAGGTGTCAAATACTCATAGCATGATCTCTGTATTTGTACCCACTGAGAAGTTAAATATAAGAAATGCTTCATTAGAGTGTCCTTGTAGTCACTGTATTAGTTTGCAATCTTTCAATTTTCAATTATTTGAGATCTATCAAGTGTGATGGGTTCTATTCAGTAAGCTGTGCTTCTTAATGGTTGCTTCTCACATGGTCAAGGGCATACTAAACATGCTCTTGGAATGATTCCCTCTTTCAATCACTGCCAATAATCACTTAGAATACAAGTGGACTCTTTTTATTTAGAACAACCAGGTGGCTGAAGAGAGTCAGTTAATAAGCAATCAGCAAAATCAAAAGCAATAATGAAGCCTTCAAGGTTTTGTGCTCTACTGCCTGATACATAATCTCTATTTTGTGAGTAAATATATGGTATGCCTAGCAGTTGAATGAGTTTGCTGATGCCACATTCCACTCTTTGTGAGTTTATTGAGCTTTGAAGATCTCACTGCCATGAGCGATCTAACATCTGTTTGAAGGCACTACCTTCTGTTGTAGAAGACTCATTGTTGCAAAGTTGGGTTTTCTACAGATACTACACTTTTCAGTAGTGCCTGTTAATATATCTTTTATCTGTACAAAGAAGTAAGAAACTGTAAGCCAAAAAGTGTATTGAATCCATTCATCTAATTTGGCAAAAAATATACATTCCGTAATTAGAGGAATTATATCTGAAAGCTGTGTTGGGACCTTTGGATGTTAACTTAAAAGATTTTTCATGCTCATAACAATCTAGTCTGAGGGGGAAAAAAAAGACTTTATCATGTTCTATATTACTTTTACATAGATTGGAACGTTACTTTTCTGATTACATAAGTCAATATTTCTTTTTTTTTCCCCTTAATATTGTCCTTTTGAGTATGCCAGATCCAGGGTCAATGTGAATAAAATTCAAAGTTTAAATCAGAAAGGATCTTCAAAAGTCTTGAGATAGTCTCCATTTCTCTACCGTACTTTAGATACCTTTAGTTTTATTAGGTTATGATTGTATTCCAGATTGAATACAATTTCATATTTAATGGAAGAGATATAGGAAACTATCGGGCCCAGATGACATTGTGAATAAGAAAAGTTTGTTGTATCATCTGCTTTACCTTATTTCAGTCCTCTATCTCATTAAGTGTCCACTACTTACTCAACATAGAGAATCAATTGATGTTCCTATTTTGCTCTTGTACTTTCAGAATTCCAAATTCCTTGATTACTGTTAGCTTTATTTCATAAGGAACCACTTAATATATGTAATTTTCTTATTATCATTTCAATATTATAGTGTATGTATGTGTATTCATTTTCCCTGGAAAATATGTCAGAATTTCATCTCATATGAATACATTTACTCCCTCATGATGTCAAAGAATCAGGATCTTAGAAGTTAAAAACAGAAGGAGGGCAAGACAACATTGTATAGGTGCAGAAAAACATTCCCTGTTTCCTAAGAAACTTTATGGGGTGGGGTGGGAGGTGAGCCTTCTCTTCGCATTTTCTGAATATGCCCTGTGATACCATATATTAGGAAAACACCCAAAATATCCTCTATATTCTCACAACTCCTACTCCATGTTTTATATTTGATAAATTCTAGATTGGGCTGCTCAATGTGTTAGTTTTATGTTCATCCACAAATGGTAACACATCTTTGTTTCTTTTTTTTCTTTTTTTTTTTTTTTTTTTTTAGCTATAAGGCTCACTCCATTTAACCTTTCAGTATAACATCCTCAAAAGCAAGTACATTTGTATTTTTTTAATTTTCTAACTGTGTATCAATATTTAGACATAACTTTAAATTAGACAAAAAATTTTGATTCTGTGGACTATGTTTAAATGCCAATTCTCTGCTCTACTTCCATTATGGAACATTTAAATGCCAATAAATATTAAGACAGATAGAAAATTCTGATCTTAAATATTTTTTTCCTGTAATATTTCAAATACCTTTGGATCAGAAACTGTAATGTGTGTGCCAAGGAACTCCTCCTGTTCTTCAGAAAATGGATAGATAGATAGATAGATAAATAGAGATAAAGATATGAAAAATGAAAGTTGAATAAATTCGAACAAGATTTTGTTAACAAAGTCGAATGTATTTCTTTACTAAATTGCTTATCAGGATCTTTAATACATTTTTCAGACTTGCAAATTTCCAAGATAGGGAAATAGTATGAAGCAAATCTCAAATAACCAGGAAAAAATTTGAAACATCTTTTATGTTTTCTACATCTCTTATAGAATTCATTCTGATAATATGGTCTTTGATAGAACAGATACAAAAAAGGAAATTTTCATGTACAAGGATTTTGAGTCAAAATTTGCATTTTCATATTAATAATTCATCTTCTATATTGATAAACTCATTTTAGTTAACATATATTTAAGTATCAATACTATTTCAAGCAGTTACCAAATAATTTGAATGATAAATATCTCAAGTTCTTTAGTACTATTATCTTGTTCTTAGAGTCACATTTTTGTCTTTCTGACAAACTCTTATTTAAAAAAAGTTTCCTTAACCTGGTTATATTCAGGTAAAAAGAAGTACCTCTGTATTAGTCACTAGTGTTCCAAGACAACTGAAAAAAAAAATGTGGTCTATGGAATAGATATAAAGTTAATCCAATCTGGAAGTTCCAGATTTGGTTTACAAGTATCCTAGTGGCAGTGATTTATTTCTGTACATTGCAATGTCAGAACAATGACAGAGTTAGTCCAGCGTGATGACATTGAAGATAGGCACCATTATTTTCTATTGCTTACAACTCATGGAAACTGGCAATTTTGCTGTCAGAACTGGAACAGTGATATAACTCAGGAGGAGAAATTTGATTAGTTCCATGTGATAAAGTTACTAGAGGGGTGAGGAGGGACTAGACAAATTAAGATATTTTACTCTTAACTAACATTTAGGAACAGGTAATCCCTGAGCTGGCATCATGTATGTTTTAGGATTCAGAAGCATGTGTAGAAATCATGGGCACTTTTCTAAACTTCAAAATATTTGAAAATAAAACACTCAACTACTTGAAGCTTTCAAGAAAGAATACAGAAAAATGATAGAACTTGTCTATATGAATCCATAATGATGTGGCAATAATAGCCACATAAAAGTCACAATGAAAGGAGATAATTTGATTCAATACTTTCCTTATGTTACTGAAAAAAACACAAAAAAACAGCAAAACAAAAACAAAACAAAACAAACAAACCAGAAACTAATTGAACAGGTTCACATGTTTCTACAAACAAATCCACCATCCCATCTACAGATCTTACCCCACATTCTCTGCCTTTCCTCATAATTCAATGAAGGAACTAGTCTCCTCATTTCTAAGATCAAGCCCTCTATGTGTGTACAGATTCTATTTCCTGTCACTTTTTTGGAGAAACTCCTCATTTCCTTTCTCTTCCCTACGTCAGTAACTTTCTCCCTTTCTACTACATTATCATCAGCAGCATAAGGGTATGAGAATATATCTTCCATATCAAATTTAAAAAAATCCCTTGATCTCACCCCTATAATCTCCATCTTACCCATTTTGCTCAATTTTACAAGAGAAAAAGAAATCTTCAAAAGTGTTGAGTATACCTGTCTTCTCCTGGGTGTCTTCTTGAATTAACACTTAACCAGACTTTTGTTTCCAAAATTCCACAAATCTACTTTTGTTGAAATTCACCACAGGTCACCTCATTTTTATTCTAACATCAGCACTTAGATTTTACCTCACTGGAGTCCTGACAAGATTTGAAATAGCTAATTCTCTCTTCTCTGAAACAATTCCACTAATTGGCTTTCATCCCATTCTCTGTGTTCTTATCTCAGGTTGATCCACCTTTATCTCTTTGCTAGATATCTCTCATTTTTCTCATGTGTAAAATTTGTAGTTCTCTACAGCACAATACTCAGGTCTATACTCCTCTTTGTTCTTATCATTCTCCTAGATAATTTCATCAGTATTATAGTTTTACAGAAATCTTTATACAGATTATTCCCAAATAATGTCTTTAGTTCTGACTTTAAATATAAAATCCAAATGCCTTCACAAATAAATTGATAAATAGACTTTATCAAAATTTAAAACTTTTGCTCTGTGATAGCACTTTTAGAAGAATGAAAAGACAAGCCACAAATTGGGAGGTGTTTCAAAATCACACATCTGATGATGAATTTGTATCCTAAATATATAAAGAACTCTCAAATATAACTCATACTAGAAAACAAACAAACAAACAAAACAATAAAAGGTAGGCAAAAGATGTAAGCATACATTTCACCAAAGAAGATGGATGGATAATAAGCACACAAAAAGATACTCAATTTCATTAGTCATTAAGGAAAAGCATACTAAAATCATTGAAGTACCACTATACACCTATTACAATGATAACAAAAAATTAAAATTAAAATTAAAAAAAATTGGCATTACCAAATGATGGCAAGATTCTTGAACAACTAGAACCCTTACAACTTGCTGATGGGAATGTGAAATGGTACAGCTCTTTTGAAAAGTTGTCAATTTCTTATAAAGTTAAAAGAATGCTTATAATCCAGCAACCTCACTCCTTGGTTATTTAACTATGAAAAATAAATTTTTTTCACACAGAATCCTGTAAATGAATATTTATAATAGGTTTATTCATAATCACAAAAAATTTGAAAAAGCCTAGATGTCTATAAGCAAACTTGTATAGCCATAAACCTCTATATTTCCATGCCTCAGGCTAAAATCCCTGGAGCCTTCATTGACACCTGCTTTTCTTGGACACTGTGCTTTCAACTCCTACAACAGATACTGTTGTTTTACGTTCCAAATATTAACACATCCAGGCCCTTCTCATCATCTCTAATCTATGCCAACACCATCTCTTACCTGGACTATAGCAATGATCCCATCTTGACCATTTGTGGGCTCAGAGTAAGTGGTAGTACAAGAAGCCCATATAACATATACCTAAGTATATTAAAGTTTAAAACATTCTTAAAAAGTTTAAATAAAATATGGCAGCTAAGGTAAAACCAAGTTGTTACCCTTTGTCCCTGGCTTCCGGTTCTTAGACCTGCCTTCATTTCTTCTTACCTGCCCCTCACCCTGCAGTATCCTATACATGAGGGCTCTAATAAAAATACATTGACAGTCAAGCTTGTATATTCAAATTTAATCTACAACTTCTAAAATCAATTGTTTCTTAGGCATCCCTCAGACTTGGGGTGCATATACCCAGGAATGTTGTCTGGTAAAAAATTAAAATACAGAACACCTCATTCAAAAAGTGGGAAAAATGGGCTTCCCTGGTGAGGCAGTGGTTGAGAGACCACCTGCCGATGCAGGGGACACGGGTTCATGCCCTGGTCCAGGAAGATCCCACATGCCATGGAGCGGCTGGGCCCGTGAACTATGGCCACTGAGCCTGCGCATCCAGAGCCTGCGCTCCACAATGGGAGAGGCCACAACAGTGAGAGGCCTGCATACCGCAAAAAAAAAAAAAAAAAAAAAAAAAAAAAGGGAAAAAATTGAGACACTGTTAAATTTACTAAATATAAAGGGTTTTTCTGTTTATTTTTTTGTTTTCTTTTTTCTGCAGTCTCTCTCCTTTTGTGGTGTTTTATTTGCTATTTAATGTCATTCTAAATAAAGAAAAATTAATGTTGTATATCAGCATACATTTTACCATTCATCTTATATTATGCAATGCCAGTTTTAAATTCAGATACAAGAACATTTAACTCATATGCAGAATCATCAGAATTACACAGCTCCTATTTTAGCTTGTATATACATATGCATTTTGTTCTTCCCAAAACAGTGAAAATGTTGCATGTACCAACTCAACTGTTTTTATCTCACTTCCTGACATGTGCACATTCTACCAACACTTTCTACCTTCAGCTACTGTTAAGTAAGAGAGGACTGAAAGGAAAAACGAACTATAGGCTGTCCTTTCTTTCTATTCCCCTCTATGTTACCATTTTTCCATGTAAGTTGTTGGCTAATACAGAAAGTAACAGGAGTAAGAAAGGAAATGATAAAGGTCCTTGGTTGTTCCATTTCTTAGAATACCACTTCCTTCTTTCCACAAGCAAAGTTCTGATTCAAACTGAGAACATGATCTCTGTGGCTGTCAACATCCACCTCACTTCCTCAGTCATAAATGTAAGATACTCTTTATTCTCACTTTGCAACTTGTTGAATTCGCAAACATCATGGGCCTACTGGAATTCTGTGTTCCTGAAGCATCATGGACTCTACAGATGAATACATTACAAGGAATGACTTACATGCAGTTTGCATGTATCTCCTCTGCTTATATACAAGCTACATTATCCCATTGGACTTCACTTACAAAGCACAAGTATAGAGGTAAAATTATTAAGAATTTCAAAATGGTGACAGCAATAAGTTAATCCAAATGAGGGACCCTTCCAGGTATGGTACCTTATACAACCACATAGGTTGTATACCCATGAAGCCAGCCTTGTCTATAGCAGTGGCGTGTTCCACCCTTGGAAAGGCAAACAGGGAAAATTGTCATGACAAATCAAGATTTCCAGGGTTCCAGATGTTCAGAGAATGGGAAGGGGAGACTTGTGCTCTGCTGTGGGAGCTGGGGACATTGTCTTTGCTCCATGGATTCTTCAATGAGAAAAAGACAAGAATAATGCACAAGGCAGGAGTTCCTCTTCCAGTTTAAGGACAACAGGTTTCTGTTTCCAACACTTTGTTGGGGAAGATCATCGAAAAAATGTGAGAGCACATTGATCCAAGAGCAGGACCCAAGCAACGAGCCTCTCCACTCCCTCCCTTAACTTTGGAATGTATATTCTGCCTGCCTTCCTCATTCCAAGAAGCTGCTCCAAGGATAGAGCCTTGAGATAGAAATGTGATGTTGAGACTCTCTGGATAGTATATATGACTGAACCCAGTTAAGGCACCTATATAAACTTTTAAGACTTGGTAGGTGGGTGCAGAAATCTGTTCATCTTGTGGCTGTCCATGAAAAGCCTCATAAGTTCCCTTGCTTACTAAACCTGCCATCTACCACTGTGGAGTGATCTGCCTCTTTCTTCAGTCTTTCCCTATCCTCTATATGGGACCAGTTTGCAAACCAAAACCCTACTATATTTTATCCACATATCATCAAAAGTAATCCTTTTTAAATGTATGTCTGATCATAACATTCCTCTTGACAAAATCATCAATCACATTGTCACAATCAAGACTAGAGTCCTTATAATGGTCTACATTTCCCTTGATGACCAACTGAAAATATTTCTTAAAATTTTCTATTCTTTAACCCCACTCCAGTTACACTATCCTCATTCTTTTGAAATGCATACCTAAACTACTCTTAGCTCTGTCTTCATTGTTAGTGACAGCAATCTTCCTGGTCTCTTCAGGTCACAATTGATTTCCAATCATCTAATATCGATATTGCAAAGTGATCTTAAAATAACAAATCTGGGAGTTCCCTGGTGGTCCAAAGGTTAGGATTTGTCTCTTTCATTGCCGTGGCCTCGAGTTCAATCCTTGGTTGAGGAAATAAGATCCCACAAGCCTTGCGGTGCAGCCAAATACCAAAAAAAAAAAAAAAAAAAAGAGACAAATCTGAGGTCATCTGACTGCTCTGATATTTTCAATGACGTTCCATTACCTGTAGGATAAAGTGCAAACTTACTTAATTTGGACTTATTTCAAATTTTAATTTCCTTAATTTCTTCATAATAGTTGAGTATTTGGCACATATTAAAGTGTTAAATTAATAAAAGTTATTTTTATTGAGGAAATATCCACTGATGAATTCAGCACCCTCTTCTATAAGAAATGGTATAATTTTCATCTTTCTATCGTAATAAATTAATGGACTTTATCCCAAGTAATATTGCCTTTCTTATATCCTTTCCTTCTGATCCTTCTTCCCCTCCTTCTTCTCTTTCTCTTTGATTTCCCTGTCTCTCACAACTTCTTGCTCATTCTCTCTCTCCCATCCTTACTCACTTAGTGGCATTTGCACAATAACTGTTTAATAGGGAATTTGTTGCAGATCTAAGAGAAAGCTCTTTTAAAGAGTAATAAATGTTAAGCATTAATAATACCGTATTGAAACTGAAAGGGCTGATAATCAGCAATGCAGATTAGTAAAGACCTACAGCCTCCGGGTGTGAAAGAAATTGAGTTCAGTCGAAAATCAATCAGATGGTAAGTAGGCTGTCACTAATAATGACAGAAATACTAAGCCAGGTTTAAATTCATAACATTTTGGACTCGATACTTTCTGCTGCTGAATACTTTGGCTTTTGCTAGCATAAGTAGGCATTAATGACATATTACTTGCAGTAACTACAATTTATGCAGCCTTCTCACTAGAGAATATATTTCTTTCATATTATTTTATCATCTTCCACATATCTCAAAGTTTATCTAACTAAGATATTAACCTGAATGTATTTTGTAATATTCGAAAATCATTCCTGTGTAGCAGAACTGAAATACACCCTTTCTCTTGGAGTTCATGCTAGACAAATTCCAAATCACTTAGACAAATTCCAAATCACTTAGCTTTTTAAGATAACATCAGAAAAGAATTATCTCAATTACAAGTTTTTAAACTGTCAATTTTATGAGACTAATTGAGATTCATTTTGATAAATATCTTTTGATGAGAAATAGATTGTCCTCTACTATGTATTAAAGAACAGCTTGTTTCCTTTGGATTAAATTTTAATGTTAAAATGCAAATAACTTTCCATTTCTTATAATTTATGATATTATCACTATATCCTGTTACACAAAATGACAATGAGCAAAACACTCCTGCTGCTGCAATCTGTGCTGAAAACCTTCCTCAAAATATATTGCCTCCAGTTCTATCAGTAGATATAGCTGTAAGAGGTAGGAATTTTCTCACAGTATTTGGTGGATGATGCTAATACTTGGTTTTAATAGGCACTAAATATACAACATGTATTTGCTCAGCTGAAATTTTAAATAGCCAAAGCCCTCTGAATAAGAAAAATATGCTTTTAAGATTCATTTCTGCTTGTGAGTGTTTTCTGTTTATTATTATTAACATTTATTTTTCATTTATATACAAATAAATTCAATAGGAATTGCTATACTCTACAATCAATATGATACATAATCCAAGCCTAAGTATGAATGTGTGTAGGCTCCTAACAACCACTTTATGATTTGGAGAATTATATGTAATTGGAAGAATAGAAGTTTTAAGGAATGCAAATAACTCATAAGCTCAGTGTTTCTTCAGACTTGAGGATGCCATGATGCACTGAGTAATTTACATCTGGCTTTGAAATTGGGACCATGCACTTAGAAATATTTTAATGGAAACAAGAATTTTTTCTTCCTGAAAATCTAGATTGTTAGGTTGAGGGAATATAACATGGCTTACAGTTGTAGCTCTGGAGACAGATTGCTTATATTCAAAGTTGTCCAATTCCAATTATATGATCACAGGTCTCAATTACATTATGTGTTAGATAGGGAAGACAGGTATCTTGAGAAGATTAAATGAGAAAACACAATATATCTGAAACTGATAATTCTTGACCTTTCATAAATGCTCAATTAATATTAGCTATTGCCATATTAAATTGATTCTAAGGTGCATTTTTTCTTACATTTTAGTATGTGTCTCTGAAATAGGATGCGTACTGCAGTCTATAGTTTCTCACAATTACAGTAGGCCAAAATGCAGTCATAACATCAAGTTTATCAAGGCAATCCAGTGGCTAGGACTCAGTGCTTTCGCTGCTGAGGCTGGGTTCAATCTCTCTGGCTGGGAAATGAAGATCCTGCAAGCCTTGTGGTACAGCCAAAAAAAAAAAAAAGATATAAACATCAAAAGAACTAACATCAACACTTAAAGATTGGAGACATATATCTTCTTTTTTAAGGTCTTAATTTCTCTCAGAAATTTATTTTTAATTTAGAGTCTTACACAATTTTTGATATGACTATTTCAAATTATTTTATGTTTTTAGATGGTATTATAAGTGGTGCTTTATTTTATTTTCCAATTTTTTATTGCATATATATATATATAATTGATATATATATAATTGATTTTCATGTTGACCTTATATCTTGTGACATTACAAGATTTATTTGTTGGTTCTAGTAGTTTTATTTTGTAGATTATGTAAGATTTTCTATGCACCTATTCATGTAGTCTGTAAATAAAGACAGTTCTACTTTTTTCCTCCAATTTTTTTTTTTTTTTGTACACGTCGCCTTACTGTGTGTGATCTTAAAGGCATCATGTACAATGATAAATAGATATTTCTGTGTTACTAATTTTAGAGGAAAAAAGTCTTCAGTCTCTCACCATTAAGTAAAATATTAGCTATAAGTTTCTCATAGATCTTTTTTATCAGGTTGATGAAATGTATTTCTAGTTTTAGTTAGATAAAAATGTTTTTATCTTTATGGGTATTGAATTTTGTCAAAGTCAAATACATTTTTTTTTTTTTTTTTTTTTTTTTTTTTTTTGCGTTATGCGGGCCTCTCACTGTTGTGGCCTCTCCCCTTGCGGAGCGCAGGCTCCGGACGCACAGGCTCAGCGGCCATGGCTCACGGGCCTAGCCGCTCTGCGGCATGTGGGATCTTCCCAGACCGGGGCGCGAACCCGTGTCCCCTGCATCGGCAGGCGGACTCTCAACCACTGCGCCACCAGGGAAGCCCTCAAATACATTTTTTATATGAGATTGTCATATATATTTTTTTAGTTTGTTGATATAATAAATTACATTGATTAGTTTATAAATACCAAACCAACTTTGCATTATTGAGATAAATCCCAGTCATGATCATTGTGTAATATCTTCTTTATATATAGGTAGTTATACTTAATCTGCTAATATTTGGTTAAGGGTTTCTAGCATTGATATTTATGAGGGATATTAGTTCTCAGTTTTTATATCTTGTAATATCTTTTTCTGGCTTTGCTATCATGGTAATGGAGGCCCTATGTACTCAACTGGGTAGTATTTCCATTTTCTCCTTCTCTGTTTTCTGAAATAGTTTATGTAATATAAACTATACTAAATACCAGTTTAGTCCCTTGGACCTAGATTTTTCTCTTCTGGAAATGTTTTTGGTTAAAAATGTATTTTACAAACAATATTTTTAATAACTAGAGATTATTCAAACTTTTATATCACTTTTTTTTTTTTTTTTTTTGCGGGCCTCTCACTGTTGTGGCCTCTCCCGTTGCGGAGCACAGGCTCCGGATGCTCAGGTTCAGTGGCCATGGCTCACAGGCCTAGCCACTCTGTGGCATGTGGGATTTCCCCGGACCGGGGCATGAACCCGTGTCCCGTGAATCGGCAGGTGGACTCTCAACCACTGCACCACCAGGGAAGCCCTATATCACTTTTAAAGTCAGTTTTTGCTTATTGTTTTGCAAAGTATATGCCATTTTTTTAAAATTCTTTGTCTGAGTCAGTTTAGGCTATTATAATGAAACGCCACACACTAAGAGTCTTAAACAGCAAATATTTATTTCTCACAGTTCTAGAGGCTAAGAAGTACAAGATCAAGGTACCAATCAATTTGGTTCCTGATGAAATCATTTTCCTGGTTTGCAGATAGCTTCCTTATTGCTGCATGCTCACATGGCAAAGAGAACATTATGTCTTTCCAGTCTCTCCTTATACAGTTTCTACCTTTATGATCTAATTGTCTTCAAAAGGCCCCACCAAATATTTACAGAATATTCCATCCAACAACAGCAGAATATAGATCCTTCTCAAGATATCATGGAATGTTCTCCAGGATAGGTCACAGACTGGGCCACAAAGCAAGACTTAGTAAATTTAAGAAAATTGAAATCATATGAAGCACCATTTCTGACCACAATGGTATGAAACCAGAAATCAATTACAAGGCAAAAACTGGAAAATTAATAAATATGTAGAGATTAAACAACATGTTACTAAAACAAACAATGGGACAAAGAAGAAATCAATACAGAAATCCAAAAAAAAATTGTCTTGAGAAATATGAAAATGGATCTAATGTAAAACATTGTTACTGCAGTTGATAACACTACATTATATAATTAAAATTTGCTAAGAGAATAGAACTTAAATGTTCTCACCAAAAGAAAAAATGTGAGGTTATATATGTGTTAATTAACTACATAGTAGGAATCCTTTCACAATTTGTATATATATTAAATCACCATGATGTACACTTTAATATATTATAATTATATTTTCAATTATACCTAAATAAATCTGAAAAAAATTGAAAAAAAAAAACAAAGCAAAACAAAATTACAGCCTCGTCTCCATGACCAGTTGTGGAAATGAAAATTGTAGCATTTATATTTTCTTCCATTTTGTGTTGTATGCGTTTCCACATTTAAATGACCTCCTCTGTTTTCTTCTCCCTCCTTCTTCTCTTTTTAGACATGGTATGGTGGTGAACTTGACAATTAAACCTATTTTCATTAAAAATTTATAAAATGAGATTATGTGTCAATCTAAAGGAGGAATGGATACCACCCAAAGTTTTTCTTCCTAATACCTGAATATTCATACCTCCAGAGAACTTGGGTTGTTACACAGGTGAGCACTTTTTTTCTTATGTGGTTGTGTTATTTTTTTATTGATGCTACAACAAATCATCAAGCTTATTTCCTTACAAAAGCACACTTTTTTTTTTTTTTTACAGTTTTTTAGGTCAGAATTGGAACAGGTCTCAGCAGACTAAAGATGTTAACAGACTGCCTTCATTTATAGATTTTTTAGGGGAAAATCCCTTTTCTGCTCATTTGGCTTGTTAGCACAATTCAGTTCTTTGTAGATAGAGCACCAAGACAGATTTTCTTGCTGGCTGATATCTGAGAGAAGTTTCTAGTTGTTAGACCCCCTCTATTCTGTAGGCAGTGATCTTCTCTCTCTCAGCTTAAAAGTCAGAATTGGCAGGTCACATCCTTCTCATGTCACCTCTCTCTTTCTGATCAGAGCCTGGAAATAGTTCTGCTTTTAAAAATTCAGGTATTTAGATTGTGTCCATCTAGTAAATTCAGGATAATCTCCCACCCCAAGGACTTTAACCTTAATCATGTCTGCAAAGTCTCTTTTGCTATGTTGGGTAATATATTCATTGGTTTGAGGAATTAGTTTCTAAGGATATATTTGGAAGACCTTCATTGTGTCTCCCATAGAAGGGATAATTGTATTTTGTTGGTTTTGATCATTACAGCCAGAATATTGGCCTATGACCTGGGTCATGACAATCCAATGCATGGGCCAGATTTGAAAAGGGTATCTAGTGACATAAACAAGCAGGAATCTTGCAGCACCATCTCTGGCAAGGATGAGATTTGTAGGAAGTTTAGTTCCTGGGGAGCAGTGGTAACAGTGCTCTTTGCTTTTCTACAGCTTTTCTACTTTCTACAATTAATCCACTTGTTATTTGTGTTGTCCCAGTGTTATAGTCAGGACTATATTACATATTACATTTTAACTCCAAATTATTGGTCTCTGAGAGTGGAACACATTTTATTGTCTTAGGAATACTATGCCTCTACCAGACCTGACCTTATATGTCAGTAGCCTTTAGTCAGGGCCCTTTTGGCATTTTAGATGGGAAAGTTTTTTATTGTACAAGACTGTTCTATGCATTGCAAGGTATGTATTGTCCTCAATCACTACACAATAAATGTCTCCTGAGCCCAGTCACTTGACAACCCAAAACAACTCCACATATTTCAACTTTTTCCTTAGTAGGCTATAGTAACCCTGGATGATAATTACTATTCAAAATATTCAATACATGTTTGATAAAATGTGTAAATTGAAGTCCAAAGTTAGTAATGTTTATTTCCTATTTATTCATTTCTTTGATCATTTGTTTATCATAGTAGTATTGAGAAATTGCAGTGTGACAAATTCTATGCTGGACACTACATATACTAACCAAAGAATATTCTTGACCCAATGTCTCATCCACTTCTATGTTCTCCTACTCAGATTAGAGGAGTAATTAACACTGTTACTCAGATTTTAGGGCACTGAGTGTGCCACATGCATCAAATATTGTTGATGAACATAGTTCTCTCTCACCTAATTCTATCTTCCATGCCTTATGTCTTCTGGATAATCACTGCATTGTATTAATTTTTCCTTTTCCATTTGTATGTGTTGTGACACACTTCCTTCAAATGACAAACCTGTAGTAAGACTGGAAGAAAATGGGGAAGAAAGGGTTTTGTTTGAGCCTTGAATTAAATTCACACGTTCTCATGGAACATTATAAAAAATCTTGTAGTAGGATAAAAGGACTATTCAGGTTAATATTTTCTCTTATTTCTCACTTGCTTATATACATAAAACCCTTGGGGATGCCACATGAACAGTGATCAAGCTAAGCCAAGATTGCAACCCTCTAACAGTATGATTCTTTCCACACTATAAACTGGCCATAGTTTATATTACTTGAAGTCCCTCTACTGCCCACCCACAGAAGTTCCCATAAGATAATATTAATTGTCGGAATATGAATGTCTCTACGCAGACTCCAAAAAACATACAGGAAAACAAGGAAGGTAATACAAATAATATGGAACACACACATAAAAAGTGATGTAGAAATGGGGAAATAAACATCCAAGACCTGCAGAGTAGGCTCTGGAGTCCACACCAGACCCTAGAATCAAGCAGAGATTTCACAAACAAAAGGAGAGGACTGAGGGGTGCCAGTGATGAAGGAACATGGAAACATCAACTAGGGCTCACTCTCAGTGGGGAAATAGTAAGAACAGATGTGAAACCTTATGGATCAGAGCTCAGGTGAATGAGGATTTGTGAAAGAGGAAACTAGAAAGTGCCTGTAACCAGAGCCTGGGGCAGGCATAGCCTCTAGGGAAGAAAAAGACCTGGTGGATGAGGGTAGAGTAACATGGAACCTTGTCAGTAAAAGGGAAAAAGGAATATGTTGAAGATAAGGGTTCTATTGAAACAAGACAGTCTTAAAGAATCATGAAGAAGTTTAAAGAAAGAATCTTTTATTTCTAAAAGTGTTGATATCATCAAAGGGGTAAAACACTTCTTTTTACTTTATTTTTAAAGTTTGCCTCTGTTTGTCATCTCAAGGGTTTCTTCTGTCAGCAGCAGTGGTAGTTATATGAATGAACCTGAATATGCACAGATATATTTTAAAACCTGGAAAATTTAACCTAAAGTACAGTTTAGCTTTGGAGTGCCCTCAAGGGTGGAACTGAATTGTTCAGGAGATGAATAATAGGATTCATTGCTATGACCAGTTGAAATCTAACATAACCCAAAGTATTCCCATGCTACTGAGCAGCTTAGAAAATGTGGAGAGTAATGCAGCCCTGCTTCAATTGATTTCTTACCCTACCACTGAAGCCATCAACAAAGGGGTATTTATTTCCTACAAAGAAAAGGTATGCCTGTGTTCACTGATAGAGGGAATAAAGGCCATCCTCTTGAATATTCAAAAGATATTTGTTTTAACTCACTTTATTTCTATGATGCAAAGAAGTGCTAATTTATCATGCATGCTGTAAAGTTAGACTGGATCAATATCTTATGGATGTAAATATTTACTTATACAAGTTGTTTTTGTTAATGTATCCAAATAGTCATATGAATGATAAGGTTAGATCATCAAGAGACACTTTTTTGTTCTTTACTCTGTTCTACATGCAAATTAAAATCTTCTATGTAAAACATAAATTCAACACTGTGAGCTCACCTTTTCTTTATGGTATCAAAAGTCCAGAACCAGATTGCTTCTACTGTAAGTTTTAGCAAATATTAAGTGAAAAAATTAATTGTAATCATACACAAGCTTTTCCAGATAATAGGAGAAGGTTTTTCTGCCTTTGTTTTTAATGAGGCTAACATTGATGCAAACACCTAACCAGTATTGTGTAAAAAAGAAAAAAAAAATTATCTATGAATATATGTAAAAATAGGATGAGGTTCAAGAATCTGTATTTAGGAAGCCTTAATAAAGGACAATTGCCACATTTAACAACAACTACAAAACCACTGTGACTTTAGGATGTTAAAGTGTTTTGTCCTAGTCCTACTTATTATTCAAAGTTTGGATCAGAACCCATATAAGCTGATGTCCATTCTAGCCATTTAAAGTAAGGCACCTGTTTCCATTCTATGATTGGGTCAGTTTAAGATATTACATGCCATTATCACAAGTCAACTCACAAGCTCTATGGATTATCACAATTAAGGTTGGTTTGTTGTTCACCTAAACTGACATATACCAATAGCCTTCCACCTGGGGATTAAGGTTCATTGGCCCCTTCTATCATATGCTCTGCCATTCTCTAGGGCCTTTGCTCCTATGCTTACAGCTGACAGAAAGAGGAAGAGAGAGACAGAAAAGCTCATCTTCTTCTTACCTATTCTAGCAAATGTGACACTAATTACTTACATTCACATTCCATTACTGAAAGGCAGTCAGATGATTTCAAGAGACCCAGAATGAGGTCTGGAAAGTGGAATTCCTAACTAATAGCTCCACAAAGTTTGCAGTAAAGTGCTAGCTATGTCTTTATGGTAACTATAGCATAGTTCTAGTTTATACCTGTTCGCGTTTATACCTGTTATACTGTTTAAGCCTAACTATTATCATCCAATCCAGGACACTTTTATATTGTTGCCTTTCTCAAAAGAGTCCTGATTTGAATGATAGATTATATGATCAATTTATGTTCTGCTACAATGCTCTTAGACAACTGCAGAAGATTTTTGTAATTGTTGCTTTTAATATATAAAAAGGAGATGAATAAGGCAACATTATAATGTTTTATTGTAGATATCATTAACATATTTACTGTACCTATTTCATAGAAAATACTTAACACCTCTGGCAATCCAGAATGATGTGACTATTTTCCAGACATATTTAAAATTAATTATTTAAAAAATTTCATCAAAATTTTATCAAAAATTTATCAAAAATAGCAAGTTTGGGATATTTTTGATCCTAGATAATATAACTTTGAACATATTCATATGCAGATTAGAAAACACAGCCAGATGTTCCAAGACTCAGTGAATATTTTAAGAACATATTGGAGGAAAATTTAAATATACAATAAAAGTATTTCTAAAAGGAGGAAGACAAATGAGGCACTTTGCTGCCTGAAGGCAAAAGAATTGAATATATATCCCTTTAAAGTCCCTTACAATCCCTTAGTTCTCTCATAAACTCTCTTGCAGAGTATAATATTAGTATATAAAAATGTTTTAAAATGATATGCTAAAGCAAGTGAAGATTTAGTAGTAGACACTTTAAGCAATAACATGCCCTGTGTCTTGAATACTAGCATCCTGTGATAACATGTAAGATTTGCTTGTGAAATCTATCTGAGAAACAGAATTTAACATGATGAAGTGTTGAGCTCCCAGGGTAAAGGCAATATTCTATCTCTTGAAATATAATGAGGACTACACTTCATTAAAGTGCAATTGTCAACTTGGGGGAATGATACTGCTTTGCTATGTCAAAATAAACAAATAGAACAGAACATGAATTAAAAAAAAATTCTTGGAACAGCAGCATGAATAATTTAATAAGAGGTCTCTACTATGATTGTTCTGGAATGAAAAAAATATTAAATAAAAATATGGTAAATATGACACATTCAACTTATTTTCTTCCAATCTGCCGATCCTTAACCCAATGCCCTCTTTGTTTCTCATCCCCATTCCAAAAGTAAAATAAACATAACTCTCAGATGTCAATGTCACAGTGAAGATTTTATAAAATCTTAAATGTTTTGAACTCCAAAATAATGGCCTGACTGGTGCATTCTGAACTGAAACCTCATAAATTCTTAAGTGTACTATTCAATGGCAAATGTTCTGAAGAGTTCCTAATCATGACTCATGTCATAAAAACAGGAAATGAAGAAACGATGTCTTTATCCTTTAAATAGTAAATATCAAAAATTTTTCTTATTTTTAATGTCTTGGTGAACTTTACAATCTATCGCTTTTTAATGGTCAAGGATTTGCACATTTCCAAAGTTTTATGGTCTGTATTTTGGGAATTATTGTCCATTACACCACCTTCATTCACTAAGATGTCACTAATTATCCTTTGAAATCTGAGTGTATTAATTACAAATATTTTTTAACATAGTACCTATAAACATGTTACTAGGATATATAAGGCAATATAAGAAAAATGATTTTACCAATTTAACTGGATTATCATGAAGAAAGTTATATAAAAGTGACAATAAGTATTATAAAATCCAAATCACTCATTATTTTATTTTTATTATTTTGGCTGCGTTGGGTCCTCGCTGCTGCGCACGGGCTTTCTCTAGTTGCAGCGAGCGGGACCTGCTCTTCTTGCAGTGTGCAGGCTTCTCATTGCAGTGGCTTCTCTTGTTGCAGAGCATGGGCTCTAGGTGCATGGGCTTCAGTTGTTGCAGCATGCAGGCTCTAGAGCACCTGGGGTTCAGTAGTTGTGGTGTGTGGGCTCAGTAGTTGTGGCTTGCCGGCTCTAGAGTGCAGGCTCAGTAGTTGTGGTGCATGGGCTTAGTTGCTCCATGGCATGTAGGATTTTCCTGGACCAGGGATTGAACCTGTGTCTCCTACATTGGCAGGTGGATTCTTAACCACTGTGCCACCAAGGAAGTCCCCAAACCACTCATTTTTAAAATCAAAAGGCACAAGATTTTAACTAACTTTAAAAATCAGCTTAAATTTTGTTGGCAGAGTTGGGCCTGATATTAGTCATCAATCATTTCTAATGTACCATGAGTCCAGCACCTTGTGTCTCTTATTTGTTTTAATCCCTACATCAACCCTGTAAAAAAGCCTGGCCATTAATATTTCCATTTGGCAGACAAGGAGACAGAAATATTAGGATCAGTAATCTGCCAGTTTTGCAAAGATACAATAGAAATGTGAAATTCATAAATCATGTAGAGGATGCCTCCTTTCAGGTATTTGCTGTAAAATGTTAGGTGGCCTGTTAACCATATTGTACCCTTAAATTTCTAAACATGCTTATTGTACCACTGTGCTAGCTTGCCCAAAAGACAGAATGCTTTGCTCAATAAACCTACATTGTGTATGTCACCTTGATGTAAATAACCTGAATTTTTAAACATGTTTGTGTAAAATATAATTTGTAAACAAGTAACATCTTTTGGGTTAATGCATTAATGAGGGTGATGGAATACTAAACCGAAAGAATGAAAGATGTGTCTAAGATGCCCAGAATTCCAGTTAGCCTAAAATTCCAGTTAGCCTGCCATTAAATATCTGTCTGCCTGAGTCTATTTTGAGTGTACTAAGATGTCTACAAATCATTTAATAATATGTCATAAAATTACTCCAATCTCCTTGCTCTCTTTAGAATAAAGAACATCTATGAGTAAAAGACCAATGAATATTTTGACTTGAAGTAAATGGTGATTGAAGGCAAATAGAGCAACTGACTAATCGAATCCTCAGAGTAAGGTAATGCTTGACTTCCTTTTGTTAGCTCACATAGTCACTTAATACCCTGATTCATTAGTCCTTAAACTTGAGTGTGTTCATTATTGTTTGGATAGTTTGTTTAAACACCATCTCTGAGTCCCAATTCCACAGTTTTTAATATGGTAAGTATGGTGGAGTTAGAGAATTTACATTTCAAAATTTCCAGGTGAATCTGATATTGATTTTTCAGGATCACCCATTGATAATTAGCCTAAATATTTGTTGGATTTAATTGTTAAAGGGATTGAATGTTTATGTAGTAAGCAATAAGTGGTTGCTGGTTTTCTTAATTTCCTCTTCTGATTAACATACTTGAACCAGATATTTAATAATTCTAAATCTAAATTGTGTATGTTCTCAAACATAATAATTAGCTTTATGCTGAAACTACGGCAAATAGTAATGAAATGAATCAAGATTTGAACCATCATTTCTATGACTCTAAAAACTGTGCTCTTTTTACCTAACCATATGTTTATTTTTGAGAAACAGAATAATACCATTAGAACTTAAGTCAATATTTTGAAATAAAATTCATATAGTAAAAAATATATAAATTGAATTTAATTAAAAATTCTGTTTGAAAACTAAGAAATTTTTATGGTTAATATACATTTACATATAAAATTTTAAAAACTGTGACAGCATCATAGCAGCATAAGACATTTCTTGTTTGTTCCCACCCTCAATAACAAAGATTTGGCATGCATCCATAAACTAAATGCCTCTGTAGTAGTTGTGGAATCTAACATGAAACACAAAAGGACCCAGGAGTAGTCTCACCCATATGTGCATCAGAAATAGGCAGACAGATCCCAATACCAGCAGTGTATCCTGTAGTAGCTTATGAACTCACTCTAGCCTCTCTCAGCCATAGTCTGAGTGTACCTGGAGAACACGGACATGGGAAGTCATCCAGGAAAGAGAATCTTTATGGAAGCCCAGGTTCTCAGAGAACCAAACTAAAATTCTGGAGCTGAAGAATTCAGTGAGTGAGTGGGAGACTTTCAAGATGGCGAAGGAGTTAAGATGTGGAGATCACCTTCCACCCCACAAATACATCAAAAATACATCTACATGTGGAACAACTCCTACAGAACATCTACTGAACACTGGCAGAAGACCTCAGACTTCCCAAAAGGCAAGAAATTTCCCACGTAACTGGGTAGGGGAAAAGAAAAAAGAATAGACAGAGACAAAATAATAGGGATGGGACCTGCACCTCTGGGAGGGAGCTGTGAAGGAAGACAGGTTTCCACACACTAGGAATTCCCTTCACTGGCAGAGAGAGGGCGTGGTGGGGAGAAGCTTCAGAGCCATGGAGGGGAGTGCAACAACAGGGGTGCAGAGGGCAAAGCAGAGAGATTCCAGCACAGAGGATCAGTGCCGACCAGAACTCACCAGCCTGAGAGGTTTGTCTGCTCGCCTGCCAGGGCGGGTGGGGGCTGGGAGCTGAGGCTGGGGCTTTGGTCAGATCCCAGGGAGAGGACTGGGGTTGGCTGCGTGAACACAGCCTGAAGGGGCTAGTGCACCACAGCTAGCCCCGAGGGAGTCTGGGTAAAGGTCTGGAACTGCCGAAGAGGCAAGAGACCATTGTTTTGGGGTTTGCGTGGAGAGGGGATTCAGAGCACTGCCTAAATGAGCTCCAGAGACAGGCATGAGCCGCAGCTATCAGCACAGACCCCAGAAATGGGCATGGGACGCTAGGGCTGCTGCTGCCACCACCAAGAAGCCTGTGTGCGAGCACAGATCACTATCCACACCTCCCCTCCCAGAAGCCTGTGCAGCCTGGCGCTGCCAGGATCCCGTAATACAGGGACAACTTTCGCAGGAGAATGCAGGGCACGCCTCAGGCTGTTGCAATGTCATGCTGGCCCCTGCCGCCGCAGTCTTGCCCCGCATCCATACCCCTCCCTCCCTCTGGCCTGAGTGAGCCAGAGCCACCAAATCAGCTGCTCCTTTAACCCCATCCTGTCTGAGTGAAGAACAGACGCCCTCAGGTGACCTACACGCAGAGACGGGGCCAAATCCAAAGCTTAACCCTGGGAGCTGTGCGAACAATGAAGACAAAGGGAAGTCTCTCCCAACATGCTCAGGACCAGCATATTAAATCTCCACAATCAACTTGATGTACCCTGCATCTGTGGCATACCTGAATAGACAATGAATCATCCCAAAATTGAGGTGGTAGACTTTGCAAGCAATGATATATATATTATTTTCCTTTATCTCTTTTTGTGTGTGTATGTGTATGCTTCTGGGTGTGATTTTGACAGTAAAACTTTGCTTTTACCATTTGTCCTAAGGGTCTGTCTGTCCTTTATTCATTTATTTATTTTTAGTATAGTTTTTAGAGCTTGTTATCAGTGTTGGATTTGTTTTTTGGTTTGGGTGCTCTCTTCTTACTTTCTCTTTTTTGTCTTTTTTTTTAAGTTATTTTTATTTTTTTTATTTTTAATAATTACTTTTTTTATTTTTTATTTTAATAAGTTTATTTATTTTTCTTTCTTTCTTTCTTTCTTTCTTTCTTTCTTCCTTCCTTCCTTCCTTCCTTTTCTTCTGAGCCATGGGGCTGACAGGGTGCTAGTGCTCCAGCCAGGTGTCAGACCTGTGCCTCTGAGGTGGGACAGCCAAGCTCAGGACATTGGTCCACCAGAGACCTCCTGGCCCCACATATATCAAATGGCAAAAGTTCTCCCAGATATCTCTATCGCAAAGGTAAGACCCAGCTCAACTCAATTACCAGAAAGCTACAGTGCTGGAAAACCTATGCCATACAACTATCAAGACAGGAACACCACTCCACGCATTAGCAGAGAGGCTGTCTAAAATCATAATAAGGTTACAGACAACCCAGAACACCATTCCAGAAGTGGTCCTGCCACCAGAAAGACAAGATTCAGCCGCATCCACCAGAACACAGACACCAGTCCCCTCCACCAGGAAGCCTACACAACACACTGAACCAACCTTAACCACTGGGGACAGACACCAAAAACAATGGGAACTATGAATGTGCAGCCTGCAAAACGAAGACCCCAAATAGAGGAAGTTAAAAAAAAATGAGAAGACATAGAAACACACAGCAGATGAAGGAGCAAGGTAAAAACCCAACAGACCAAAAAAATGAAGAGGAAATAGGCAGTCGACCTGAAAAAGAATTCGGAGTAATGATAGTAAAGATGATCCAAAATCTTGGAAATAGAAGGGAGGAAACACAAGAAAGGTTTAACAAGAACATAGAAGAACTAAAGAGCAAACAAACAGTGATGAACAACACAATAAATGAATTTAAAAATTCCCCAGAAGGAATCAATAGCAGAATAATGGAGGCAAAAGAACGGATAAATGACCTGGAAGTTAAAATACTGGAAATAACTACCTCAGAGCAGAATAAAGAAAAAAGAATGAAAATAATTGAGGACACTGTCAGAGACCTCTGGGACAACATTAAACACACCAACATTCGAATTATAGGGGCCCCAGAAGAAGAAGAGAAAAAGAAAGGGACTGAGAAAATATTTGAAGAGATTATAATGGAAAATTTCTCAAATATGGGAAAGGAAATAATCAAGTCCAGGAAGTGAAGAGGATCCCATACAGTATAAATCCAAGGAGAAACATGCCAAGACACATATAAATCAAACAATCAAAAATTAAATACAAAAAAAAAATATTAAAAGCAGCAAGGGTAAAACAACAAATAACATACAAAGGAATCCCCATAAGGTTTCCAGCTGATCTTTCAGCAGAAAATCTGCAAGCCAGGAAGGAGCGGCAGGACATATTTAAGTGATGGAAGGGAAAAACCTACAACAAAGATTACTCTACCCAGCAAGCATCTCATTCAGATTCAATGGAGAAATTAAAACCTTTAATTTCTCTTACCAAAATCTAAGAGAATTCATCATGACCAAACCAGCTTTACAACAAATATTAAAGGAACTTCTCTAGGCAGAAAACACAAGAGAAGGAAAGACCTACAATAACAAACCCAAAACAATTAAGAAAATGGTAATAGGAACAAACATATCGATAATGACCTTAAATGTAAATGGATTAAATGCTCCAACCAAAAGACATAGACTGGCTGAATGGATACAAAAACAACACCCATATATATGCTGTCTACAAGAGACCCACTTCAGACATAGGGACACATACAGAGTGAAAGTGAGGGGATATAAAATGATATTCAATGCAAATGGAAATAAAAAGAAAGCTGGCATAGAAATTCTCATATAAGATAAAATAGACTTTAAAATAAAGACTATTGTAAGAGACAAAGAAAGACACTACTTAAGGAACAAGGGATCAATCCAAGAAGAAGATATAACAATTGTAAATATTTATGCACCCAACATAGGAGAACCTCAATACATAAGGCAAATGCTAACAGGTATAAAAAGGGAATTTGACAGTAACACTATCATAGTAGGGGAATGTAATACCCCAGTTTAAACAATGGACAGATCATCTAAAATGAAAACGAATAAAGAAATACAAGCTTTAAATGCTACATTAAACAAGATGGATTTAATTGATATTTATAAGACATTCCACCCAAAACCAAAATACACTTTCTTACTAAGTGCTTATGGAACATACCTCAAGATAGATCATATCTTGGGGCACAAATCAAGCCTTGGTAAATTTAAGAAAATTGAAATTGTATCAAGTATCTTTTCCGATCAGAACACTATGAGACTAGATATCAATTACAGGAAAAAAATCTGTATAAAATACAAATACAAGGAAGCTAAACAATACACTACTAAATAACCAAGAGATCACTAAAGAAATGAAAGAGGAAATAAAAAAATACCTGAAAACAAATGACAATGAAAACACGATGAACCAAAATCTATAGGATGCAGTAAAAGCAGTTCTAAGAGGGATGTTTATAGCAGTACAATCCTACCTAAAGAAACAAGAAACATTTCAAATAAACAAACTAACCTTACACCTAAAGCAATTAGATAAAGAAGAACAAAAAACGCCCAAAGTTATCAGAAGGATAGAAATCATAAAAACCTGGTCAGAAATAAATGAAAAAGAAATGACAATAGCAAAGATCAATAAAATTAAAAGCTGATTCTTTGAGAAGATAAACAAAATTGATAAACCATTACCCTGACTCATCAAGAAAAAAAGGAGAAGCCTCAAATCAATAGAATTAGAAATGAAAAAGGAGAAGTAACAACTAACACTTCAGAAATACAACGAATCATGAGCGATTACTACAAGCAACTATATGCCAATAAAATGGACAACCTTGAGGAAATGGACAAATTCTTAGAAAAACACAACCTTCTGAGACTGAACCAGGAAGAAATAGAAAATATAAACGGACCAATCACAAGCACTGTAATTGAAACTGTGATTAAAAATCATGCAACAAACAAAAGTCCAGGACCAGATGGTTTCACAGGCGAATTCTACCAAACATTTAGAGAAGAGTTAACACCCATCCTTCTCAAGCTCCTCTAAAATAGACCAGAGGGAGGAAGACTCCCAAACTCATTCTACGAGTCCACCATCACCCTGATACCAAAACCAGGCAAAGATGTCACAAAGAAAGAAAACTACAGGCCAATAACACTGATGAATATAGATGTAAAAATCCTCAACAAAATACTAGCAAACAGAATCCAACAGCACATTAAAAGGAAAATACACCATGATCAAGTGAGGTTAATTCCAGGAATGCAGGATTCTTCAATATACTCAAATCAATCAATGTGACACACCATATTAACAAATTGACATATAAAAACCATATGATCATCTCAATAGATGCAGAAAAAGCTTTCAACAAAATTCAACACCTATTTATAATAAAAAATAGTCTTCCAGAAAGTAGGCAAAGAGGGAACTTACCTCAACATAATAAAGGTCATATATGACAAACCCACAGCCAACATCCTTCTCCATGGTGGAATACAGAAACCATTTCCTCTAAGATCAGGAACAAGACAAGGTTTTCCACTCTCAACACTATTATTCAACATAGTTTTGGAAGATTTAAGCACAGCAGTCAGAAGAAAAAAAATAAAAGCAATCCAAATCAGAAAAGAAGAATTAAAGCTGTCACTGTGCAGATGACATGATACTATACATAGAGAATCCTAAAGATGCCACCAGAAAACTACTAGAGCAAATCAATGAATATGGTAAAGTAACAGGATACAAAATTAATGCACAGAAATCTCTTGCATTCCTATATACTAAGCATGAAAAATCTGAAAGAGAAATTAAGGAAACACTCCCATTTACCACTGCAACAAAAAGAATAAAATATCTAGGAATAAACCTACTTAAGCAGACAAAAGACCTGTATGCAGAAAACTATAAGACACTGATGAAAGAAATTAAAGATAATACAAACAGATAGACAAGTACACCATATTCTTGGATTGGAAGAATCAATATTGTGAAAATGACTATACTACTCAAAGCAATCTACAGATTCAGTGCAATCCCTATCAAACTACCAATGGCATTTTTCACAGAACTAGAACAAAAAATTTCACAATTTGTATGGAAACACCAAAGACCCCCAATACCAAAGGAATCTTGAGAAAGAAAAGCGAGCAGGAGGAATCAGGCTCCTCAACTTCAGACTATACTACAAAGCTACAGTCATCAAGACAGTATGGTAATGGCACAAAAACATCAATATAGATCAATGGAACAGGATAGAATGCCCAGAGATAAAGTCACGGACCTATGGTTACCTAATCTGTGACAGATGAAGCAAGAATATACAATGGATAAAAGACAGTCTCTTCACTAATTGGTGCTGGGAAAACTGGAGAGCTACATGTAAAAGAATGAAATTAGAACCCTCCATAACACCATACACAAAAATAAACACAAACTGGATTAAAGACCTAAATGTAAGGCCACACAGTATAAAACTCTTAGAGGAAAACATAGGCAGAACTCTCTATGACATAAATCACAGCAAGATACTTTTTGACCCTCGTCTTAAAGAAATGAAAATAAAAACAAAAATAAACAAATGGGACCTAATAAAACTTAAAAGCTTCTGTACAGCAAAGGAAACCATAAACAATATGAAAAACAGCCCTCAGAATGGGAGAAAACCTTTCCAAATGAAACACCTGACAAAGGATTAATCTCCAAAATTTACAAGCAGCTCATGCAGCTGAATATCAAAAAAACAAACAACCTAATCCAAAAATGGAAGAAGGCCTAAATAGACACTTCTCCAAAGAAGATATACTGATTGTCAACAAACACTTGAAGGGATGCTCAACATCACTAATCATTAGATAAATCAAATCAAAACTACAATGAGGTATCACCTCACACCTGTCAGAATGGCCATCATCAAAAAATCTACAAACAGTAAATGCTGGAGAGTGTGTGGAGAAAAGGGAGCTCTCTTGCACTGTTGGTGGGAATGTAAATTCATACAACCACTATGGAAAACAGTATGGAGGTTCCTTAAAAAACTAAAAATAGAACTACCATACAACTCAGCAATCCCACTACTGGATACTATACCCTGAGAAAACCATAATTCAAAAAAACACATATACTCCAGTGTTCATTGCACCTCTATTTACAATAGCCAGGACATAGAAACAACCTAAGTGTCCATCAACAGGTGAATGGATAAAGAAGATGTGGCACATATATAGAATGGAATATTAGCCATAAGTAGAAACAAAATTCAGTTATTTGTAGTGAGGTGGATGGACCTGGAGACTGTCATACAGAGTGAAGTAAGTCAGAAAGAGAAAAACAAATACTGTATGCTAACACATATATATGGAATCTAAAAAAAGAAAAAAATGGTTATGAAGAACCCAGGGGCAGGACAGGAATAAAGACACAGTTGTAGAGAATGGATTTAAGGACACAGGAATGGGAAGGATAAGCTGGTATGAAGTGTTCTAACATCATGGACATATATACACTACCAAATGTAAAAAAGATAGCTAGTGGAAAGCAGCCGCGTAGAACAGGGAGATCAGCTTTGTGCTTTGTGACCACTTAGATGGGTGGGATAGGGAGGTTGGGAGGGAGACACAAGAACGAGGATATATGGGTATATAGGTATATGTATAGCTGATTCACTTCGTTATAAAGCAGAAACTAACCCACGATTGTAAAGCAATTATACTCCAATAAAGATGTTAATTAATTAATTAATTATGTAAAAAAACAATTCAATGAATGAAATGAAAAATACAGGAGAGAACATCAAACAGAAGATATTATTTAAAAAATTAGTATAGATCAGGCAGAGGAAAGAATCAATGATTTAGAAGACAGGATTTGAAATAACCCAGTCAGAGAAGAACAATTGGAAAAGAATGAAAAAGAGTAAGAAAGCCTATGTGGTCTATAGGACACTATCCTCTCCCCACCAAAAAAAAAAAAAAAAAAAAAGCCAATATACAAATCATTGACATTCCAGAGGAAGATAAACAGAAGGGGGAATAAAGCTTATTTAAAGAAATAATGGCTGAGAACTTTCCAAACCTAAGAAGAGATTTGGACATCCATGTTCATGAAGGTAATAAATCACCCCATTATTTCAATCAAAAATTATCTTTTTTCAATACACATTATATTAAAACTGTCAAAAATCGAAGACAAATGGAGAATGCTCAAAGTAGCAAGAGAAAGATCGTAACTTACAAAGGAATCCTCATTAGGCTATCAGCATATTTTTCAGCAGAAACCTTACAGGACAGGCGAGAGTGAGATGATATATTTAAAGTGATGAAAGAAAAAAAATGCCAACCAAGAATACTTTATCCAGAATAGTTATTTTTCAGAAATAAAGGAGAAATAAAGACATTCCTCGATAATCAAAAGCTGCGAGAATATATCACCACTATACCCGTCTTAAGGAAATGATAAAAGGGAGGCAGGATAAAGATGACAGAATAGAAGGACCCTGAGCTCACCTCTCCACCTGAACACATCTAAACTCAACTACATATAGAACAACTCTTGCTAAGAATGACTTGAGGTCTTCTACAACCGAGGATTTAAAGAAGGAACCACATGAAATCTGGTAGGAGGGAGAAGAAGTGATCTAATCAGGATTTCCAACCCTAGTGGGTGACCCAGAAGAGGAGGGGACCATCACAGTCTCAGAGATCTTGCTTGGGGAGCAAGGAGGTGTAGCCACTTGTTCAGCACTTCAGCTTTAGGGTCTCTGAAATGAGGAAGATGAGTCCCCTTAGCTTGTTTGAAAACCAGTGGGGCTTACCCGAGTACTGTAAGAAACCAAGACTCTGCTCTTGAATAACACATATAAAGATTTCCTTGTTTCTAATCCCAGCATGGAGGAAGTAGATTAAAAACTGCTGGGTGCTCTGGCTGGCTTGCCAGGATCCCTCCAACATGACCCCCTGCTCACACTGGGCTCCTGCTCCAGCACCTCCTGCACCAGTGCTGCTTATAACAAACCCATAGCTGACATCACACTCAATGTTGAAAAGCTGAAATTTTTTGCTCTAAGATCCAGAACTAGACAAGGATGCCAACTTTTGCCATTTCTATTTATCATAGTATTGGAGATCCTACCCACAGCAATCAGGTAAAAAAAAAGAAATAAAAAGCATCCAAATTTTAATGGAAGAAGTAAAACTGTCACTATTTCCAGATGACCTGATACTATATACAGAAAACTCTATAGTCTCCACCCAAAAACTGTTAGAACTAATAACTGAATTCAGTAAAGTTAAATGATACAGGATTAATATACAGAGATTTGTTGTTTTTCTGTACACCAGAAATGAAGTATCAGAAAGAGAAAGCTAGAAAACAATCCAATTTACAATCACATCAAGAAGGGTAAAATTCCTAGGAATAAATTTAACCAAAGAGGTGAAAGACCTTTCTCTAAAAACTATAAGATATTTATGAAGGAACCTTGAAGATGATAAAAAGAAATGGAAAGATATCCTGTGTTCATGGATTGGAAGAATTAATATTGTAAAAATGTCCATACTACCCAAAGCAATATACAGATTTAATGTAATCCCTATCAAAATACCAATTATATTTTTTACAGAACTAGAACAAATATTCCCAAAATTGGTATGGAAACACAAAAGTCTCTGAATAGCCAAAGCAATCTTGAGAAAAAAAGGAAAAAAGCTAGAGGTATCCTGCTCCTTAATTTCAAACTATACTACAAAGATACAGTTATCAATACAAAAGGTACTGGCACAAAAACAAACACAGAGGTCAGTGGAACAGAATAGAGAGCCCAGAAATCAACCCTCACACACCATGCTCAATTCATCTATGGCAAAAAGGGTAAAAATACACAATGGGGAAATGATCATCTTTTCAATAAGTGGAGTTGGGAAAATTCAACAGCTGCATGTGAAAAAATGAAATTAGGACATTTTCTCACACCATGTAGAAAAATGAATTCAAAATGGGTCAAAGGCCTAAATGTAAGACAAGAGCCCATAAAACTCCTAGAAAAATCCTAAGCAGTAAATTCTTGACATAGGTCTTAGCACTATTTTTTTTTTTTTTTTTTTTTAGTCAGTGTCCTCAGGCAAGGGCAACAAAAACCAAAAAAAAAAAAAAAAAAAAAAAAAATTGTACCTAATCAAACTTCAAGGCTTTTGTGTAGTGAAGAAAACCATCAACAAACAAAAAAGACAACCTACTGAATGGGGGAAGATATTTGCCAATGACATGTCTGATAAGGAGTTAACATCAAAATTATATAAGGAATCCATACAACTCAATACCAAAGAAACAACCTCATTAAAAAATAGGTGGAAGAACTGAAAACACATATTTCCAATAAAGACAGATAGCCAACAAGCACATGAAAAGGTGCTCAACATCACTAATTATCTGGGAAATGCAAATCAAAACAATAATGAGCTAACACCTCACACCTGGCAGAATGGCTGTTCTCGAAATGACCACAATTAACAAGTGTTGGTGAGGATGTGGAGATAAAGGAATCATAGTCCAAAGGAAATGAAAATATGATTTTGAAAATATATCTACACTCCCATGTTTATTGCAGCATTACTCAGAAGAGCCAAAATATATAAACAACCTAAGTGTCCTTTAAGGAATAATGGATAAAGATATGATACACACACACACAAACACAAACACACAATGGAATATTATTCAGCCATGAGAAAGAAGGGAATTCTTCTATTGGGACAACATGGATGAACCTTGAGGGCCTAAGTGAGATGTCAGACAGGGAAAGACAAATATTGTGTGATATCACTTATATGTGGAATCTAAAAAACCCCAGCTAATATAAACAGAGAGTAGAGTGGTGGTTACTAGGGACAGGGTGAGCGTGGGGAAAATAGGGAGAGGTTGATCAAAGTGTACAAACTTCCAGATAGAAGATTGACAAATTCTGGGCATCTAATACACAGCATTGTGGAAATAGTTAACAATATATTTTTAGACACTTGAAACTTGTTAAGAGACATCTCAAACATACTACCACAAAAAAGAAAGAGGGATTCTAGGTCTTTTGCCTTTCCATATAAATTTTAGAATTGATTTGTGTATATCTACACAATAGCTTGCTAGAATTTTGATAAGGATTGTGTTGAATCTATTGGTCAAGTTTTTAAAAAATGACATCCTAAAATATTGACTCGTGCACTTTCTCAGAATAAATTTATTTATTTTATTTAATTCATTTTATTTTTGGCTGCATTGGGTCTTCATTGATGTGCGTGGGCTTTCTCTAGTTGTGGCGAGCGTGGGCTACTCTTCATTGCAGTGTGCAGGCTTCTCATTGTGGTGTTTTCTCTTGTTGTGGAGCATGGACTCTAGATATATGGGCTTCAGTAGTTGTGGATCATGGGCTCAGTAGTTGTGGCTTGAAGGCTCTAGAGTGCAGGCTTAGTAGTTGTGGCGCACGGGTTCAGTTGTTAAGCGTCATGTGGGATCTTCCCAGACAAGGGATCGAACCCGTGTTCCCTGAATTGGCAGGTGGATTCCACTGCACCACTAAGAAAGCGTGTACAATTATTTTTTTAATACTTGAGTATTTCATTTTCACATTTGATATTGTAAAATAATAATTCTTAAATTATATTTCAAATGTTAATTTTTTGTTGCTTGTATAAAAAATGGGATTGACTTTTGTGTATCTACCTTATATTCTGCATCTTGCTTCACTCACTTATTTTTTTTAATTTTTATTTTATATTGGAATATAACCAATTAACAATGTTCTGATTGTTTCAGGTGCACAGCAAAGTGACTCAGCCATACATATACATGTATCCATTCTCCCCCAGACTCCCTTCCCATCCAGGCTGCCTCATAACAGTGATCAGAGTTCCCTGTGCTATGCAGTAGGTCCTTGTTGGTTATTCTTTTAAAATATAACAGTGTGTACATGTCAATCCAAAACTCCCTAACTATCCCTTCCCTCTACGCTTCCCTCCCTGGTAACCTTAAGTTCATTCTCTAAGTCTGTGAGTCCGTTTCTGTTTTGTAAATACGTTCATTTGTATCATTTCTTTTTGTATTCTGCATATAAGTGATATCATATTATATCTCTCTTTCTCTGTCTGACTTCATTCAGTATGACAATCTCTAGGTCTTTATTGGAAGGTAATGACTGAAGGGGCACATGAGAGATGCTCTTATGTTCTGTAATATCCCATATCTTGACCATGATGATCCTTATATGAATGTATTCACTTTGTGAAAATTTTTTAACTATATAATTAAGGTCTGTACCTTTTAGTATGTATGTTACTCTTAATAAAACACTTTACAATAAAAATTAAAATAAAAAAAACTGAAGTGTCTTTATATAAAGGCTAAAAAAGTAAAAAACAAGCTATGCTGTTTTAATATGTGTCCATATTTGGTAAATATATGAAGAAAAACAAGGTTGTGATTATCCCAAAGGTCAGAATAATGCTTAAAATTGAAGATAGCCTTTTTCAAGAAGGACTGCATGAGGGTATTTACCTTATATTCTGCAGCCTTGTTTCACTCACATATTATTTCCAGGAAATTTTTATAAAATCTTTGTGATTTACTCCATAGGCAGTCATGAAACCTGTGAATAAAATAACTTTATTTCTTTATTTACATTCTGTATACATTTTATTCATATATTTATTTATTTAGTCTTGTTGCACCAGCAATGATTTCAGTAATATTCTTGTAAATAAAACAGTGAGAGAAAACACACTGTTCCTGATCTTAGGGAGAAAGTGTCCATCCAGTCTCTCATAATCAAGTATGATATTTCCTGTACATTTTTTGTAGATGTGCTTTATCAAGTTGAGAAATTTTCCTTCTAGTCATAGTTTGCTAAACATTTTTATCATAGATGGAGGTTGGGTTTTGTCAAAAACTTTTCCATGTTAACTGATATAATCATTTGCTATTTCTTCTTTACCTTATTGATATGGTGGATTAGTTAGATTTTATTCATTGATTTTCTAACATTGAACCAGTCTTACATATCTGCACTAAATCCCACTAAGTCTTGGTGTATAATTATTTTTATACACTGTTAGATTTGATTTTCTACAGTTTTGTTGAATATTTTTATACCTTTGTTCATGAGAGATTGCTCTGTACTGATTAATTTAAGCTGTTAAATTTTAAAGCAATATGCTATGCTGAAAGAAATTACTGGAGGAATATTCTCACCCATAATTTTAATTTTTCTCCTTTTTTTTCAGTTCAATTATCTTGGTGGGTATGTAATGGTATTGCCATTGTGTGTTTGTGTGTATATGTATGTACTTTTCTGTCTCTGTGTTCTTTCCCACATGTACTAAAACACAGTAACACATACATGTTTGGGTTTGAGTTTTAAAATAATTATAAAAGAATACCTAGGTCAGTATCATCTATATGTAGGAATACAGTATTGTTAGGACCTTGGAGTCCCTTCTGTGCTCCTACTTGGAAAAGGCAATCTTCAAGTTTAAGCATCATTCTGACATTTGGGATAACCGCAACCTTGTTTTTCTTCATATATTTACCGACTATGGACACATATTGAAACAACATAGCTTGCTTTTTACTTTTTTTAGCCTTTATATAAAGACACTTTAGTTTTTTTTCTTTTAACTTTTATTGTAAAGTGTTTTATTAGGAGTAACATACATGCTAAAAGGTACAGATCTTAATTATACAGTTTAAAAAGTTTCACAAAGTGAACACATTCATATAAGGATCATCATGGTCAAGATATGGGATATTACAGAACATAAGAGCAACTCTCATGTGTCCCTTTGGTCATTACCTTCCAATAAAGATAACAATTATTATGACTTCCTTAGCCATAAAAGTTTTCCCTGTTTTTGAACTTTATATAAATTGAGCCATATTTTATGTGTTCTTGGGTGTATAGCTTATCTTAACATTATATCTGTGAGATTCACACGTGTTGTGGTACCAGTCCTACATTTTTTTCTATAATAAATAGTATTTCATACCACAATATAGTATTTATTCAACTGATGATGAACATTGTAGCGTTTTCATTTTGGGATTATTAAAAACCATATTTCTATAAACTTTCTTATATATGCCCTTTGAGCCTATATGCATGCATTCCTGCTGGGTTTATAATTAAGTGTGAATGGACTGGGCCATAGGCTAAATACATGTTCACCTTTAATAAACATTACTAAACAGTTTTCAAAAGCAGTTGTACCAAAGTACAGAACCCCCAGCAGTTTGGCTATTTCCTTTTATGCCACATGTCTGCCAGCACATGGTATTTTCAGGACATTTCCTCCCTATTCCTTCAAATAGTTCTTTAAAGAGAATATTTTCTAATGTCAAAGTTTTGCATGTTGGATATTATCAAACGTTTTACTCTATCAAGATGATAATGTGGTTTTTCATTCTTTAAATACTTTTATTTGATGAATTATGTTGACTATTTATAAAATATTAAACCAACCTTGCATTTCCTGGGTATAACACACTTAGTCATAATATATTACATTGTTATATAATTTTGGATACAATTTACTAAAATTTTGTTATGAAAAGAATATTAGTCTAGTTTTGTTTGTTTACTTATACTGTTATTTTCTGGATTTGGTATCTGGGGGAAGTTCACCTCATAGAAGGGTTTTTAAAAATTCATGCCCCTTTAGTTTTCTTAAAGAGTTTGTGTGGAATTCATGGTATTTCTTTATTTAATATATGGTAAAATTTATGAAGTTTTCTTTAAGAAAGTTTTCTAATTGCATATTCAGATTTTAATAGGCATAAGACTATTAAGATTATCTAGTTCTTCTTGAGTAAGCTTGATTATTTTGTGTTCTCAAGGAGTATATTTAATTCTTTTAAGGCTTAAAATGTATTGGCATAAAGTTGTTTATATTGCCTTATTCTTTTTTTAATGGTGGCATACTTCATTGATTATATTTCACTGAACTATTTTCAAGGATGTTCTTTTTCCTATATGTGCGTTTGAAAGACTTCCATATTGTCAACATATAGCATCGTATTTATTGTCATTTTTAATATATTTGCTTAGGAATACTGGTATAGCCTTCTACTGAGGGATGAAAAGTCTCCTAGCAAACTTACATCTGTCTTTAAAAAAAGTACTTCTAAGTCTTTACTTTGACAGCCAAAACTACTTTAAAATATGTATTGTTTTATATTCCATTATTCAATATTTTATCCAAACATAGACATATGGTTATGAATTCACATTGCGTACCCTTTATCTGAGTTTATCTTGTTTAGAATTCCAAAATCCCTGAAATAATGCTGGCCACAGCTACTTTAATGAGAGGTGGCTATAGAAAATAATTTTGATACCAGTGCTTCACTGATGATGTCAGTACAGGAAGAAAGATTTTATGTCTGTGAATATAATTTGAGTATAGTTTCACAAGGAGACATTGCAAGCAGAAAGATTTCCATAATAAGATTTCCATACTATACTTAAAAATAGTCACATTTTAACTTGATTCACAATTGTCCATGGAGTTAGCATTATAAAACATTATAAAAGGTCATCCCTAGAAAATGGATCTATACACTATGTATGTATTATATATGCTATATATTAAAATATATAACATTATAACATATATTTTATTTAAAAGATAAAAATAAATAATGAAAATAAATTATATATATGCATACACACATACACACACACACATATATATATATTTTGACACACGCTCCCTTATCAACACCCTGCACCACAGTAGTACCTTTGTTCCAATTGATGAACCTTCATTGACGCATCATTATCACCCAGATTCTACAATTTATATTACAGTACACTCTTGGTGTTGTACATTTGATGGGTTTTGACAAATGTACAATTTGATAAGGTTATAATTTATGATGTTACCACCGTTGTAGTATCATAGGGAATAGTTTAACTGCCTTCAAAATCCTTTCTCCTCTGCAAAACCATCTTTCCCTACCCACAACCCCAGCAGCAGCTAATATGCTTACTGTCGCCATAGTTTTGCCTTCTCCAGAACGTCATATTGTTGGGATCATACAGCAGGTAGCCTTTTTAGGTTGGCTTCTTTTACTTATTAATATCCATTTACAGTTTCTTCATGTCTTTTCATGGCTTGATAGTTCATTTCTTTTAGTGCTAAGTAATATTTCATTCTAGAGTGCTCTTCATTTTCTTATTTATATCCAGATTTCTAGCCTGTAGTCTTTTCCTTCTGCCTCAGGGACTTACTTTATCATTTCTTATAATGCAGGTATTCTTGCCTTGAATGTCTTCAGAATTTTTATGTCTGAAAAGTTTTTATTTTGGCATAGTTTTCCTTTTTTCTTTGTATTATATTTTTAATTAAATTTTTAAAATTATCCCACAGTAAAATTATTTTTCTTTCCTTTGGTGTCAAGCCCTATGAGTTTTAACACATGTATAGATATATGTAAACACTGCCACAATCAGGCTACAAAGCAGTTCCATCATTTATAGACATCATTTTTGAATAGTATTTTTACAGTGTATAGAATTCTAGAGTTAGAGTTTTTGTTTACTTTGCTTGTTTTCTTTTCTTTCAGCATTTTCTGAAATCCTCTATCTGCTCTATTTTCAAATATTCTAGATCGTTTTTTAAAATTTCCTCTTCCAGGTATAAAAGCATATCAAGTTTTGGGGGGCTTGAAATGTATACAATTTAGAGAGAAACATTTATGAAAGAATAAAAAATATATTATTCAATTAGGTACAGAGCTTGCACAATAATGTGAATGTATTTTATCTCACAGAACTTTATACTTAAAGATAGTTAAATGGTAAAGTTTATGTATGTGTAATTTACACCTATAAAATATTGCAATGAAGAAACAAAATAGTACAAAACAAATCAGTTGTTAAGGCTTTGAAAGAACTGTGTAAATGAAGAGTACTAAAATTTAACGTTTATTCATTTAATCACAGAAAACACACCTCTGCTTGTACATACAATCAATGTATTATTTCTTTCACCATAATAAGTATAGACTTTTTTTTTTATTTCAGATAATTCTAATATCTGAGATGCTTGTACCTTTTTTCCCTTTGCTGTCTATTGCCAAAACAACCTTCATTGTCCTCCTCTTGGAATGAGTTGAGGGCATATTTATCAAGTGTATTTGACTTTGAAATTCCAACTAAATGTGGGAAGGGTCTCTTGTTAAATCCATTAACTTAAAAGCTGCTGGCCTTTGACTCTACACTTCTTTTCCTGATAGGTCTTCAAAGATTTCCAGAAAATTTTCTTAGGTCAGAAAAGTAGTTCACTTTTAATGATAAGTAACCCTTCTGGTTTTCTACTTTCTGTCAGATTTTTCCTGGTAGGACATTTAAAAGCTCTTAGGCAGTACCTTTTATAATGTGTACTAAACTTTACCATTTTTCTGTCAGAAAATTTGGTCTGAATAACCTAATCGACCATATTGGATGGATTAGGTAGATGCATCTTCATTTTAAGACATTTGGACAGTGACATTTTAAAAAAGATATTTCTAAAATAAAGGAAAAACTAAATCCAGCAACAGTTTTATTTTCCCATTACTCAAATATGGCATTATCATTTTGACTTTTTTTCCCCTTCCTTTTTTTCTTTTTCTTTTTTTTTTTTTTTTGGTTCCTAGACAATTTTTTTAACAGTTGTTATGTTCCATGTACAATTTCTAAATTAATACTGATTAAGAATATTGTTCATGCTACCTCCTTTTCATAAACATTATTTTAGATGGCTGCTTGAGGGCAGAGAACATGCCCTTTGCATCCCCCCTGCTGTGAACACAGATATCTACTCATATTAGGCATTCAGTAATGTTTGTTAACTTGAATGAGAGTACAGGCATTTTAAGTAGAAAAGCTTTCTTGGAGAGTACTTTCTGCAACGCTACTCAATATAGCAATACAGTTCAAAAGCTGACAGTCAATAAACAATTGCTGAATTAAATGCTGTAAGAATTGGACTCATGTTGCTGCAATACAGAAGGGGATGTGATATGTGCACATGGGTTTCTGACATGCTGCGCCATCCCTATTGTATTCAGTTTGGGGAAATAATAATGAATTTCCAACACAAGGAATGTTTTCATCAAGATAAGGGATATTCATCCCCTGACAAGTCTAACTGCTTTTGCCTTTGCCTTTTCCTCTCTATATCAGTTCTCAATTCAGCAGGCAGAATTATCCTTTTAAAAGTTCAAAATGATCATGTCACTCTTCTCCTTACACCTTCCAATAACTTTCCATCTCAGAGTAAAACACAAACCCCTTAAAGTGGTTTACATGATATTATATAACTAGTCTCTTACCTCTTCTTTCACTGCATGCTGCTGCTCTGGCTCACCCACAGTGGCCTCCCCACTGTTCCTTAAACACACTAAGTATGCTTCTGTCTCAGGGGTCTGACATTTGTTATTCCCTCTGCCAGAAAACATCCTAGTCTCTCACGCCCTCAAATCCTTCTCGTCTCTGTTCCAATATCACCTTGTCTGAGAGGTCTTCCTTCTCTTCAAACTGGCATTCCTCGACCTCTTTGCTACTTTATTTCTCCCTTAGTCCTCAAAACCCACTTCATATTGAACATATTTATTTGTCATTTTGGCTTGTGTTCTCCAAACAAGAATATAAGCTTCCTCAGCATAGGGCCCTTGTCTTTTTGTCATTAATATAAATTTCAAACTTAATGTCTAGAATATCTAACTGCTTGGTAAATATTTGTTAAAGACATGAATGAGTGAATTCTGAATATTACATCTACCATGTAGTCAATGCTTTTACTGCATTATGCTTTCCTCTAGTACTTAGAACAACTCTGCAAAATATTACTAGATCAGTGTTAAAGAAAATGAAATTGAGAAGTGAAGAAGTTAAAGACCTTGCTCAAAGCTATACTAAATATATATATATATAGCATATATAATATAGTATAATATTATATAAATATAATATATATATTTATAGCAAGTTTGAGCTTCACAGCACAATCTTTTTTTTTCCTAAAGCCCAAATCCTTTTCTATATATCACACTGAGATATTAATTAAATGCAAAGAGTTTACCAATTTTCTGATAATTTTACAGTCTAATTTAATGTTAGCTTCTGGGCTGTATTTGTCATTGAAATAAAGGAGAAATTCTATGGCTAAGGATCTTGAAACTTACACCATAGTAGAAGAAGATAAAATCTTTGAAATTCAAAGGAAAATGATTTGTCTATGATTTAATTCTTTGCAACATTGGGATAATAATACATTGCAGATATGAAAACATTTTGCTCTGGGTTTTTAGGCCTCAACTTCAACATTTGCTCTTATAGCAGTACAGTAGGTATTGAGGCTTATTTGTAATGAGTTCTTCCCTTCCATTAACATTCTCTTTGAATGAATTAATCAACTTGAATAGTGTTGAAATCAGTGTGAACTATCTCAGAAGTATAATTATTATTAAACAAGAACTCTAAAAGAAATTATTCAAAATTTAAATCACATGCTTTGGAGATTATCACTCTTCTCTCTGTATAACCAATTTCTAGGTACACTGATAATTTTTTCTAAAGTAAGAGAATTAGGGGCTTCCCGGGTGGCGCAGTGGTTGGGAGTCTGCCTGCCAATGTGGGAGATGCGGGTTTGTGCCCTGGTCCGTAAGGATCCTGCGTGCCACGGACCGGCTGTGCCCGTGAGCCATGGCCGCTGGGCCTGTGTATCCGGAGCCTGTGCTCCACAGCAGGAGAGGCCACAGCAGTGAGAGGCCCGAATACCCCAATAAATAAATAAATAAATAAAATAAAATAAGAGAATTAATAATCCTGAGATTAGGGCTGGATCAAATTTCTACACTCTTTACATTTGCAGTTGTGGTTGACTACAAGATGCTTATAAAATGAAAAGGGAAATTGTGGTTCTCTTTAGATGCTGAAATCATGTATTTTATAGCCATATAAAGAAAAGGCTTTGAATTGATTTGGTAGTACAAGTAGGTTCTTGATGATCCTGTTACAGAGGGTGTTGAACATATACAAGATCTCAAATTGGATTAAACTTAATTCAAATCAAAAGTTATTATTTTTCTAATATGTGTCAGATATTTTGCAAGATGCTTTTAGGATCATGTGGTAGTGGGATAGAACAGACAAAAGTTGACTGATCTACATAGAAATCAAACCAAGTCTTGGTCCCATTTGCACCAATATTCTTAAAAATGAGGGCAAAAAACATTGGATAGTATGAATCTTCTTTAATTTTAGATGCTACCGACTCCAGAATCACCAAGGCTATGTGAGTCCAAACTAATTACTGTAAAATTATTGACACACATCAATTAGCACATAAATTTATCACAAACTTATAAGGGCATTGAAAGTTTGATGTAAATAGCAGAGAGCTTAGTTCCTCTGCCTAAATAAAAATCTTAAAAGTGTTGAATCTGAAGTAGAAGGTGTCTTGTTTTAAATTCTATTATTATGACCTCATGATCCAAATTGTTTATGTATATTTCCACTTAATTTGACTTCTTTTGATTTGGATTAGCTTCTTGACTGATTCTGTGTCCTCTGGGAGTGGATCTGATCACTTGGCAAGCAGAATGAGAGAAATTCAAGTATTGTTATGGTAAATTCATCTTCAATTTGACATTTACCCTCAATTGAATATTTTCATTGAGTTAGAGACTCTATTAACAATCTCCTTCCTTTTTTTCTAATTATTCATGTCTCAAGATTTATCTTTTACTCTTCACAAGAAATCTTTCTATTTTAACAAGCTTAAACAACCTGCACAGAACTTCTCTCTAGGAAATTGACCTGTCTGACTCTATCTTTATATATATTATGGATACAATATTTAGCCTATAATATTTTTCAAGGCTAGGTAAAATAATATAGGGGAAATTGCTTTATAAAAATATGTATTATAAGTTTAAATGTATTATCTGTTGATGGGTGGTAACATTTGATTATTTATACAACTCTAATAATTAAATGACCACATACTATATGATTTAGAAAATAGATATTTTTGGTGATCCAAGGTTGAGGTATTAATTAGTGGTAAAATATCAAGGGTTAGAAGAATGAACCATGGATAAGGAAATCATTTACAGAGGAAATCAAAGAATCATAGAATGAAAATTAACTTGCCCGAGGTCACATGCTAATCATTAATTCATCTATTACTTATCCATGCATCCATCCACCCATCAAGCATTTATTAAACATAAATATTACAATGATGAACAAAACATGTCCCATGTTTTCAGGGAGGTTAAAGAATTCAAGAAAGAGCTCTTCCCAGAAAATAGCAATGCTGTCTCAAACTACAACTATCTCATATTAAGGAAACAACTAAGATCCTGAAACAACAGAAAAGCAGAAAAGAAAGCTCACATACAGAAGCCCTCAGTCTCATTAAGAGTATGCATTAAACCTAGTCATTCTAGCCAGCTAATTTGTTTCTTCCACCATTAAGATAATATGATTACATAGTTTTCTCTATCCTTAGGAGAACATTTTCTTTAATGAAAAGTATACCTTCCCTTCAATGAATTGGAAAACCTCAAGAGACACCTGTTTGTGGACCATTTTTCTTTTCAACATTCCTTATTTCTTTTCTGAAAGACGTTAATAACAAAGATTAATAACATGATTCTTGTCCCAAATGATTCAAAATCTAATAAGGAAGATAAATGTAATGCATAATTTCAATTAAATGTGATATATGCAACCACATAAGCTTAGGAGGGCTAAATTCTATAGGAAAATTCAAGAAAGTCCTTGCATAGAATAAGACCTACTTCTCCCATCCAAGTACTAACCAGGCCCAACCCTTCTTAGCTTCTGAGATCAGATGAGATCAGATGTGTTCAGGGTGGTATGCTATAAACATATAAGGCCTACTTCTAGACTAAGGTTTCAAATAGGCTTTTCTGTTCATTCTTTTTCACTGCTAATTTGTAATTAATTTAATGAGGTAAGACTGTGTTGTAGCATTTATTCAATAATACTTGACTGAGTATTCACCATTAGACATTCTGTTAATCACTAAGGGTATAACAAAGAAAAAGATAGTCCATGGCTCAAAAAACCCAGTCTAGTAAGGAAGTTAGACAAGAGACAAATACATTCAGCAAGTACTAGTTCAATCCTTACTACATGTTCCAGACTTGGAGTAGAGCAGCAGAAAAAAATGTAAACAATATGTTTATGCTTGTGGTGGAGACTACATTCTAATCAGATGAAACTGATAATAAACAATTATAAATAAGAAACACACTAATTTCTTAAGGTAATGATGAAAGCTATTAGAAAAACATTGCCAAAGTATTCACAATTCACTATGAAATCACAGTGATTAACTATCAGACAGAAGAAACAGTTAATAACCAAAGGCTTCCTGAGATGAGTTTTGAAAGCTAAATAAAAATTAGGTAGTTGTTAAATGAGGAAGAGTGCATATTAAGGAGGGAGACCAACTCCCAGTCATTCAGTTTTCTTAAGATCCAACACTGCATAAGAGAGGATAAAAAACCGTTCCTGTAGTTCTCAAGAGGAGCAAGAATGTCGTCAACAGAATTTTAAAGCAACTCAGACCCTGGAGGAAGAGCTGTACCTGGTTATTAGCAATGACTTACCTGACCAGTGAAGCTCATGATAGAAGGGCAGGTCTGCATGGTGAATATAGGAGTTACCAGGCCCCAGAAGACACCAGACACAGTATATGCCATATCAGATGGCACTGCAGAATGACAACTGATCTGACGCTTACCTTAATGGCATTATACCCCATAAGATTCCTGTATCAGGAATGCTAACTCGTGGAGAAATTAGGTGGAAAGAAATAAGACTGTAAACTGACTAAGTAGTTAATCAAAAAAAGACTGAATAATCTAAAAATGTAGATGTTGTGTTTAATTGACAAATGTCACTTCTTACTACTGATTGAAATAAAGCAATGATGTTAAATGGAAGTTTACTTGTGGGATAACAAAGGCATTGGATATTTGAAATATCTTTTCTTTATGTGATTATTAAATTTAAAGGTCTGGATAAAATGAATGGTGTTATGGTAAAATATAGTAACAGAAATTTACAGAAGAAAATAAAGAAACCATGCAAAAAGTAAGAAATACTAAAACAAAACTAGCAGTAAAACAAGGCACTTTCCCAAATGAGTTATATAAAACTTTTAATAAACAGGGAGTTCATAGATTACTAAACTATTCATACTGTAGAGAAAGAAGAAAAATTTCCAAAATATTAGAAGGAAAATAAAGCTTTATCATAGAAAGTTAATTTCAGGGAGATAAGGATATTGCAATAGTTTGAAAATTACCAAAATGACATAGAGGTTGAAACATGAAATTGCCAATGTGTGATCATTTTTAACTTATAAAAATAACAATTTCATGTGTTGATATACCATATTAAAAGATCAAAGAAAAAATGTAATTTAAATTATAGGTGACAACAAAGTGTTTGAAAAAATCAGCATTTACTTTATCTTAATAATCAGTAGTTTGTTATTTGTCTTCTGAGTAATAAATACACTGCTGTATAAATATGCTCTAAACTGTATATCCACTCTCCTGTTAAAGGACATAGTTTGCTTGTTTTTTCACTTTTTGTCCATTATTAATAAATTTGCTATAAGCAATTGAGTAAAAGTCACTCTGTAGACTTATTTTTCTTTTTTCTCTTGGTTAGATATCTAGGAATAGAAGTGCTGAGTGATAGGGTAATTTATTTTTCACTCTTTAAGAAATTGTCAGTCTTGGAAAGTCTGTGTGCTGTTTTGCTACTACCAGCAGTCTAGGAGAGTATATTGCTCCACATCCTTGCCAACAATGATTAGTCTTTATATTTAACAATCTTAGTGGATCTACAGTGCTATTATCGTGATTTTAGTTTACATTTTCCTGATGTTTAAAGGGTGTTTGTCACTTTTTCATGTGCGTATTTGTCATGCTTATATATTATTTTGTAAAGTGTATTTAATTTTTGCCCATTTTTATTGTTATTTAAATGGAGTTATAGGAGTTCTTTATATATTCTGAATATAAGTCCTAAGTCAGATATATGTATTGTTAATATTTTTTCTCAATGTATGTTCTTCCTTTTCATTTTCTATGACAAACAAAACAATTTAATAGAAAAATTACTACTAAGTTTAACTGTTTATTAAATGCCTTGAAATAGAATTAATTTTTCTTTATTAAACATTTCCTATCTGTTTTAATAGTTGCTATTGTTGTTATTGTTAGTTTCAGTATAAACTTCTCTCAGCCACATCAAAACTTTGTCCAGCTTCCTTTGCTCTGTTTTTACTTATAGAAGATACTACTTTTGAAAAGTTCTTGGTTTCTCTGTGCCAGAACTCAATTCAAAACATCAGAAGGTAAGCTTTTTCTTAAATCAATGAGAGTAGCCTCACTACCTATAAATGAAGTGTCCTCTTATCTTTTTTATTTAAAAATGTTTGAATTTTCCCAATATAACCATCTAAGAAGTATGAATGTTATGTTTTGATCTAAATTTAGATCTCTAAATGAAGACAGATGCCCTGACCTCTGTAGCAAGTATATATTATTAAAATCACATAGGTCACTTTGGTGAAAAGTCTTTTTAGGTCTTCCACACATTTTTTAATTGTGTTGTTTGTTCTTTTGATATTAAGCTCCATGAGCTGTTTGTATGTTTTGGAGATTAATCCTTTGTCCATTGATTCATTTGCAAATATTTTCTCCCATTCTGAGGTTTATCTTTTCATCTTGTTTATGGTTTCCGTTGCTGTGCAAAAGCTTTTAAGTTTAGTTAGGTATCGTTTGTTTTTATTGTTGTTGTTTTTATTTTCATTACTCTAGGAGGTGGGTCAAAAACGATCTTGCTGTGGTTTATGTCAAACAGTGTTTTTCCTGTTTTCCTCTAAGAGTTTTATAGTGTCTGGTCTTATATTTAGGTCTTTAATCCATTTGAAGTTTATTTTTGTGTATGGTGTTAGGGAGTGTTCAAATTTCATTCTTTTACATGTAGCTCTCCAGTTTTCCCAGCACCACATATTGAAGAGGTTATCTTTTCTCCATTGTATATTCTTGCCTCCTTTTTCAAAGATAAGGTGACCATGTGGATGGGTTTATCTCTGGACTTTCTGTTACATTTTAACATCTTTATTGGAGTATAATGCTTTACAATGGTGTGTTAGTTTCTGCTTTATAACAAAGTGAATCAGCTATACATATACATATATCCTCATATCTCCTCCCTTTTGCATCTCCCTCCCACTCTCCCTATCCCACTCTTCTAGGTGGTCACAAAGCACCGAGCTGATCTCCCTGTGCTATGTGGCTGCGTCCCACCAGATATTTTACATTTGGTAGTGTATATATGCTCATGCCACCTCTCACTTCATCCTAGCTTACACTTCCCCATCCCCGTGTCCTCAAGTCCATTCTCTACATTTGCATCTTTATTCCTGTCCTGCCCCTAAGTTCTTCAGAAAAAAAAAAAAAAATATATATATATATATATATATATATATATATATATATAAGATTCCATATATATGTGTTAGCATACAGTATTTGTTTTTCTCTTCCTGACTTATTTCACTCTGTATGACAGACTCTAGGTCCATCCACCTCACTGCAAATAACTCAACTTCGTTCCTTTATATGGTTGAGTAATATTCCATTGTATATATGTGCCATATCTTCTTTATCCATTCATCTGTTGATGGACATTTAGGTTGCTTCCATGTCCTGGCTATTGTAAATAGAGCTGCAATGAACATTGGGGTATATGTGTCTTTTTGAATTATGGTTTTCTCAGGGTATATGCCCAGTAATGGGATTGCTGGGTTGTATGGTAATTCTATTTTTAGTTTTTTAAAGAAACTCCATACTGTTCTCCATAGTGGCTGTATCAATTTACATTCCCACCAACAGTGCAAGAGGGTTCCCTTTTCTCCACACCCTCTCCAGCATTTACTGTTTGTAGATTTTTTGATGATGGCCATTCTGACTGGTCTGAGGTGATACCTCATTGTAGTTTTGATTTGATTTCTCTAATGATTAGTGATGTTGAGCATCCTTTCATGTGTTTGTTAGCAATCAGTATATCTTCATTAGAGAAATGTCTATTTAGGCCGTCTGCCTATTTTTGGATTGGGTTATTTGGTTTTTTGATATTAAGCTGCTTGTAAATTTTGGAGATTAAACCTTGGTCAGTTACTTCATTTGCAAATATTTTCTCCCATTCTGAGGGTTGTCTTTTTATCTTGTTTATGGTTTCCTTTGCTGTGCAAAAGCTTTTAAGTTTCATTAGGTCCCATTTGTTTTTTTTTGTTTGTTTGTTTTGTTTTAATTTCCATTTCTCTAGGAGGTAGGTCCAAAAAGATCTTGCTGTGATTTATTTCATGGATAGTTCTGCCTATGTTTTCCTCTAGGAGTTTTATAGTGTCAGGTCTTACATTTAGTCTTTAATCCATTTTGAGTCTATTTTTGTGTATGGTGTTAAGGAGTGTTCTAATTTCATTCTTTTACATGTAGCGGTCCAGTTTACCCAGCACCACTCATTGAAGAGGCTGTCTTTTCTCCATTGAATATTCCTGCCTCCTTTATCAAATATAAGGTGACCATATGTGTGTGGGTTTATCTCTGGGCTCTCTATTCTGTTCAGTTGATCTATATTTCTGTTTTTGTGTCAGTACCATACTGTCTTGATTACTGTAGCTTTGTATTATAGTTTGAAGTCCAGGCACCTGATTCTTCCAGCTCCATTTTTCTTTCTCAAGATGACTTTGGCTATTTGGGGCCTTTTATGTCTCCATACCAATTGTAAAATTTTTGTCTTAATTCTGTGAAGAATTCCATTTGGTAGTTTGATAGAGATTGCATTGGATCTGGCATACAGATGTCCAAGAGGCACATGAAAAGATGCTCAACATCACTAATTATTAGAGAAATGCAAATCAAAACTATAATGAGGTATCACCTCACACTGGTCAGAATGGCCATCATCAAAAAATCTACAAGCAGTAAATTCTGGAGAGGGTGTGGAGAAAAGGGAACCCTCCTGCACTGTTGATGGGAATGTAAATTGATACAGTCACTATGTAGAACAGTATGGAGGTTCCTTAGAAAACAAAATAGTACTACCATATGACACAGCAATCCCACTGTTGGGCATACATCCTGAGAAAATCATAATTCAAAAGGACACATGTACCCCAGTGTTCATTGCAGCACTATTTACAATAGCTAAGACATGAACAGAACCTAAATGTCCAGTGATAGATGAATGGATAAAGCAGATGTGGTACATATATATTATGGAATATTACTCAGCCATTAAAAGAAACAAAACTGAGTTATTTGTAGTGAGGTAGATGGACTTAGAGTCTATCATACAGAGTGAAGTAAACCAGAAAGAGAAAAACAAATATCATATATTAGTGCATATATGTGGAATCTAGAAAAAAATGATACAGATGAACCTATTTGTAGGGCAGGAATAGAAACATAGATGTAGTGAACAGACATGTGGACATGAGGTAGGGAAGGGTAGGGTGAGACAAATTGGGAGATTAGGTTTGACATAAATACACTGCCATGTGTAAAATGGATAGCTAGAGAGAACCTGCTGTAAAGCACAGGGAGCTCAGCTCTGTTCTCTGTGATGACCTAGATGGGTGGGATGGGGGCATCCAAGAGGGAGGGTATATAGTTATACATATAGCTGATTCACTTCATTGTATAGCAGAAACTAACACATCATTGTAAAGCAATTGTAACTCCAATTAAAAAAGAAGTCATATATGTCACATTTATTTTTTAGTACAATTCACTGCAGAAATCAAAAGTCAGGTTCATGTAAAATCTTTGCCCATGACTCACATATTTTAATAACTAATTTCTGATGTAGAACAATAGTTCTATCATGCATCTTTGTTTTTCTTGCAACTGTTTTCTTACCAATAAACTGCTTCCATGAGATTATTATAATGAAATATGCAGAAAATGCTCCCATGAGATTATTATAAAGTAATATGCAAAAACCATAAATAGCTAAGAACAGTTCTAGCAGCATGAGACTGAAAAAATGAAATAAAATTTTCAGAGGTCATATTACACTACATGATTATATAAGACAAAAGTATGCAAAGATTATATGGCTGCCTAAATTATTTATATCCCACATACTCATAATTTTTAGCATTTTATGTACAAATAGGAATGTATCCTATATTAGGAGGACTGATCACTCAGGTATATTATCCATGCCTTCTTTTTTTTTTTTTTTCTGTTTTTACACATGCTATTTTCTATGTTGCATGATATCACACTTACCATATTGTATTTGAATGATGTGTTTACCATTCAAATTTGTATTTTTAGTTCTTGGGGTAGTGACTAGCAGAAAATATGTTCATCCTACAGCTGTGTGAGGTAGATATTACCCATTATGGAAGACAAGATTCAGAAAGATCAATTGTTTGACCAAAGTCATACAAGTAGTTCAGAATATAAACCATCTGTCTATTAAATAACAACACCTACAATGATATTAGTCCTGCCAATATTAATAAAATGCATTAACTGAAGTTATGGTTTAACATCAGTGAGATCTAAAATTAACTATTTAGTTTATTATTTAAAATATTATGATAAAATATATATAGAAAACAATTACAAATTGTGAAACTCATTTCAATCCAAAAATTGATCCTTACATACTCCTTCATGATTTCCCCCCATCAAAATTGTTTTAACCCATAGGAAAATATTATTTTCATTATTTTAATTGCAGAATTCTCTACCTCAGGATAATACATTATATTGTTATTCATTGTCTTTTCTTAAAATAATTTTGTATTCATCAAGGAAATGCATTTAAAACTTGTTGATGCTTAGTTAAAAAATAAATTGGATTATTATAGTGAAGGAGAAAAAGAAGCTCTTTATAGGTGAGGCAAAGTCAGTCTAATGTTGTTTTTTCTGAAAAGAATAAGTCTGGAAGAAGAACAAATGACAATTTCTGAGGGTCTCAGTGTTAACAACTAAACATTTACAGGTACCTTCATTATACAATGAATATAGTATAAGGATCAAAGAGCAGTGATGAGTAAATGATGAGAACGGCTCTTGATATCTTCCATTTGCCCCATCACATGCACTATCCACCTTTTCCCCTCCTCCCCCACTCAGCTCTGTGCCCCAAGAGGCTTTCCCTGCCCATCAGTCTGATGCCACAGGACTGCATTGGTGAGCTTCCTTCACCTTCGACTTCCAATTGAGTGAGTCCAAGGGGAGCCACCACAGAAAACAGTGTCAAGGTATACACTCTCCCCTCTCTGTTTCTGCTAGATCTCCAAAGGCTGACTACAGAGATTCTCTGTTTTCCATGTCTCCTAGATCATCAGCTGCTTAACCCTCTGTCACCACCAACATAGCCAACTATGTTGTGTGGGCCTCTGGAGTTTTGCCACAAGAATGTGACTAGTCACAAGCCCCAGCTCCAACTCCTTCACCACATCTGATATCAGAAAATGCCACACCAGAGAATGTATTACCGGGCTCATGGAGGAACTACCATGGGGATCCGGTCACTAAACCTGTAATAATGAAAGTTAACTTCCCATGGGGTGAAACTTGAGAGACAGTTAAAGGAGGATAAACTTCCTCTCCCTTTATTTCTTGGATGGACTGTTCCAAGTTAAGAGTCTGAGTGTCAGTAGGCCTAGAGAATTCTTCCTGCAAGGTCAAGTGATTTTATTTTCTGAGCAATCGCTCCTATTTCTTTGTATCATTGTGAAAAAGTGGACATAATGTAGATACATTATCTTGAATTCCTTTCCATCCTTAGAACTCCACTGCCATTTTTCTCTGTCTCTCCTGCTATTAAGTGTTATTAGCATTTAATCCTTGTATGAAGTTCTGTTTAATAAGGAATGTAATGAAATTACATGGTATATATGTATATATATATAATATATACATAAAATATATATCACCCCTAGTCATATCTTTCAAACTTCATTTCTAATATTGCTTATTTTTGTAATTTTGAGGGGTATAGGAACATGTTTCTTCCTGTTTCAATAGCCATAGTTAGTATCTCTTACCTCTCCCACTTTTCACACTTTCCTTCTCTTCAGCAATTCTACCTAACTTTCCCTCCCAAATTCGACTGTACTTTCATTTTTTGCACTGTGAAGGCTAATACTCTTACATATTTCTTCTCATAAATTTAAATTTAAATTTGCTGTGTGTTTTCTGTAGGTCATTTACCAAATTTAATGTAGATATTGCTTATATCATGGTGAATATGCAAACATTGTTCACTGCAGAGACAGCAATGATATTACATATTTTTTCTTATACCACTTATTTATCTGGGATTGTAACTGCCTTATTATATATTATTTGAGGTGTATACACACACATGTGTGTGTGCATGAAAATATGTATGTAACTTCTCACATATAAAAAATATTTCTACATAACTTTTTTTCAGGGTCTTCCATCTTCCTACACCAGATTAAATGGATTAAGATCTAGGTCTGTTGCATAGTGCCATCCTAGGACTTCACTCCCAGGATTTCACTCCTTGCCTTCTTAAGTTAGTTCTTCTGTTTTTCAGAATTGACAAAATTCACCATCCATTCCTGGTACAAATTCTAAGGAAAGCAGAAATAGATGGGAATTTCATCAACCTAAGAACTACACTGGAAAACTATTTGGCAGTTTATTAACAATTTAAACACACGTCTACAATAAGATCCAACTATTTAACTTTTGTGTGTTTCCCAAAGAGAAATGAATGATATGTCTGTACAAAGACTTGAACATAAATGTTCATAGCACCTTTTTTTATAATAGCCCCAAACTGAAAACAACCCAAATGTCCATCAACAGCTGAATGGGCATACAAACAGTGATATATCTATACACTGAAATACTGCTTAGCAATAAAATACATGCTATATCATGGGGGAACCTCAAAATAATTATGCTGTGTGAAAGAAGTCAGAAAAGTGAAGTATGTTATGTATGCTTCCATGTATGTAAGTTTCTCAGAAATGCAAACTAATGTAGAGTGACCAAAAAATAAAATTCATGGTTATGTGATAATGGAGACAGGGATGGAGAGCTGTGGGGAGGGGAGCAAAGGAGGATTTGCAAATGAACAAGAGGAAACTTTTGGATTTTATGAAGTGGTCAAGATGGAAAACATAAAATGTTCAGCGATACTGGAAGCCACATTTTTCATTCCTTCTGAAATAGCTTTAGGCCAGAACTGAAATATCAACAGATAACACTTACTCCAAAAATTGAGCAAAGACATCTAGCAATTGGATTAACACAATAATGATAATAATAAATCTCTACATTCCAGGCACTGTGCTAAGAACTCAATATACACTTATCCCATGCAGTCTTCTCATAAAATAGACCTGTGAAGTAGGTGTTCATTTCCCTAACTTAATGAAGAAGCCAAGGCTTGTGGAAATTAAACACCTTGTCCAATAATATTAATGGAGTTGATTTTTCAACTAACAAATTATGATTCTAAAGTCTGGGATCACATACTTTAAGTATTATGTGAACCTTAGTAAGTTACAAAATACATTCTTTTGTGTAATTCTAGTAAATGTGAATAGTGACAACTAAACAGTATTATTAGGAGGCTTCATTATGATATACTCTTTTTTCAGGGTTATTTTATTTTAAAAGATTTTTAAAAATCAGATGGATTTTTATCCAGGTGAATTCTACAAAGATTTTCATGCAGTGAGAATCAGTTCCAACCTCCTTTCAAGTATCAATAGGTATGTATAGCTGATTGAACAATGAAACCACCTTTATCCAGCTCACCATTCTTTTGGTTTTGAAGATATTCATCCAGCGTAGTGCTGCATGAGTTTTCATTTAATTAACTTTGGGCTTTTTTATGTTTATAGGTATCTTGTTCATCTTCTATCACAGCTGGAAGACTGGAGTCTCTCCTAGATATACTTCATTTGTATGTTATGGAACTCTAATGACCACATGTATTTAAACCTATCTGATATATTTCTTTTCAATTTTCTGAGTTAATATATTTCAACTGAACTCTAGCTCAAGTGAGTTAAATGGTTATTGGCTTGCAAGATCCATGCATAGATACAAATAGAATATGATAAATTACAATATGAAAAAAGAAATAAAGCTAGTTCATTTGCAATGCCAAATCAATAGCTTGCTGTTTTATTACATTATATGGTAACAGAACTGTTTTGACTGAATAATTCATCTCACACGGAATATTCGGCTTGTTTTATAGAACACATATCAAAGAACAGTTAAAAGATAAAAGGTTAATGGAATCTGGCTGCCAAGAAAAGAAAACATTTCTCTCCTTAAAAAAAAAAAAAAAAGAAAAGAAAAACTCCTGCCCAATCCTTGTACATTTTTAATTAATGAGCTGTGGAAATAAGTTGGGAAACTATTTCTAGAATTCAGGAAATTAAAAATATAATTAAAAGTACATAATATCATGCTGTAGAAACACAGCATATCTGTCATCAAAAAGTAATTTGATCTTTCAAATCTCTACTCATCTATATACAATCAAATAAACTTGAAAAATTGAGGCATAACCTATCTCAGAAGACTTGCATCTAGAGATTTCTACAGCCCATCTCACTCATTAACTCACACACCCACACACACACCCACACACACACACACACACACACCTTCACCTTTAGGTGAGGGCATGGGAAAAAATATTTGACATTTGAATTTTAAGAAATTGGTGTTTTTTTAAAAACAAATCTGGTCATAAAATAAGAAAAAAATATAATCCAGAATATCAAATTTGATAGATGATATAATAAAAATATATATCCTCTAACCAAATCTCATATCACAAAATGAAAGGTGGAACTCTTTTGTAATTAATATTTTACATTTAGGGACGCGGGTTCGTGCCCCGATCTGGGAAAATCCCACATGCCACGGAGCGGCTGGACCCATGAGCCATGGCCACTGAGCCTGTGCGTCCGGAGCCTGTGCTCTGCAATGGGAGAGGCCACAGCAGTGAGAAGCCCGCATACCAAAAAAAAAAAAAAAAATTACTTTTAAATGCTTTATTTTCCAAACTCTGGTCCTCTTTTTCCATTGATCCAGATACTATTTTTATCTCTAATATGTACTTTTCCTCTTATGTAACCTTTCTGACTCCTCTTCTCATAAAATTAACCATTCCTTTGTGCCCTTCTATTCTCCACACCATTGCTTCTCAGTGTAGTTGAGTGATGCTTTTATAGATTCCAATTTACTGAGACAGAATATATATTTTAATGAAGTTCCATGATTCTTAGACACATTAAAGTCTAAGAATCACTCAATTGTATATACATTTAATTTTGTCTTTACATTCATTTATTTGCTCAAATGTATTTCTTTCCTTTCTAAAGATAAGTCCCCTTAAACATAGAAAAAAATACTAAAGTCATTGATCACCATTACTTACTGCATTGCTAGCACATAGTAGGATTTAGTATCTACTTAATGAACATACGCAATGCATTATCCCACTAAGCTACTTATTGACCAAGCTTAGTCTTTTAATGTTATCAGCAAACATGAAGAATTTAGACTCTTCTCATTTAATTTTCATTTAGGAATATAAACTCATTCCTCTGGAGTGCTTTCACTGGCCTTGTGACTAAGCAGGACTAACATTTTGACTAAGACCAGAAACTAAGGCATATTATAACCAGACTTATTTCTTAAACTAATTGCAGCCATAGTGGCATGAGTTCAATTGCAAACAAGGAAGTACCTATTGTAGTACTATAGTACTATAGTGTTGTGTTTGAATTCATGTTCAACCATTAGCTATATATATGACCTCAGAAACATTATTTATTAAGATCATTAAGAACTTTTTTTCATGTGTAAAGTAGAGACACAAAATGCAAGTGCATTGTTCAATCAAGTAATAGTGCAAAATTGCATCAGGAATAGCAGGCAAAGATAACATGCAGCAGTAGTAAGTTTCAAAAGCCAGAATAATGGACTCATTCTCCAGAGGAACTTAGTAATAATAGAATAGTTCTCTCTCTTCATATCTACACAAAATGCAGTTTGATGGAAATTGGACTACATGAAAAATAAGAAGATAGCAAAAAGCACATCTAGCTCCCAGATGTTGGTTTCTAAAACTGAGGGTCCTTGAAAAATGGTTAATTCAATGACTGGAGCAGAACATACACAAGATAAGCCTAGAACATCCTGTAGTGCCAGAAAGTGGAGGTCTACTCAAACAAATTAAACAAATCAAAAACAATAAAACAAAACAACACTACATTGATAGAGGTATGTCAAAGGGATGCCAGAGGCAACTGAAATTACTCCTAATGGCCAAACTTGGAATAATCTGAGCAGCAAAATAAAGTAGTATTGGATTATAACCTAAATATATATAACAAATATCCCTAAATCCATACTGATATAAATAAGTGATTGAATAAACAGATGGAGTAGAAGAATTATTCTCTCAAGCAGAAGAATTCCAAATAATTTATATAGGATATAGGTACTCTACTATCAAGGATGTAGAATCTCACTCCCCACTCCCTATGTGTAACCTGTACATAGTGAGTTTGTTTCAAAGGGTATAGTATGGAACAGAGGAAAAAGAGGAAATTTACAGTGGAGACACCTGCCAAACACTACCTGAGCCAGGTGATTAAGGTCAACATCAATGATAAAATGCCATCTCTAGAGTATATACCCTTCATATGACATGATGAAAATAGCATTTGACTTCTTTGATGTTCCTCCTTCAAAACCTATAAACCCAATCTAATTATGAAAATCATTAGGCAAATTTCAATTGAAAGATGATCTATCAAAAAGACACATGCACCCCAATGTTCACTGCAGCACTATTTACAATAGCCAGGTCATGGAAACAACCTAAATGCCTATTGAGAGATGAATGGATAAAGAAGATGTGGTACATATATACAATGGAACATTACTCAGCCATAGAAAGGAGTGAAACTGGGTCATTTGTATAGATGTGGATGAACATAGAGACTGTCACACAGAGTGAAGTAAGCTAGAATGAGAAAAAAATATCGTATATTAAAGCATATATGTGGAATCTAGAAAATTTGTACAGATGAACTGGTTTGCAAGGCAGAAATAGAGACACAAATGTAGAGAACAAACGTATGGACACCAAGGGGGGAAAGTGGGGAGTGGGTGGTGGTGGGATGAATTGGGAGATTGAGATTGACATATATATACTAATATGTACAAAATAGATAACTAATAAGAAACTCCTGTTTAAAAAATAAATTAATTAAATTAAATTTTTAAAAAAGATGATCTACAAAATATCTAAGCAGTACTCTTTGGCTGTCAAGTTCATCAAAAACAAGGAAAATACAAGAAGTTGCCATAGCCTAGGCACACATGACAGATAATGTAGTGTTGTATCCTTAATGGGATCCTGGAACAGAAAAAGCACATTTGGTAAATACTAAGGAAATATGAACATAGACTTTAGTTAATAATAGTGCATAAATACTACTTCATTGTTGTCACAAATGTACCATAGTGATATAAGATGCTGATTATAAGGAAAATTGGGGACAGGGCATATGGGAACTCTATGTGCTACCTTCACAATTTTTCTATAAATTCATAATAGTTCTAAAATAAAAATTTTCATTTATAATGATAGAGGATAAAGTTCAATTCCCATTTCTACTTCTTAGCCATCGAATGATTTGGAAATTTACTTATTCTCTATGCTTCATTTTCCTCATACATATTTAAGTAAAAACTAAGAACTTAGTTGTGTAACTCATTAGATTTTTGAGTGGTTTGAAGGAAATAATTCATAATGAGATATTGTGTAATCTACAAGATGGTATTAATGATGCTATGTCTACACAAAAGTCTGAAATTCCTATTCTAAAAGTGGTGAAGACTTTATTAAGTAGGTGATTTTCTACTTCTGCTAATTCTACCATTTATGGGAAAGAGGAATGTGTAAATGTTCAGCAGTGTTTTGAAGAAATAAAAATAATACCTACTCTTTTTAAGACTATTGAGAAGACAACAGGGAATAATTCATGTAAAGCCAATAGCATAAAAACTGGAACCCAGAGTGTTCAATAAATGCTGTCTGTTAGATATACATGCATACACACACACACACACACACACACACATAAATAAAATACTTATAAAAGTTTTATTTAAAAATAAGCACAAGTGATCTAGAGCATTTACAGAGAGTGTAGCCTTTGCTTGTAATAAAGATTCTTTCTCCTTTTGTGTAGTATTCCATCTCTGTGATTAGGTTGAAAGTTCCCACAGGAGGAAACTTGTATTTGGATTTGAATATGTTACAGACATTCCCAGAGATTTAAATATATTTTCTAGTATATGAACCACTCTTAACAGATATTTGTAGCAGACATGAATATAACTGAGCCCCAGAATAGGAGGGCAGGTCTCATAAGGATGTCAACCAAGATGCTGGATCTAGGTTTAGCAAAAGATACTGAAAGCTTAAGTATGTAGATAGCAAGGCTTGTAACACATCTTCCCCCTTATCAACAATGTTTTAAATAAATTAATTTTAAAAAGTATCATTTAAGAAAATTTCAACTAGACTTGTTTTGGAAACAGATTTCCTCAAATCAAAGTTAGAAAGGAATAGTATATTTATAATTGGAATGTGCTTAGTTCCATATGGGATAAAATGTTCTTGAAATATACCCATACATATAACCCTTATGGAATCACACTGAGTGAGAATTATTCCTACAATTGTCCCTTTCCTTGGGTCATTTAAATGGTTTAAATTCCATTTAGATATTAGTCCTAGAGAAGCACCATTATTACCGAAGATAAATGCTTCATCTATTTTCAAATCTTCATTAAAATTAGCTTTGTTATTTTTGTGGTGCCCAATAGCACAGCTATTAGAGTTAAGAGTCTGTCAGCATTTCCATTTACAAACTCTGTTTTTTTAGGGTTCATTATCTTTTCTGCTTTGAATTGCATTAGCCTGAAAATTAGCTGTCAGCATGAATATATATTATATTACCCAAACTCCATGTACACATCAGTTTGGCAATATAGAAGGCAGAGAGCAGTGACCTCTTTCCTCTTTCTTCAAAAAATTCAAAGGTGTGTTGACTGCTTGATAATCTCATGGCCAGGGACTAACTGAGCCTTTTAATCATGAACTTTTCCGGGAATTGGTCCTAAATCTAACCTAATCATTTTGATATTTAAAAATTTATGAAGAAGTCAAATTGAATATGAACTGTACTTGTTTTTCATAATATGCAATGCATTTTAAAGCTTCTGGATGAAATTATAATCTCATATAATTAGAGATCAAAGAGAGGCACATTTCTGGGCAAAAAAAAAGGGGGGGGATCTGTGATTTGTGTTATTTCAACCAAAGAACACAAACAAAGTAAATCACAGAGAGTGCTGTTTTGTTCATTTTGTTAGATCCATTTCTTCACTTTCAAGTAGGCAATGACAGTAGGTGATGCAGCAATCACAACAGAAGTAACAACTGCAGGGCATGTGAAATGGTGTAAAAAGCATCTGGAATCTGGGCCACACTATGTACCCCCTCTGTCCACAGTAAAAGCAACAACGGCAATTCTGTGTTTCTCACTCTCTCAATCTCTCTTTAACAAATACACTCCTCATTTAGTTAATTTGTTACCACCTGTTTCAATACAAAACATCTTTCAAATATCATTCATTGTTTATCAGAAAATATACCTCATCATCCGTTTTGCCTTTTTTTAAAACATGGAGGTGGGAGAGGGGAGAAGATAAGGTAGCAGGGAAAGAACTAGCCCTAGTATCATATTTAAATATAATAAGGTGTCACACATAATCTGTCAGAAATAAATAATAAATCTGTCCCAGATCACCATGGCCACAGGCAAGTGGTACTGATATGAGAAAAGTATTGTCTCAGCTGAAGTGTTTGAGTGATAGAGCTGTCACCTGACCTATTTGTAAGGGAATTGAAAATTAAAGTGACAGTGAGAGAGGGGAAGTCAAGACTATTATAATTATTTTTGTTACAAAATATACCCATATGTCTCAGCCGGGGCTAAAAAAAATAGTAGCTAATATCCACAGAAAGAAAGAAATATGAACAAGTTCTGTTTAAAATCCATACATGTAATAGTTCACCAACTCTGATTTTTTTCCAACATAGTAAAAATAGCCTAGTTAAAAAAAATAAGATAAAATACTTTTGTTACATTACAAAGAGTTAGACGGAAATTGTCAAAATTTATAGCTGATGAAACACAAAACACAAATTTTAACATCTTATTAAAATAGAGGATAATATTCTGTCACTGAAATTATTAACCTCCCCAATAGAACTTTAATTCTTGCCTAATTGTTCTTTTCTAATGTTGGATATTAATGAGTGCTTATCATTAGAAATATCTGATCCATGATGAACTTTGAAATCTTCATTATTATAATCCCCCCCTTCTGCATATGACAGTTATACTTACAAGATAATCCAAACAAGTTGTAATAGATCTTCCGTCTTTCCTCCATTTTAAGAGAACAGATTGCAGTTGCCAAATAGTTCAAGCTAATGAAGGTTCTTATTGAGTCATCAATTCAAATGACGATTTCTGTGGATCTGTGTTCTCAAAACGGTACTCTCTAGACCCTGCATAAAAAGATGAAGATACATCCACTTTCCTTATGCAACAGTAGAGAGGAGACAAAGTAATATACACAACTTATAATAACACAGTTCTTTTAAATAGTTATGAGTGCACAGAGGCCAAATGTAGTTTAGTATATCCCTCATACAGCAGGTGATATTTTAACAGGAGTATTAATTCTCTATTGTTGAGGGCAAAAGGGAGTATTCCAAGTTATGCAACATGCATCTGACATATTAGTAATCAAAAATTAATGAACAAAATAACAGCAACGAAAACAATATTGGAGAATAAGAGGGTTCGTGTGCCTGGCACATGCTATACTCTCAAAAAAGTGTTTGCCAGGTATATGAATGAGGTAATGATTAATAATTACCAAAGTTAACATTTATTTCGCACTTTGTGACATGCATTTTAATAAGTGCTATACATATAGTAGCTATGTTACATTTTTATTTTCATTGTACAGATGGAAAATATTGAGCATACAGAGTTTAAGCAGATTACACAACATTACACAGCAATTAAGTTTCAGAGTAGAGACTTAAATACAGGTAGTTAATTTTCAACCAGTCTCCTTAATTAATATTTATGAACTTTTCCTATATAAGAGCTACTAATATTGGGTATTATATAGATATTTTTCAATCTATCTGTCCTCAATTAAACAATAACTTGTTTTTGAATAAAGGCTTTGTCAAGTATGGAATTATTAGTATTTCTGTATCTACTTGTGAAAACGTGTGCTATTATGACAATTTTAGGCATCATAGGTTTTGTCAAAAATTTTTCTCTAAAAATTAACTTTGTTTCTAAAGAAATTCTAAAACTGTTTCTATGTTTGTCATGTGGAAGAGAAGTTCTTCCCCAGTGCTAATCTCCAGGCCATTCTTTTGTATACAGCTGTTAATTTTAATTTGAAAACTATATCAAATTATTGTTGAAAGAAATCAAAATAATATTTTATTTAATGATAAAAAGCCCCTTTCTTCTCTCCACTTATACCATATCTTTCACCAACTTCTATATTAGCATTCATAGGCTAATTTGTTGTTCTTAATAAACAATAAAAGTGAGAAAACACCATTAATCTGTTAGAGCAGCTATGCCAAAAAGTAAATAGCAGTGGAATGCTGAATTGGTATGTAACAAGATCATAATTGAGCACTTGCATTTTCATGTGAAATTGCAGTTCCATTTCATGCAGTAGAAATTCTACTTAGCATCACCAATTTTATTGTTAGTTTTGTATTGTGATGTTTCCACTTCTGAAATAAGGTAATGAATTAAACATTTAGAGCCAAGTGTTAGTGCTTTTCTTAAGAAAGTAATTGATGTACAATTGAAATTGAAATGAGATATAATCTTGTTTTATTGAGCTCTTACTTAACTGTTTTATGTGTACTTTTTGAGTCTTATAATAACTTTGTGAGGTAGGTATTTTATCAGGGCCAGGATTAAAGTGAAGTAATTGAGATGAGTCATATAATTATAGGGTCAGATCTTAAGTTTATGTAGAAGTTTCATATTTTGTTCATCTTTCATATTTTTCAATAATTTTGATTTTTTAAAAAATATTGTATTAAAATGTTAGGTATCTAGATTAATGCATTTAAGGGGGAGGTGCCCCCTTAAAACTTGCACACAAGTCAACCTTAGTTCCAGTCCTATATTTTATTATCTACATTTAATAAATGCAATTGAGGATTAGCTGTTTGAAGAGATTTGCCCAAGGTCACACAGTCAGCAAGAGACAGAATTGGCCTTGCTCTTCAGTAGGAGGCTGTACTCATCTTCAGCTGCTGAGTTCATCTTATACTATCTCCACCTTATACTCTCTCATCAAAGAAATACCTCAGCTTGTTTTTGGTAAAAAAAAAAAAAAAAGAAAGAAAGAAAGAAAGAAAATCACTGGAGACATATTAAAAAATAATTATCTCCCTAATTATTTTTTTCTTTTTACTTCTTGACATTTTATTCCCTTGTTTTTGAAAGGTAATTTTTACTTTATTTCCCCCCTATATTAGTTTGGTAATTATACATTTTTTTTTATATTTAGTAGTTTAGCAAAAACATTCAACCTTGCTGTACCAATGTCTAACATTAACTGATACTTTACCTTCTACCAGCACAATGCAAAGACCTTAGTATACTCCAACTCCATTTACCACTGTTTTTCTGACTCTTGTGCTGATGTGTCTCACATTTTAATTCCCTGTTTATACATTTTAATACCATGAAACATTATCATTTTTGTTTTATATTCAATATTTATTTAGATTTACATACACATTTACCACTTTTATTGTTCTTCATTCCTTCCTTTTATTTTGTTTTCCTTTTTATTATGATTGAAGATTATTATCCTTTGGAATTTCCCTTAATATGAGATTGCTGGTGGGGGACTGTTTTTGTTTGTCTGAAAATGTCTTTATTTTATTTTCATTTTTGAAAGATATTTTCACAGGGCAGTGTATTCTAGATTGGCAGCTATCTTCTTTAAGCATAAGGAAGATGGCATTCTACTCTTTTGGCTTCCAGGTTTGCTGTTGAGATGTAAGTAGCAGTCTGTTGCTCCTTTGAGGATAAACCATCTTTATTCCTTTGTTGCTTTAAAATATCTTCTTTTTGCGTTTGCCTTTGAGCAGAGTACAAGTTTAATGCATTGGGCTTCCTGAATCTGTTAATTGATGGTTTTCATCAATTATAGATAATTCTGATATTATTTCTTCAGACTGCTTTTCCCCCTTTCTCTCCTCTCCTAGGAATCCAGTTAAACGTAATTTAGCCCAACTTACAGTCTTTTCTGTATTTTCCATCATCTTATTTTTCCAAGGTTCATTTTGTTTCTATAATCCACCAATTTTCTCCTCAGCTATGTCTAATCTGCTATTAAACCCAACTATTGACACCTTAACTTAATTTATTATATTTTTCTAACTAAATTTTCTGTTTGGTCCTTTTCCAATTGCGCTATGTCTGTTTGTGTAGCTTCAGATCTCTGCTAAAATTTTCAGGCTTTTTTTTTAAATTTATTTTTTTATTGAAGTATAGTTGATTTACAATGTTGTGTTAATTCCTGGCAAACAACAAAGGGACTCAGTTAGACACATATATACATTCTTTTTTATATTCTTTTCCATTATGGTTTATCCCAGAATACTGAATATAGTTCCCTGTGTTATACCTTGTTGTTTGTCAGTTCTATATGTAATAGTTTGTATCTACTAACCCCAAACTCCCAGTCCATCCCTCCCCCAGCCCACCTCCCCACACTTATAGTGAATTTCTAAATATATATTCTCCACACCAGTCTCTGCTTACTTAGGAAAAGCTTATTCTTTCCAGAAATTTAGGTTTATTTAGACTTCTTTGCAACCATAGATTTTCTACGACTTTAAAAAATATGAATTTTAGACTATCTTATTATTATTTTATTAATTATTATGGGGAGATCTATGTCTCATAATCTCCTATCTTCTCTTTGGTAGCAGAAATGCTCTTAAAACTTTTAATTGTTTGCTGTTTTCTCTAAAAATCCAAAATTCTTTCTTTAATTGGCAAAAGGCTCATCATGAGCTCTCTACTGAAGACTTTTAAAGTATCATCTCTGTTCCATCAGCATCCTACACTCCTACAATGTTGTAGTGATACTGCAATCTCTTTCTGCTCTTTGAATTTACCTTGCTTTAATATATTCATATCACCGGAAATTTGTGGAAACCACCTTCCACTTAGAGTTCATTTGATCATTCTTAATTATGATAAATTAGCTTAGATCTCAGCCAACCTACGATACTTTTTGGGACTCCTAAACCCGAGTTAAGTGCTCTCCTGTTTTTTCTTATAGCACCCTAAATTTTCCCTACCTTACTACTAATTAAACTATGAAAGAAATACATGTTAATTGACTCCCAAAACCAATATATAAGCTAGTTGAGGATCGTGATAAAGACTATTATATTTACCATTTAATCCATGGTACTTTACACAATGTCTAACACACAGTATATGCTAAATATATATTTGTTGAAATTGATAATCCAGTAAATGGTTGGACAAATACACTGAAATCTCAGTAAAGAAGAAGAGATATATATTTGGTAGTCATTAGTACATGGATAGTAGGGTTAAATTTAGGAGATGTTTTCTAAACATATCTGTCACCTTTCCATGAAAGTAATGATAACTTAGAATGACTACATTCCCCAGGCAGCTAGTTGTAGCTATACGATTAAGTAGATTAAGTAGTTGCATATGTTAAGTGAAGTGTCCTGCATCAGCTTCTGGAAACCTACCTTAAAAAATTATACTGAGATGTGCTCATTGCCCTTTCTCCTTTTGTGCTTCCCCCTCTGAAATGTAGATGTAGTAGTTGTGGCTGAAGCAGCCATCTCAGACAGTAAAGTAACCATAGCAATTAAAGCCATGCATTGAAGGAAACAGTAGCTCTGGGACAGAACTATTATAGACAGCCTAAGGGCTGTCTACCTATCTGAACGTTTATATGAGACAGAATTCATGTTACATTATTTATTCCAATATACGTTTGAGTCATACCTACCCTAAATGAAAAAATGATTACTAATACTAGGGAAGCATATGAGATTACTCAGTGAGATTGTCATTTAAGTTTAATTTTATTTAATACCAAAAACATCAGAGTTCTGTAAAAGTTGAAGAGAGTTATCGAATGAAATGAATGAGAGTGTTTTCAGCAAAAATACTTCCTTTTATACCCAGGTGAGAATCTTACCTTTATGTCTGTTAAGTGACTTTCCATATCCCCAACTCATTCTGTGTTTTCCTGTATCATAGCCCCAATCACACCGTTCTTTAAGTATTTGTTACTTTGTCTGTCTCTGTCACTAGACTGTGAGATCCTTAAAAATAGACATATGAATCTTTCTTTTGAAACTCGAGCACAGAATACAAGCTTCACAGAGGCTCTCAATAAAGATTTCAGAGATTAATGAACTAATAAATTATCTCTTTTTTCCAATGATAGTGTTACTCAGATTAATCCAAAGTAAAATAGAGGAGAGAGATAATTTTCCAAATAACTTTCCCTTAGATTATCACGGTAACTGAGACAAATCTGCTATGTATGGTATGAAAGAGCCAAATAATTCATTTTTTATATGACTTTACTATTTCAGTGCCAATGTTATTCTTCCCATTTGCTATTGATTTCACAGTATTGCTTTATACAATGCTTTAGCCTAGCAATTCCTTTTAGCTCATATCAATCTCACATATATATTATACTTCCACTTAGAAGTAAAAGTCACGATAATGCACTGAAATCACTTCAGTTCTTAGACAATGGATATGGAAGGGATGGGGGGCTAAAATAGCATTAATACCCTTTAACTAAAATCAATTTAGCACGTTTTAATGCTCAGAATTTTTCATTCTTATTCAAATGAAAATTTCTTAAAATGTGCTGTCTCCAATGCAGAGCAAATCATTATAGAGAAAGGTGTATGATATTTATTCATATCTACCATATATTTTGAATTTCCAGACATGTATCAGTATGAATGTATTTTTTCCTTTTCCTTTATAAATTATTTTAAAATGTTAAATCAAGTTTGAACTATAAACATCATACAAATGTCTATGTACTGCCTAATAAATTATGCTAGTTGAACTCTTTTCTTGAATTATTTTTAATAAGTAAGGAATCTAAATGGAAAATATGCTTGCACCATTCCTGTCAAAATGAGTTTGCATAAAAAGAATATGCATTAATAGTGCATAGAGAGACCTTTAGTAAATAAAGAATGTGGTTGTAGTATTTATGAAAATAATAATTTTCTAAGTTAAATTTTAGGGGTAGTTTTATGTTCTTTCATTTGGTTACATTAAATACTATCACATTAAAAATGTCAAAGTGAAAATGCTCATATTAAAATGTTACATATCATATTTTAAAGAATATACCAATCTTTCACAGTCCTTTTTCAACCCTTCCTCAATCTTCTTGAATGAATCAAATGCAGATTAAGTTTTCCATGTGATCTTCCTGGCAATTTTTCCAGGCCTTTGTGTTCACAACCCACTCCTGACATTAGCTAACTTTGTGGGGTACCATAAAGAACGAATAAACAAGATGTCAAAGCATGTAGATTTCATTCTTGGGGCAATGTTCCCAAACTTTGCAAACTTCAATTTTCTATAATGTAATACTGCTTCCAGTGAGATAATTCTGTAAAAATTGTGTTAATAAATTTGAAAAGTATATACTTAGGAATTATTGTTATATCAAGGAGACAGCTCTGAGTAGGCAATTTGGGATAAGCTTGCCTAGGCTTTCACTGGAAAATTCGATGGCAAAAGTAAACATTATTTTGGACCACAGTCAAAAACCTAGTATCCAAGTGATATCATGGAAGATGTAAGAGTATGGAACTCCAGGAATCAGTCCCTCCACCAAAACATCTATTGAGCTGGCAAGAACTATGGAACTTTGTAAGCCTACAACATCCAGGAGAATACCTGGTGAAGAAAGAGGCTGGTAACTTTCAGTGAATTTCAGTGTTTAGCATGGAAGCTATTACCCTTCAGCCTCACAGCAGGTAGTCAAGGAAAAGTTCTGGTTTCATCTTGCAGCTTGCAATAAGGACAATATCCTCCAAAAATTCTGAGACGTGTATTTTGCTCTGACCAATAGGTCACTGAGGGACTTCCACAGAGGCTGCATATTTTTTGGACCTTATTTGACTGAAGCAGTCTCCCACGTGGCAATTCTCAATGGAATTTAAGGAGATATAACTTCTTTTTTTTTCTTTCTTTCTTTTTTTTGAAAATTAGATTCAGATACTCAGAGAAACCTCTCTCAGGTCACTGATAATTATGGTGACAGAGGAAGAAAGACTTCAGTGTCTACAGATGACAAGGAATATAATCTTTGTGAAAGTAGTTTGAAAAAGTTACTAAACAAATGGACAACTGTAGCACTCAACATGAAAAAACAATAATCGCTGGGAGCCTGGGAGAATCCTGCTACTTAGAGTTCACACATTACCATATTTTAACTGTCCAGTTATCAACAAAAATCACAATGCATACAAAGAAACAGAAGAGTATGACTATTTCATAGGAAGAATATAAATGACAGGAAACATCCTTGAAGAAGCCCAGACACTGGACTTCTAGAGAAACATTTTAAATTAACTGTCTTATAAATGCTCAAAGAGCTAAAGGGTTACAGACGTTCTTTTGGTATGATAAAATATTTTTGAAACTAGATAGAAGTGGTGATGGCACAACAATGTGAATGCAAGCCTTCTGAATTGTACATTTCAAAATGGCTAATTGTATGTTATGTGAGTTTTACCTCCAAACAAACCAAAACAAACAAAACAAATAAGAGAGGCCACTACAATGGAGTCACATATTTATACTCAAAATTGAATTAAAAACAACCATATTGGAAAGTTTATATTGTAATATAGATAACAAAACGAACTGATACAAATAAAAAAATGGGTACAGAATATGGTTAGATAATTATAAAGTGAGATAATAAGAGTGGTCAATATCATATAAAAATCATGTAAACCTTATCAATTAGGTAAATTGTAAAGTCAAGTATCAAAAACTGATGATTGAATGTGTTGTAAAAGAGATGTCCTCACACAGTGCTGGTGGAAAAATATTTTGGGGAAAAATTTAGAAAGGGAATTAGGAAATATATCAAGAATTTTCAAAATATTTATACCCTTCATCTTAGTACTCTATTTCTAGGATTCTAACCTAAATAAATAATGAAAAATTTGCACACAAAGATTTGTATGCAAAGATACATATGCAGTTATTTATGAGATACTTATAAATGACTTATTAGAATAGTTAAATAAATTATGGCTAATTTTGTGATGCAATAAAAAGATATTCAAATTATGTTTTAAGAAGTTATTTATGAAAAAACTGATATTATGCTAAGTAAAATATGTCTTTACAAAATTTGATTTTAAGTGCATAAAAATATACTTATAGTATTTCAGATTTTATCTATAATCATAGGTATTTGTGCACATAGAAAAATATGGAAAATGCATAAATACCAATAGTATTTAATTCTAATTAGTGTAATGACAGAGTTATTTTTATGTTCTCAATGATCACTTTGTGTATTTTCAAAAATATTGTATAATGACTATTACTTCCATGTAGGTTTTCAAAACAAACCTACAAACAAATTTCTGGCATCCATTAATGGCAAAGTAGGTTATATCAGACTAACCCTCCTGCTGATAAACATTAAAATCTCTGGAAAAAGTTTAGAAAACAATTAATTGAAGGCATTGTAGAATGAAAAAAAGCAGGCAGACCCTGGATGAGATTTAATCCTTTAAAGCAGGACAATAAAGAGGGTAAGTCCATGGTTATATAGTTTTCCCCTGAAAACACTCCTCATTCACGTGGCCACCAGATAGAACTCAAATAGAAAACTAAAGATGTATTTCTTTAGGAGTCAAGAGATATAATTTGGGGCTCCAATAGTGGCTGGAAATTGAGAGAGAAAATATCAGAATTATAAGAACCACAGAGTAAGATCTCCAAAATGTGCACAGAAAATCCCCTAAAATTCTTCACAGACCACTAAATTATGCTTATTTTAGGTAAGAATCCAAGAAATCAAGGGAAAACCACAGGTAGAAGGCTAAAAATTCAAGCACAGCTTACTGCAGCTGCCTATTATAACAGAGAGAGGTTGGAGTTTAAGTCCCACCAAATTAGTGAGGTTTGCTAACACCAGAGAATTTCCATTTTAATCCCCAGAAGATCACATGTAATAAGAAAAGACTATGTGCATGAACTAAGGAATTTACTCTATAAATACAGGCATAACTGAAATTTGAACCAACCCACAGATTTAGAAAGCTCAGCATATACCAAGAAATGGAGATTACAATGATAATCATACATAGACACAATTTTAATTTTAAGTAGTCTATGATAATTTAAAAATGCATACTGTAACCTCAAGGGTGACAATTAAAATTAACACAGTGATATCACTGCAAGTTTGTATTTCATAATTATTTAAAAATTATCCTTCAGACTGATTTTTGACACATATCATCCTGTCAATATATGAAAAGTAAACAGTTACTAAATAAATTGGTTATGTCTATGAAAAAAATCCATGATGACAAAAAGAGCTATGGATAATAAACCTACAGAACAGAGAAATAGGCATTAAAAAAAAGACTGGAATGACACAAATGAACACAGAGAAATAGAAAGAACAGAGGGGACAAAAAGATTCTAACTCAGACATACCCCCCCCACAAATGCTATAAATGTAAATGGATTAAACACTCAACATTTAAAGGCAGATACTTTCAAGCTAGGGAAAAATAAAAGGCAGATAAATGATGGAAAGTCAAAGGATATTAAAAGATTCAAACATTAAGCACAAGCAAGCTGGTGTAGCTATAACAATGTCAAGTAATATAGGTTTCAAGAAAAGAAGTATTGCCAGTAGTTGTGAGACATTTTATAATGATGAAAGAACATATTAATAAAGAAAATTCAACAGTCTTATTAAATGTGTAGCAACTATAATTGAAATTCAAGATACATGGAACAAAAATTTTCAGAAATACAAATATATATAGAAAAATCCACATTCATAGTTGCAAATGTTAACATATCTTTTAGTAGGTGATAGACAAATAAGCCAAAATGCAGATTTGAATGACACTATTATCCAATGAGATCTAATAGAAGTTAACAGAACACTACACCTCTTAACAAGACAATGTACATATAACATTCATATAAATCTTATTTTAAGCCATGAAACAATTTGCAAAATACTTTAACAGTTTGAAACTTTACTGAATATGTTCTCTAACCACAAGAGAACTAAAGTAGAAATAAATACCATTAGCATAGATAGAAAAGCCCTAAATACTTAGAAAGTAAGCAACCCAATTCTAAATAATTCAAGTATCAAATATAAATCACAAAGAAACTGATATTTGTGTATGTGCATATGTGTGTATAATTCATAGTAACAGTAATTTAAAAATCTATCAGTATTTGTGGAATTTAGTGAAATAGCACTTAAGAGTAAATCTATACATTTAAATGCTTATTTTAGAAAAGAAGACAGGCTTAAAGTCAATAATCTAAGAATATATAAATGAGTGGAAAGCCATAACATGATTATGGATTGGGAAACTCAATATTTAGAGAGCCATTATGTTCAAATTAATCTATAAATTCAATTTAGTGCCAATAAATATCCAGTACACCTTTTGCTAGAAATTGACAAACTGATTCTAATATTCATATAGAATTTCAACACATCTAGAATAACCAAAGCAATCTTGAAAAAGAACTCTATCCAAATTAAAGTCACTATAAAGCTACACTAATCAACACAGGGTGATGTTTTCACAAGAATGAGCATATAGACAAATGGAAAGAAAGAGACAGTCTAGAAATAGATTCAGAGTTATACATCTAATAGATTTTATAAGGTATGAAGTCATGTAATGGGGAAACTTAAAAAAGGGGATATATAAATGATCCATGACACAAGAGAAGATGCTTAAAATCATCAAAATCATTAACAGTGTCAAAAGTTAAAAAAAAGTAAAGCCAATGATCCACTTAAGTAGTAATTAGTAAAAGTTGATTGTGCACACACAGAAAGTTTACAAACCAGGAACACTCAACCAAAGTATGGAATAAGGCACAGAGATATATTTCTACAAAGCTGATCATATGTGTGAAGGCAGTGAGTGTTCATTCTTTACATTGATTGATTATAATATTCAGCAGAAGACCTCACTGGGGCTTCTTAAGAGATTATCTTTGAATAGTAAAGTCTAGTTTTAAAAACAGGTCATTTATCTCCTTAGGTAGGTTTATTCCTAGGTATTTTATTCTTTTTGATGTGATGGTAAATGGGATTGTTCTTTAATTTCTCTTTCTGATCTTTCATTGTTAGTATATAGGAATACAAGAGATTTCTGTGTATACATTTTGTATCCTGAAACTTTACCAAATTCATTGATGAGCTCTAGTAGTTTTCTGGTAGCATCTGTAGGATTTTCTATGTTTAGTATCATGTCATCTGCAAACAGTGACAGTTTTATTTCTTCTTTTCCTACTTGAAATCATTTTATTTCTTTTTCTTCTCTGATTGCTGTGTCTAAGACTTCCAAAACTATGTTGAATAAAAGTGGTGAGAGTGGACTCCTTTCTCTTGTTCCTGATTTAGAGGAAATGCTTTCAGCTTCTCACCACTGTTGAGTATGATGTTAACTGTAGGTTTGTCATATATGGCCTTTATTATGTTGAGGTAGGTTCCCTCTATGCCCACTTTCTGGAGAGATTTTATTGCAAATGGGTGTTGAAATTTGTCACAGGTTTTTTCTGCATCTATTGAAATTATCATATGGTTTTTATTCTTCAATTAATTGATGTGGTGTATCACACTGGTTGACTTGCTGATACTGAAAAATTCTTGCATCCCTGGGGTATGAGGATTTTAGTGTCTATGTTCATCAGTGATATTGGCCTGTAATTTTATTTTATTTTATTTTATTGTGGTACCTTTGTCTTGTATGGTTTCAGGATGATGATGGCCTCATAGAGTGAGTTAGGGAGTGTTCCTTCCTCTGCAATATTTTGCAAGAGTTTCAGAAGGATAGATGTTAATTCCTCTCTAAATGTTTGATAGAATTTGCCTGTGAAGCTATCTGGTCCTTGACTTCTGTTTGTTGGGAGTTTTTAATAACAGTTTCAATTTAGTACTTGTGATTGTTCTGTTCATATTTTCTATTTCTTCCTGGTTCAGTCTTGAGAGATTGTACCTTTCTAAGAATTTGTCCATTTCTTCCAGATTGTCCATTTTATTAGCATATAGTCTCTTATGATCCTTTGTATTTCTGTGGTGTCCACTGTAACTTCTCCTTTTTCATTTCTAACTTTATTGATTGAGCCCTCTCTCTTTTTTCTTGGTGAGCCTGGCTAAAGATTTATCAATTTTGTTTATATTTTTCTAAGAAAAGGCTTTTAGTTTCATGATATTTTCTACTGTTTTCTTCATTTCTATTTTATTTATTTCTGCTCTGATCAGATGAATGGATAAAGAAGATGTGGTACATATATGCAATGGAATATTACTCACCCGTTAAAAATAATGAAATAATGACATTTGCAGAAACATGGATGGACCTGGATATTTATCATACTAAGTGAAGTAAGTCAGACAGAGAAAGACAAATATGATATTGCTTATATATGGAATCTAAAAAAACAAAAAAGATATATGCAAAGGAACTTATTTACAAGACAGAAACAGACTCATGACTTAGAGAATGAACTTATGGTTGCCAAGGGGGGAAGGGTGGGGGGAAGTGTTTATTGGTAGTTTGGGTTGACATGTACACACTACTATATTTAAAATAGAAAACAAGGACCTACTGTTTAGCACAGGACACTCTGTTCAATATTCTGTAATAACCTAAAGGGAAAAAGAATTTGAAAAAAGAATAGATACATGTATATGTATAACTGAATCATTTTGCTCTACATCTGAAGCTATCACAACATTGTTAATCAACTATGCTCCAATATAAAATAAAAATAAAAAATGAATAAATTAAAAAAATAAATAAATGATTAAAGAAATAAAAACAAAGCTATCTGTCCCCATATGTAAAACAGATCAGTGTTTGCCAGGGGCAGTGATGGGAAGAACTGACTGCAACGGAGCACAACAAACATTTTTGGTTTATCAAAATGTTCTGTATCTTGATTGTGGTGGTGCTTGCATAACTGTGTGCATTTTTCAAAATTCATAGAACAGTACACCTAAAAATTGAGAAAAATATATGCATCTAATCTTAAAAAAATCAAAGCTTGATTAAACCAGGTGCTCTACATTCTGGTAAAAGCCTTCCCAAGAGATTACACATAAAATGTCATATGTTTGTTTACTTTTGCCATCCCTTCTCAGTTTGAATAACTATTATGCTCTGTATACAGAGTTGGATTGGGAGACAGGAAGGGGCCTAGTATCTCTCATTTTTAAAAGTAGGTAAGCACATAGTAAATAAATAAGTAAATGAATAAGGAAAGAAGGAAGGAAATAAGTAAGTAAGGAAGTATCTTCTCTTAATATCACACTGAGTGTTCCCTATTTCTTTCTCACACCAGCAGAAAAGTGCATTGAGAAGGAAATCTAGGAAACTACTGCCTCCCTTTTCTTCCTTCCCACTCACTGTTTATCCCAACAAATATGGCTTTTTCTACATGCCATTTTAATTCCACTGTGGTCAGATAATATTCTTTTTTTATTTATTATTTTAATTATGTTCAATCTGTTGAGGTTTGTTTTATTGTCTAGGGTTTGTGTGTATGTGTGTTTCATGTGCTCTACAAAATAAAAGAATGTGTATTCTTTTATAGGTGGGTGAAGTAGTCTCTCTAATTGTCAATTAGATAAATTTTGTTGAAAGTGTTCTTCAGGTCTTGGATATCTTTACTCATTTTCTGATTATTTGTTTTGTTTATTACTGAGAGAGACAGTTGAAGTCTCCAACTATATTTGTGGGTTTATCTACTTCACCTTTCAGTATTGTCAGTGTTTTCTTCATGTATTTTGGAGCTTTGTTGTTTGGTGTACACACATTTAGAATTGTTATATCATCTTTGTTCTTGGTTATATTCTTTTTACTGAAATATACATTACCTTATATTAATGCAACTACTCCAGCTTTCTCTTGGTGTTGGTGTGTGTAGTTTTCTACCATTTTATTTAAATTTTTTATTTAAAGTGAATTTCTTATAGACATCAGGTGGTTGGGTGTTGTTTTCTAAAACACAATCTGACAATTTCTGTCTTTCAATTTTTTTAGATCATTTAGATTAATTTAGTTTTTGATATGATTTGATATAGTGCTACCATTTTAACTTTTCTGTTTGTCCACTCTGTTTTGTATTTCCTTTGGTCCTGCATTTGTGGCTTGTTTTTGATTATATGAATATTTTTTTAGGTACTGAATTTTATTTACCCATTGGATTTTTGGCTATAAGTACTCATTATTTTTGGAGGTATTTTTAAGGATTACAATATGCATATCTAACATTTCATAACCTACTTAAATACTGTAATTCACATAAAATACAGAAGACTTGCAATCATATAGGTAGTTCCCTTATCCTTCCTCATTGAACTTTATGATGTTGTGATAATTTATATTACATATCCTCAAAACCCCAATAAATAATGTTATAACTTTAATATTCAGAGTCATATTTATTTTAAAGTATTTAAAAAGATTATTTTGTATGTACCCAGAGACTTACTGTTTCTGTTGCTCTTCCATCACTCTCAGATTTCCAAATTACCCTCTGGTATTTTTCCCTTCATCCTAAAGTACTTTCTTTAGTGTTTCTTTTAGAACAATCTCAGTGGAAGAAAATTTTCTTAGTTTTCCTTTATTCTAGACTTTATTAAGCCTTAATTTCTGGTCTTCATCATTTTTTACGAGAAATAGCTCTGATATAAGCCAAGAAAATGTGTGTAGATTTATATACAGAATTAAAAGATCTTTTTCAGCTCTCTTTCTCTTAGAGTTTCCCCCACGTTCCTTGCCCTGAAGGGACTGTCTTTTCACTCTCTCTGGCTAGAAAATTGGTTCTACATTAGAGTGTTAGCCACTCACACTACTGCTTCACCAAGAAGCAACATGACTGGGGCCTGGCCTTGGGTCAAAGCCACAAGAGAAAAAGAAGGGTAGGGACAACCAAAGGAATTTTGATTCTATGGTAGTTGTTTCTCCAAGTTTTGACAACCCTTCATGATTCATCTGTTTTTGATTACTTTTAATAGTCCTCAAGTAATAGTTTTTTAATATTTTTATTGAGATAAAGAACATATAATGTAAAATTTACCATCTTAATTTTTAAGTGTACGATTCAGTGGTATTAAATATATTAAAAATATTGTGCAACCGTCACCACCATATATCTCTGGAATTTTTCAGTTTGTAAAACTAAAACTCTATACCCATTAAATTATAACTTTCTATTTCCACCAATACCCAGCCAAGGGCAACCATAGTTCCTCTTTCTGTCTCTATGATTTTGACTACTCTAAGTACTTCAAATAAGTAAAATAATAAATTATCTGTATTTTTGTGACTAAATTATTTCACTTAGCATAATATTCTCAGTGTTCATCCATGTTGTAGCATATGTCAGAATTTCCTTCCTTTTTAGGACAGAATAATATTCCATTGCACATATGTACCATATTCTACTTATCCATTTATCTGTTGATAGACTATTTTGTTGCTTTCACATTTCAGCTATTTTGAATAATGTTACTATGATGATGAGTGTACAAACATCTCTTCAAGACCTGCTTTCAATATGTTTGGGTGTATAACCAGAAGAGGAATTGATGGATCATATGATAATTCTATAATTTTTTTAAGGAACTGCCATATTATTTTCCATAGCAGCTGCACAACTTTACATTCCCATCAACAATGCACAAATATTCCACAAGGAGGTGGCTACAGATAGACAAAAGTAAAGAAGTGTGTGTTCCCATGGAGGATTCCCATCTTTACTAACACTTGTTATTTTAGATTTGTCTTTGTTTTGTTTTTTGTTATGCTAGCCATCTCAGTGAGTGTGAGGTGATATCTCATAATTTTGATTTGCATTTTCCTAGGGATTAATGATGTTGAGTATCATTTCAGATCCTTATCGACCATTTGCTTATCATCTTTGGAAAAATGTTTATTCCAGTCCTTTGTCCATTTTTAAACTGAGCTGTTTGTTTTCTTGTTGTTTAGTTTGAGTTCATTATATATTCTAGATATTAATCCTTTACCAGATATACAATTTGCAAATATTTTCTATCATCCTGTGGACTGTATTTTTATGGTCAGTAGTAACTTTTGATGAACAAATTATAAACAAAATTTTCATGAAGTCTGATTTGTCCATTTTTTCTTTTGTTACCTGTGCCTTTAGTGATATATCCAAGAAATTATTGCCAAATGTAATGTTGTGAAGCTTTTCCTCTATGTTTTCTTCTAAGAGTTTTGCTGTTTTAGCTTTTATATTTAGGTCTTTGGTCCAGTTTGAGTTAACTTTTATATACTGTTCAAGGTAAGAGTCCAAATTCATTCTTTTGCATGTGGATATAGTGCTTTCCCAGCAACATTTATTGAATATATTGTCCTTTCCCCTTTAAATGGTATTGGCACCCTTGTTGAAAATCATTTAAACATATATGTAAAGGTTTATTTCTCATTTTTCTATTCTAATGGTCTATATGTCTATCTTTATACCAGTACCACATTCTTGATTAATTTTGTAACAAGTTTCAAAATCAGGAAATGTGAGTCCTCCTGCTTTGTTTTCTAAGATTGTTTTGGCTAGTCAGCATGCCTTGAGAGTCCATATAAATTTTTGAATAGGATCTTCTATTTCTACAAAACGTCACTGGAATTTTGATAGATTACATTGAATCTGTGGATCACTTCACATAGTATTGGCATGTTAACAGCATTAAGTCTTCCTATACATGAACGTGTGAAGTTTTATTTATTTATGTCTCCTTTAACTTCTTTAAGCAATGTTTTGTATCATGGTACAAGACTTACACCTAAGTATTTATTCTTCCTAAATATTTATTCTTTTGGATGCTATTATATTTCAAATTGTTTTCTTAATTTCCTTTTCAGATTGTTTTAGTGTACAGAAATGCAACTGCCTTTGTCTTTTGACTTTGTATCCTTCTACTTTACTAGTTCTAACTTTTATTAGTTCTAACCAAATAAAGGGACAAAAAACCATGATCATCTCATTTGATGGAGAAAAAGTATTTGACGAAATTGATTAGCCTAATTTATTTGTTCTAACCATTTTTGTGTGTGTGCACTCTTCAGAGTTTATACATATAAAATTGTATAAATTGTAAACAGAGACAATTTTACTTCCCTTCTAATCTGGATGATTTTATTTATTGCCTTGCCTAATTTCTCTGGTTAGAACTTCCAGTACTGTGTTGAATAAAATTGATGAAAGTAGGCATCCTTACCTTTTTCCTGATCTTAAAGGAAAACCTTTCAGTTTTCCACCATTGAGTATAGTTCACTGTGGATATTTCATATATGGCCTTCATTATGTTGAGGTAGTTTCCTTCTATTCCTATTTTAAGTGTTTTTATCATAAAAATGTGTTGAAATTTGTCAAATGTTTTTTCTCCATCAAATAATATGATTATGTGTTTTTTCCTTTCATTTGGTAAATGTAGTGTATTACACTGATTGATTTTTGCATGTTGAACAACTGTTACTTTCCAGGAATAGTTTGTACTTGGTCTTGTTATCTAATTCCTTTAATATGCTGCTGAATTTGTGTTTTTAGGGAGTATTTTATTAAGGAATTTTGTATCAATGATTATCAGGGATATTGGCCTATATTATTCGCTTTTTTCAGTGTTTTGGTCTGGATTTGTTATCAGAATAATGCTGGCCTCATAGAATAAGTTTGAAAGTGTTTCCTCCTCTCCAATATTTTGGAAAAGTTTGAGAGGGATTGGTGGTAATTCTTCTTTATATGTTTGGTAAAATTCACCAGTGAAACCATCAGGCCCAGGGTTTTTCTTTTTGGGAGATTTTTGATTATTGATTCAATCTTCTTATTGTTATAGGTCTATTCAGATTTTCAATTTCTTCATGATTTAATTTTTTTGTGTTGGTGTTGTTACAAATTTCTCTATTTTATGTAGGTTGTCTAATGTTTGTGTACAATTAATCACAGTACACTCTTGTAATCATTTTTTATTTCTACATAATCAGTAGTAACAGCCCACCTCCACTTCTAATTTTAGTAATTTGAATCTTTTCTTTTTGCTTTGTTCTCACTAACTAAATATTTGTAAATATGTTGATTTTTTCAAAGAATCAACTATTGGTTTTATTGATTTTCTACTGTTTTTTATTCTCTATTTCATTTATTTCTGCTCTAATTTTTATTATTCCTTCCTTCTGCTACTTTTGGATTTAGTTTATACTTCTTTTGCTATTTCCTTAAATTGTAAAGTTAGGTTGTTATTTGATATCTTTTTTCTTTTTTAATGTAAGCATTTATAACTATAAATTTTCCCCTTATACTTGTTCACCATGCTTCCTATGTTTTGGTATGCTGTGTTTTCATTTTCACTAATCTCCTTGTAGATAGCATAAAATTGGATCAGGTTTTCATCCATTTTGCAATTCTCTGTCTTTCATTGGAGAGTTTAATCTTTTAACATTTAAAGTGATCACCAGTAAGGAGCAACTTACTTCTGTCATCTTGCTATTTATTTTTTGTATGCCTTATACATTTTGTTCCCCATTTCCTGCATTATTGACTTTTTTGAGTTTAATTAATTTTTTTGTAGGAAAATGTTTAAATTCCTTTATTTCCTTTTGTATATATTGTATAGCTATTTGGGGGTTTCCATTGAGACTATATCTAACATCCTAAATTTATAACACATTAATTTGAATTATTACTATCTTAACTTCAATAACATACAAAACCTTTACAGCTCTGCCCACACTCCTTTTGGTTTTTGATGTCACAATATTATGTCTTTATACATTGTGTGTCCCAAAACATAAACTTATAATTCTTTTAAACATTAACCTCTTAAATTATGCAGAAAGCAAAATATGGATTACTAGCATTTAGATAATTTTTAAAAAATTGTATTAGTCTCAGAAATCACATTCAAAACATAATGGAGTTAAAAACCATTATTACAATATTACTAGCTTTATGTATTTTATGAATTTAAAGTACTGTCCATGTTTTTAAAATTATCAAGTTTTTTATTTATTCACATGACTTCAAGTTATTGTCTAGTGTTATTTTATATCATCCTGAAGGACTCTCGTGAACATTTTTATAGGTCAGGTCTGGTGGTAAGAAACCTTCAACTTTTATTTAACGGGATAATCATATATTCTCCCTCACTCTTAAAGAACATTTTTGGTGGATATATAATTCTGGGTTAACTCTTTTTTTTTTTTTTTTTAGCTCTTTGAATATACTGGTCCACTGCTCTCTAGCCTCCAATTTTTTTGATGGAAAATCTGCTAATAATCTTTTGAGGATTCCTTGTATGTAACAAGTCACTTCTCTCTGGCTGATTACAAGATTCTTTCTTTTTCTTTCAGTTTCTAAACGTTGATTAAAATGTCTAGGCCTGGGCCTTTTGGGGTTAATCTTATTTGGAGTTTGTTGAACTTCTTTGGTGTTTTTATTTATGTCTTTGATTAAATCTGGGAAGTTTAGAGCCATTATTTTTTCTCTCTCCCTTTACTTTCTGGAACTTCCACAGTGAATATCTGGATCTCTTTTATTGTGTCCCATGAGTTCTTCAGGCTCTGATTACTTTTTTCAGTCATTTTTTCTTTATGTTCTTTATAATGAATAATTATTGTCCTATCTTCAAGTTCACTGATTATTTCTTCTGCATGGATAAATCTGTATCCAAGTCCCTCCAGTAAAATTTTCATTTCAGAAATTGTGTTTTTCAGGTCCAGAATTTCTTTAAAAAAATATTGTCTATCTTTATTGATATTTCCATTTTGCTTATTAATCATTCTCTAACTTTTCTCACATCTTCTTTTAGTTCTTTAAACATCATTAAGACAGTTGCTTTAAAGTTTTTGTGTCATAGATCTGCCAACAGGCCTTTTTCAGATTCTGCCAGTGTGATTGTTGTCTAGGTGAGGAGACAGATTCCAATGCTTCCTACAACACCATGTTCCCAGAATCTTCTCTGTTGGGTAATTGCTTTTTGTATTCTTTTCAGAATTTTCTCTTCTAATCAGCAGGAGAGATAGGCTATAGTTGACTTATTTAATTTTAGCTAGAATCATTTAAATGTTGGCTTAAAATGCATGCATGGGGCTTCCCTGGTGGCGCAGTGGTTGAGAGTCCGCCTGCCAATGCAGGGGACACGGGTTCGTGCCCCAGTCCGGGAGGATACCACATGCCGCAGAGCTGCTGGGCCCGTGAGCCATGGCCGCTGAGCCTGTGCGTCTGGAGCCTGTGCTCTGCAGCGGGAGAGGCCACAGCAGTGAGAGGCCCACCTACAGAAAAAAAAATTGCATGCATGTGTAACTTTGATTGTAATAAACACAAATAGTTAATCTAATTTGATTTTATGCCAAACCATTTTCAAAAATAGAAATTTAATATCACTATACAAATAAATATAAATTATATTGTTTATCCCATCATTACTATTATCAAATGTATTATGTACAGGAAATAAAAAAAGATGTGTATTTGTCTTATGCATTAGATTTATTTATAAATTTTCTAGACATAAATAAGTTATCCTTCAAAACAAGTTTTCTCAAGACATGCAGATGGCCAAAAAGCACATGAAGACATGCTCAACATCACTAATTATCAGAGAAATGCAAATCAAAACTACAATAAGGTATCACCTCACACTGGTTAGAATGACGATCATCAAAAAGTTCACAAACAATAAGGGATGGAGAGGGTGTAGAGAAAAGGGAACCCTTATACACTGTTGGTGGGAATGTAAATTGGTACAACCACTATGGAGAACAGTATGGAGGTTCCTTAAAAATCTAAAAATAGAACTACCATATGATCCAGCAAGTCCACTTCTGGGCACATATCTGGAGAAAAACATAATTCAAAAAGATACATGCAGGCTTTCCTGGTGGCACAGTGGTTGAGAGTCCGCCTGCCAATGAAGGGGACACAGGTTTGTGTCCCAGTCCGGGAGGATCCCACATCCCATGGCGTGGATGGGCCCGTGAGCCATGGCCACTGGTCCTGCATATCTGGAGGCTGTGCTCTGCAATGGGACAGGCTACAACAGTAAGAGGCCTGCATACTGCAAAAAAAAAAAAAAAAAAAAAAAAAAAAAAGTACATGCATCCCAATGTTCATTGCAGCAGTATTTACAATAGCCAAGACATGAAAGCAATCTAAATGTCCATTGACAGAAGAATAGATAAAGAAGATGTGGTACATATATACAATGGAATATTACTCAGCCATAAAAAGGAATGAATAATGCCATTTGCAGCAACATGGATGGACCTAGAGATTATCATACTAAGTGAAGTAAGTCAGACAGAGAAAGACAAATATCATATGATATCACTCATATGGGGAATATAATTTTAAAAATAATACAAGTGAACTTATTTACAAAACAGAAACAGACTTACAGATATCAAAAAACAAACTTGTGGGCTTCCCTGGTGGCACAGAGGTTAAGAATTTGCCTGCCAATGTAGGAGACACGGGTTTGAGCCCTGGTCTGGGAAGATCCCACATGCCGTGGAGCAACTAAGTGCCTGCACCACAACTACTGAGTCTGTGCTCTAGAGCCGAGAAGCCACACCTACTGAGCCTGTGTGCCACAACTACTGAAGCCCGTGCACCTAGAGCCCATGTACCCATACTCTGCAACAAGAGAAGCCACAGCAATGATAAGCCAGTGCACCACAACAAAGAGAAACCCCCGCTTGCCACAACTACAGAAGGCCTGCACACAGCAACAAAGACCTGACACAGCCAAAAATAAATAAAAATAAAAATAAATAAATTAAATAAAAAAACCTGTAGTTACCAAAGGAGAAACATGGGGGAGGAGGGATAAATCAGGAGCTTGTAATGAACATAACATACTACTATACATAAGATAGATAGCCAACAAGGACCTACTGTATAGCACAGAGGACTCAACCCAGTATTCTGTGATAACTTATATGAGAAAAAAAATCTAAAAAAGAATAAATATATGTAATGTATAACTGAATCAATTTGCTGTACACCTGAAACTAACACATTGTAAATTAACTATACTCCAATATAATTTTTTTTAAAAACTTGAAAAAAAAACAGGTTTTTTCAGTGTGTTCTATACATTTCAGTAATTATTATTTTGAATTTTAGAAATCCTGGATCAAACAAAATTAAACATAATGTCTGGAGCTTCCAGTGAATAGTCAGGAGGGCAATATATTTTACCATGCAATCTTTCCAAATAGCATCTCAATAGTTTAGAGTATACAAAACCATTTTAAAGTATCTCTTAATTATCCATCTGTATTAATATTATCTAATAGTCAATAAAAAATTATTTCATGGAATTACTTAGGAAATTACTTGGCTGAGAGGATTGAAGGTAGCATTGTTAAAATGGAAATAATTCTAACTTGGTATTAAATTAGAATTGGATCTAGCAGGAGATATTCATTTTAGTCTGAAGGGCTACAAGAAAAATGAAAAGTTTTACTAAATTTACATCAAAATAATTCTGCATTCAAAGAGTAATAAGCAGTCATGTACAGGAAGGGAAATATCCATATTGGTTTGACGGTTCAGATTTTTGCTTTATGAAATGAATTAGTGTAGTGGTTGGCAAAAAATAATAATAATTGCAGTAAAACTACTACATTTAAATAAATAATTGTTTATATACCAGATGAAAAGTGACTACAATATGGATATTTCTTTTAATATTTTTCTGATGCACTTTGATTTTATACAGCTTTACTCTACTAGTTATGGTGAAATTAGAGCACTCACTATTATCAAGCTGCATACTTGCCACCCTTATTTTCATGTTTAGCAAACATTTGCATACCTACTCTAAATAGAGGTAATCAATGACAAGCATTGTAGATAGCAGAATAGATTACAGATGTTTTGGGGATTTGATTCTAAATTCTTCTGATTTAAACTTACAAAACCAGACTAAAATTTACTTCTATGCACTTTGATATTTAATTATCTAGAAGCATAGAAACATTGTCATCCAGAAAGTGTTTTATTGTAAAAATTCATATAAGTAATGTATGATTTTAAATTACAAAGCTCTCTTCTAATCTTGTTTTTATAATGAAATTTATTTAAGTCTAATATAAGCATAATGTAGTGTGTCTTCTGTATCACAAAATGAATGCAGAGAATAAATGTATTATTTCTTCTTCAGCAGATCTCTTTTAAATCTCAGAGCTATGGAGTAATTTTTTCCTCTGACCATACTGATGAGGATTCCAAACTAATTTTTAGTAAAATGAGAAGTCTTTAAAAATATGGTTTTATCATATTCTACAGCCTCCTTAAATCCCAAGGGTGTTCCTTTTAAATCCCAGCCTTAATTTTAATATGGTATTGTTTGTTCTACATTATCAAATATGAGATAATGTATATGCACATTGAAACTCTCTGAAGAAAATATTTTGTAAATATTCTTTATTTGATAAATTATTTTAAACCAGTATCCCCAGTTTTTACATTATTTTATAAATTGACTTTAATAGATGGAACAGGTATATAATTCCATTAGTAAAAATTCCTTTTATTTGATTAAACTTCATTGTGTTTGCAATAGAATATATTGTGTAGAACTAGTCCTTTCCAGTGATCTAGAAACTGGGTTGTTTAAAAATAATCCATATGGAAATATAAGTATCTGTGGAGGAGGTAAACAGTTGCATATGTTTTAGAGAAATGATGCAGGAAAATCAGTTGCAAATCCAAAATAAAAACGAAGTTATGTCTCCCAAAATGCTTTCCATATTTATTTAGCATTTTAATTTATTTACGTTTATTTAGGCATTGTCATTTCTTAATTTTTTTTTAACAAAATGAACATTTTTTTGTTTAGTTTCGCTGTTATGCTTTGTTTCTCTTTATTACAAGGGATCCCATAATAGGTGATTTCCACTTAATTAGGAAATGAAGACATGAAGTTTCAGACTTGCACTCTGAAAATTCTGTCAGGAATCAGAGGGGAATTGAAGTGCATTTGATCCCTTTGCTGGGTGCAGAGGCTTCTCTACTTTGCCTGAGTCTTTAGGAATACATAGGCCTACAACCAGACATACCTCATGAGCATATTCAAACTGATACAAGACCAAACTTCATAGGTATTACAGAAGTAAATTTGTATATGCATTGTTCTTAGCTTCCCACACTTTGGAATTGTTCAATAGAAATACATTTTAAAAGCAGAAAGTAGAATCATTGTATAAACAGTTATTATTTAAGATTGACTAATTACCATATAATTTTCTTCTAACAAAAGACTTTTTTTTTTTTTTTTTTTTGCAGCACGCGGGCCTCTCACTGCTGTGGCTCTCCCGTTGTGGAGCACAGGCTCCGGACGCGCAGGCTCGGCGGCCATGGCTCACGGGCCCAGCCGCTCCGCGGCATGTGGGATCCTCCCGGACCGGGGCACGAACCCGTGTCCCCTGCATCGGCAGATGGACTCTCAACCACTGCGCCACCAGGGAAGGCCCACAAAAGACTTTTTGAAGAAAAAAAGAATTTAATCTTTTTAAGAATCTTTTGATTCTTAAAAAAAGTATTAGGTATTTATTAAATAGATATGTTATAAAAGCAACTGATAACTTATGAAAAATATGCAATTAATTTTAAAACTATCATATATATGAATTTATTGCATGGTGAATGTGATCCTAAAATGTACAGTTTGATAAGTTTTGAAAAATGTATCCAGTTGTAAGTTCATATTACATTAAAATATAAAATATTTTTATCACCCACAAAAGTTACCTTGTGACTCTTTGTACAGTCAGTCCATTCTCCATCTCCACAGTCCCTAGTAACCATTTGTTTTCTGCCAATAGTTTTTTTTTCTTTTTTTCTTTTTTCCTATTCTATAGAGGCATCTAAATAGAATTATACAATGTGTAGCCTTAACATAATGTTTTTGAGATATATAGATATGTAATATTTTGTTTCTCAAATATCCAATTGATATTCATTTGAATTGCTTCCGTTTTGGCTATAATGAATAAAGCTGCTGTGAGCCTTAGTACAGAGGTCTTTTTGTAGGCATATGTTTTCATTTTTTTGAATAAATAACAGAAGTGGACATGCTGGATTGAATGGTAAGTGATACATTTAACTTCATAAGAAACTTCCATAATATTTTCCAAAGTTGCTATGCCATTTTGCATTGCTACTAGAAATGGATGGCAGTTTCAATTATTGCACATCCTCAACAGCATTTGGTATCGTCAGTCTTTTTAATTTTAAATCATTCTAAAAGGGATTTAGTGATATTGCATTGTTTCGTTAATTTGCATTTCCTTAATGATTAATGGTATTAAGCATCTTTTCACATTGTTATTCATTAGCTCTATATCTTATTTGGAGAAGTTTTTGTTCAATTATTTTTGCCTATTGTTACTGAGTGACTTGACTTCTTATTGTCTTGTTATAATTCTTCATATAATCTGGAACCAAGGTCTTCATCAGAAAAGTGTTCTGTAAACTAAAGTGCATGGCTTACCTTATTTGTTAGCAATATATCTCAAACAGCAGAGGTTTTAATTGTGACCAAGCCCATCCAACCTATAATTTTTTTTCTAATGCAGTATATGCCTTTGTGTCTTAACTGATAGATTATTGTTTATCCTAAGTTCCCAAACATTTAATTTAAGGCTTATTTTTGACATTGTGTAGTTTTAGCTCTTCCATTCAGAACTATAATCCCTTTTCAGTTAATTATTGTTCTACATATTATTTAAGGTAAGGGTTGAGATTCATTATTTTCTTTTGTCAGTTTATGTGCAATTTTTCCATCATATGATGAAAAGACTTTCCTCATCAAATTACATGACCACTTTTATTGAAAATAAATTAACCATATTATGTGTGTGTCTAGTTATGAGCTTTCTATTCTGTTGCTTTGTTATATTTTTGCAACTATAAATCAAAACCATGCAGCCTTGACCTCTATACATTTACAATAGTTCCAAAATCATGAGTTCTCTCTTCATTCTTTGTATGTATCATCTTAAATAGGAGAACAATATACTTAAAATATTATAAATCGATGACAGCTCTAAAAAGAAAAAGAAAAAACAGAGAGAGTACCATCAGCTGTATAAAACCATTGAAGGAATAATTAAGAATATAATAAACATAATATTAATAGATTTTTAAGAAATCTTATTATTCATTGTTCTCCAGAGAAACAGAATCAATAGAATATATATATATATATATAGGAAAAGATAGATATTTATATATAAAATATATATACACATATATAGAGAGATCTAAATATGACATATATAGATATATATTTGTATATTTATAGATTTATATATAACACATTAACTTACATATAATTAAATAGATTACAATTATAATATATATTGTACATAATAAATCTCTCTATATATAATGAGGTTCATTGTAAGGAACTGGCTTACATGATTATGGAATCTAAGTAGTCCAATCTGTCATCTGCAAGCTGGAGACCCAGGAAAGTCAGTGGTGTAGTTAGAAGGTCTGAGAACTGAAGAGTCAATGGTATAAATTCCAGCCCGAATTTGAAGGCCTGAGAACCAGGAATGCCAAGGGCGGGTGAAGATTGATGTTCCAGCTCAACAGTCAGGCAGAGAACAAATTCAACTTTCCTCAGCCTTTTTGTTATATTCTAGTCCTCAACAGAATAAGAATGCTCAGCCACATTTTGGAGGGCAACTGCTTTGTTCAGTCCACCAATTCATATGCTAATCTCTTCTGGAAATGCCCTCACAGATCCACAGGAGTAATGTTTAGATAGATAGATATACCTGGGCATCTCACGGTCTGGCCAATTGACACATATATTTAACTATCACAGAAGAATGAAATAAGTCACAACATACAAATATGGAAGAAAAAAAAAACTATTGCCAAGATTTAAAAATATATATTAGTGATACACCATGATAACAATCAACAAATACTAAGATTAAGTCTCTGAGGCCCTTATCAAGGTGGTTCATTAAACACTACATTCAAAACACAGAGGGAAATCATTTCCCATACTAGATCTTCAGTATCAACATACATATACATTCTCACCACAATGTAATGTAGTATAATTTTGGCTACAATTAGAAAAGAACCTAAAGACAGTGGCTTTACCATTATAAAATTTAATTTTTCTATATAACAAAGTATCAGAAGGAAGGAGTTTCCAGTGGTTCATTGATAATATGAAGTATACTCATATCTATGACATAATTGGACACAGGGTGAAATTGAGCTTCAATGCAGGAACATGAAGGCATCTTCTGACCCATAGGTAGCTCTGGAAATGGAATAGCCTTTTCAGAGTTCCCAAGTTGGGGTGAAGACTCTGGATTTTCATACATTAGAGCTGATTAAGCATGAAGTGAAGGCTCTGCTGGAAAGAGGCCTGACTTTTGGTGAGTCTTCTGTCTTGAGCCAAAGCAATCCTCAAGGAGAGGTGAGGTGTTGATCCTCAACCTCACTAAACAAGATTTTTTGAAAAAAATAAATTAAAAATTTAAGAAAATATTTATTTATAAAGTATTTTAATATATCTTATTTGCTTAAGTTTCATTTTTAATTTACCCTCATTTTCTCAACTGATATTTCCAGAATTCTCTTCTCCACTAAAATAGAAATTTGGAATCTTCTGCTTCCCTTATCCCATGATCACATCCTTTCAATTTTACTTTTTATGTGTATTTTTAATTCATTCTTCCTTTTATTCTTATTACTATTGTCCTAGTCAGGCTGTACTCATTACAACTCTATATCACTGTAATAGTCTCATAACTGGTCTCCTTAGCTATAGTCTAGCTCTTGTTTTCCTCAAATCCATTCTGTAAATATGTATTAAAACCATCCATGCTAGTTTGACCATATCAATTTTAGGATTAAATTTCTTCATTGGAATGATGTTTCCTATGAGATGATGTATAAATTCTTTAGCATAACAGGTCAAAGTTTCATTTCCTGGCCTCTGTGTTTGTCATCAGTTTCATCTGCATTACCCCTTCATTCTTCACCATTTAAATGTCAGCAATAAAAACCTTCATGTAATTGCTCACACTCTGCCATGCTCTGTCTTGATTCTGTTCTTTTCTCCATGAATATTAATATTACATCTGATTAAATGTAAATAGACATAAACTATATGTGCTTAATACAGTTTGGAGAATAGTATGGAGACATTAAAAGAACTTTCTGAAACAATTTATGTTTAATTTTTGGTGAATACTCTTAATTAAAGTTAGTTAATATATACCTTCTACCCTGGTTATATCTTCATAAGTAATAGAAGGTAATCTCTGAGTTTTAACTGTTATGCTTTAGTTTAAAATATGTTTGCTTAGTTTAAGGGACAGACTACAGAAAAATTATTCATAGGGCAATGTATTTGAATTGGTTCTACTTTAAAATTTGTAGTAAATTCTTAGTAATTCATAAGTAACAGAGGACTCCGAATCTTCATATTAATCCCAAACATCAGTTTCTTATTAAACCTCAAGAGACAGCACAGAATTTCCAAGCAAAAGGCAATTTAGCCCTTTTTGTCCTAGAACATTACCCATCACTTTGGAGAGGCAAACTTCCTTACTTGCTTTGTTGCAAAAACATTTTATGTGCTTTTTTACTGAGTTTAATTTTCTTTAAAGTTTTTCTTATAAAAGCATGCAGCATGGAAAAATCAAATAAATTATCCACATAGCAGACTCTATTCTCTCTTCTTCTATCAATAAAACTAAATCCCTCAGTACTCAGACTCAGCAAGCCATGTTGTATAGAAAATCACATGTTCGTAGAAAATTCAAAAAAGGAAGAAAAGTACTATCTATATTATAAATCTCCCGCCTCTTCTCCTGAATAGTCACTGTAAATAAGGCAATTATCTAAACATAAATTGTAAAGATTATGGCCTGAAATACTACTAAAGATAACTGAGATTATAGTATATATATAAAGCATTTTCATAGCTAAATTCAGAGAAATTTTGATGTTTTATTTAATACTTAAATACTCTTTAAAAATCACAGACATCTTTCAGCTAACAAAAAAAATATTTTGGTTTCATCTATTTTATTTTCGTACTGGAACAGTCATAATTGGGGAAGAAAACATTGGGTATGGAATACAAAAGAGGCCCAAGATATTAAACTACTTGATTTATCCCACTTAGATGTTATTTATAGCATGGAAATTTAGCTAGACTCTATAATATGATTAAGTTTTGAGTTATGCAAACACTTTTCTTAAACCTTTTTACTTTAGAAAACTTTAGTATCTAAGGTGAATGGAAGGAATCTCAATGTCCAGACATGGCTAAAATAATGAACATCCAACAGCCCATTATGTAGATTAAATACAAATATGTGTCTGTCTTTTGGTTTGCATTTGTCAGCAAAACTTTAAGGGTATATAACTGATGCACACTATGCTCAAAAATTCTGCTGAAGTTGGAAAACTAACACTGATGTTCCAGTCGACCAAGGAATACCAATGTACATTTCTTTTCATGAGAAAATGACATACTTGGACACCATTGGCAGAGCTTCTTAGTTTGTTTTGTTCTCATATTGAATGTGTCGGTATGCCTATGTATCCAACTTTTTGCTTTCACTTATGGGCTATACAGACCTGTACTTCCCTTAGACATTAAAGTCTTACGGTGGGCTGGGAAATGTAAAACCTTGATGTTGGCCTTTGCTAGATAGATCTCTGGGGCCCTGCCTAAACACTTCCATTTTCCATCTTACTCCTGCCAGAAAGCTTTTTTTTTTTCTTTTTTTAGGGCAGCAAGTCATGCATCTCAAATGGCATGTTCCTTGATCTCCTTCCAAGGGTGAATGGGAGCATACAATAAGCTTCTGAAATGACTCATCAGGGACCTCTCCTTCTGAATTGGCCAGTTTTAGTGGAGCTCAAAGCCCAGTAATAAATCTTATTACACTGTAGAATTGATTAAAGCAAACCCATGAAATTTAATAAAATGGCCCTCTTTGTGACATTTACTAGTACTATTTTTATGATCCTTATTTAACATAAGAGTTCAGATAGCTTTTGCTTCAGAGCATATGAAATGACTGCTTCAAGCTGCTAGCATTAAAACAAAGAGAGTGATCACATTTCCCTTACATACCAGAATTAAGTGGTCTCTACACCTTTTAGGGAACATGAAGGTCACCAATGAATGCCATGAATTCCCATGCTGTGGTTGTGTTTCTAAGCAGAGGAACTACAGCCTGGGTAGGATGAGTCATCACTTGATTGACACTAAAAGGGATCCAAGAATAGTCCCTGAAATTTCTGGAAACAATGTTGGTAGACAGGTCAAGTTTGACATTCAGCAAAAGAGTCTACTAAACAAAGGCATCACACACATCATAATTAAAAGAAAAGTATAGTTATAAACCAATTTTTGAAGAAGAGGACACAAAGAACTTTAAGAATACCTAAAAGTAACTTGTACTAAACTGATATACCAGCCAATATTGAAGGTTCTCTATACTTATTTGCCTTGATGGTCAAAATCTATTTGACATTTCTTAATCTCTATATTAGAATTTACATTTTGTGAATGCAACCTTTTATCTTTCTATGCTGATCTTGAATAAACCCATCTATGCATGTCATATTATGTTGTTTTAAGAATTAAAATGACAAAACTAAAGATGGTTAATTTTCAACTTCCTTCCCTGTTATAAAGCAGATGAACAGTTATTCATTACCTCCATATGTTCATTCAAACCAGAATCAAAACATTATGACCGGTGGTAAATCTCCCCACTCTTTAAAGAGAAATTTGATTGTCATCTGAAATTTGATCATTATATGATTCTTCATCTTTATTCACATTTGTTTATACAACTTCAATAAAAAATTTAAACAATTGTCTTGTACTTCTTATCCTAGATGAATGAAAATGTTTGCTTTTCTGTGCTTGCAAATTCTCAACTGAGATTTGTTAGAGAAAGTCAAATTGGTGGTGCGAGGTGTTATTACTATAGATCCATGATCAAAACATTGTCTAAATTTTCAATTTTCTAGTTACTTTGACTTTGTATCTTTCCTTACTTGTTAATTACATTATGAAGTGGGACTACAATAACAAAACAATGAAAACAGAAACTTCATCATGATTGAAGCATCACCTGATTGAAATCTACCAATGACTTTGCCATTAAAGTGTTCATTGAATTGGCACAATTCGTTCTCACTTCATATATATTTCCCCTTCTTTAACATTAAAATAAAGTTTTGAATGGAGTCATTTCTCTTTGGTAAAAATATAAGAGATATATTTCTTTCTTCTTCCCCCTGAATTTTTCTCTCAGACAGGCTTGTATTTTTGTGCTTCATCTTGAAAGACTTCCTCTCTTAAAATTAATATGTATGTGCCTGCTGATTTTATTTTACAATTGTCTTGAGTGGGGATAGAATAGAGAGAAGAAAAGACATGCTTTCTTCTCCTCTCATTTGAAAGGCTTGCTATTAATTATTTTGAAATACCATACTCACAGAGATGTGTGAATCTTGTTGAATAATGTAATTTTATACATCTTAGGGACAGGTTTGAATTATATTCATTCACTCATTCATTTATTCATTCATTCATTCAACAAATATTTATTGAGGATCTTCCATTTGATGAGCATTTTCCTGTATGCTGGGGATATAAAAATACAATCTCATACTCAAGTAACTTACAAAGTCTAAAGGCAAAAAATATAAGTAAATCAACAGCATAAAGGATGTTGATTACAATGACAAAGGTTTGCTGTGTATACCATAGGAAGACAGAGGCTGGTAGAGAACATCTAAACCAGCCTTGGAGTAGCTAAACAAGACGCTACCATACACACACACACACACACACGCACACACATGCACAATTCACATGATCATTAAAGTAGTGTACATTATGTATTTAATTAGGCTAAATTTCTGAATTATCTCTGAAGTCAGGCTGCCTGGGTAAACACTCTTACCTCTGCTATGGCCACTCTCTATACCCAAGTTATTTCACCTATAAAGTAATCTTTAAAAAACTAGTACTAATGTAACAAGGTTGTTGAAAATATTAATGAAAAAACATACAGCACATGCTTTGAATATGTCCTGGCACATAGTAAGCAATCAATAAATGTTAGCAGCTATAGCTTTTATGATCCTACTTTGTGTGACTAAAAAGAAATATTTATTGATTTTAGAAACAATGCGAGCATGTTAAGCAAAATATTTGTTAAAATATAAAATATCCCCCAAGATAATTACTGTGAACAATATTTTTACTTAGATTCTTGTAGATAATTATCCAGTGTGCTTTTGCTTGGGTCTGTATATGCATATGTTTAAAACATATATGACTTATTTCATACGTTAAGGAATCTTTTTTTCACTTATCAAGTTACTGTAAACATCTCAAAGTAATAAATTTAGTTTACAACATTTTTATGACAATAGCATTATGTTTAATAGGTTTCTGATGATTTATTAAGCCAATCTATTACAGAACACATGTTGATTCCTTATTTTCACTTATACAAAAAAGGCTATGATGAATATCTTTATAGTTTAACTCTTATATGGTTAACTCATGCCTTAGGATTGACTTAAGGGATTACTCCCTCAAATGTAACTCACCTTTATAAACTTGTAGAGTATCATATTTAAGCTGTAAAATGAAACACTACTATAAAAAACATTCTAAATCTGCACCTAAAAGGTTATTATAGATGTTTACCTGGAATTTTAAAAAAAGGGCCAAAGAACAATGAAAATGGATAAAGAATATTCCTACATTTGCCATGTACCAACCATCATTCAACTCTATATATCCATTAACTTTCATAGGAAAAGCATGGAGAAGAACTCACGGAAGTTGCGCAGACTTACCTCCCTTCCTATGTAAAGCAAGAATATGTGTGTGATTCAGTATTTCTTTTGTGATTTTGTGTCCTACACTCTTTGCATAAATTTCAACTACAGGCTTTTTAATGGTTGTGGTTGTTGGGGTGGGAATGGGTATTTACAAAAAGGCTTTCTTAAAGTGATGACAGAAGCAACTTTTATTATTCCTTTGTAGGAAATAGGGACATTTAGAACCAGTCTTAAGTTCTTTGTTCTCTGTTGAAAAAATTTAAGCTCCATAAATTTCAATACCCTTTTGAAGCTTTATACTTTACACTGAAGGTACTAAACTTTAAAAAGTATTTTTTTAAAGCATCTTTTCCTCTTAAGGGGTGTTACATCTTTTAACTTGGATGATAACTACAATATTTGATTTGCACTCATGAATATTTATGTGCTCAGGAAGTGTCTGAAAAACAACAACAATACTTCAAAGCAACTAAACTCAAAATAACACTTTTCTTCATCTACATGTTTGGCATGAGCAATGAGTCAGGCTTTTTCTCCTTATGCTGTGCCAATCCCTTGTCTCAATATGGAGATGAGCCCTAGTGAAGCTGGTACTGGGGGAATCTTTAGATACTTACAGCATTCTTTCCCTAAATCAAGTAGTTATACTCTAACAGGAGCTACACTGAGTGATTTATAGTTATCTATTTTCATTTTCACAACAGTATTTTAGCTCCATTTTTCAGATGAGAAAAAAGAGGATCAGAGAGATGAGCTAGATTTTGAAACCTAGTAAAAAATTCGAAGTCCCCAAATTTCCATTTTAGCTTACTGCGTCTCATTTTCTTCTTTAACTTAGTCCTAGACAAAGTTTTTATATCTCACATAACACATTCCTCAGTTGAGCACAATGCCACCACATGCCTTAGCTGGCTGGGGTACCAATATTTGTTCCCCTGTCCTGATCCTCTATCTTTCTTTAATCTTTATACTTATTAAATTTTCCTCTTATACCAAAATCAATATATTATTTGCAGCAAACTGATATTCAGGTTTTTATAGTTTTTTCCCTTTATAAACAATTATTGTAATGAAAAATTTCCTGTTTGAGTGTCCTTATATAGAGATGCTTTGTATATGTGATAAAGATTCTAATACCACATTATTTTCTAGCAAGCTTGTAGCAACTCACCTTCCCAGAGTGCCCTATGAGAGAGCCCAATTCTGTACATTGTTGACAGAATAGATGACTTTGATCTTTTTTTTAAATTTCAAATTTGATGAGTAAAGACTCTATTTCTTTGTTTTTTGATTGTACTTTCCTAACACATAATTAAACAGAGGCTTCTTTACATTTGGTTACTGGCCAATTGTACTTCCTCTTTGTGAATAGCCTAGTTAGAATATTTGATATTGTTTCCTCTTGGTTTTACCTTTTTTAAAATCAATTTACAGAAGGCTATCAAATGTTAAAAACACAAAGTGTCCATTTATCATATCAATCATAACTATATTTTCTCAATCGTTTGTCTTTTTATTTTGTTTGGGTGTATTTGTCATTCAGGCATTTTAACTTGTGTATAGTCAAATCTGTCAGCCTTTTTGTGGTTTCTGGGTTTCCTGTCCTGTTTAAAATGTTCTCTCCTACTAGAGAATATTCAGATTATTTTACATTGTTCTAAAATTCTTTTACTTGATATGTTACCCTTCAAATGTACACACTAAATGTCTCATTCTGAAGAAAGCAATTTATAGCCACTTGTGATCCTGTAATTAAAACCTGCCTTCCTGTTCAAACCCCCTCTTCTATTTGGTCTTGTACACAGCTCTCCTGGGAAGTGTATCCTGAGATCATGTTTTTCTGCCATAATGTAATCTTCAGTTCTTTTCTTCCACAAGAATGATGAACAAGAAAGTGAGCCATTAATTCAATTCGTGAAAATGTAAGCCATTTTTCTAAGTAGCTTTAGTAAGATTGTATTTAGAATAAACATAATGACATTAAGCATGCCTTCCTTCTATCTTGAAGCCTATGGGAGAACTTTGAGTATTGCTACTAAACAGACAAAATCTTCCTGTGTATGTGTTTATCACATTACTCCTGAGCAATTCTCTTTAACTTCAAATAAAAATATTTTTTAATATTCATTTTCAGATGTTTAACTCCAACCTTATCCATATATTTCAGTTGTGATGATTTGTGTGAATTTCAATTCTCTTCTGCCCCATCTCCAGCCTGGTTTATCGTCCATGAGATACTGTGTGAACTTCCTCATACATCTTTTCTCACTGTTATCTCTCTTAGTAGGGCATATAGGTCTTCTTCATACTGCCCTTTCCTAATGTCCCATGATCCTGAATATTTTGTTACAGACTATTGCTGGTCCTGCTTTATCTTTTTTCATCTTTTATGCCACAAATCATTAAATATCCTGAATTTTCTAAAATTGGTTTGGGGACTCACAAGAACAGAGTTATTCCATTCCTTCTTGGAAATATGACAAACATTTTTCCTGATCTTTGTTACTCTATAACAACTACTGCTTTCCCTTTTCCTGCATATAAGTAGTGAGGCATGAAGCAACTGTCACCATCACCCTATTAAAGCATATATAAATCTAAGATGAAAGAACACAGATCAAAGTTGCAATGAGCCATATTTGATCAAGCTGTTAAAACTATATCCAAAATAGATATATAAGCAAGCAATGTCAGTATTCTAAAAAAAAATTTTAACTGTTAACACCAGAAGCAAATAGACATTCTTATTTTTATGCAATCTTTGCATAAAAAAAATGGAAGAATATTTTCCCTGTCTTTGGCACCTCAAATGGAGGGGCAGAGAAGAAAGGCAATAGAGCATATTGCTAAAAGGAGTAGCTAAGTCCTGAGTTCTATAGAAGATCAAGGGATTATTAAAAAGACAGATATCTGAAATCCCGTTTTAGAAACTTTGTTCCACTAAAGCATAAAATGGAGTTTAACCCTCGAAGAAGTAACTCCTAGCACTTACTGGGTACATACTTCATGCCTAGCATAATTATCATATAAATAATAATATTTATATAATTTGTAATTTAGAGTTACCTGTAATAACTCTATTAATCATACAATAGTTTTTAAAGGTAGGTGCTATTATTACCTACTTATTTACAGGTGTGGAAAATGAACAGAAAGTTTGAATGATTTACTTAATGTCACACAGATAGTAAATATGGAGGTAAAAATTGAAGTGGAGTGATTTGGCCCTGGAGTTCACATTATTACCAGCACACCAAGTGTTCATTAAAGGCTGATTCACACACAAAAAAGCAGAGAAGTGTTTGTTTAAATGGAATGGGCAATGAATATAAGAACTGAGTTCTATGGCTTGGTCAATGTGTAGCCCAACATGGAGCGTGCTCAGGATATTAAGGTGGTTTCTTCTCTGCCACTTTCTAGCCCAAGACACCATCCTTCCCACAGTGTGGACTAAATGACTGTATGTACTTTCTAATTGGTTCCTCTATTTCCACCTTTCTTCCATGTAGTAATAGAACCACGAGTTTTCGCTGAGTATGTTGGCCACATAATTAATTCTAACCCACGATGTGTGAGCAGAATTAATGTCTGTTAACTTTCACTTAAAAGAGAGATTGCTTACCCTCTATTTTCTTTGTTTTCTTCCTCTGTTGTCTTGAATGAGGACCTGATGCTTGCAATCAGTGTTAATGGAGATAATGGAGATATTATGGGGTAATAGAGAGATAATGGAGAATGACAACATCACAGAAAGCTACAAAGGAGAAGGATCTGAGTCCTGGGATGATCCTTTTGAGAGGAGATGACTATCTGCAATGGAATACCTTCCCCCCTCTCTACCTGCAAGAAAAATAAACTTTGATCTTATATGTTCTATTGAATTTGGTGAATATTACAGAGGTTACTCTCTACCTTAAAGAATACATTTCCCTAAAATTCATTCACCATAGAGTGGCCAGAGTAAACTTTTAAAATACAGTTCAGATTACCTCTCTGCTTTGTTCAAAATCTTCCAATAGCTTCTAGTGTACTTTTTTTAAAATAAGGTCCATGCTTTTTACCATAGCTTACAAGGTCCTTCAAACTTGTAAGTATCTCCCTTTTTATCTCTTACTTTCTCACCTTAGGCCACACTGGCCTTTTTCTGTTCATTGAACAGCCTGCTTCTGCCTTTGATATTTGAAACTTAATGCTTCTTCTGGATAAAGACTCATTTTCTCACTGCTTTTTGCATAGCCAAACCTTCTTCCTCATTTAGATCTCCTTAGACAGGGCTTCCCTAGAGTTACTGCCACTCTCACTCATTCTTTAATATCACTAAAATTTTTCATGTTTATAACACTCTTCAATCTCTGAAAGTATTGTTTTTGTATTTGCTTGTCCATTACCTTCCTCTTCCTCCTAGAATGTAAGTTACTTGAAGGAAGGAACCTCTGGTCTCTTGTTCAGTTCTGTATGCTGCCATCTAGAACACTGTATGTTGCCATCTAACACACCGTATGCCTCCTTATAAGCATTCAATAAATGACAGAACTTCAGTATATGAAGGGACTGAGAGGTGAACATGAGAGTGTTCTATTCTTGTTCATCCCATGCAATCCATTACATTTCCATGAATCTTGGTAGTACATTGGGATTATAATAGTTTATAAAAGGAATGGAGTAATATATGAAACCATATATATATTGAACACAAGCTAAACCCAGCTGACAAATGAGTTTCAAATATATATTTAATTAATATTTTGTTTTAATTTTGTATTCAATATTTATGGAGATATTGAGTTTTCCTAACGTAATCAGAATCCTATGTTTTAGTTTAGGGAGATAGAGAATTTCTTGACTATTTAGGATAGGAAGATGAGGAAAAGGGCTACAGAAGCAAATGTATTGTAGTTCTGTGGGATTTTGAAACAATTAAATAATTTTAGTTTGATGTTCCAGAAAAATATTTATAACTAACATATATACCTTTCAGTCTTCATTTCCAATAATCAAATTCTTACCATAATGTCCAGATGGAGTATTATTCCAGATTTAACAATAATGCTTTTAGAAGGTGGAAACTCCTTTGTTGAAATTTATAAAAACAAACAAACAAAAACAAGAACAAACAAAAACAAAACTTTGAAACTAAAGGTTTCTATATACTCCCAAACTTGCGCAGGAGCTGAAGATCAGTCTATGTCTAATTTGCCTTTAGATTCTTCATAACAGTATAGTATGATGATGATACCATATATATTGACAATAGAACAGATAGTAGACTTAGTAGGATAGATTATTTGGACAAGATAAGTGTATTTATTTTTGTTTATTTTCTATCCTGTGAAATGGTAGAATTTTTATACTTTCACTGAAGCTATGGAGTGATGAAACTAATGTTTCACAATTTACATAGCTAATTTTATTTAACTTTAATGTCTTCATCACATTTTCAAACATTATAAATTTTCCTCTCTAATGCCACACTTCTGTCCCTGAGAGCACTTAACATGGAGTTTTTCATGTAGTAAGTGCTAAAAAATTTTGTTGAATAGATTGTCATCGGGGAACATATCTTACATAGAAATTGTATTTTCCCAGATTCTGTGTATTAAAACAAAACAAAACAACAAAAAAAAAAACCCTCTTGTCTGCAGTTTAAAATCTACACCTCTTCAACACTTGTTCTCCAAATTCAATACAGCCTATTTTGTTATCTTTGTGGAACCATGGTGTGTGTTCATGCATGTGTGTTTAATGTATTAACTTCATATTACTTTAATTCTGGTGAATTCCATTAAAGAGAACCAGAAAAGCAACCAAGCTTGAAGCAAATATTATAAGTTCATACATCCAAGATTTCAAATGTTTAATTAGCTATCCTACTGTAATCGCTTCCAGGTATAGTATTGTTTAATTTCCTGGCAATATACAGCTTTCTTCTTTCCTCTTTTTGTTGTTAAGATTTTTTATTGAACTATTTGATTCTTTTTACTGCAGGAAACAAAGAAAGGGTCAAGAGAAAGCTTTAAATATCTTCCCCAACATTTCAGCAGAAAAAAGACAAAATTCACATTTAACTTGTATTTGAAACAGAAAGTTTGCAGGGAAAATTCCACTCTGATATTTGATTTTAATACCAATGTATTTGGGAGGTGACTTTGATTGTGTTACATCTACTGTATTTGGGTATAGTTAGGTTTATGAGCTATGGTTTAGCTTCTTCAACTCTATGTCCAGTGGATTCTGTAAAAATAATAATAATAATAATAATAATAATAATAATAATAATAGAAACAAATTAAGTAGAGTTGGGAGACCAGCAGGGGAAGCTCTCATGCCCTGTGATAACAGCAGAGTCCTAAAAGAAAAAAGACTCCTCTTCTTTCCCGTGAGGATTCAGCCAATGAAAAGCCATATACTCTTTGCTTAAGATAGCCCTCCCAACCTCCTTTTCCTCTTTAAAAAAGTGTTCTCCTGGGCTTCCCTGGTGGCACAGTGGTTGAGAGTCTGCCTGCCGATGCAGGGGACACGGGTTGGTGCCACGGTCCGGGAAGATCCCACATGCCGCGGAGCGGCTGGGCCCGTGAGCCATGGCCGCTGAGCCTGCGCGTCCGGAGCCTGTGCTCCACAACCGGAGAGGCCACAACAGTGAGAGGCCTGCGTACCACAAAAAAAAAAAAATAAGTGTTCTCCTTTCGTTGCTGTGCAGGGACTTTCACATGGCTCCCTATGGTTTCAGGCCCTGAATTGCAGTTCTCTGCTGAACCTGAATAAACCCATCTTTGCTAGAGAAATATCTGGAAGTCTATTTATTTCAGACTACCACTCTGGTGGCACATACAGGGACCACAGAAAACCTAAGATGGCTCCAGGGCTGATGAGCAAATGAATCCCATACCCGCAATTGACTCCATTGTCATTCACCAAGACTGAAGTTGGAAGGTACAACTTTCTCTTGCATCTGAGCTCAAATCCTCTTTGTATTTGAAGATCTCCAGACTTTATTCAAGATCTATTCAAAGATTTTATCTCTCTAGTTAAGACCTTATTCTGTATATGAGTACTCTTTTGGCACTTCAGTCTGAATTTTTATTTTATTTTTTTTATACAGCAGTTTCTTATTAGTTATCTATTTTATACATATTAGTGTATATATGTCAATCCCAATCTCCCAATTCATCCCACCATGAACACACCCTGCCACTTTCTACCCTTGGCATCCAGACGTTTGTTCTTTGTATCTGTGTCTCCATTTCTGCCTTGCAAACCAGTTCATCTGTACCATTTTTTTAGGTTCCACATATATGCATTAATAAACAATATTTGTTTTTCTCTTTCTGACTTACTTCACTCTGTGTGACAGTCTCTAGATCCATCCATGTCACCACAAATGACCCAATTTCATTTCTTTTTACATCTGAGTAATATTCCATTGTATATATGTACCACATCTTCTTTATCCATTCATCTGTCGATGGGCATTTAGGTTGCTTCCATGACCTGGCTATTGTAAATAGTGCTGCAATGAACATTGGGGTGCATGTGTCTTTTTGAATTATGGTTTTCTCTAGGTATATGCCCAGTAGTGGGATTGCTGGGTATATGGTAATTCTATTTTTAGTTCTTTAAGGAACCTCCATACTGTTCTCCATAGTTACTGTATCAATTTATATTCCCACCAACAGTGCAAGAGGGTGGCCTTTTCTCCACACCGTCTCCAGCATTTACTGTTTGTAGATTTTTTGATGATGTCCATTCTAAATGGTGTGAGGTGTTACCTCATTGTAGTTTTGATTTGCATTTCTCTAATAATTAGTGATGTTGGGCAGCTTTTCATGTGCTTCATGGCCATCTGTAAATCTTCTTTGGAGAAATGTCTATTTAGGTATTCTGCCCATTTTTTGATTTTTTTTTTTTAATATTGAGTTGCATGAGCTGTTTATATATTTTGGAGATTAATCATTTGTCCGCTGATTCGTTTGCAAATGTTTTCTCCATTCAGTCTGATTTTGAGATCAGACTGTTTCATTGAAATTTGCTGAGAAGGCTTTGGCTCATTCTCTTAAGAACAGAGGCTGTTTCTCCTGAAACTAGCTAGCCTTCAACCCATTCCTTCAGGAACAAGGGTTGTTTCTCTGAAACCGTGCCAGTTTTTCAGACTTTGTCCTGTTCCTTTGGAAGGGTCTGTCCTCTGGAGATGGGCTATAAAAAGCCTTCAGGCTGACTCCTCCAGGACCAAGATATCTCCTTAGAACTAGCTGGTATTAGCTTGCAATCTGTTCGAATTGAACTGTTTGTTCTATAAGCACTTTGAGCTGTTTGAAAGTTGTTTTTTTTTTTTACTCTAGAGGAAAAACCTCTGAGAAATGAGATCTCAGTTATCTACGTGTCTTGAGGGAGCCCATACCTCAACAGGGACGCTCACCTATTTTACGTTTAAAAACTTCAGTCCTTCCCCATGTGCATTTCTAACTTAAATAGACCATCTTGACCAAAAGTAATTTAGAATACCCATGACCATTACAAGGAACTTTTGAAATCTCCAGGCTTACTTTCCATAAAACTGAATTGGACTATAATAGCTCAAAAAGTTCTAGAACTGAATGGAATGCCTATTTTGATTGGTATTTTGAGGCTTCCCAACGTTATTAGAAGTCTAAAATTGCCTCTCTGCCAAATAAGATTTTAAGGTTAACTGAGGCAAAGAAAGAAAGAGAGATAAAATGGCTCCTGAAGCCTCAATCTAGTCTTCCTGACTTCTTTGTCTCAGGCTCCACCCCTGATGCCATCTTGTCTCTCCCTTGGATCCTCAGTATCAGACTCCACCTCTGGCATAATCTTTCTCCTTTCTTTCTATACCATCTACCTCTCTACCTTGATTTCTCCCATGCTAATTCTCTTGCTAAGCTTCTCCTTTCCTCTGAAACTCTCCCCACTCCCTATTCTTGTCAGAACCTGTCTCTTTAAAATTAAGCCTTCTGAGGATCCAGAGGCTAAACTTTTAATTCTTATATCCCCTGGATTAAAGGTGAAGTGGGGGCCAGGTGGCCAGGTAGTTTTTTGTTTTTATTTTTTCAGCTAAAGATTTTCCCAAAGTAACAAAAGATCCTCAGAGTTTTGCTGAGAAATTTAGTCACTCAAACTTATCAACCTGGTTTCTCTGACTTTTATCAGCTAAATTCATATGCTTGTCACTGAAGGCCAGGTCCAGCAATGAACAAAAAGCATTAAATGGGAAAATCCTGAAAAATCTCCAAAATTACAACTGGGTGACTAGCCTGCTAACTTGTTATATGGTCAGGCTCCAGCAATCACTAGGCAATTTCATTGAGCAAATCTTCTGGGTTTTCCAAAGACTGTTGATTGGAACAAAATTCAGGCTTGCACACAAAAGTCTGCTGAGGCTCTTCATGATTTTTACAATCCACTTCAGAATGTTTTTAAAGGAAATTTTGGTCTTCCTTCAGACGTTGATTCCACCCAGGTAACTTTTAATTCTGTTTACTAATGGGTTGAACCAGAACCTTTCCCTTCTAGTAAAAAGGGCCAAGATGGAATGGGAAACTATGCCCACTCCAGATTTAGTTACATTGGCAAACCAGCTCTCACACACTCTAGATGAGTTAACTTAAAGGAATACTGCCAAAATTCTTGATAACTCCATTAAATGAAGGCTCCTAAATGAAACCAAAACCCTCCTAGTTTCTGCTGTTATTATGAAGATTTGGGACACAGGAGAAGAGACTGTTACAAATTTAAGCACTCTGGTTACCTTTAGACCTCTAACCAGCCTTTCCAGCATCCCCCCAAATCTCAAAGACAGAGTTCTGAGCATCTATTGGGAGGGTCTTCCCAATCTTCCCTCTTAATCAGCTTGAGGAAATATTTCTCTAGATTGAGGATGAATCTCTTCCAGTCCTAACTGATACCAGAGCCACACTCTCGGTGCTCAACGCACTATTATAAAACAATTCCTGCCTAGGACAGAGCATTAAAACAGTTCAAATAGTGAGGATCTCTAATGAACCACAAGATGTTTTTTTCTCTGAACCTTTTCTCCTTTGTTTAGGCCCTATGTGAGATACACACACTTTTCTCCTTAACTCCCCCTCCCATACATTTATTGGGCCAAGACTTCTTAGAGAAGTATCATGCTGGCATTTCTTTCTCCTAATATGGGGACATAATTATAGACATTGACAGTAGTCATCAAAGTAAGCTACCAGGTAAACTAAATGAACTTTTGATATCTTTTATTTGATACATCTCTGACGGTACTTAAGTAGATTCTAGAAACATTGATCCATTTGTCCCTGTTGAATAAGCTACCACTTTCCTTATGGGCAAAATCTCCAATGGATGTTAGAGATCCGTTGAATTAAAATTCAAACATACCTCTCAAAATCTCTTCCCAGAATTAATCAATGCCTTGTAAGTAAAGAAGACATTCAAATCATAGAGCCCATAATAGAAGATTATAAGGCTCAGTGCCTTATTATCCCTTGTACTGGCCTCTGCAACACACCCATGTTACTGGTAAGAAAATCTAAGTGTTAAGGGTAGAGGTTTTTCCAGGACTTCTGAGCAATAAACAACATTGCTATCCCTCAACACCCTGTTATTCCTAACCCTAATACAGCACTGAAGTTCACTCCCATTGGAAGTGTTGATAAATCCTTTACTGTAGTAGACTTATGCAGTGCATTCTTTAGTATTCAGCTTATGAATGTAGTCAATACCTTTTTACCTTCACTTGGGAAGAAAAACAATTTACCTTGACAGTAATGCTTCAGGATTTTACTGAGAGTCCTTATTTCTTGCAAATACTGAAGGCTGATCTGGATGATATAATGTTCCCTAGAGGTTCTACTTTGTTGCAATATATGGGTGATTTTCTTCTTTGCTCTTCTCAAACCTCCTCACAGGAAGACCACATCCATTTGCTAAAGCTTTTAGCCTTAAAGGGACATAAGGTCACTCAAGAAAAATTGCAGTTTACCAAACCTAAATTCAATATTTAGGGCATCTGATATTGGAATAAGCACTACACCTAGATCCAAATAAACTTCGTGGTGTCCTAAGTTTCCCAAAACCCCACACTAAGTGTCAACTGTAAGGTTTTCTTGGGCTAGATTGTTATTGCCGAAATTGGATTCCAAATTTCTTATGGACAAATCACTTTATATTTTAGTCAGCTGTAACAACCACAGCCCAATTTTTATTTCAGAAACCATGGACTCTTTTTTTACTCTAGTCCTCCCAACTCCCTTTTCTTCTCTACAAAAGCATTCTCTTTCCCTTGTTGTGTGGGGACTTGCATGTGGCTCGCCATTGTTGTAGAGGTGGAATAGTAATTCTCTGCTGATCCTAAATAAACCCATCTTTGCTTGAGGAATATCTGGCAGTTTTTAAATTTCAGGTCAAATTTTTATCTACTAAATATGCCTAGTAGGCTAGAGATAGAAGATAAATCTCAACAACTTGCCAATGACTGTGCTAAAATTGAGCCTGAGAGACTAACTTCTAGAAACTCAGTAGCCAATGGGGCTATGGAAATCACTAGCACTTTTTGGAATGATAGCTTTGTTTGGGAACTTAGTGTGTGAACATCAGCTGGTCTCATTAGTCACAAAGAGAAGAAGTAAAACTGCTGACATCTTCCAGGATGGGTTGCTAGTGCCTTTCAAGAAGTTGAAGAAATATAAAATGTTATTTTCTTATCTGTAAATATCACAGTAAACAACAATAAAATCTAGAACTGGAAAGCATAGAAAGCAAAAAAGAGATAAACTAAGCACCTGTATTTTGTTTCCCCTATAGATTAGTTATGGGTTAAATTGTGTCTTCCCTCAAAAGATATATTGAAGTCTTAACACCAAGTACCTGTAAATATAATCTTATTTGTAAACAGGGTCTTCACAGATTTGATCAAGTGAAGATGAGGATATTAGGATGGACCTTAATCCCATATGACTGGTGAAGAAGAGGGGAACTAGGACAAACACACAGACATCCATATAGATTCCATGTGACAACAGAGGCAGAGATTGGAGTAATGCTTCTACAAGCTAAGGAACACCAAGAATAGATGGGAACAGTCAGAAATTAGAAAAGGCAAGGATGGATCCTCCCCTAGAGGCCTTTGGAAAGAGGACAGCAGTGTCAACACTATGATTTCAGTCTTCCAGCCTTAAGAATTGTGACAGAATAAATTTCGGTTTGTTTTTTTGTTTGTTTGTTTTAAGCCACTCAGCTTGTAGTACTTTGTTATGGCAGCCTTAGGAAATTAATACAAGATTATTTTTACTTAGAATGCTATGTATATATCCATCTAAAATTACACTCATAATCTTCATTCCAATTATCTACAGGGATAATCAGGTCACCCAAAAACCCAGGTCACCATTTTGGTTTCTTTCTTTCTTTCTTTCTTTCTTTCTTTCTTTTTCAATTAATTGCCCTAACCTTGTGTATCCAGTTTTTTTTTTTTTAATTGAACTACTTTACAGGTACATTCTTTACATAGGTGCACATTTACATTAATAGTTACATGCTGTGATAAAAATAATATGGCAGTGAGTAAATCTCTAGATTATACATAGAAGCACTATATGGTCATATTTCAGTATTTTAAATGTTTGTTAGTAGGAACTCTTGGATAAAAAAGTGTATTCATGACCAGTGACCACCAATAAAGGACCTCTGGTCAAACACTACATTCAAGATTATTGTTGGTTGGTTTTAAAATTTAGATTCTTCCCTGTCTTCATTAGAGTGCAAATTTTTCAGCTTTCTATAATCACAGGTGATCTTCCTTCCTTCTATTAGCCAAAGTCAACCCCTGTGGTGCAGTAGTACTCATATACATTGTAAGAGAAATAAAACGATTTTTAAAAATTCCATTTTACTTCATTTAGCATTTCATCACCATTTCTTTTTCTCCCTTTCTTTCTCCTCCTTTGATAGTGCAGCCTCCCCCTATTTCTAAAGTTCCAAGTCACAAAACTTGTTTCAAATTCTGCTTAATGATTCTGATAGTAGCCAGATAAATTTCCTATAATTAAATGCAATAAATTTGAATGGCATTCATTAAATATACCACTCACAAGTATTTATCATATACCTACTATATGTCAGATATTATAATAATTGCTGGAGATAAAAAGATAAATGAAACATAACCACTTCTCTCTAAGAGCTCATAGTTCCCTGAAGGAAGTAGATATGCAAATAAATAAATTGCAATCAATGTGGCATATGGCACTACAGGAACAAAAACTGTGCCATTATCAAGAACAGAATAAATATTTCTGTCTGAGAGACATTTTGAAGGAAACATTGAGGTGGTAACATTTAAATTGTTTTGGCAGAAATTCTCTAGGTGTTTACAAATTTTTCCATAGTTTCTCCATTGAATTTTCCTGCTATGCTGCACTTCCTGGGCCTTTGCATCTAGATGAGACCTTGTGATTACTTCTCACTAGTGGAGACAGAAATGACATACACCATTTCCAGGAGTAGCTTTTAGAAACCTCTCTAAAGATCTTTATTCTTTCAATACTTAATTGAATATAGCAGATCCAGTGGAGGACTCTGAAGTTTACCTTAGAAAATCACATTGTTGAACTAAAAGGAGCCTGGGTCCCTGAATTACTGTGTGGAAGGCAGCTGGCCAAATACCCACTGGTGTGAAATATATCTTTTGTATTATGTTTAACCACTGAGCTTTTGGGGCTATTTATTATAACAACTGGTCTACCCTCATACACTACCATTACTATATACAGTCCATATATTGGAGATTCAACATTTAAGACAAAGAAGGGTTGAAGGAAATTGTAGGGATAAGCAACACCAACCGATTAAGTCACAAAAAATAGTAGAATATTCAGAGATCAGTGGCCATCAGTGAAGAATGATATGTCATCCTGCAGGAATGCACTGTGAGTCCTTAGATGAATGTCAGAAAATGGAACAGTACTTAGATTTTAGAAGGCTTTATATACCACAAAGGAAATGAAAATAAGCAAAAAAAAAAAAAGTTTTTTTTAAAGAGGAAAAAATATAAATGAGATGAGTAGGTCTAGTTTCCTTCCACCATCCCTTTCTCTCTTTTTTTCTTTTTCCTTTTTTGAAGGGAGATTACTACTGACAGTTTAATGGTCTTAAAGTGAGAAACACTGGGTGGGTGGCTGTGAAGTCAGTTGGAACACCACCAATGCAGTTCAGAAGTGATATTATAGTGCTTGTGTATATGATTAGGACCTTGCCCAAAGAGAAGTCTGGTCTTTGACCCCAGCTCCTGGATGGTAATCTCTAAATCCTTGAAATTTTCTGTGTGATATGAATATATTTGTTTTTCATTGTAAACCCCTTGAACAACTTTTTTTAGTTTACTCTAAATAAATGACTCAGGGTGGGGGCAGCCACACACCCTATAGTCTTTGGTAGGGGATGGCTATATCATAAACCCCAACCATATAATATAGGGTAGGGGCTTTGGATGATTCAATGTCACTCAAAATAGAGTCTGAGTCCAATTTAAATTCCACTTCTACATGTTACCTAGAATAGTCAAATTCATAGAGTCAGAAAGTACATTGGTAGATGACAGGGACCAGGGTGTGGGAGGCTGGGAAGGGGGAATGGGGAGTTAGTGTTTAAAGGGGACAGAGTTTCACTTTAAGAAGGTGAAAAATTCGGGAGATGGATGATGGTGAGAGTTGCACAACAATGTCAATGTACTTAGTGACACTGAACTGTACAGTTAAATATGATTAAAATAGTACATTTTATATTGTGATTTTACCACAATAAAAAATATTTTAAAAAAATAAGCATGTTTTTATGTTGAACATGGGCAATGGATCAATCAATCATGTCTACACAATAAAGTTTCAATGAAATCTGTGATCACTAAAGCTTGGGTAAACTCCCAGCATTGGCAATACTCTGTTTATATTATCATACATTGATGTTGGTAGGGCAACCCATCCTGAGGACAACAGAAGCCTTTCATTTGGAATGAAAGATTCCAAATCTGTTCCCAGATTCTACCCAGTGTGTCTCTTCCTCTGGCTAGTTTTCTGTATCCTCTTCAGTAAAAATTATAACCACGAGTATAATAGATTTCAGTAAGTTCTGTGAGCCTTTTTATTGAATTATTAAACCTGAGGATGGTTTTGAGAAACCCTCAAACTTGCATTTGATGTCAGAAATTAGGATGGTTTTGTGTGGATGCTTCTTTCTAACTTTGTAGTTGGACCCTAACTGTTTGCATTTGGGGTTAGAAGTCTTGGGTAAATGTGGCAGTATGGAGGATTGTGAACTTAACTTCATAGTTTGGCTAACTCCAGGTAGTCTGGATTAGGGACAGGAAATAAATTTGGTCTTTTTAGTTATCTCTAGGGATGTTAGTGGAACACTTCCTCCCTAGTCTTCTAAATAATATTGACTTCTTTATATTATGCCTTATTACTGCCCAGGGAGTGGAATAAGGTAACCTAAATACCTTGGGAGAGAAACAGGGCCTGTAACTCAACCTACTTTCTCTTCCCTCTTTTTCTTCAGAGACAGCTTCTTGCAGGAAACAAGCATGCTGGTTTAGTGCTCTCCACTTAAATTGTATTGGACCGGCTGCAATGGGGAGGATAACTTAACAGATTTCTAATGTCGTAATGTGTCTTCTTCTGAGATTTAGCACTAAGAAATTAATTGTTCCCACACATCTAAGCTGGTTTCTCCTACCTACATTATTAATAAAGTTATAAATTGATATCCATTTTCTGAGTCTGCCCATTTCTCAATTCATCCAGAATTTGAGCAGGGTAAATAGAGTTAATTACTGCTCCTCCATCATCCTGTTCAGAATCTCAGTAATTGGAAGTAGATATCTGGGGAACAATTTTCTTAATGAGAAAGAATATAGAATAGATTAATAAATTTTCATGATGTAGATGGGAAGCTTCCACTAGCCATTGTACTAGACATTTTTTGCACCTATTTACTATCATCTATTAAGACAGCTGAAATAAAGATGTACAACAGTGACTAGCTTGGGAAAACATCTTTAAAATTAGAATTAACATGATTTGAAAGCTATCAGGTTTGAGAGAAGAAAGAGGTATGGGAATTTATAGCTTGAGAGATTGGGTTGGGGGGAAGGGATAAATTGGGAGATTGGGCTTGACATATGCACACTACTGTATATAAAATAGATAATTAATAAGGACTTGTTGTATAGCACAGGGAATGCTTCTCAATACTCTGTAATGACCTATAAGGGAAAATAATCTAAAAAAGGTGAATATGTGTATATGTATAACTGATTCACTTTGCTGTACACCTGAAACTACCACAATATTTTAAATCAACTATACTTCAATAAAAATTTTAGAAAAAAAAAGAGATTGGGATATGATAAAACAATAAATTTCCATGTGAATCTGGGGAGACAATGATGATTTCACTTGTGAACATATGATTTTTGAGGTTTTATATAGGACATGTAGATGAGATGTCTGGAAGGGTAACCTAGACAACTGGATAACATAGCTGTTAACAAAGGCTAAGAGAACTGCATTTTTTCTTTAATCTTTAGAAACCTATACCTTCATATTTCTATCTCATTTAAGCAGAACTTGATTTTGACATCACTCCTAAATCAGAAACAACATATAGAGTTTGACCATACTTAGAAACTAGGCATATATTTAAGTAATTTCTTTTTTTTTTTTTTTTTTTTTTTTTTTGCGGTATGTGGGCCTCTCACTGCCATGGCCTCTCCCGTTGTGGAGCACAGGCTCCGGACATGCAGGCTCAGTGACCACGGCCCATGGGCCCAGCTGCTCCACGGCATGTGGGATCCTCCCAGACCGGGGCATGAACCCATGTCCCATGCATCGGCAGGGCAGACTCTCAACCACTTCGCCACTAGGAAAGCCCTAAGTAATTTCTTTCTATCTTAGACATGGTATATTAGCTCCATTAAAGCCTCATATCAGAGGAGAACATCAGTAAAGTGGTGGAATAAGAGGTTTCAGTGTTTGTCCCCTCAAAGAAACATCAATTTGAACAATTATCCACACCAAAAAAATACCTCTACGAGAGCTAAGGATTCCAGGTGAGAGATTATAGTAACTGAGTAGAGCACAGAAATAAGAAAAGATGCATGGAAGAGGGTATGATGGACAATCTCACCCCTTCCTCAAATCTGGGTAGCCCAGCTCCAAGAAAGATACCCTCTCCATGGGGAAGGAGAATGAAGTGAGCACCAGACTTCACCATGGACTCCAGCACTAAACCTGCCTCAGTGAACCTCAGTAGCAGGTCATCACCTGTGCACTCAGAATGCAGCTCATCATGATGGACCAAGGCAAGAGACCCACCCAAGTGCCAGGACAATTTACATAGACTCAGACTCAAGGCCCTTCCCAGAACCAGGTTGGCCCCTTCAGATCCAGTCTCCAGGCTTGATAAAGTGGAACCAGTCATAATTTACACTGGTGTTCCTTGGTGACAGGTAGGCACCCACAGACCCAGGATCCAGGGTCTCTCACATAAACATATGTCCCAGGACTGTCACTGTGGACTCAGTTTACAAGCCTGTCTTTTGGACCCAAGTATTATATCTGTCCATGTGGACCCAGGCTTAAGGCCCATTCCCATGAATTCAGACACCTGGCCTGCCCACCTGCTGACCCAAGAACCAGATGAGTCTGCCCACAGATCCAACAAAATGACCCTTCCAGAAACTCTGTTCAAAGTGATTGGTGAAAGGCTTTAGCTGTTAAACCCAGTTAGTAAAGACTTAAAGAGGTGCCTACTTCTTCAAATTTGTAGACACCAATACAAGGCCCCAAGAATAACGAATAATCAGAGAAACATAATACCATCATGGATACAAAATTAAGCACTAAAAACCAATCATAAAGCAATGGAGATTTATGAATTGCCTGATCAAAAATTCAAAATAATCATCCTGAAGCATAGCGAACTGCAAGAGAACACAGACAACTAAACAAAATCAGTAAAACAATACATGAACATCATGAGAATTTCAACAGAGATATAAACAGCATAAAAAGAATCAAACAGAACTGATTCTATAGAATTCTAGAATTCTAAAGAGCTGAGGAACACAATGACTGAACTAGAAACTTCCATTGAGAACTTCAACAGCATACTCAATAAAGCAGAAGAAAGGATCAGTGAGCTTGAATAGGTCATTTGATATTACCCAGTCAGAGGACACAAAGAAATGAGTGAAATAGAGTGAAGAAAGTCCACAGGACTTATGGGATTCCACTAAACAAAGCAATATATGGATTATATAGTCCTAGAAGAAGCAAAGAAAGAAAAAGGAGCAGAAACCATGCTTAAAGAAATAATTAGAGAAAACTTTCCTAATCTGGAGAAAGAACTAAACATCCAAATCCAAGAAGCCTAAATAATTTCAAATACAATAAATGTAAAGAGATCTTAAATGGGACACATTTTAATAAATTTTCAAAATTCAAAAACAGAGAATTCTGAAAACAGAAAAAGAAAAACAACTTTTCAGATATAAAGGGATACCCATAAGTACATAGTGGATTTGTCAGCAGAAACTTCATAGTCAGGAGAGATTAGGATAATATATTTATAGTTCTGAGAGAAAAAAAAATCCTGATCGTTAAGAATACTACACTTGGCAAGGCTGTTATTTAGAAATGAAGATTTTTAAAATTTCCCAGAAAAGCAAATGTTGTGGTAGTTCATTACCACTATACCTGCCTTAGAAGAAATACTAAAAGGAGTTCTTCAAGTTGAAATGAAAAGATGCTAACCAACAATATGAAAACATTATGCTAACTGAAAAAAAAAAAAAAAACAGGCACAGAAATACAAATACTGCATTATCCTACTGATATGTTGAATCTAAAAATCTTGAGCTTATAGAAACAGATTAGAATAATAGTTACCAGAGTCTGAGATGGTGGGAGGAGTGAGGAGATGTTAGGTAATGGGTATAAAGTTGCAGTTCTGTAGAGAAAATAAGGCTAGAAATCTAATGTACAGCATGATGACTATGGTTAATAATATATAGAATATTGAAAATATTTTAGAGAGTAGGCTTCAGGTGCTCTCATCACACATAAAAAATGGTAACTATTTAAGAAGATAATATGTTAATTAGCTTGACTACATAATCATTTCACCATGTATATGTATATCAAACGGTCATGTACATCTGAAACACATACATTTTTTATTTAAAAGTAAATATATACAAACCCACTTTATATATTAAAATTTTTTTGAACTCATATAACTTTGGCATAAGTTCAGAAAAAGTGGAAAAGTATGGTCAGAAACAACTTTTTTTATATCCAAGTTTCCAGGATAAACAAAGAATCATGCCAATAGATGATCTTTAAAATGGATGATTTGAAAGACAACAATGAAGGACTGTTTAGCCATGATAAAATCAATTTTCTGATTTTTAAAAGAAGTAGGTAGTATGACTCACTTGGGGCTAAATGTAACCCAAGACATTTTTTTCATTTCTTGATCTTTACTAGACTTTTCGAAAGTGTTAGTTAATTAACTCAGGGATCTTAGTCTCTTCACTAAATGCTCTAGGAAACCATTATTTACCTCAAAGTGCTTCAAACTGTGTCATACTTTTTCATCTGGAAATAAAATCATTGTGTGCATCTAATTTTAATATGGTGTTTACCCTGACCTGTGGCCCTGTGCACAGCTAAGGAAGAGTAAGAAATTTCAGGTTTTCAAGAATCAGGTAGCCTGTTTGTGTTGAGAATCTATAACTTGATTGGTTGTTTGATTTTCACTTGCAATCTGGATTGTATTTGTAAGGGGGTAGGGAAAAATGGAATGAGAAATAAAAAACTGGGGAAAAAGACCAGGTGTTGCAGGTGCTGGAACCCCCTAGAACTCCTCACTCTCATCTTTGCTATCCATATACTCTGTGCCCACTTCTTCATAATCCCTCTCCAGGGTGGCCAAGTCCTCTCGGGCCTCAGAGAACTCCCCTTTCTCCATGCCCTTGCCCACATATCAGTGTACAAATACCTACCTGGCATATAAAACATCTCAGGAAGGGGAACAAACAAGACAATGTTTACAGGGATTGGGATATACAAAAAAATAAAATGAAATAAAATAAAAAAGAATGCAATTTGTCAGTCCTTATTTAGCACCAGGGACTTCTGATTTCAAGATCCATATCTTCAGCAAAACAATGACTCATGTTTTAATGTGGTAGGATTTCTCTGGAGGAAACTGCTAAGCAAGCACTGTGGAACAGAAAGCGTGTCCCAAACACTTTGAAATAATAGCAAACACTTAATATGTGTCTTCCTCTGTTCTCGATATGCTGAAGATATACAAGCTTATTTAATACCAGTAAAGTCCATATGATTATTCTATTTAGTAGATGAGTGAACTGAGGCAAAGAATGGTTTAATAACTTGCCCAAACTCATGGACCAGTGTATTATTCATTGTTCTCCAGAGAAACAGAACCAACAGGATGTGTGTACATATATGCAGTATGTGTCATATAATTGCTATGCAAATGTGGGTACTGCCAAGTCCAAAACCTGCAGGCCAGGTTGAAAAACTAGAGACTCGGGGAAGAGCTGATGTTACAGATTGAGTCCAATGCAGTCTGGAGGCAGAATTCACTCTTCCTTGGGGGACCTCAGTCATTCTCTCTTAAGACCTTTCGCTAATTGGATGAATACCACCCACACGAAGGAGGGTAATTTGCTTTACTCAAAGTCTACCAATTTAAATATTAATATCATCTAAAAGATACCTACCTATTCAGCAGCACTGAAGTACTGTGGCCTACCAAGTTGACATATAAATTGAACCAGTGTATCTAAATAGTAAAGTGAGAGTATAAACCCAAACAGTGCTCACTGAAACTTTAAAAAGCTCCAATTGAGAAGAGGAGTGAAGAAATAGTGACAAGGAAAACTATTTAACCCAAAGGAAAATTTGTGAAGTGTTCTATTTCTTTTCCACAATCCACTCTTCTAGTCTATTATTTTTATCTTCTCTTCTTGAGTTACTGCTACCAAAGTGCCCATTGACAATAGATGAAGGCTCACCATTTCAAAATGGTATTGTTGTCATCATGGGATAGCATTATAGAATAAGAAGGTACACACATATTTGGAGTCAGTTCTTATTTCTACTTTAGGTTCTCACAATACTTGTGGCATATCTGGATAACCATGGGCAAGACAGTAAATTTCAGTGTCTTATTATTATTTTTAATCTGTAAAGTAGTGTAATAATAACTACTTCATAAAAAAGTTTTAAAGCTGAAGTGAAAAAAGTTAGGTAATGTGCCCTTTTCAGTATGTGCCATATAAATAAGTACCCAATAAATGTTAATTATTTTTCCTTTGAAGCATATACAATTGCCAAAATTATTTTAAAACTCAAGTGAAACAATTTCTATTGGTGAGTTTTTAATGTTATTAACTAGAGGAAATACCTTGAAGAAAGAGGGATCTGCTTTTTCAGTACTTTCCCTCCATTTATCTGTGTATCTATTTATCCATTTTCCTACTGTCATCTACCTAAAAAAGAGAAATAAAACTATATTCATATAGTACTGATTCCATGTATGAAGCACTGTGCAGGGAAGGCATAAATAATATACATCATTTTATTTGACAATTCAACAAATATTTATTGAGTATATACTATGTGCTAGGCCAATTATATGTCCATGTTCAATGGTCTTTTATAGTAGTTTTTATTCTCATTTTACAAAAAAATTAAATATTTTATCCATGTCAGACAGGTAGGAAATAGTAAAGATGGTCAGAACTCATGACTCTTTACTCTCACTGACCTCATTTCTTACCATGTAATTTCCAGGCACTAAAGAAATCTACATAAATCCAATCCTATAGAAATGACTCCAAGACCAAAGTTGGCAGAAATGTTTGTTGGTCCAGACAGTTCTCACTCAGACTATTTCTGACTTTCTCTTTTATTGATTTGCTTGCTTCACGGTGAGTGGTAACATCATGATACTGTTCAGTTGTCAGGGTACCAATATCAGTTAAAATCATGTTCTGAACACAAATTGAACTCATTTTAAACAGCAACAGTACTGTGATAAGAGTAAAGATAATTGTTGTCACCTGATGTACTAGCCATGGAGATTAATTAAATAATTCTCCCAATTGCCCAGCCTATTAATATTGAAGAACTCATATGTGAACAGATGGATCAGATTTGGCAGGTTTTTTACACAATCTTTAAAAAAATATATCCTGACAGAATTTGTGCAACCCTGCCATATTCCATGTCATCCAGGCTTGTTTTAGCTAATCAAGCTTTCCAAAAATTTAAAAGTGTTACTCAGAACTTGAAGCAAATAGAATACTTTTTATAGTGCAAGTGACAGGTGAACCAGCAGTCACATGAACTGCATATGTGCTTTAGACTGGAATATCACAGTTCAAACACAGACAGGAACATGGTTCGAGACTAATTGCTCTCAGTTCTGACGTTTAAGCCAAAATCTAATAATAATAATTCAATGGAATGGCATTTCCCTTGCATTATGCATCATAAGTGGGGATATACAACGTCCTGGTCATTGATACATGAAATTTATTGCTCTTGGAAAGTAAATATGTCTACTCAATAGGGAGGCACAACAAATAATTACAGGCATCAAAGAGGAAATCTTTGGATCCAGTATGAGGACTCTCTTACAATATCCTCTCAGAGCAATTTAAGAATAATTATTTTGTATGCAGTTTAAATACAATATGACTTGCACTTGGCAATGCAATTTAAATATATTTTCCCATTTAACCCCTGGGACAACACTGAAATGTTGGTATTTCTATCCCCATGTTACAGATTAGGATACTGAAGCTTAGAAAGATTAACTCACTCACCATTATCAAATAGTGCTTGACAGAACCAAGATTTGAACTCATTTTGTCTAATTCAAAGTCCAAATTCTTATCCACTAAGCTGTACTATCTCTCTGTAAATGGCCTGGGAAAATTAAGGGTAGAAATTGGATAAGAACTAATGTTTACAATGTGTGATAAAGTCTATTAGGATCTGTGGTCGGTGTTTTACAGATATACTGTTATTTAATACACAACCATATTAAGTAGGTAATATTTTCATTTTGCAGTCTAGAAAATTAAGTTTCAAAATTAGGTAATGTATCTTGGAGAATGTAGATTGATAGGTAATGAGCCCAGTATCCAAAACCAGTTCAGATAACCTCTAAACAGCTTAGTCTTATTATGATCACATAGTCATCCAAAACTAAGCCCATAAATGGGATGGTGCCTTCAACTTCTCCCTTTTCTCTATTACCCACAACCAAATAATACCTAAATGCTGCCAATTTTATCTTTTAAGTGAGTACAGACTCCACTTTCCCTTCCCCAAATCCTCAACCATTGTTAGTTTCAAGAACTCTTTATCTTTGACCAGAAAAGTTCTATTCACCAAGAGTATGGCTGGTACTTGCTGAACTTCTCATTCTTCATGTATGCTGCCAGATCATTACAGACCCATATTTTTCAGAACAAACACACAAACAAGTAAACAATCTTGTATTTTAAGGTTTATGACTTCTTTTGAAACCATCTTCTCCCCTTCTCTGTTGCCAAACTTAAAGTCAATTTCCTTATTTATTGTTTTGACATGTGACCACAGTATCTTTCTATGATAAGACCTGAGTGATCTTGAGTAACTTCTACATTGATATAGATGCCTTATCTATTGCTCTAGCCTCTTAGTTCACTTCACAATTATACTATTATATACCTAGAGTGATATTTCATGTTACCAAACCCTCAGTGCCTCCATGTCATTAACAGAATAAAGTCCAAATTATTAGATGTGCTATAGTTGACCCTTCATGACTTCATTCATCTATTCCTCTCCAAATTCAACTTCTACCACTACCTCCTTTGTACTTTAAGTTCTAGCAATACTAAATAATTGTAGTTTTTAGTAATCACTAGAGTTTTTCTCATTTCTTTATTTTTGCATGCAACACTGACTCTGCCTGGAACATATTTCTCATTTTATTCACCTTGTTAAATCTTATACATCCTCAAGAGTTGCTTCAATGTTGTCTTCTCTACCTTCCCTATATCAATGCTAAACTTCAAGTTCTTTGAACTATACCACGATGACACTAGGTTAGAAAAAACTTAGGACTTTTCATCTGTGATCCTCTGAATGTGCTTTCCCTAGCGCTCTAGTAATACTATGGTCTCTGAATAAGATATTCCAGAGTTCAGGTTGCTAGTAAGTCCCTTGTCTCCAGGGTGGAAAACTGGATTACTAGATTAAAAAACCTGAAGGCTCATGAAAACAGGGCTAGAGAGAATTAACATTCAGAGTGACAAATATGAGAGTCAGAGAAAAGAGTCTTATTTCAATATTTCTGCTCTATCAGGGGGTATGTTGAGTTAGAGACTTGATAGAAACAAGATGTTTCTGGGTCAGTATAAAATTTCTGCCTATCTCTTGTTGTCACACATACACGTACACACACAAATACTTATCTTAATATTATGCATTTTAATGCATTTGTCAATTCAACAACATTTACTGGGTACATGATATAGCAAAATATTGAACATTAAAATTTAAATATTATGGTCTAAAATTTCAAATCATTACCCTCTAGTAAGTGGAATAGATGCATACAACTCTATCTTAAAAAAAAAAAAAGTTTATACTCCTTAGAAGAAAGTTCCAAATGAAGTGCTATTGCTATTTTGAGAAAGAGAAACTCTTCTGGATGGAAAGTCAATTAGGGAGTCATAAGACACATAGTGTTTGTGCTGGGCCTTCCTTTAAAAGCAGTCAAGATTTGACTATATAGAACCTGAAAAGTTGAAATGGCTTTGTCTTACTAAGAACCCTTTTAAGAAGTATTTACACAATTCATTTTCTTTCTTTCTTAAATAGAAAGATAAGTGGAGTGAATTTGTCTGTGCAGTCACAGAACAGAAATTCAGAGATTATGTTAATTAATACATCAGAAAATTTTGAATTAATTGCTATTGATACATAACTGATATCAATATAATTATGATTATATATTAATAGCAATTAATGAATATTTCAAAAATTATTGAAATGTTTAGTTTTCCTTTTAGTTATTCAACTACATGAAGGCAAGTACTCTTGTTCATTGGAGTAGATCATGAAAAATAATCCATAAATACTTGTTGGATGAATGAATGAATGAATGAGCCATTTTTTCCTCCATTGAATATTGATTAGGAAGTTGATTTAGCATATAAAAGTCTTTGGAGAACTTGAAAAGGAAGGTGATCATTGCGATTTAAAAGTGACTGAGATACTGGGTTGGCCAAAAAGTTTGTTTGGTTTTTCCATAGGATGTCTCTAGTAGCACTTAGTTGTCTTTAACTTCATTTGAAACAATTTTGCTGGATTGTATTGTGACAGCTGTCATATTAGAATGCATTAAAAAAACATCAAAATTGGTGAATAATTGAATAGCCCTTTTAATACTGAAGATGGAAGAAAAAAGGCAACATTTTTGGCATATTATACTTTATCATTTCAAGAAAGGTAAAAATGCAACTGAAACATAAAAAAAAAGATCTGTGCATTGTATGGAGAAGGTACTATGACTGCTCAGATGTGTCAAAAGTGGTTTGAGAAATTTCTTGCTGGAGATTTCTCACTGGATGAGGCTCCACTGTCGGGTAGACCAGTTGAAGTTGACAGCGATGAAATTGAGACATTAGTTGAGAACAATCAATATTATACTATGCAGGAGATAGCCGACAATAATCAAAATATCCAAATCAAGTGTTAAAAATCATTTGCACCAGCTTGGTTATGTTAATTGCTTTGATGTTTGGGTTCCACATAAATTAAGCAAGAAAACCTTCTTAACGGTATTTCCACATGTGATTCTCTACTTAAATGTAAAGAAAACATTCCATTTTTAAAACAAATTGTGATAGGCAATGAAAGATGGATACAGTACAATAATGTGGAATGGAAGAGATCGTTAGGCAAGCAAAATAAACCACCAACAACCACACCAAAGGCCAGTCTTCATCCAAAGAAGGTGATGTATATATGGTGGGATTGGAAGGGAGTCCTCTATTATGAGCTCTTTCTGGAAAACCAAATGATTAATTCCAACAAGTACTGCTCCCAGTTAGACCAAATGAAAGCAGCACTCAGTGAAAAACATCTGGAATTAGTCAACAGAAAATGCATAATTTTCCATCAGGATAAAACAAGACTGCATGTTTCTTTGATGACCAGGCAAAAACTGTGACAGCTTGTCTGGGAAGTTCTGATTCATCTGCCATATTCACCAGACATTGCACTTTTGGATTTCCATTTATTTTGGTCTTTACAAAATTCTCTTAATGGAAAAATTTCAATTCCCTGAAAGACTGTAAAAGACACCTGGAACAGTTCTTTGCTCAAAAAGATAAAAAGTTTTGGGAAGATAGAATCATGAACTTGCCTGAAAAATGGCAGAAGGTAGTGAAAAAAATGGTGAATATTTTGTTCAATAAAGTTCTTGGTGAAAATGAAAAATGTGTCTTTTATTTTTACTTAAAAACCAAAGGAAAGTTTTGGCCAACCCAATAATTCCAGTTAATAAAAACTATTTCAGAGCTTTGAGTATCTTTATGAGGAGGGTGTATTTTTTTCCATAACAATGTTATATGTTCATGGAAATTGATTCTATCCCTTGAACATAATCAAAAACAAACAAACAAAAAACAAAAACCAGGGTAAAATAAAGTTTATCACAAAGAGATTAAGAATGCCAGAGAGGGGTCAAAATGGTGGAATAGGAGGACATGGAATTCGTCTCTCCTCACAAGTACACATTTACAAATGGAACAATTCTCACAGAGCACCTTTTGAACATTAGCAGAAGAATTTGGACACCTAAATTACATGAAAAATACCCTCACAACTGGGTAGGACAAAAGGAAGAAAAAAGGGAATAAAAAAAGGGAACAGCAACCCTAGTGGGAAGCTGAAGGTGAGGAGAGGTTGCCGAACTCAGAAAAACACTTCATGGTGGGGAAATCAACTGGGACAGAAAAAGAACGCTGGAGGATTGAGGAGAATGCAGCCAATGGTCTGTGGAAGGCAGGACAAAGTCAGAATTGCTTGCACTATCTGTGCCACAGGCTTGCATACCCCAGCCTGAGTTGTGTGTCTCCTGTTGCAAAGTGAGACTGGGTGCTGGAAAGTGGGGTTGGCACCAGGGAGGGGACAGCTGTTTGCTGTGAAAAAAAACAGCCTGAAGAGACAGGAGTAAGGAGCTCCACAAATGGGAAAGTTTGTGGAAAAAGCCTGGGACACCTAGAAGCAAGATGTCACTGCTGAGTGGTGTGCAAGAAGCAGGGTCACCATTGCGACCCTTTCCCCACCTGCCCACGTAAGCCCTGGGGTCCTGAGCACAGACCATCCCAAATCCTCCTTGGGAATCTCTTGGGCTTTCCTTGGGTCTGCTTAGGAAATGAGTCATCATTGTTGAGTGTTGCACAAGGGGTGGGGCCACCATCAGCCTCACATGCCAGCGCCTGCCTCCAAGGGCACTGGGGGAGACTCCCACCAGAGTGAGTGCACCTTAGTCTGTTACAACTTCCTGCTAGAGTTTTTCTTTCCTCTGGCTGCACTGAGCAGTTTGTGGGCTCTTTGTTCCCCAGCAAAGGGTTGGGCCTGGGCCTCCAAGGTGGGAGTCTTGAGTCCAGGGCACTAGACTGCCAGAGAATTCTTGGGCACAGGGAATATTAATCAGTGTGTGTTTTCTTGGAGGTATCCATCTCGACACCAAGACCTGGTTCCAGCCAACTGCCTGCAGGCTCCAGTGCTAGACACCTCACACCAAACAACCAGTAAGACAGGAACACAGTCCCACCCATCAGCAGACAAGCTGCCTAATGTCATACTAAGCTCACAGACACCCCAAAACACACCACCTGATGCAGCCCTGCCCACCAGAGAGAAAAGACTTAGCTCCACCCACCAGACCACAGGCACCAGTCCTTCACACCAGGAAGCCTACACAAACCCCTGCACCAAGCTCACCCATGAGGGGGCAGACAAGAGGAACTACAACCCTGTTGTCTGTAAAAAGGAGAACATTAAACACAGTAAGTTAGACAAAATGAGATGACAGAGAAATATGGTGCAGACAAAGGAGCAAGGTAAAAAACCCACAAGACCAAATGAATGAAGAGGAAATGGGCAATCTACCAGAAAAACAATTTAGAGAAATGATAGTAAAGATGATCCAAGATTTTGGAAGTAGAATGATGGCATAAATCAAGAAGATAAAAAAAACGTTTAACAAGGACTTAGAAGAACTAAAGAACAAACAATCTGTGATGAACAACACAATAACTGAAACGAAGAATACAGTAGAAGGAATCAGTAGCAGAATAACAGAGGCAGAAGAGCAGATAAGTGAGCTGGCAGACAGAATGGTGGAAATAACTGTCACAGAGCACAATAAAGAAAAAAGAATGAAAAGAATGAAAAGAAATGAGAACAGAGACCTCTGGGACAACATTAAACACACCAACATTCCAATTATAGGGGTCCCAGAAAAGAAGAGAACGAAAAAATGTCTGAGAAAATATTAGAAGATATTAGAGTCGAAAACTTCCTTAACATGGGAAAGGAAATAGTCAATCAAGTTCAGGAAGTGCAGAGTCCCGTACAGGATAAGCCCAAAGAGAAACACACCAAGACACATATTAATCAAACTAACAAAAATTAAATTTAAAGAAACTATATTAAAAGCAGCAAGGGAAAAGCAACAAATAACATACAAGGGACTCCACATAAGGTTATCAGCTGATTCTTCAGCAGAAAATCTGCAGGCCAGAAGGGAGTGAAGGATATATTTAAAGTGATGAAAGGGAAAACCTATAACCAAGATTATTCTACTCAGCAAGTATCTCATACAGATTCGATGGAGAAATAAAAAGCTTTACAGACAAGCAAAAGCCAAGAGAATTCAGCACCACCAAACCAGCTTTACAACAAATGCTAAAGGAACTTTTCTAGGTGGAAAACACAAGAGAGAAAAAGACTTACAAAAACAAACATAAAACATATAAGAAAAGGGTAATGGGAACATACATGTCGATAATAATCTTGAATGTAAATAGATTAAATGCTCTGACCAAAAGACACAGACTGGCTGAATGTATACAAAAACAAGACCCATATATATACTGTCTACAAGAGACACACTTCAGACCTAGGGACACATACAAACTGAAAGTGAGGGGATGGAAAAAGATATTCCATGCAAATGGAAATCCAAAGAAAGCTGGAGTAGCAATTCTCATACCAGACAAAATACACTTTAAAATAAAGACTATTGTAAGAGACAAAGGACAACACTACATAATGATCAAGGGATCAATCCAAGAAGAAGATATAACAGTTGTAAATATTTATACACCCAACTTAGGAGCACTTCAATAAATAAGGCAAATGCTAACAGCCAAAAAAGGGAAAATCAACAGTAACACAATAACAGTGGAGGGCTTTAACACTCCACTTACACGAATGGATAGATTATCCAGACAGAAAATTAGTAAGGCAATGCAAGTCTTTAATGATGCATTAGACAAGATAGACCTGATATTTATAGGACATTCCCTCCGAAAGCAGATGAATACAATTTCTTCTCAAGTGCACATGTAACACTCTTGAGGATAAATCACATCTTGGGTCACAGATCAAGCCTCAGTAAATTTAAGAAAATTGAGATCATATCAAGAATCTTTTCTGACCACAATGTTATGAGATTAGAAATCAATTACAAGAAAAAAATGTAAAAAACACAAACACGTGCAGACTAAACAATATGATACTAAATAAACAAGAGATCACTGAAGAAATCAAAGAGGAAATTAAAAAATACCTGGAAGGCTTCCCTGGTGGCGCCATGGTTGGGAGTCCACCTGCCAATGCAGGGGGCATGTGTTCGTGTCCTAGTCTGGGAGGGTCCCACATGCCATGGAGCAGCTGGTCCCGTGGGCCATGGCCGCTGGACCTGCACGTCCAGAGCCTGTGCTCCATGGCAGGAGGGGCCGTGAAAATGAGAGGCCCATGTACAGCAAAAAAAAAAAACCTGGAAACATATGACAACAAAAACACAATGACCCAAAACCTACGTGATGCAGCAAAAGTAGTTATAAGAGGGAAGCTTATACAATCCTACCTCAAGAAATAAGAAAAATCTCAAATAAAGAACATAACATTACACCTAAAACAACTAGAGAAAGAAGAACAAGGATAACCCAAAGTTAGTAGAAGGAAAGAAATCATAATGGCCAAAGCAGAAATAGATGAAATAGAAATGAAGAAAACTATAGCAAAGATCAATGAAACTAAAAGCTTGTTCTTTGAGAAGATGAGCAAAATTTATGAACTTTATCTAGACTTATCAAGAAAAAAAGGGAGACGGCTCAAATCAATAAAATTAGAAATGAAAAAGGAGAAGTTATGACTGACGCTGCAGAAATACAAAGGATCATAAGAGACTACTACAAGCAACTATATGCCAATAAAATGGACATCCTGGAAGAAATGGACAAATTTTTGGAAAGGTACAACTTTCCAATCAAAAGTAATGTAATTGAAACTGTAATTAAACGTCTTCCAACAAACAAAAGTCCAGGACCAGATAACTTCACAGGCAAATTCTATCAAACATTCAGAGAAGTTAACATCTATCCTTCTCAAACTCTTCCAAAAATTGCAGAGGGAAGAAACTCCCAAACTTGTTCTATGAGGCCACCATCAACATCATGACAAAATCAGAGAAAGATATCATAAACAAAGAAAATTACAGACCAATATCACTGATGAACATAGATGCAAAAATCCTCAACAAAATATGAGCAAACAGAATCCAACAACACATTAAAAGGATTATACACCATGAGAACTGAGATTTACCCTAAGGATGCAAGGATTCTTGAATATATGCAAATCAACCAATGTGATACAACACACTAACAAATTGAAGAACAAAAATTATATGATCTTCTCAATAGATGCAGACAAAACACCCATTTATGATAAAAACTCTCCAGGAAGTGGGTATAGAGGGAACCTACCTTAACATAATAAAGGCCATATATGACAAACCCACAGCAAACATCATTCTCAATGATGAAAAATTGAAAGCATTTCCTCTAAGATCACAAACAAGCCCAGGATGTCCACTCTTGCCACTACTATTCAGCATAGTATTGGAAGTTGTAGCCATGGCAATCAGAGAAGAAAAAGAAATAAAAGGAAGCCAAATTGGAAAAGAAGAGGTAAAACTGTCACAGTTTGCAGATGATATGATTCTATACATAGAAAATCCTAAACATGCCACTAGAAATCTACCAGAAATAATCAATGAATTTGGTAAGGTTGCAGGATACAAAATTAATGCACAGAAATGTATTTCATTCCTATGCACAAACAAAGAAAGATCAGAAACAGAAATTAAGGAAACAATCCCATTTACCATTGCAACAAAAAGAACAAAATCCCTAGGAATAAACATACCTAAGGAGGCAAAAGACCTGTATTTGGAAAACTATAAAACACTGATGAAAGAATTTAAAGATGACACAAACTGATAGAGAGATATGTCATGCTCCTGGATTGAAAGAATCAATGTTGTGAAAATGACCATACTACCCAAAGCAATCTACATTTTCAATGCAATCCTTATCAAATTACCAATGGCATTTTTCACAGAATTAGAACAAAAACTTTTACAATTTGTATGGAAACACAAAAGACCCCAAATAGCCAAAGCAATCTTGAGAAAGAAAAACAGTGCTGCAGGAATCAAGCTCCCAGACTTCAGACTATACTACAAAGCTACAGTAATCAAGACAGTATGGTACTGGCACAAAAACAGAAATATAGATAAACACATCAGGATAGAAAGCCCAGAGATAAACTCATGCACCTGTGGTCAACTAATCTATGCAAAGGATTCAAGATTATACAATGGAGAAAAGACAGAAACTTCAATAAGTGGTGCTGGGAAAACTGGACAGCTACATGTAGAAGAATAAACTTAGAACACTACTTAACACCATACACAAAAATAAACTCCAACTGGATTAAAGACCTAAATGTAAGACTGGACATTATAAAACTCTTAGAGGAAAACATAGGAAAAACACTCTTTTACATAAATCACAGCAAGATCTTTTATGACCCACCTTGTGGTGGGTCATAAGCAAATAAGTTTAATTAGGTCCCATAAGCAAATGAGACCTAATTAAACTTCAAAGCTTTTTCACGGCAAAGGAAACCATAAACAAGATGAAAAGACAACCCACAGATGGGAGAAGATATTTGCAAATGAAACATCGGACAAAGTATTAATCTCCAAAATATGCAAACAACTCATACAGCTCAATATCAAAAAAACAAACAATCCCATCAAAAGATGGGCGAAGGGGCTTCCCTGGTGGGGTAGTTGTTGAGAGCCCACCTGCTGATGCAGGGGACACGGGTTGGTGCCCTGGTCCGGGAAGATCCCTCATGCCGCGGAGTGGCTGGGCCCGTGAGCCATGGCTGCTGAGCCTGCACATCCGGAGCCTGTGCTCCACAACAGGAGAGGCCACAACAGTGAGAGGTCTGTGTACCACAAAAAAAAAAAAAAAAAAAATGAGGGGAAGATCTAAATAGACATTTCACCAAAGAAGATGTACAGATGGCCAAGAGGCACATGAAAAGTTGTTCAACATCACCAATTATTAGAGAAATTCAAATGAAAACTACAATGAGCTATCACCTCACATCAGTCGGAATGGCTATCCTTAAAAATCTGCTAACAATAAATGCTGTAGAGGGTGTGAAGAAAAGGGAATCCTCTTGCACTGTTGGTGGGAATGTAAATTGATACTGTTACTTTGGAGAACAGTATGGTGGTTCCTTAAAAAACTAAAAATAGAACTACCCTATGACCCAGCAATCCCACTACTAGACATATACCCTGAGAAAACCATAGTTCAAAAAGACACATGCACCCCAATGTTCATTGCAGCACTGTTTACAATAGCCAAGACATGGAAGCAACCTAAACCTCCATCAACAGAGGAATGGATAAAATGAAGTGGTACATATATACAATGGAATATTACTCAGCCATAAAAAAGAACAAAATTGCATCATTTGCAGAGACCTAGATTGACCTAGAGACTGTCACACAGAATAAAGTAAGTCAGAAAGAGAAAAACAAATAACATGTATTAATGCATATATTTGTAATCTAGAAAAATGTTATAGATGAACTTATTTGCAAAGCAATAATAGAGACACAGATGTAGAGAACAAACATATGGATAACAAAGGGGGTGAGGGTGGGTGGGATGAACTGGGAGATTGGGATTGACATATATACACTATTATGTATAAAATAGATAACTAATGAGAACCTACTGTATAGCACAGGGAACTATACTTGGTGCTCTGTGGTGACACAAATATGAAGGAAATCCAAAAATGAGTGGATATATGTATACATAAAACTTATTCACTTGGCTGTATAGCAGAAATTGACCCAGCAGTGTAAAGCAACTATACTCCAATTAAAAAAAAAAAAAAGAGAGAAAGAGAGACACAAACAACCTTGTATAAAATGTAAGCAACAAGGATATATTGTACAGCAGAGGGAATTATAGCCATTATTTTGTAATAACTTTTAATGGAGTAAAACCTATAAAGATACTAACTCACTATGTTGGACACCTGAAACTAATATAGTATTATAAATCAACTATACCTCAATAAAATTAATCAATAAAACAAACCATAAATAAATAAATAAATAAATAAATAAATAAATATATATATATATATATATATATATATATATATATATATATATATATATATGAAAGAAAAAGAATGCCAGAGAATTATAGTTACATAATAGATGGCAAAAATTATTTATATATATATGTCCTTCTAAATGAACTACCCCTTTCAAACAATGTCAGGTAAATTGTCTGGAGTATCAAGTGGCACTAAAAGCTCAGGAGCTGTAAATTACTCAGTGATCATTTCTATTAACTAACTTCAGAATTTATGAGTAGAAATAAATAATCTAGTTGCTTTGGGTGGTGGAATGACAAATTTGCAATACAGTTGGCTGAGTCTCTTGGAAAATCTTCAACAACATTAAATATCTCAGATTTTCTTGGAACATTTATTGTAGATAAGTTCTGTGAATAAAGATCAAAAAGCACCCTGCGAACTGGCCCTTCCCATAAGTTAGTCGGCTTATACTTTGTAAAGGAAAGCACAAGGGCATACTAAAACTGGTAACCAGATATGGGCATCTGAGTAGTTAATTATTTATAGAAGGTCCTTCTAAGCCAAATTCATCTACAATATATGCTATAGGAGTCTTGGTACCTCTCCACTCCCATAATTTAGGAGATCATATTTACTTTAATATTATACAAATCAAAGTAATGTGACTGAAACATACAACTGTTTTACAGAATCTCTTATATTGTCAAATATTCTTTGAAAATATTCATGGCCACCTAATATTATATCATATGCATATACCAATAAGTTTTAACCAAACATTGTTGAATATTTGGTTGTTTCTTTTTTTTATTCTTTACTGTAAAAATAATTGAGTATCCTTTATATAAAAATTTAACAAATTTATGATTATTTTCCTAGAAATCCTAGAGTCTCAAAGGATACATACGGTAAGTTTATTGATATACTTTGCCAAATTACTTTCAGAGAGGATATACTAAAAACAGTGGAATGGAAGGATGTTCTTTTTTTTTTTTAAAGCTCTAGTTTATTATATATTAAAGAACACCATGAAAGATGAAACACTAGCGTCCTGGACCATTCAAGAATGAAACACTGAACAACTTCCTGGGCAAAGAATCCTGATTAGCTGAATTCCTGGCTAAAGGCAAGAGTCAAGTGAAAGAATGTTCTTTAAACTATTATACATGAATAACTTCATTAGCCACTACCTTTCTAAAAAATAGGTTTTGGCTGATTGAAGAAAAATAGATTTTTATTTTTAATTTAATGTACAGTATATTTTCACTGCTGAGATTTATATTGTGCCATGTTTATTGGCAATTTATATCTAATATTTCACAAATGACTTACCCATGCACATTTTTAAATCGTTAGTTGTTATTGCTGTTGTCATTGTGTGTATGTATATATGTTATTGATTTATAAGGTATTATTTATTAAGAACATTAACTATCTGATTAATTTGTTACAAACACAATCTTAGTTTATCACTTTCTTAAGATATACTTTAAAATATTGAATTTCAGCTGGATAAATTAAATGGCAAATTCCTAAGGAATGATTCAAACAGTGACTGTTTATCATTATTTGGGTAACTAGTCCATTGTGGATAGCTTATCCATAAGGTTAAAATACCATAGATTTCTCAGTTTGGGGCATACGAAACAAATTAATCATTATCAGTGATCAAATTAGCTAAATGATTACTAGTCTCCATTACACAAGCTTCCATAGTCCTAAGTGAAGAGTGGCTATATAACTAAAGAAGAATACTCAAAGAAAATATTTAGGTCTCAATCACTAATTTGGAACCATGTTTCAAAATATGATTAAACAGTAAAAATGTGAAGTAGATATTACAAATTGCACATTACATTTGATATATGAGTCCAAAATAAATGAGTCACTTTCAGGTTTGGATTGTTAATTTTCCTCAAACAAAACTCTCCACCTTAAATGACCTCGTTTCAATTAACATTAGGCTTTCTTTACTATTCCATGTACATTTATCAAAAAACAAAACTCTAATTAAAAATTGTATGGATATTAACCTGTATAAAAATCGAAAAAAATAAGAAATTAAACAAACAAATATATATAAACTTGGAATTATACTATTGCAATATTTTATTATTTGCCCCCATCCCTACTTTCTGACTAATAGTTTGGAAACTTTAATGCCACCCTTATATGTCCTCCTTACTCTATTCTCCCTACTTGTTATCAAATCATGCCATCTCTATCTTCTAAAACATTTTCCAGTTTTTATTTAATTTCTCTCAAGCTTGTTGTCATGAACTGAGTCCAGGTCCCCATTTCTGCCTGGATTAATTCAACAACTTCCAAACATGATTCCCTCCTTCTGGTTTCAGTGTTCTCAATTATACCACCTTACATTAAGTATTAGCTTCTTCAAACAATTCTGATCAGGCTGACATCTTTTATAAAAGCTTCATGTGGTTTTCTCTTGTCCTTAGAATAAAATCCAAACATTTCAAAATCAAACATTTCAAATAAGACCTTCGAGATCTTGCCTTGCTTTCGCCAGGATAATTTTGCCCAATATTCTCCCTTCTGCTTTACATCCCAAACTCACAGGGTATCTTTCATTTCCTCGAACGTGCCATTATTTTTCTCATCTGTATTCTTCTAGAAAAAAATATAAAAGATCTTGAGAAAATAATTTGAATATAAATGGTTTATTTTTTAGGTGGTCTCAGGCAGCCAATTCAGTTGAGTTAATGAGTAGGTTACTATGACAAGCAACAGACCAGGGCTTCTGGATGACTGTGTAATATATGCTCTAAGTATTCTCACCTGACTGGGGAGGAGCTGGGGTATTTATCTGCCATTTCCCATCCTTATTTTTGTGAACTGCTTATAGGGCTCTGTTGGGGGAGGTTATCAAGAAGACATGACCACCAGTGACCCAGGGGCCGGTCCTGGACAATTGGAAGCTTCCTACCCCTTTCCCTCTCCTCAGAATGTGCACTGCAATTTTACTACACACTTACAGAAGTTTCCCCAAGGATACAGCCTTAAGATAGAAATATGATGTTAATACTATCTGGATGTATATGGCAGAACCCAGTTAAGTCCTGTATATACATTTTTATGATTTGGCAGAGATCTACTCATCTTGTGGCCACCCAAGACAAGCCTCATAAGTAAGTTCCCTTGCTAATTAAATCTGCCACCTACGTTTGGAGTGATCTTCCTCTTTTTTTTGTCTTTCTTTCCCTTCTGAGTATGGGGGCTGGTTTCAAATTACACCTGGGGAGCTCCCGGGGTTGCAAAGCAACAATTGTTGAGCCAACCAAGAGACCAAAAAAATGAGCTATGGGATAGAGGCATCCTTGGGGAAAATCCTGAGTTGGCCATTGACTTCTGTATGGAGAGGGGTGGATCTTATGTTAGTGCTTGTGAACAGCTTTGTGAATGTCTTGAAGATGCTAACTGCTATAATGCATCTGATTGAGGAACTGTGCATTGCACCTGTGACAAAGAAGTGAAACAAGTGATTGCTGCAGTGAGCTGACCTCTATCACATGCAGGTCGACTGGACACACACCCAACTAGAGGTTGGAACTCAAGTTAGAAAGTTAAGAGACCTGAGATTAGTGAAGGACATTCAATTGTCCACTACTCTGCTAGCTTCTGAGCTAGCAGACAAGGTGGAAGAGCAGGATTATAAATTTGAGACTTTAGCAGGATCTTTTGCAAAGCTGGGGGTCACAAAATGCTGTGGATTAAGATCCAGGCACTTGTGACAAAACCTGATTAGTATACTAAGAGGTGAGATCTCTGGGAAAGTGATGAGAATGCAGAGGAGGATGTTGTGATGATTGTTGAGAAAACAGAGGACAAGCCCCTTGCAGTCCCACCCCTAATACAAGGGAAAATTTTAAATAGTGATTACTTCAAAATGCCTACAAGAAAATTTGTATTCTTTCTCTGTCTCTTGAAGTTGTAAATCTTACCATGTCTTTGAAATGTACACACCCCAGGAAATAACCAAAACATTGCCCAAAGAGATTAAAGAAAAAAAAGGCAGGAGAGAGAGGCTTTTTAAAATACAGATTGTTATAGAAGTTCCCTTGCCCAGAAATCTAGTCCATAGCCTCCATGAAATCACAAATATCAGTAAAAAGCTTTAACCAGGTGTGGCTGATTCATGGCTAAAGTTTTGGAATAAAAGCTATGCGGCTTCTGTTTGTGTCTGTCTATACCTGTTCACGTATGTCTGCAGATGTATGGTGTATATATGTGATGTTTTTCTCCATTCATTGTGTATTACCAAAATTTGTAAAAGAGATAAGCATTTTACAAAACTACTAGAAATACTAAAGCTGAAAGAAAATGACTATATATGTAAAGTAGATTTAAAAAAGACAAGGTTTGTGAATAAAGAATATTGAGAAAGGAATTTTATGTGTAGTCAAACTAAAATTGGAATGGGTTTATTGAAATTAAAAAGAAAAAAAAGGAGAATCTTAATATCAAAAAGTACTCTGGGGCTTCCCTGGTGGCACAGTGGTTGAGAGTTCGCCTGCCGATGCAGGGGACACGGGTTCGTGCCCCGGTCTGGGAAGATCCCACATGCCACAGAGTGGCTAGGCCCGTGAGACATGGCCGCTGAGCCTGCACGTCCAAAGCCTGTGCTCCGCAATGGTAGAGGCCACAGCAGTGAGAGGCCCATGTACCGCAAAAAAAAAAAAAAAAAAAAAAGTACTCTGGTGCAATAATACAATTTGGTTTTCTCTCTTAGTTTTCTTAGATTATTGGTGTGCTCTTAAAAGGAAATTGTAAACAAAGTTTTTTCTTTACTTTTAATGTAATCTGCTAAGTACAAAGATTCCACGTTTTGCCTTTATCAGGTTGTTTTTTGTCGTTGTTAGCAATTATTTAAGAAAACTGAGTCTTCTCCAATAAAAGAGCTAAGATTTTTACAACTATGTAACTTTTTCTATTTGTTAAATTTCATTGTCTAAGAAATGATACTAAAGTTTCTTTAGGGTATATTTGTATGAAATTCCTAGAAATTTGGTATGTCCTGGTATATGTTATCAGTCATAATTTTAAAATATATGTCACAGAAATAATAAAATTCCCTTTCAATTGCATTATAACAAACTCATCAAATCTTTAACAATGGTCTTTTTAAGTCTTTTGTCATTTTCAGATAATTATTGTTTTACTCTTGTGCTTTGCCAAAATGTGTTCTTGTAAAAGTGTTTCATCTTCAAGGAGATGCATGGAAAATACAGTAAGTTCCCTACATACAAATAAGTTCCATTTTGAGAGGTGTTCATAAGTCCAGTTTGTTTGTAGGGTCCAACAAAGTTGGACCCAACTAACACAATTGGCTATACAGTACTGTACTGTAATAGGTTTATAATACTTTTTGCACAAATAATGCATAAAGAACAAACACAAAAAATAAAGAAAACATTTTTAATCTTACAGTACAGTACCTTGAAAAGTACAGTAGTACTGTATAAGAGCTGGCATACAGAGGTTGGCATCGAGTGAACAGGCAAGAAGAGTTACTGACTGGAGGAGGGAGAGGAGGTGGGAGATGGTAGAGCTGAATGATCATCAGCAATAGGAAATGGAGGGCAAGCTGCCATTTCACTCATGGCTGACATTGATGGCACACGTTCTGGTTCCTTGCTGGATTCAATTCTATCTACCCTCTTGAAAAAAACAATCCAGTGACATGTGGGAAGTAGCTCTTTTTTTCATGTCATAGATGACATGGTAACACTGGATTGCATTCTGAACGGTTGCTTCATCCTTCGTGTACCATTCTATGTTCGGGTCCTGTGCCTCAAAAACTAACAGTGCCTCCTCAAATAAAGAAAATTCCCTGCCATTTCCTGCATCGTGAATCTTCAGTTCTTCAGTTACTTCTTTTTCCTCTTGTCTCTCTTCGTCCTTTCTCTGGGCCTCCAATTCCTGGAGCTTCTTAGCAGTACCACCTACATCACCACTGCTTTTACTCTTGCTTCTGGACATCCTGGGTTTCAAATAGATACTGTACTACTGTACTCTATACAGAGCTGTACAGTAAATTACACAAAAACACAACCACTTGTAGAGGATGCACAAACATAACAATGTATGCCAGACGCGTAAACTAATTTACGTGATTGGACAGGTGAACGCACATTCACATCTTTGAAAGTTTGCAACTTGAAGGTTCATATGTAGGGGACTTACTGTACTTTGACAAGTAGAGGTTTCTGATAAGATCAATTTGCCTTTGTGTGGGAGGGACAACAATGAATCTTTCAAGTGCTTCCCCAAGGCTACCTGCATAGCCCCACAATAAAGATGGTAGCCTGAGACTTGTCCCTGTTCTTCCCCATATCAGTAGAATGGGCCCATTACATTGATGATAAGTTAACATGTGATGACTTGCCTCTGTTTCAGGATGCTGTACAAGGTTTTGCTGGAACATCTTTGAGGAAGTAGACTGGGTGTGAAACAAGAGTAAATTCAAGGCCCAGGTACTGCTGTAAGTTTTGTGGAGTCATATGGTCAGGTAAGATGTGTGTTGTCCCAGAATTTGTGTTTCATAAGATGCAAACCTATCTAACCCCTAAGAATGTAAAGGAGTTACAAGCCTTCGTAGGGATTTGGGGATTTTAGATCATTTTTCTTCCTGTTTGGCACAGTGCTTTCAACTCCTTATGTCTCCTGGTAAAGAAATGGCAGGTGTGGGACTGGGCGTCAGAGCAGCAAGCCACCTTTGCAAAGGAAAAAAAAAAAATACTAGTGAAGCAGAATAAAGCTCTGGACATCTCCCAAGCACAGCTACCGTTTGAGTTAGATGTGTCTGTGACTCCAGAAGGCATGGGTCAGGGCCTATGGCAGAGACAACAGAAAGGGGGAGTGACCCTAGGATGTCACTTCCAGTCCTGGAAGGGGACAGAATCCCAATATACCCCCATAGAGCAACAGTTTCTATCAGTGCACAGCAATCCTCCCAGTGAAGCTTCTCAGAAAGTAAAAAACAGCAGCAGCCAATGGGCTGAACTCAGACTGATATTTCACCCAAGATGCAAAGAAGGAGTCTACAGATTTAGATTTTAAATGAAAAATGCTCTCTCTTTGAGCACCGTAGGAAACTATATTTTCAACATAATGGTTATACTTCATTTTAGCTATAAAAACCACAAAAGCACGAAGCCTGATGATCAGCTCTGCATATACAAAAAGTTGATAATGTTCCTTAAACTATTACAAAAGGGTAAAAGTCACTAAAATGAAAAACGAAATGCAGAGTTCCATGTGTTATATGAAAAATCATACTTTAAGATACTTGCTTCACTTTATGTTTTTAAATATGCAAGATAAACATATTCTTCAAAGCTCTTTTAAATTTATTATTTTTTTCCTAAAGACTATCTATGATAACTTGACCATGCAATTCTAAGCCAAGAAATAAATCTTTATCTATACACTAATATGTGAAAACATAATATAAATATGCAGTGATGGTGTGAAGTTTTGACTGAAAATATTGTGATCAGTATTATTGTTGTACACTGACAAAGAGATATTTTGCTTTTGCTTTAGACAGAATTATATTCAATGACCATCAGTGTAATGTGCCAAAGGCATGCATTTCAAAATGAAATACTTATCTGTTCCTTGACAAAGAAAATGGCTTTCCATTATCTATGAGGAAATGCACTATGTGTGAAGGGCATCATAAAATTTATAAAATATCTATTTACAAATAGAAGTTATTACTGGACACATAAAGAAGTAGAAAGGATATTGCTCTAGAAGCCATTGGATTTAAGTTCCATTTTGCTTACTTACTAGCTGGTGGTCTTGGAAAAGTCATTTAATCTTTCTGTATATGGCACCTTATCAGAAAGACCACATAAAAAACAAAAAGTAGTTAATATGTACGTAGAGTTTGTTGTAGAGTTTTCAAAAATACACTCACATGATATCTTATTCCACTCTTGTTCATATACTATTATTTTCTCTATTTTAAAGATTTAAAATAAAGAAGCTTATATAGGTTTAGTGATTTTTTTAAGGACACATAGAGAGTTAGAGACAGAATCAGATTGTCTATTCTGGTTATTTATCTCTGCCTAAAAACCTGACTTAAACAACAGAATTCCATGACTTAAAAGAACAACTGTTTCATTTTTCATGAGTTGGTACATTGACTGGCATCAGATGTTCCACTTCATATCAGCTAGTCCTACCATTATCTGGTGGATGCTTGGGCTGGAATATCAAAGGTGGCTCTCCTACATAGCAGAGCTAATGTTGTCTATTGACTGGTCATTCAACTTAGATTGTTAAATAGGATGTCTACACACTGTTTCTCCACATTGCTTGGGCTTCACATAATATGATAATTGTTTTCCAAGAGAAAGATTCCCAAAAGCAAGAGTTCCAAAAGAGCATGGAGGACACTACAAGTTCATTTGTGATCGAGCCTTGGAACTTAAACACTGTCACTTCCACTATATTTTATGGTCACAGAGAACCAGCCCAGATATTGTGTGGAGGAGATATACATAAGGGCATGAATGCTTAGAGATGGGGTTAACTGGGGGGAATTGCAGACTAGCTACCACATTGATTATAAACCCACTGCATCAAATTATTTTCATGTAATAGTTTCTACTCCAATTATTTCAACCTATGGTTGGTAAATATAAAATGAGAAAACAAATAATAACTCACTGTAGCAGAATTATTTCTCTTTGTATACTATATCCCTAGAACACTTTGGTGATATGATAGGTTATAGGAATCTAAAGTATAGGATCTATTTGCATGTATATGCATCCCCATGTTGTAAACTCCTTATATCTAAAATAGAGGGTAAGAGTATAAATTTCAATGTCAATTTACCTGTGTTAAAATCCTGACTCCACCAATTACTAGCAGTATAACTTTGACATAGTAGTGGATAATGTTACAGAGCTTCAATATAGTTGTTAGTAAAATAGAATAATCATAAGTGGTTACAAAGCAGCTATTTATTGCTGGCTTGAGGTTTAAATAATATAGTGCATTGAGAATGCTTAGTATGAAGGCTGGAAAGTATAACTTGTTAAATATATGTTAACTACTCCTCTTATATCCAGAGAACAATTAAATGTAGCAAATATGGACTATAAATTTTGGACTATAAACTTAGGGAACAGAAAATGCAAATTTATTTGCTCTATAATGGAATTTGAATTCTATTTCAAGTCTCCATCCTACAAGAGTGGCAGGATGCAAGGCAATTTCAATAAATTTATGCCCTTCCCACCTTTCCTTAAGGCAGAGTTTAAGAGTGAGGGGTGAATGAGGAAATCTCAGATAACCTCGGTGATAATGGAAAGCAGAAAAATCTATGTTATATGCTTAACTAGATCCATGGAAAATTGAAGATGCCCAATTTTTCTGTCCCCTAGCATGTGGAAATAGCAAATGTTTCCCATGTGCCAGAATGGGGTAAGGAAGTAGCTGAGAGAACAAACCGGACCAGGAGAGGATTTGTGTTTGGGTTCATGCATTGAAAAAGTACTCACATCTGAAAGAGCATACTTTAGCAGATGACAACATGGCTGTGTGATTGGAGGCTGGGGACACTCTTCTACCCATCATGCACCATTCCTTGAGTTCCATAGGACCAAAGACACAATCCTGGGAAAGAGAGTGGTCAGGTTAGATACTAAATTGATGGATATTAGAAGTCTTTCTCTTATTGGAATAAGACTTCAAAAAATAATTTTCATTTAATACTGGAAAGAATGTAACATTTTTTTTTCTATCTGAGTTCTTGCTTAGATTTGTATCAGGTGAATATGCATCCAAAATCAATGTAATTACAAATTTTTTCCACATTTTTTCAACAGATCAAGTCATAGTTCTGAGATCAGATTTGGAAACCCTTATCACAGCCTACCACAAGATCAGTTTAAAGTTATTCTCATTGTTAGATAAACTAGCTTGTACATATAATTGGGAATGTGCTAAATTGAATTCTCTCACTTACTTCCATGTGTAACTATGAAAATCCACGTTAAATTTCAATCTATTTTTTAGATGGATTGATTGGATTATCAGAAAATAAAATAGAACATAGCATTAGAGTGTCAGTTAGCATAAGTAGAGAATACTTATGCACAGTATATCAAGACTTCTCAGAGTCTGCAGGGATCTTCCTGGCAGTTGCTCAAAAGGCCATTTTCAAGTACGAAGGACAAAGATATTCTAATGCATTTTCATTTGTCTTGCTATGGCATGGGACTTAAGATCTCAAAACAATTGGGCCACTGTGATTTAATATATCATTTTCTCTTGTTTTCCGAGTAGCATAGTGTTGCATTTATATAGTGCATGTCAAACTTCATAAATCAACCTCTGAGACAGAAGATAAACAGTCACATAACAAAAAGCATGTGGACAAATACTTGAGCTCACAAGTCACAGCTCACTGAGCAATCTTCCCCAAAGCATCCACCTCAGCTCCTGTCAGCAACTTGTCCAGAACATGCTGCATTTTGCATCTTTCCTTTCACCAAACTCACCCAGCCTCATGATATGTAATCAAAGCTTCAGAAACAGATCAAAAAATGCCTTACTTTCCAAGGTCTTTGTTCTAGTCTGGCAACTGGTGACAGTGGATCCAACACCTTAAGAATAGTGTGGCATGGCCGAATCACATGTGTTTCTTGTTTCAGTGTTTGCTGAACAGGGTGTAGCATGATTTTTCTGTGTCTGTATGAAGTGTCTTTCCTAGGCATATTGTAAAATATGACACCATTTTCAGTCACTGTACAATTAATTCTTAGGAAATGGCAAAAGGAAATATTGTTCAAATATAAAATCACTACATAAACTTCTGACTTGATATGAAAACAGCAATTTGACTAACACACCAGGGTCACAGAGAGAGAAAGAGCTAATGGTCAAAATGTGCTGCATCAGATGGATTAATATGGATCTTTGGCCACTGAGATAAAATAAAGTCTACTTTAATTAAAATTTCAGGGTTTCACAAAAGGAGATAATTGAGATGTCTTCTCATATTTGCCTTCACTCTCTTTATATTCCTTAATGATTAATCGATACTCTGTTCCTTAGAACTGGTTTCTGAGAAGTCAGATGTAATTCCTATCTTTGTTCTTCTATAGGTGAGGTGTCCCCTCCCCTTATACTCTGGATTTTTCCAGGATTTTTTTCTTTATTTTTGATTTTCTATAGTTTAAAAATAATATGTCAATATATAGTTTTTTGGGGGTATTTATACTGCTTAGTGTTCTCTGAGCTTCCTGGATCTGTGGTTTAGTGCCTGACATTAATTTGGAGAAATTCTAAGTCATTATTATTTCAAATATTTTTTTCTGTTCCTCTCTGTTTTTCCTCTTCTGTTATTCCCATTACACATATATTATACCTTGGATAGTCTCACAGTCCTTGGATAGCCAGTCCTGTTTTTTTCAGTCTTAGTTGTCTTTGGAGATTGTATTTTTGGAGGATTCTATTGAGATACCTCCAACTCAGAGATTCTTTCCTCAGCCCATCAGAGACATTCTTCATTTCTGTTACAATGTTTCTGATCTATAGCATTTCTTTTTGGTTCTTTCTTAGGATCTCCATCTCTGTTTAGATTGCCCATTTGCTCTTGCTTGCTGTCTACTTTATTTACTAGAGCATTTAGCATATTAATGATAGTTGTTTTAAATTCCTGGTGTGATGATTTCAACATCCCGCCATGTATGATTTTGATGCTATCTCTGTCTCTTCAAACTGTGTTTCCTGTCTTTTGGTAATTTTTTGATAGCCAGCTATACCAGTGATATACCAGGTAAAAGGAATTGCTGTAAATAGGCCTTTAGTAATATGGTGACGAGGTGTTGAGGAAGGGAAGAGTTCTGTGGTCCTATGATTAGGTCTCAGTCTTTTAGTGAGCCTTTGCCTCTGCACAATGAACTTCACAATTGTTTCAATTTTTTTTTCAGTCACTCTTTATGAGAAAGAGGGTGGCTAGAATGGGCTAAAATTGAGTATTTCTCTTCCCCCGGGTCAGTTAGGCTCTGATAATGCCCAAGCAGGTTAGGTTCTGGTTAACTAGTTTTAACTAGAGCTCTGTATATTTCAACTGATTTTTTCCCACCTCTCCCCCAGACAGAGGCAAGAGTGGATTTTTCTCTGACATTTACTGTGGGAACCTGCTCAAACTCCTGGAGGTAAATCACACAAAATTGGGGATCCCTATGATTGAGACATGATTGGATTTTTTAACTCTCAGAGTTGTCCATACTTAACCTCCAGCAATGCGTCAATTATAGTTCTGGTTTTCCTACTCCTGCTCTGGTTCCTGAGATGGTTTCTGCTCTTGAGTCTCTGATCTGGTAAGTTATCATTCTCTGTGTTCTCCCGTCAGTCTCTCCAATCTTGGGGGCAGTGGTTTTCTCTGTGTCTTTATTTCTCTTATGGATCCTAGAAGAGTTGATTTTTCAGTCCCTTAAGCTTTTTACCAGTTGTTAGAATTTAGTGACAACTTCTAAGCTCCTTATATTCTGACCCAGAAACTGGAAATCATGCAAAGGAATTTTAGGGTAGTGAAAATACTCTGTATGACATTATAATGGATACATGTCATTATACATTTGTCTAAGTCCATAGAGTATACAACACCAGAATTGAGACCTTAGGTAAACTATTGGCTTTGGTTGACTGTGATGTGTCAAAGTAGATTTATCAATGTAACAAATGTACCACTCGTGGAGGATGTTGAAAATGTGGGAAGTTATGCATATGTATGGGTACAAGAGGTACATTGTAAATCTTTGTACCTTCCTCTCAACTTGCTGTGAGCCTAAAACTGCTCTAAAATATTTCTTGGAATCATACAAAGTGTGTTAAAGTATGCTCTTTTGTGGGTGAAATGCAAGTTAATTAGACGTCAACAACAGAAGAAATTGTGGAAAAATCACAAATACCTAAATTCATAAATATGTGGAAATTAATGCACTACTAAGAAAACAAAGCATCAAAAAGATATCACAAAAATATTAGAAAATGCTTTAAGAGGAAAGAATGCAAAGACACAAAAAGTTGTAGGATGTAGCTGAACCTTAGAGACAAATTTAAAATATATAATTTCCTATATTAAAAAAGAAGAAAGATGAGAAATCAATAACTTAATATTCCTCCTTAATAAACAATGAAAACAAGAGCAAACTAATCCCAAAACAAGAAGAAGAAAGAAAATAATCAAGAATAGAGCAGAAATAAAAGAAATAGAGAATATAAAAAACAATAGGGAAAAATCAATGAAACCAAAACTTGATGTTTTTAAAAGATCAACAAAATTAGGAATCTTTGGCTACTCTACTTCCTCCTCTCCAAAAGTAGACTCAAATTAGTAAAATCAGGAGGGAAATACAGGAATCACTACTATTATTATAAAAATAAAGATTATAAGGGAATGCTATAGAAAACTATATGCTTAAATTAGCATAGTTGTACAGATAAATTCTTAGAAAAACACAAATTTCTGAAACTAAGAACAGATAATCTAAATAGGTCTCTAACTAGCAAAGGCATTGAAATTCTAATTTTAAATCTTCCCACAAAGAAATTCTAACTCCAGATGGCTGCACTGATGATTTCTAGCAAACATTAAAAAAATAATTAATGTCAATCTTTTATAAATGCTTCCAAAAAGCAGAAGAGAAGTTAACTCTTCCCAACCTCTTCTATAAGGCCAGTGTTACCCCTATTACAAAACAAAAACAAAAAACAGACAAAGACAACACAAGGAAAGAAAACTACAAGCCAATATCTCTTATGCATATAGCCTAAAAATCCTCTACAAAATACCAGTAAATTGAATTCAGCAACATATAAAAATGGCTACACATCATGACTAAGTGGGATTCATCCCCAAAATGCACAGTTGGACAAACATACAAAAATTAATCAAAGAAATTCACCAAATTAATCAAATACAAAATTAAAAAAAAACACTTTATAATTTCAATAGACAGGAAAAGCATTTGACCCCTTCACACATATTAGAATGGCTAAAAACAAAAAGACAGACAATAATGAGCATTGGATAGATGTAGGGAAGTTTGAATCCCACACATTACTGGTGGAATGGAAAATGTATTATCATTTTATTTAAAAAGTTAAGAACTTCTAAAAATAGTAAACAAAGTTTCACAATATGACCTAATAATTTTACTTCTTAGTATAAGTCAAGTGAAATGAAGACATGTCCAAAAAAAGAACTTGGATATGAATGTTCATAAGAGTACTATTCATAATATCCAAAAGTAGAAAGGGTCTAAAGATCTAACAATTAATGGGTGAATGAAATGTGGTCTATCCATGCAGAGGGATATTATTAGGCAATTAAAAAAAAATAAAATGCTGACACATACTGCAATATGGTTGAACCTTGAAAACATCATGCATACTGAAAGAAGTCAGATAAGAAAATACCACAATATTGTATAATTCCATTTATATGAAAAGTCTAGAATATGCAAATCAATAGAGATAGATAGTAGAATAGTGGTCGCCATTTGCTGGCAGGATTGGGAGTAATGGAGAGTGATTGCTTATAGTTCAATGTTTCTTGTGGGATGTTGAAAATATTCTAAAATTCTTGAATATTTTCAAGAATTGAAAGGGGAGACCTTCAAGATGGCAGAGGAGTGAGACGTGCAGATCGCCTTCCTCCCCACAGATACATCAGAAATACATCTACATGTGGAACAACTCCTATAAAACACTTACTGAACGTTGGCAGAAGACCTCAGACTTCTCAAAAGGCAAGAAACTCCACACGTACCTGGGTAGGACAAAAGAAAAATGAAAAAAAAAAAAAAGAGACAAAAGAATAGGGACAGGACCTGCACCACTGCAAGGGAGCTCTGAAGGAGGAAAGGTTTCCACACACTACAGGCCCCTTCACGGGCAGAGACTGTGGGTGGCAGAGGGGGGAAGCTCTGGAGCCATGGAGGAGAGTGCAGCAACAGGGGTGTGGAGGGCAAAGCAGAGAGATTCCCACACAGAAGATCAGTGCCAACCAGCACTCACCAGCCTGAGAGGCTTCTCTGCTCACCTGCCAGGATGGGTGGGGGATGGGAGCTGTGGCTCCATCTTTGGAGGTCAGATCCCAGGGAGAGGACTGTGGTTGGCTGCGTGAACACAGCCTGAAGGGGGCTAGTGCACCACAGCTAGCCGAGAGGGGGGTCTGGAAAAAATTCTGGACCTACCTAAGAGGCAAGAGACCATTGATTTGGGGTGCATGAGGAGAGGGGATGCAGAGCACCACCTAAATGAGCTCCAGAGATGGGTGTGAGCTGCGGCTATCAGTGCAGACCCCAGAGACAGGTATGAGATGCTAAGGCTGCTGCTGCAGCCACCAAGAAGCCTGTGTGCAAGCACAGGTCACTATCCACATCTCCCCTCCTGGGAGCCTGTGCAGCCCACCACTGCCAGGGTCCCATGATCCAGAGACAACTTCCCAGAGAGAACACACCACGCCTCTGGCTGTTGAAACATCACACCAGCCTCTCCCAACACAGGCTCAACCCTGCATTCCATACCTCTCCCTCCCCCTGGCCTGAGTGAGCCAGAGCCCCCTAATCGACTGCTACTTTAACCCTGCCCTGTCTGAGTGAAGAACAGACACTCTCAGGCAACCTACATACAGAGGCAGGGCCAAATCCAAAGCTGAACCCCAGGAGCTGTACAAAAAAGAAGACAAAGTAAAATCTCTCCCAGCAGCCTCAGGAGCAGGGAATTAATCCTCCACAATCAACTTGATGTACCCAGAATCTGTGGAATACCTGAATAGACAACAGAATCATCCCAAAATTGAGGGAGTAGACTTAAGGAGCAAAGATAGATAGATAGATAGATAGATAGATAGATAGATAGATAGATATAGATATATTTTTTTCCTTTTTCTCTTTTTGTGAGTGCACATGTGTATGCTTCTTTGTGTGATTTTGTCTGTATAGCTTTGTTTTTACCATTTGTCCTAGGGTTCTGTCTGTCCATTTCTTTGTTTTTTGGGGGGGTTTTTTTTGGATTTTTTAGTATAGATTTTAAGGCTTGTTATCATTGGTGGATTTGTTTTTTGGTTTGGTTGCTCTCTTCTTTCTTTCTTTTATTACTTTTATTTTTTTTATTTTTAATAATTATATATTCTTTTTTATTTTAATATTTTTTCTTTATTTTTTTCTCCCTTTTCTTCTGAGCCCTGTGGCTGATGGGGTCTTGGTGCTACAGCCGGGTGTCAGGCCTGTGCCACTTGGGTGGGAGAGCCGAGTTCAGGATATTGGTCCACCAGAGACCTCCTGGCACGACATAATATTAAATGGTGAAAGTTCTCCCAGAGATCTCCATCTCAATGCTAAGATCCAGCTCCACTAAACGACCAGCAAGCTACAGTGTAGGACACCCTATTCCAAACAACTAGCAAGACAAGATCACAACACCACCCATTAGCAGAGGCACTGCCGAAAATCATAAGGTCACAGACACCACAAAACACAACACTGCATGCAGAACTGTACACCAGAAAGACAAGATCCAGCCCCAGGCACCAGAACACAGACACTAGTCCCCTCCACCAGTAAGCCTACACAAACCACTGAACCAAACTTAGCCACTAGGGGCAGACACCAAAAACAACAGGAACTATGAATATGCAACCAGTGAAAAGGAGACCCCAAACACAGTATGTTAAGCAAAATGAGAAGACAGAGAAACACACAGCAGATGAACGAACAAGGTAAAAACCTACCAGACCAAACAAATGAATAAGAAATAGGCAGTCTACCTGAAAAAGAATTCAGAGTAATGATAGTAAAGATGATCCAAAATCCTGGAAATAGAATGGAGGAAATATAAGAAACATTTAACGAAGACCTAGAAGAATTAAAGAGCAAACAAACAATGATGAACAACACAATAAATGAAATTTTAGAACTCTAGAGGTAATTAATTGCAGAATAACTGAGGCAGAAGAACGGATAAGTGACCTGGAAGATAAAATAGTGAAAATAACTACCGCAGAGATGAATAAAGAAAAAAGAATCAAAAGAATTGAGGACAGTCTCAGAGACCTCTGGGACAATATTAAATGCACCAACATTTGATTTATAGGGGTCTCAGAAGAAGAAGAGAAACAAAAAGGGACTGAGAAAATATTTGACAAGATTATACTTGAAAACTTCCCTAATATGGGAGAGGAAGGAGTTAATCAAGTCCAGGAAGTGCAGAGAGTCCCATAAAATGTAATTCCAAGATGAAACACGCCAAGACACATATTAATCAAACTATCAAAAATTAAATACCAAAAAAATATATTAAAAGCAGCAAGGGAAAAAACGACAAATAACATACAAGGGAATCCCCATAAGGTTAACAGGTGATCTTACAGCAGAAACTCTGCAAGCCAGAAGGGAGTGGCAGGACATATTTAAAGTGATGAAAGGGAAGAACTTACAAACAAGATTTCAATACCCAGTAAGGATCTCATTCAGATTCAAGGGAGAAATTAAAGCCTTTACAGATAAGCAAAAGCTAATAGAATTCAGCACCACCAGACCAGCTTTACAACAAATGCTAAAGGAACTTCTCTCAATAGGAAACACAAGAGAAGCAAAAGACCTACAATAACAGACTCAAAACAATTAAGAAAATGGTAATAGGAACATACATATCAGTAATTACCTTAAATGTAAATGGATTAAATGCTCCCACCAAAAGACATAGACTGGCTGAATGGATACAGAAACAAGACCCATATATATACTGTCTACAGGAGACCCACGTCAGACATAGGGACAAAAACAGACTGAAGGTGAAGGGATGGAAAAAGACATTCCATACAAATGGATATCAAAAGAAAGCGGGAGTAGCAAGTCTCATATCAGACAACATAGACTTTAAAATAAAGATTATTACGAGACAAAGAAGGACACTACATAATGATCAAGGGATCAAACTACGAAGAAGATATACCAATGGTAAATATTTATGCACCCAACATAAGAGCACCTCAATACATAAGGCAAATGCTAACAGCCATAAAAGAAGAAATTGACAATAACATAATTATAGTAGGGGACTTTAACACCACACTTTCACCAATGGACAGATCATCCAAAATGAAAATAAATAAGGAAACAGAAGCTTTAAATGAAACATTAAACAAGATGGACTTAATTGATATTTATACGACATTCCATCCAGAAACAAGAGATTACACTTACTTCTCAAGTGCTCATGGAACATTCTCCAAGACAGATTATATCTTGGGTCACAAATCAAACCTTGGTAAATTTACAAAAATTGAAATCATATCAAGTATCTTTTCAGACCACAATGCTATGAGACTAGATATCCAATACAGGAAAAAAAATCTGTAAAAAATATAAATACATGGAGGCTAAACAATACACTACTTAATAACCAAGAGATCACTGAAAAAATCAAAGAGGAAATCAAAATATACCTAGAAACAAATGACAATGAAAACATGATGACCGAAAACCTATGGGATGCAGCAAAAGCAGTTCTAAGAGGGAAGTTTATAGCAATACAATCTTACCTAAAGTAACAAGAAACATCCCAAATAAAAACCCTAACCTTACAACTAAAGCAATTAGAGAAAGAACAAAAAAAAACTCTAAGTCAGCAGAAGGAAATAAATCATAAAGATCAGACCAGAAATAAATGAAAAAGAAATGAAGGAAACAATAACAAAGATCAATAAAACTAAAAGCTCGTTCTTTGAGAAGATAAACAAAATTGATAAATCAATAGCCAGACTCATCAAGAAAAAAAGGGAGAAGTCTCAAATCAATAGAATTAGAAATAAAAATGTGATGTAACAACTGACACTGCAGAAATAAAAAGGATCATGAGAGATTACTATAAGCAACTCTATGTTAATAAAGTGGGCAACCTGGAAGAATTAGAGAAATCCTTAGAAAAGCACAACCTTCCAAGACTGAACCAGGAAGAAATAGAAAATATAAACAGACAAATGAGAAGCAGTGAAACTGAGACTGTGATTAAAAATCTTCCAACAGACAAAAGCCCAGGACCAGATGGCTACACAGGCAAATTCTATCAAACTTTAGAGAAGAGCTAACACCTATCTTTCTCAAACTCTTCCAAAATATAGCAGAGGGAGGAACACACTCAAACTCATTGTACGAGGCCACCATCACCCTGATACCAAAACCTGAAACAGATGTCACAAACAATGAAAACTACAGGCCCAATATCACTGTTGAACATAGATGCAAAAATCCTCAACAAAATACTAGCAAACAGAATCCAACAGCACATTAAAAGGATCATGCACCATGATCAAGTGGGGCTTGTCTCAGGAATGCAAGGATTCTTCAATATATGCCAATCAATCAATGTAATACACCACATTAACAAATTGAAGAAGAAAAACCATATGATCATCACAATAGATGCAGAAAAAGCTTTTGACAAAATTCAACACCCATTTATGATAAAAACCCTGCAGAAAGTAGGCATAGAGGGAAGTTACCTCAACATAATAAAGACCATATATGACAAACCCACAGCCAACATTGTTTTCAATTGTGGAAAACTGAAACCATTTCTACTAAGATCAGGAACAAGACAAGGTTGCCCACTCTCACCTCTATTATTCAACCTAGTTTTGGAAGTTTTAGCCACAGCGATCAGAGAAGAAAAGGAAATAAAAGGAATCCAAATCAGAAAAGAAAAAGTAAAGCTGTCACTCTTTGCAGATGGCATGATACTATACATAGGTAATCTTAAAGATGTTACCAGAAAACTACTACAGCTAATCAATGTATTTGGTAAAGTAGTAGGATACAAAATTAATGCACAGAAATCTCTTAAATTCCTATACACTAATGATGAAAAATCTGAAAGACAAATTAAAGAAACATTCCAATTTACCATTGCAACAAAAAGAATAAAATACCTAGGAATAAACCTAACTAAGGAGACAAAAGACTTGTATGCAGAAAACTATAAGACACAGATGAAAGAAATAAAAGATGATACAAACAGATAGAGAGATGTACCATGTTCTTGGATTGGAAGAATCAACATTGTGAAAATGACTCTACTACCCAAAGCAATCTACAGATTCAATGCAATCTTTATCAAATTACCAATGGCAGTTTTTCACAGAGCTAGAACAAAACATTTCACAATTTGTATAGAAACAGCAAAGACCCTGAATAACAAAATCAATCTTGAGAAAGAAAAATGGAGGTAGAGGAATCAGGCTCCCAGACTTCAAACTATACTACAAAGCTACGGTAATTAAGACAGTATGATTCTGGCACAAAAATAGAAATATAGATCAATGGAACAGGATAGAAACCCAGAGATAAACCCATGCACCTATGGTCACCTTAATTTTGATAAAGCAGGCAAGAATATACAATGGAGAAAAGACACCCTCTTCAATAAGTGGTGCTGGGAAAACTGTGCAGCTACATGTAAAAGAATGAAATTTGAACACTCCCTAACACCATACACAAAAATAAACTCAAAATGGATTAAAGACCTAAATTTAAGGCCAGACACTACAAAACTGTTAGACGAAAACATAGGCAGAACACTATGACATAAATCAGAGTGAGATCCTTTTTGATACACCTCTTAGAGAAATGGAAATAAAATAAACAAATGGGACCTAATGAAACTTAAAAGCTTTTGCACAGCAAAGGAAACCATAAACAAGATGAAAAGACAACCCTCAGAACGGGAGAAAATATTTCCAAATGAATCAACTGACAAAGGATCAATCTCCAAAATATACAGCAACTCATGCAGCTCAATATCAAAAAAAACAAACAAACAACTCATTCAAACAATGGGCAGAAGACCTAAATAGACATTTCTCCAAAGATGGTATATAGATAGCCAGCAAACTCATGAAAGAATGCTCAACATCACTAATCATTAGAGAAATGCACTTCAAAACTACAATGAGGTATCACCTCACACCAGTCAGAAGGGCCATCATTAAAAAATCTACAAACACGGCTTCCCTGGTGGTGCAGTGGTTGAGAGTCCACCTGCCGATGCAGGGTACACGGGTTCGTGACCCGGTCCGGGAAGTTCCCAGGTGCTGTGGAGCAGCTGGGCCCGTGAGTCATGGCCACTGAGCCTGTGTGTCTGGAGCCTGTGCTCTGCAACGGGAGAGGCCACAACAGTGAGAGGCCCATGTACCACAATAAATAAATAAATAAATAAATAAATAAATAAATCTACAAATGATAAATGCTAGAGAGGGTGTGAAGAAAAGGGAACACTCTTGCACTGTTGGTGGGAATGTAAATTGATACAGACACTTTGGAGAACTCTATGGAGGTTCCTTAAAAATCTAAAAATAGAACTCCCATATGACCCAGCAATCCCAGTACTGGACATATACTCTGAGAAAACTATAATTCAAAATGAGTCATGCACCACAATGTTCATTGCAACTGTATTTACAACAGCCAAGGCATGGAAGCAATCTAAGTGTCCATCAACAGATGAATGGATAAAGAAGATGTGGCACATATATACAATGGAATATTACTCAGCCATAAAAAGAAATGAAATTGTGTTATTTGTAGTGAGGTGGACGGACCTAGAGTCTGTCATATAGAGTGAAGTAAGTCAGAAAGAGAAAAACAAATACCATATGTTAACACATATATATGGAATCTATATATATATATATTTCTGAAGAACCTAGGGGAAGTACAGGAATAAAGACGCAGATGTATAGAATGGACTTGAGGACACTGGGAGGGGGAAGGGTAAGCTGGGATGAAGTGAGAGAGTGGCATGGACTAATATATACTACCAAATATAAAATAGCAAGCGGGAAGCAGCCGCATAACACAGGGAGATCAGCTTGATGCTTTGTGACCACCTAGAGGGGTGGGATAGGGAGGGCGGGAGGGATACACAAGAGGGAAGGGTTATGGGGATATATGTATAAGTATAGCTGATTCACTTTGTTATAAAGCAGAAACTAACACACCATTGTAAAGCAAATATACTCCAATAAAGATGTTAAAAAAAATGTAAGAAACTCTTAAAAAAAAAGAAAATATTCTAAAATTCTATTATGGGGGTGGTTTTACAACTCTGTGAATATACTAAGAGAGAATGAACTATACATTTTACATGGATGAATCTTATGTCATGTGAAATATATCTCAATAAAACTGTAAAAACAAAAATTAGAGACAGCACAGCAAGTGAACCACAGTGAGGAGAAAGAATGTAGATGGGAAAGGTACTTTCCTGGGTAGCTGGTAAAGTGTTTGGTGGTAAAATAAACACACAATGGCTAAAACAAAACAACAACAACAAAAAAAGCCATTTAAACATTTGGTACAGGATTCTGTACCTTTTCTGATACAGAAATATAACCTTCCTACATTTGTAGAATAGCTGGCAGAAACAAACTAGTTAGAAATATTTCTATAGTTGATGCTTCTGCATTTTAAGTCTAGACATTTGACAGTTGCAGCAAAGAACCTTATAGTTCTTTGAAATGAATGTCTTAGCAAAGTAAGATTTTTCTGTGTCTGTATTCAGACCAGCTTAAGACTTAGACTATCCTGTACACAAAGACAATTGTTAGGAACTGAGGACCAAAACAAACAAACAAAAGATTTAGACAGGACTGGAGAGTCACTTTCTTTGAGTCATAGTTGAATAAGTTGTTTAGTATTATAGTGAAGTTAAATGAAACATATTTTTAAAGACTTATACATTTCCTAACACAGTCAAGTAATATAAAATGTTAACAGAGACATATATTTATTGTTGTTGTTATTGAACTAGCTAGCCTTTGTACCAGAACTTAAAATGTTTAATACATGTGTAAACTGTTTAGTAATTGTGCACAATGCATTCTTAATTACAGATTTAACCTTTTTTTAAGGACAAAAATCTCAAGCAGATGGCCCCTTGGTGAAAATTACAGTAAAAAATCAGGGTTGTTTGTTTGTTTGTTTGTTTTTTCTAATAAGAAGAGCAGATAAACTATAATCTGAACATAATGGTGCCATAGCAAGGCTCCATATTTTGTGACTAAGGGTGTCACACTATACAAGTACACTTTATATCACCCAGTACTTTCAAATAAATTCCACCTTAGCTACTAAAAAAGTAATAAAGCTTTGATAGTTATAATGAATTCTTGAATCCTGAGTGAGTTACTGAATGGGTACAGGCATTTCAATTACCTTTTTCTTGCAAGGTGGTGAAGAGAGAGCCCTCACTCACTAAGTATGAATTATATATTAGGTACCTACAAATTATTTTTCTATTTTAGTGTCAGAAGGATATATTTCCAAGCCAATATTTTACTAAAGCTTTTGCCTTTTTATTTAACTGTCATTGCAATTTAAAATATACATTTAATAAAATATTCCTAAAATATATCTTTAATTATAAACTAATTACAATTAGCAACTGATACACAAAATATTTTCATAAAAAGTGTATGCTTAGGAAAGGGTTGTATTCAAAGAATGTCTACAATAAATCATCTAGAGAGAACTGTTTTGTTATGTCCCTACTGATCACTGACTTCTTGCTATTACTAAAAATAATTTCCTGGTAATAATAACTTTGAGGATAATACTGCCCTTTTCTCTATCCCTCCATACTCTGAGTTACCAGGCTAAATACTTGGTTTTAATAATAACCCTTTATCTTAAGAAGTAAGGATTGCACAGGTAAAATAACTATGTAGCATGGGCACATAGGCTGGATTCAGGTACAGTTTTGGAAATCATCACCTAAACAAAAATCTCTTTCCAGGTTCTTTGGCATTTTTCATCTTGGTCTAGGAATAATTCACAACTCTATTTCTTCATGTATTCATATTTATTAAATTTATTCAACAAATATTTATTAAGTCCACAGGATGTGTCAAACTCTGTAATGATAGAAACCAAAGAGATATGTTTGTAGCCTTACAAAGCTTAAAGTATACTGATACATTCATATATTTGTGCAATAGTTAAAATTTTAATCAGTAATATGAGAAGTAGCCACAGAATATCATGGGACAATATAAATGGTGTTTTCCTAGAACCAGAATAGTAGCAGCAGTGAGATTAGAGAGAAGTAGACAGAGAGATTTGAGATATAGTTAGAAAATAGAACTGACAAAAGTTGAATACACATTTTTAAAATGGACACAGATCAGGAGAGAGAAACATAGGGAGTTGTCACTAGGAGAACACAGGCTGATGATAAAATATGGTGACAAATGTTATAACTCCACATTTGTACCTGCTGTGTCTGAGATACCTGAGGTGTGTCTGGGGTGGGTATTCAGAATTGAGATAACTGGAAGATCTCTGTGCATTCAGAACTGAAGTATACGAGATATTCTGGACTGCAGATAGAATTTTGAAGCTGCCATTATGGAAATGGGAACCATGAGAGTGGATGACTTCACTCAAGGGTGTACAGAATGAGATAATCTCAGAAAAAAGGCAAGATTATTGAGTGCAGAGGAAATGAGGCTTCACAGGAGATTGGAGATGCACTAAGAGACACTGGCTTCCTGGAAGTCCAGAAAATACTGTGTTCTAGGAAGAGAAGACTGTTACTCTTCTCAAATGTCAATGAAAGGAAAATGAGATAGGGAATGAGTTCTGTCCATTAGAAATGATAACAGGGAAAATATTGCTGACATAGGGAAAGGTTGTTTCAGTAAAGTGATGAAAGTAGAAATAGGGTTGCTCTGGATTGCAGATTCGGTTATAACAACCAGATTGATTATTTTTTAAATTTAAAGACACACATATTAATCATTTTTCTTCTTAAAAATTTGGTAGATTTCCATTACACATGAAATAAAATACTGTCTCTTTATTATGGCCTCCCCAAACTCATCCTAAACTACTGCTTTGTACTTAGAGTGCTTCTCACTGATCTCTTTGCATCTCTATGAAACAAGAAACTCTTTACTATGTTAGGTCCTTAATATTGCTTTTTCCTCTTTGTAAGAAAGGGTTATCACATTTCTGTTTTAGAGGGTTTATCTTCTTATTGATTTAAACATCTCTTTATACCTAATGTATCTTAATTATATATCTGTAATAAATGTTCCAAGGATTTTTCTACTGTTTACATTAAATTCTCAAAATGCAAACGTATTCCTAAACCTTTCAGCCACCAATAGAAAAATGAGAAAAAATTATATCCTCCCAATCCACAAAAGCTCATTTGCTAAGGGCAAAGTATTGTCTTTTAAATATATAAATGATATCTTTAAAAAAGTCAGCTTAAAACTGCCCAGTGGGTTTCCACCATTGTTGGAAGAAAATCCTGCAGGCCAAAAGGACCTGATAATCTAGCCCCTCCCTAACTCCCCCAACTCACCTGTACCAGGCTTCCTCTCGTTTGCTCCACTCCAGCCACAATGACCTTCTCTCAGTTCCAAAAATACCTCCAGCTTGTTTCTGTTTTTGTCTTTGAACCTAATGTTTGCTACTAACTTCTTCTTGGTCATTCCCATCTCAGCTCAAAAGACGCTTCTTCAAATGCTACCCTGTTTATTCTTCTTAGAGTTTTTATTTCACTATTCTAATTATCTCTTGGTTGTTGGTCTCCCCACCAGAATGAAGTTCCATAAGGGCAGGGGCTTTGTTTTATTTACTGTTATAGTCCGAGTATATTGCACAGTGCTGGCGTTTACAAATTTTTTATTGAATAAATGAATTAATGGATGAATGAGAGCAGTGCCCGAGGGGGTTGTGGATGAAGGACTTTTGTTGGTTTGTACTTTTTTGTAAAATAAGAGAGTTTTGCATTTTCAGTGCTGTTGGGAAGCAGCCTATATATATGAGGATAGGCCGAATATATAAAAGAGAGAAAGGAAAATTGACGGAATAAAATCCAGGGAAGATTTAAAACACAACACTATTCTCTACAGTAACCTACACTTTCTATTTCATATAAGCTACTCATACTTGCTTTAAGATGATAATTTTTCAAGCCCTGTGGTAACAATTTCAAGACAACAATTTTGTTTTTGAAATATACTTTTCTTGGGAGGAAAAGAACTCAAGAAAAGCCTGTGCTTGAAAATGAGGTCAATAAAGAAGACAATTTCAGAATCCTTCACTGGCACTAATATACGTCATTCAGCATGAGGCAAATGGGATTAAGGCAATACCACAGGAACTCCAGAGAAAATTATTCCTACAATTTACAAGAGCTAAAAGACATAGGTATATTTCTTTTTTTGACTTTCTGTACCTCTCACATCAGAACGTTTTCAATAGCCGCTTGACTATGCTATAGCTAAACTGTATTTCTTAAAAATCGCAAAATGACCCCAAGATTTCTTCAAGAAACACTTATTTATCTCTCACTCTACTTCATTAACTGTGCTAAGCATTGACAAGGGGTAGTAAAAAAACATGAATTATATACATATATATGTGTTATTATATAAAAATCCTCTATACCATGATTGTTATATCAAAAACAAAGATGCATTGGAATGGGAGGATGTAAAGGAGAGTTGATTTTCTCTAAAATAAAAGTTGAATCAGTAACAAATTGATCTCCACCCTTCACTGCCTAAAACACGTCATTGATTCACCAGGATCTATCTACAGTGCCCCCGCCCCCTCAAGGCTCTTCTTAGTCTGGCTCTTTTCTTCTTTCTCAGCTTTATTCACCCTTCCTCCCAGCATGCGTCTTATGTACTAGGCATGGTACACTGCTTACCTTGTTTGAAATAAACCATGCATTCATGTCTCTGAAACGTTTCACATATGTTCTTATTTCTTGAAATGCTAGTATGTCTTTTTTTTTTCTTGTAATACATGTGACCATCTCCTATGTATTCCTAGAGTAATATCTCTACCTTCACCCTCACCCAACACTTTAGCAGGCCTTCCCCTCAGTGATTACTATAGCATACTGAACTGATCACATTTCAGTTTAATTGTTGGTAGGCTTCCTTGGAGAGGCACTGAACTATGGTGGATTTTTGAGAAAAATAGACAGTTATGAAATGTAATTCCTCTAACTCTTAGATGTGAATTTTTGAGCAAATTATATACACTATCTCAGCCTTCATTTCTTCACCTGGATAATGGGATTAATTATGAAATCATTAATTTGATGCAATAATTTGTCTCAGAACATGTGATATAGTAAGGCATTTAATAAGAACGCAGCATGTATTTGTCCCTGTTCCTTTATTTCTCATTGATATGCAAGCTCGTAGAGAACAGCAACTCTGCCTTATGTGTCTCTGTTTTCCAACACTTGACATAGCACTGGGACATCACAGTTCTCAATAAAAGTTCTTGGATAGTGAATTAATTGTGATTGCTACAACCATGTGGTGAGGCACAGAAATTTGGGGGATATTGTCATAACAGGCTGCCAAATATATTTAATTCATTACACAAAGACACAGTATCTCAAAGTATGGATTTTATGTTTATTCTCACTAATTACTTGTAAATAATTTTTCTTAACATTCATTCTAAAGATTGATGTGCTTTTTTTTTCTGAAGAACCCATGAACAAGATTATATAGCATATTATCAAAAAAGATAAATGTATTAATTTTAGAGCTAGTATCTTTCTTCTAATGGGTATGCTATAAACATTATAGAATGTTAACGAAAATAATTATATATGTAATTTTAGAAATAAGTGTTTTTTTGGTAGTGTCTCTGAGAAGTATATTGTTTGCCAATTTTACAGACTACTCGAAGTAGTATTGTCAAAGCAGCAATGTGTAAAGGAAAGCAAACCAAGGAAAAAACAATGCAGTCTATTTCTTAGTCAAGATTTAGATCATCTGGATTCTAGATGCAGACTGGCTGCATTCTTGTTCTGTGACTTCAAGCAGGTCCCTAAAACTCTCTTTAACTCATCCTCAACAACATAATGGGACTAACAACTTTACTTTTGGTTTTCACATGTCTTATTATTAGGCCCAAATGTGATAATGGAAGTAAATGCAGTTTGAATCTTTCAAAAAGTATGCAACTTTAAAGGCCGCTAAATGCTAATAAAAGCATAGCAACTACAATAAGAGAGGTACTAGTGAACTTGTTTACAGTGAGTTTTACTAACAATGGAAGCAGGTTAGAAAATACATTATCATTGGCTGCTTTGGTTACACTTGATTTCTTAAGGTGTATTTTTGATCAGGCTTAAGAATACAGGTTCTTTTTTTTTTAAGTGTTTGTCAATCCATGATAAGTGGCTCTATGTTAAATGTGAGATTAATAAGAGAAATATACTTAAAAAGAGACTATCATTCAGCAGATGAAGGATTGGTGTGCAATTTTAAATGATGAGTAGTTCTTGCATCATTGCCTCTGATATTCGTGTGTGTATGTGTGGTGTGTGTGGAGTGCATTTATTCATTCCAACAAATGAACAGTCCGTTAATGCACATGTGCAGTGTAACATAATAAAAGGCCCCTTCATACTTTGTAGTCAGTGATGGAACTAAAGCTATCTGTGAGAAGGAAGACCATAGAAATACTTCTTTTTCTCATGCTGGTCTTTATTCACACAAAACAATAATTGAACCCATAAAGACCCACCCAAATTATGCACTACTTTACAGTATAGATAGATATATTTTTAATTCTCATTGTAAAACAGTGTCATTATTACTTTATATCACCAATATTCGTTTTATTTTACCTTTTTTTTTTTTTTTTTTTTTTTTAACCAATCTTTGGACTTACTATTTTTCATCAAATTTCAGTTATCCCATCTTGGTTCATCGTCTTATTTTCTTTCTGTCTAAAATATATTCCTTGGATTTTTTTTTTTCTTAGAGTCTGTTTTTGGTAAACTTTCTCTGTTTTGTTTACCTGAAATTGTCTTTATTATTCTTTTCCTCTTAACTGTTTTACTGGGTACAGAATTCTTCATTAACAGGTATTTTATCTCATCACAGTGAAGGTATTATTCCATTTTCTTTGGTCTTCCATTTTGACTGTTGAAATCAACATTTAGTCTAATTATCATAACTATGTAAGTAATCAGTCTAATTATTATCCCTACACAAGTAATCTGTTGTTTGTAGTTGATGTTTATATCCTTTCCTCGTCTTTTTGGTATACAGTGGTTTCAATATATTTCTAATAGTTGACATAGTAAACATTCCCATGGTGTAAATAATATAATTTTATATCTTCCTTTCCATATTAATTCTCTGATTTTTTATCTCTTCTCATTGTATTTGACAAAGACATTAGATATGTAGTTATTCATATATAAATTATATTAACTTTTTTGGACATAGAGTTATGAGAAATTGCAAAAAAATATAATAATAAGACGATAGGTCCCATCTACCCTTCAGTCTGCCCCAATGTTGTCTTATGTTTGCCTGAAAAAAATTTCCTGATGACCTACAAGGTTTACATTCTAGTTTTGTTTTTGTTTTTTGTTTTTTTGGTTTTTATAAATTTATTTTGTGTATATAGCTAATTTTGTCTTTTTCTAACACATTCTAAAGTTATTCACCATCTAGTCTTTTATGAACAAAATAATAACCTTTGAATATATGACCATTTCCAAAATCCCTCCCCCATTTTCTATATTACGATCTAAACTTTTTGTTTCAATTTTAAAACATGCATATATACATATAAGTGTTAATTAGCTCTACTAACTTATTTGAGTCATTTTCCTATGTGCCTTATCACTTCTTATTTCCTTCTCCTTACCTGAGATTTTATTTTCCCTACATGTAAAGTATCCACTTTAAAAATTATTGCAGTGAGAATGTATGAGTGGTTATTTTCTTAGTTTTTGTACGATTGAAAAATTAACTATATTCTCACTATTAAATAATAATTCATCTATATGGAGAACTCTTTGTTGACAGTTATTTCCCCTTAGCACTTTGAAGATAAGATTTCATTATCTTTTCGCATCTATTACTGCTGAATAGAAACCTTTATAAGGCTATTTTTTTACTTTTAAGTGAAATATAAGGTTTATTTCTGTAAACTCATTTTTCTGAAGTTTTATTGTGATGTACAAAAGCATAAGATCCCTTCTTTCATACTTTTCTTTCTTGCTTGCTTCTTTCTTACATTTTATATAGTTCATTTATTGTTTTATTTGCATTCAGTTTAAATACTGTGTCTTTCTGCAATTATAGGAAATTCACAACCATTATTTCATTAAATATTTATTCTGTACTTTTCTCTAAATTTTCTAACTTGGAGATATCTGAGTTTAAGGTTGTGCTTTTCAACTAATTCTTTATGTTTCCTCACTTATCTTTAAAATATTCTGTTCATCTCTCTATGCTCTACTTAAGGAGATTTCTATAGCACCATCTTCCAGTTTCCTAATTCTCTTCTCTAATGTGTTCACTTTGGCATTTAATTCAACTATTGAGTTTATAAATTTGTGACCATAATTTGCTTTTTCATGATTTATAATTGATTATTTTTCTTTCATAGATGCCTATTTTATATGAAGGCTATTTTAATTGAGTAAAACACACTTTTATTCTTACTGACATAACTTTCATAGTATAAAATGAACAGATCTTAAGAACTACTGTTAGGGGTGTTTTGACAAATACATACACTAAAATTCATACACACGCCTACCATGATTCAGAATATTTCCACTATCCCAGAAAGTTTTCTCATTCCTGATCCCACAGAAGTAACCAATGCTTTGATTTGTGTCATGGAATTTTGCCTGTTCTATAACTTCATGTAAATAGAGTTATTTATGTCCAACATATTTCACTTAGAACACTGTGTTTGAGACCCATTCATTTTTATATGTATCATAAATTTGTTCCTTTTATTGTTGAGTAGCTGTCTAATGTATTAATATCATGCATGGTATAAATATATTTTTAATCCATTCTCCCATTGATGGACATTTAACTTATTTCAAGGTTTGAGATATTGGGTGTAATTATCCATGAATCACTCTCCTTTTCATATACCTAGTCATTAATGGTCAATTTATTTTGAACTTTCAAAAATGTTTGTATAATTAAACAGCCATTGGGGAAAAGAGACATTGATTTCCTTTGGAACAGATTCATTTACTTTCCAGAGTAACAAATATGGAGATATCTCACTTTTTCCTTGGGGCAGTTTTGCTTACATTGAAGGATAATAAAGATAATGTCTTTTCCAGAGAGGAAGGTGGACAGGTTTGCTAGCAGCCTCTATATAAGATCAGGGACTCCTAATCCCAAGGGATTTCCCTTGTAATACATTCCATTGCATGTGTAGGCAACATCTGGCACCATCACCATGTCACTCTGAGGGAACTTATTCTCAAACATGTGCCAAGATATTATTCTGACTAGTGCTATTACTATAAGTAATGAACTATCCTTTGTCTCTAATCAAGGGGCCTCATGTCTTCTTTCCAGTACCAAACTGGAAACTGTAGAAGACTAACTATTTAGCTAACAGATAGGGAAAAATCCAAAACCCCACAGTTCTGGATTGACAAGTTAGCTTTGATTTTTATGTATAAAGCTAGTACAAACATTCTTGTACTCTTGTCTTTTTGTAAATATGTTTTTATTTCTCTTAGGCAAATATCTATGTTTAACTTTATTTAAAAACTGTCAATTCTCAGAGTTGTTACATAATTTTATATTTTCATAAGCAAACTCTGTTTCTTTTGCTTCTCATGCTAATCCACATTTGGTGTTTTCAGTCTTTTTAATTTTAACAGTTCAAGGAAGTGTATGGTGATACTGTATTGTGCTTTTTAAAAATCTTTTTTTTTTCTTTTTAATTCATCTGTATTTGTTACAACTTTTAAAGCAGAATGTGACTTGAGCACTACATCTCCATTCACAAAACTTGCTCCGAGTCACTTTTCAAATGGCTTTAAAACGTGCCTAGATATAATTTTATAATTTTGCTACTCTCAACAATACTTTTCTTTGGAAAACAAGCCCTATATATGGACAGTGACTCCCATCAATTTGGTTCAGTTGAACATACTAATTTCTAGAGGCCTGGCACATACAGTCAATAACTACAGGCAATGGAAGCTTTAAAAAGTAAATCCCAGGGGATGAAAGTTGCTTTAACAAGTATTTTTCTTTTAAACATCAAGCTATATTCTTCAGAACACTTCAGTGACAGAAGATTTGTTCTACTAAAAAAATCCGCTTGATAGCTAAACACTTCAAACCATGAAGTTAACATAGGTTACATACACCTTACAGCAAACACTACTTCCGTCTGTTAAAGTAAGCCAACATGAAATGAAAAGAAAAACTAGCTCTGCTTTTAGTTCCTAAAGTATCACAGTATCACACTTAGTAGAAAGAAATCTTATCTTCCCTTAAGTAGTTCTCATGCCATACAGGTTTTTAAATGTTAACAAAAATAAAGAAATACTTGAAAACATATTATGAGAGGAAATGAAGGTAGAGTGTTGAATACGCAGCCATGTAATCCTCAGGCAGAGCTCAGTCTGCTTCTTCCATGCAGGACATGTCATCATCTCCTTTGAGGTGAGGCATCTCCTCAGTTACAGCAGCACTGCTGTCGTCAGCAGTGGGGTCATCTTCATCAATACAAAGACCAAGTTTGATCATCCTATAGATCCTGTTAGCATGTGTCTGGGGATCCTCCAGACTGAAGCCAGAAGACAGGAGAGCCGTTTTGTACAGCAGGATCACCAGATCCTTCACAGACTTGTCATTCTTGTCAGCCTCTTTGAAATAATTTCAACTTTAAAGAAAATTTTCTCAAATAACACAAAGAGCTATTACATATCCTTCAACTATGTTTCCCAATTATAAAATTTTAGCACATGTTTCCTATCTTTCTCACTCTATCTCTTTCAAATGTCTGATTTGTTTGAGACTAAATTGCAGACATGATGTCCCAGTTGTCCTAACCACTTGTCTCTTTAAAACAAGAATATTCCCCTGCTTTACCAGAGTAAAATATAAGAAAGAAGAAATTAATATTGATACGTTACCCCCAATCCAGACATTTATTCAAATCTTGCACTTCCCCAGTAATTTTCTTTGTAGATCCAAGATCCAATCCAAGATCACACATATTTAGTTGCTATGTATTTTCACCTCTTTTTACATATTCTGAAATTGTTCCTAAGTCTTTTCTCATCTTTCATAATCTTAATATTTTGCAGTAAAAAAGAAATTGCTTTGTAGATTGTTTATCAACCTCAGTTTGTCTGATGTTTCCTCACAAGTTTTATATTTTCAGGAGAAATACCAAAAAGTTATGTTGAGTTATTCTCAGTGAATTCCCAACAGGAAACACATAACGTCAATTTGTCCCATCGCCAGTAACGTTAACCTTTAGCAATTACTTAAAATGGTGTCATTTCTGTCAGGTTTTTCTAGTGAAATTTAATAATATTTTAACGTATTAATAAATGATTATTAATAAGTCTTAATTAATAGCTCATTAATAAGTATAATTTTATTTATACAATTCATAAGTACTTTGTAGGGAGATACTTTTTTAAAATAGCAGTTTTTAAAATATTCCATCCCCTATCAAACTTCCAGCCATCAGTTTTAACATCCGTTAAAAATTCTTGCTTGAATCAATCATTCTTTTGATGGTCACTAAATAGTATTTTACTTAATTCCAATCATTCCTTTTCCATTTATGAGATAGTACACTGCTATAATGCAGATCTTTCCCTTCTCCTTGATTAACGGATTGATTCATTTATTCATTAATTAATTTATATAAATGAGGACTGATGGATTTCCCTGTTTTCAGCCCTGGACTAAGCTATTTCTCCAAGAGGTGCTGATTGATTTTTGATTTTAGAGGAAATAGCATCTCAAAACAACAAAGTTCTACATAGTGATAGAGATTTATGATTGTTTTTGGAGGCTCTCAATGGAGAAAACTAGGAAAAATATGTACATCTCTCTCTCTCTCTTTCTCTCTCTCTCTCTCTCTCTCTCATGCACGCACACACACACACACACACACACCTATTTCTACAGACATCTATCTATATACAGTAAAAAACCTCACATTTTCACTAGTATTTTCAATCCCAATTCAACACCATAAGTTTTATTCTAGCTTTTCTCTTTCTTTACTTGAAATTTCCAATATTAAGAAAGCTGCCCCCCCCGACCTTGTCTTCAATATGTTTACTTATTTGAGAGTTCCTCCTATATATATAGTTAACCTCCTGGCTATGTTGACCATTTCTTCAGCTCAACCAAACTATCTCTGGACATCCAGCATATTATTTGGCTCCAACTGAAAGTATTTTGAAATAAAAAGAGAAGAAAGAAGGAGTCTATAATTTAGTTTATCTTTTGAAGATACCTATTGCTTCCATTTTCTGTTAAGTAAATTCTCTGAATAATGTGTGTGTACATGCACACACGTGTGATGGCTAGAATTCACCAAGGTAGCTTTCCTTATGTGCTATGAAATTTTAATCTACATACTTATCTACAGTGGTAATTTTACTTTTATTTTTATTTTTGTTACTTTACTTATTTTTCTCTTCTCCTGCTCATAATTTTTTAAATTTTGTGTTTGATTCCTCATTTTTTTAGAATAAAAAGACAAATATTTTTTTCAAGAAAAATAAAGCATAGCCACTCTAAAAATAAAGATTTGGAAAATAAAATTTGCTTCACAATATAATAAAAATATGTTATGAAGTGATAGTAATTAAAATGTTAAATTCATATAAGTATTGCCTACACCATAATTCAAATGTTTGCTATGAAATATTTTAGTAGTTTTTTGTTGTATACATTTATTAATTTTTAAAATTATTTCTGGTTCTGTAAGTTATTTAAAAGTTATATACATATATATAAAATCATAATTTTGTAAAACCTATTTTATTTCTTTAAACACAGGAAACATACATATGTTATCATCTGAATATGGTAATTCCATTATCTGAAATTTTGTGTGTGCTTGGCTTTGTACCAACAAACTCTTCTTTATTGATAATAATGTTTCCCAAGTGCTTCAATCTTTTATTTCCTTTCTTCCCCCTATATTCATAGTCATTGTTCCCAATGTGTATTCATAATGCTAAGGTAGCTTTCTCAAGAGCTGACCCAAGCTTCAGCACATTCTGAACATCAAATGGCCAACCACTCCACCCTGGGAACGAGTCTCTGGCAACGAGCCTGATCACCTTTAGAGAACTCTCTTCCTCAATTAAGAGTTTCCTTATGGGAAAACTTGGTGTTCTTTCCATTAGTTGATCTCAGAAGTACATGTTGATCCCTAACAGAGGCTCTAACAATATTACACCTCAAAAATTCTATGTATACTTGCTTATATACTCCATTGTCCAGCCAAAAAATATCCTGTTGTTGTATTCTCCAAGGACAATTGGTGTCCTTCCGTTTATAACACTAAGAAAGCCTATTAAATGATTATTTCCTAAAGTACAGATATGTACCAAATTACTCTGATGTCTCCATTTCAGGATAAGGATATGCAAAGCACATTTTCAGTGATACCCACCCTCAGAAAGAAAGATGGGAAAGAGACAAATTAATACCAACTTCTGCCTCACTGAACCGTCACTTCTATAGAAGGGTTTCTACAGAATAAATCCACAGATGTTAACTTATAAAAAAGATAAAACAACTCCACACGAAAGAGGGAGAGAGAGAACTAAATTTCTTGTCCCCTTTCTAATAAATGCTCCACTACCTCACATTTTGTCCCAAATGTGCACATGACCCAACCCCACACAAATTCTTTCCTATATTTTAGGGATCGAATGGGTGCCAGGAAAGCCTTTAGCTGTTTACAGCCAAGAAAATGAAAAAGAAGCAGCAATAAAAAAGTTAAGGTTCACCTAATCTTGTAAAAGTGATGGTCTCTTTAATATAAAAGCAATAGAATAAACTTCAAAGAAAAAAATTAGAATATTTGATTACATAAAATTCAAAAGTCTGTATATCAATAATGCAAAAGGTAATAAAAATGGTAAACTATTTCCAGATTAACAATGAGTTTACAACCTTGATATATAAAGACTTTGTTAAAATTGGAATTAAAAAATAAAGATTGTGAAAGAAAGCAGGCAATTGACATATCATACCTGGTAAGCTTATCGAGAATGTTCAACCTTATTACTAATAAGTGCAGTTAAAACTCACTGGTAATTCGTGTAATGCAAAAATTTATATACATAATTCAATAATATAATAAGTTCATTATGACAATTATCACTTATGGAGCTCATACTTTTATCTATTAAATGAGATTATTTACATAAACAAATCAATGGTTTCCATGCATCAACATTATGAGGTAAGTATATTTCCCTATTTAAAGAAGAAATGATACCTAGAATTTTCCAAGCCTTCCCAACTCCAAATCTGGTTAATTTCAGAGTCTAGCAATAACCACTAAACCTCTTATAAGCATTTACTCTTTTTTGACTAATTAGAATATGAGCACTTTTTAAAATATTTATTTTATTTATTTATTTATTTATTTTTATTATTATTATTTTTTGGCTGCGTCAGGTCTTAGTTGCAGCACTCGGGACCTTTGTTGAAGCATACGGGATCTTTTGTTGTGGTGCACAGGCTTTTTTCTAATTGTGACATGCGCACACAAGGGCTCCAGGTTGCTTGGGCTCTGTAGTTTGCAGCACGTGGCATGTGAGACCTTAGTTCCCGGACCAGGGATCAAGACTGCATACCCTGCATTGGAAGGCAGATTCTTTACCATGAGCAGGGAAGTTCCCAGAAAATGAGCACTTTTTTAATGACGTTGTGTGTTAGCTAGTGCAATATAATAAGCTCTGTCATTAATTCTTGGTGGATTTATGCACTGATACACTCCTATAAACAATGATCAAATCTACATTAAGAGCCATAAAATATGCTAAGAATTAGAATATACTTAGAATTATGCTAAGAGAAATAAGTCCAGAAATCTATCTTAAGATAAAATCTGATATGCAAATGAAGATTTTTGCAAAAGTATGTATATAACAGTACTATTAATGATGTTGAAAAGATGGAAACAGACTAACAATATGGGAGTAGGTAAATAAATTATCAGATGTCTTGAAAATGAGATACTTTGCAAATGCTACAAACCATACCTCATGAATACATAATAGTATGTAAATCCCTGCCTTCCAAGTAATATTAAGTCAAATTATTTAAAAACAGCTGGTAAAAATTAGGGTAAACTGTACTGTGCCCAGTTTTGCAGCATCCTGTTTGCAGAAATGAAAATGTTAGGAAAAGGTTGAAAGAGAGAAGGGGTGACTCTATAAGCAAAACGTTCCAACTAGAGTCCAGTTTCCATAATCATTAAAGGAAAATTCCAGGAGAAAATGTGATACTGGTACAATAATCCATTGTCTTTATATGTGGAAACATTTGGCTGTATTTTGTTAAGTGCTTTACGTTACATTTACAGTTCATAATTATTGTACTTGCATTCTATTTGCACTGTTATACGTGTTAAAATACACATATACACACACATATAAAAATAAGTCAGATGCTATTGGTAGTTATTACTGGATAATAACATTATGGATTATTTTTATATTCTTTGTTACATTCTTCTGTATTTTCCAAAATTTTATTATGATTATGAATTACTTTTACATTAAGAATAAAGGGAACATCATTTTAAATAGTTATACCACCTAATGCAAAAGACTATTTTGAGGGTTAAATAAAGTGGTACACATAAGTAATCTAGAAAGGAACTTACTGTATAACAGATACTCAATAAGTAAATTAATTTTAGTAAATTAATTCTGAGATCAGTAAATGTATTCCTTTAAGATAACTTATGTGCAGCTATTAGCTCTGAAACTAGCTACTGGATATCAAAAATTAGAATTTACAGACTCCTTTATAATTGTTACTCCTTTGTCATCACATATCTCATACTCCAGGGAGAGAGCAAGGATGAAGAAACCAAGATTAAACCCATAGAAAAATACTATTCCACTGCTTTATAATTGTTTAATGTTTCAGATACAGGGGTTCTCAAGAGAGGTGGAAGAGAGGAATAATCTTCACTCATGTAATGTTCTCAAATTGACTAGTTCACATGTTTCCGTAGGATATATCAGAAGGGATGGTGGGGAAGGTAAGAGTGAGACAAGACAAGGTTCTTCAGGTCATTATAATATACCTCTCCTTCTCCTTAATTTCCTCTCTAAGATTTCTATTTATTATTACTTTTCTAAAAGTCCATATTTTAGCTTTACAAAAGTATTTTCTATAGAAGTTTGAGTGACTAGAATGAATTGTAGTTTATTTACCAAGTTGATCAGTACCACAAATCTGATAACACTAGGGCAAAGTCTATTTCATGTAGCTCACTCAGTGATAGTTAACTTTAAAAAAAAAAGAGAACATTTTGTTTCTTTTTGACTTCTGGTGTTACACTTAGGAGAGAGACAAGCACTGAATTAGGAAAGGGTCTTACAATATTATATTTGTGATTCCTCACTCTTGCTTAATGCCTGGAAGGCTTTTCAGATGCAGACCATTAAGAGTGTTAGTGTTACTCTTTCTCAGACTGGTGCAAACGTATAGAGTTGGTGTAAAATAGTTCAGCTCTCTGATCATGGTCATTTTGTGGTTCACCTACAGCCAGCCTTTTATGGGCATCTTCTTCCTGCCCTTTCTCTCTTATCTTCCTAGTCCTGTCACCTATTCTTATGGTTCTTCCTGAGTATCTTAAAGTCCTATTGACTAAACAGACAATATTCAGTCCTTACTGTGTAATTTCAAGGAAGCATCTTTCATATTTTTCAGAGCATAATCTATAAGACTAAGAAAGCCTACCACGTGCCCCACCTACAAACCTCCACTAATATTTACTGAATGTTAAATACACCTGATGAACCATTATGGCTAACAAATTCCTTATTTTTTCTTTCCAAAGCCCATCTCCTTTACTTCAACCAAGACTGAGAAGAAGAAGAAAGAAAAGGATTAAGTGGATATAAAACCCCATCCTGCCACAAAAATAACAATAGAGCAAACCAAATACCCATCCTACAATCCAAAACAAGAGCTCCATGTTCAACTATTGTTCCTCTGTAATATATTAGAAAGCTTGCAGTATGGGATTGTTCCAGGTTACAGCATGGTTATTTCTTTATGAAATAATTATTCTATAAATCAGTTATCAATTTTTCTAGTAGAGCAACTATACATGACATATAGCAAGTAAATTCAATGAGAAAAATGTCCTCTCTAACAAGGCAGTGAGATCCTATGACTTCCTATAGATGGCTTTCAAAATTAGTCTTACCATTAATTCAGTGTTGCTACAATTTCTGCTTCTCAACTTGAAGATTGACATTGACTTGAAATTAAGCTTGTCTGGGCTTGCAGCCCGGGTAAACTTAAGGGACTCTTCTGGTTCTAATTGTCACTGTTGTGAAGAGAGATGGCATTGGCTTAATGAGAACTATGAGATACAAAACCACAATCAGGTCTTTTCCTATGGTTGGTGGATCATAATGTGTGTGCCAACAGGAACATAAAAAAGCTTTGAGGCTACCAGTGGAGAGTTAGTAGAAACAAATCCAAAGTGCCTCATGAATGCATGGTTAGTCATGAGAAAACATTTCTGTAGGGCACTGGGGAGAGAATGAGAGAATATTAATCAGCTAGGATGTGTAGTATGAGAACTCAATCACATAGTTTACTTTTTAAAATGCACCTACAATAAAAAAAGATACAGGCACCCAGCACTTATGAACATTGCTGTCCAGTCAAGAGTTGGAAAACAGCTGCTGTTACAATCCAGACAGAAGAGAGTATTCAAAAGAGAGAGTGGCAGTTTTAATTGCTGGAAACACTAAGGGCAAGCTATCCTCAGCAAAATGAATTAGATGCTGTGGGACAAAGAGAGCAGCTTCTGCATAGATAGGCCATCTGTACTACACTGATCTTGCCAAGAAACAAGAAAATTTGCAATTGACATTGCAAAAGAGATACCAGGACCTTGACCCCTCCACAGTCTTCCAGGCCATTTTGGGTGAGACAGCTTCCAGGCCAGTCTGGCAGCCAAAGCAAGGAAAATCAGTGGATCTCAATCACTCAGCCCTAAGTGCACTCTTGAACAGGTCTGCCTCCAAGCAACTTCACCTAAGGGAAGAAGATAGCCATATTTTGGATGGGATGAATGCTACTTTGAGATCTCTCCCTGCCAAAGTGCTTACTTGACTTGAATGATGTATTAGTTTTCTATTGCTAATATAAAAAAAAATCATCACAAATTTAGTGGCTAAAACAACACACACATTTGTTATAGCTCCGGAGGTCAGAAGTCTGACATGGATTTTATGAGCTCAATTTGAGGTGACAGCGGAGCTGTATTCCTTTCTGAGGCTCTAGGGGAATGCACTTTCTTGCCTTTTCCAGCTGCTAGAGGCTTGCTGAAGTCCTTGCCTCCTAGCTTCTTCCTCCACCTTCAAAGTGCATCACTCCAATTTGTCCTCCCATTGTTACAATCTCCCTGTGACCCTCTTGCCTTCTCTTATAAGGTTCCTTCTGATTACATTGGACCACCTAGATTATCCAGAATGATCTTCCCATCTCAAGATCCTTAAATCATTTTTGCCATAAGGTAACATATTCACAGTTTCCAGGAATTAGGATGAGTAAACCTTTGGCAGAGGGAAGGGGCAGACATTCTGTCTACCACAAACTATATGTTAAATAGTCTTATGCATGTATATCACTACAGAGAAGGGAGGAATTCAGTTTCAAGGGCATCAAAAAAGACAGGAGATAAAGAAGAGACAAAAAGAAAAACTGAAAAGGACTCGACATACCTATAATAATGATGTTCACAAAATACATTTAGGTGTCCTTTAGATATGAAAGGGATGCTGCCAAACAATTGTGAATGGCATACATACTTTAAACCCCCCTTCATCTATGGAATCAGGTAGACATGTGTGTCAGCTGCAGCTTGTCAGCAGGCCCTTCTTCTGTAGGAATGATCTGCAACCATGCACAGAACACGGCCCACTGGCTGAAATGAGGCTTGAGTGCACACCCTTGAACTTGTGAGCTCCACAGCAGACAATTAAGTTAGTAGGTTACAGTTGTGTAAAAAGTGAACGTACAGTTAGATATTTAACGATTTTATTCAGTTCCACTCAACAAGTATTCAGTTAAGGAGGAACAGGAGTCATGAACAAGGAGAAAGCTGCCAAGGACTGATGAAGAAACCCCCTTACACTCCTTGCTAAGGTCTAGTCCCATGAAACACCTATCTTAGTTTCCAGAACAAATTATGTCACATTAATATTTCTCTTCCTTTGGCTTAAGCCATACTCTCACTCAGAATCCTTCTCCTTTTCTCTGTTTATTAAATTCTGCCTCATATTTCAATTCTCAGCTCAAAGGCACTCTCTGAGAAATATACCTCCATCCTCTCCAGGTGACATTAATCACTCACACCCCTGAACTCACAGAGTGCTTTAGGTGGTACCACATTTTATGCATCTCTGTGCCTCCACAGTTCAAGTACTTTGCACAGCCCTAAACAATACATATGATTAAATTGAATAGGATTTATTTCATAACAATGCCTACCTTGAAATAATTTGTTACTTATTAAAAGGAGTTTCCTACACGTGATAAAAAGGAAAGCAACTAAATTTTCTACCCTAGAACAGTGACTCCCAAACTTTCATGTGTATAAGAATCACCCGGATGGTTTGTGAAATCAGATCCCAGAGTTTGACCATCAGAGAGTCTAAATCAGTAGGACTGAGATAGACATCAGGGACTTTCATCTTAATAAGAACTCTGTAATATACTGATCCAGGGGATCCCAGATTAAACTTTGTAATAAAAAAGTAAATGATAATTCCAATGGGCAGCAGTACCTTCATAGAAGCATCTCCTCCTTAAGAGTTAAATAAGATCCTCTTTTAGTAAATAATATGCTTAATGAACCAAGTCCTCCAGGGGGTTAGGGTAGAGATAAAGAGTGCAGAAAGCACAGTCAAGTCCCTAATACCATCTGGAAAGAAGTATTTGCTGCTGAACCTGGAATTTCCTGTCTCCTACTATATGCCATAAAGGCCAGTTTTGAATCTTATATATTTATCTACACAGAACTCTTCAAGTCAAATAAAATTCCTTCCTAGACTATACATATTTTAAAGTAGGAATAGAAAAAATAGAAGCTAAAATGAACATCTAGCCTAAATACATTATTCTGGCAAATTCTCATTTAATTACAAATGTGATACATACTCTATATCTCCTATCCTTGGACCAGCAAGATTTCACTACACTTGACTACTTTTTTATTATTATTTTCATTTAACATTGGTCTAGTTTCTTAAGCACAGTTATAAGTTCAGCTTCTTGTGAGCTATGATAATACTGATTCAGCACTTGAAACCATGAGAATATATTCATGAGACAGAAGGAAAATATTATGTAATTTTAAGAAAAAATATTTTTAGAGGTTAAAATTTCAAAGATTCTTACATGTAATGAATATCCTACTCATATATTTTATAGCATTTAACCATTTAACATTTGTAATGCTACATTCTTACACATACACACACACACACGCACAAAGAGCAACTTCCTGTGTAAAAACTTTCCTTATTTTCACCACAATCCTTCCTCAAATGCCACAGCTAAACCATTCTAATTGCCTATGTAAAAATGACTATTCCTACTTTTGTGGCTATACAATAACTTGTTTATCCCTTAATCATTATATGTTATCTAAAATTATTTGATAGACATATCTTTCTATCTAGACACTATATATATATTTCTTTGAATCATTTGCCCATCCACTGACTCTTGTTGATTTCTTGTTAAGGAAATTTTCCATAACTTTGATGTGTCTATTTTTCCAATTCTCTTCCTACTAATAACAAACTGATAGTATGTTGCCAAGCTGGGATCTTTGGAGTTATCTCAGAACCTTCCTTCTCCATCATATCTATTTAGATAATCATTAAATCTTTTGATTATCTCTCCTAAGATCTCCAAAATATTTCTCCCTCTCATATATACTCAGATGGTGCATTCCTTCTGTTATCACAATGTAATATTCTTTTCCCTGTCTCCAGTAGTGCCTCTCTCATCCTTCATTTATACCACCTTCTGACACTAAAAATAATCACGTCGCCTCTTTGCTTTGTGTTCTTTATCCATCCCACTCTCAAGACTGTTTTTTGTTTGAACTCTCACCTACATTTTATTTCTGTACCACCAACTCACTTAAAAATAAGTCCATAATCAGGATAAGAATACAGCTAAGGCTTCCTAAATGACATAATAGAAAGTTAGCTTTTCTACCTGCATGTTTAGAATCTAAAACATATGGGTAATTCTTCAACCAACAGTGAAGAATACCACTGCTCTAGTCTCTTGCCAATGTATTTGCAACTAAATTGATCTAGCACTTGCCAAAAGCTCAGCTGAGACTCCAATAGCTTTTAGAGAAGAGCATGTTCAGTAAACCCTATCCTTGTATTAAGTTAAATCACATATGCAATGTATTTTAGGTATGTTATCTTACCTTTCCTAACCCTGAATTGTAATTTGATGATATGGCCTCAGCTTTATAGTTTTTATAGAAGGGTAATTTAAATTATATTTAGAAAGGATAAAATATTAATTTGTAATGTGTTTGCTTATCTATCAAAAAATCATGGCTGGAGAGGGCATGCATTTTGCAACTTGCATAATGGTATTATGGTCAATTCTTCTCTAAGTAGATTCTTGGAAAACAATGTTTGAAGACAGACTTTTTAAAACCAGAATATATTTTAGGTATTATATTGATTAATAAAATATTTTATTTTAGGACCAAATTTAGTCAATTTTTAATTACAAAAGTAATATCTTCCAGCTGTAATTCTCCCTCCTCCTAGATAAAATCAAACATTTCGTATCTGTTTTTACTTTTTGTAGTTGGTAATATTTTAACTGATTTATTTTGAGGTATTTTTTAAAAAATTACATCCTTTTTTTTTGAAGAATAGATGTCATGAATTTTAACAATGACAATATACATGAAAAATCAGTACATGGCTCTCCTAAAATAAACTTCAAACATTCAAAACTAAAATCATTATCTTCATTAAAAAATAATTGTTTTTCTTAACTTCACTATTTTTATTAATAATTTTAATATTTGTAATTCAAATGATCATCTTCTTTCTTTTTTTCTTCCTCACCTTCTCTCTTCATGAAATGCCTTTCACATGTGTCCATTCTCAATTTTAACATCCACAACTCTGTCCAGGTTTAATTATTTGTGGATTCTACCAGGACCTTCCAAGAGATATCCACATCAGTGATGGACTACATTCCAAATTCATTCTACTGTTATTGCCATAGTTCTTACCCTGAAATATTATTTTAATATATTACTGTTCCAAAACCTACACCGATAAACTCTATTCTAGCTATTGTATCTTATTTTTTTTTCAATTCTCTTCTATCTATAGCTTTTACTTTAGCCAGACCAGTTACTGTCAAAATAGGACTTTTTAATATGGTCTTTTCAATTTCAGGAATATTCATCTTGGCTAATTTCTTATTACATTTTTAATTTAAGGAAAAATCTGGGCAAAAGGAAAGGTTCAAGGTTGGGGAGAGGGTAAAGGAAAAGTTGAGGAGTGTGATACAAGGATGTTAATTGTGTATTTTATATGGTAATCAGTTTTTTTTTTTTTTTTTTTTTTTTTTTTTGCTGTATGCGGGCCTCTCACTGTTGTGGCCTCTCCCGTTGCGGAGCACAGGCTCCGGATGCGCAGGCTCAGCGGCCATGGCTCACAGGCCCAGCCGCTCCGCGGCATGTGGGATCTTCCCAGACCGGGGCACGAACCCGTGTCCCCTGCATCGGCAGGCCGACTCTCAACCACTGTGCCACCAGGGAAGCCCTGGTAATCAGTTTTATAGACCAGTTTCTTTTAAGAAGTAGAAAATAAATGTAAGTATTAAAATATTCCTTGTACCAAACATTTGCACTAAAGTTACCTTGTCAACATACCTACGTTAAAGACCATATCCCGTTTCCTGATTTGCTACTATGCTTTTTCCCAGCACCACATCTTGTTTTATTTTTCTCATATGGTATTGTCTTTTCCCCAACTCTATCCCAGCCAGAACTATCCTTAGCTCTCAACTGAATCACTTCAAACAAATTTCTGAATTGAAATTAAACTTTTCCTGCAAATTTTTGTAGACCCTGTCAGAAACACTCATTTTTTCATTTTTTTATATCTACTTTTAAAAGTGACATATTTTGATATTTTTGATATTTTGACAGTTACCTTAAAGATAAAGTATGTTTGGTAAATATTTGTATCCCTCACAGTGCTTGTCATTGTGTTGCACATATTTATATGAGTCACTAAATATCAGATAGTTGATGAACCAATAAGGCATTGTGCTAATAAAAGTAGTCTGCAAGCTTTGATATTTTATAAGCTTTATATAATGAAAATTATATTAGAGTGACCCATTTATCTAATTTATTTGAAATATATAGCATACAATTTCATTTTAAATCTCACACCAACTACTCAGTACATATCATAGATTTCTTTGTTAAAGACAAAGGAATCAAACCACACAAAATTAAAGATTTGCCCAAGATCATACAGCTAATAAGTTTGTAGCTGAGATCCTTCAAGTCCAGTATTCTTTCTATTGGATATCTTGTGTTTTTTCTATGCAAATATGTATCCATTATAAACACAGAAATCATTTGAAAAGTAGAGTATATAATAATACTTGAGGGGTCTCCAAAGGTTTCAGATTAAAATAATAAAAATTTCATTGGAATAACTATAAAAATACTATTATTTATTATAAACTTCATATATATATTCATAAACATATACTAAAAATGTAAGTAATTCTGCTAATCTGTTGCCATGTTGCATTCTTCCTCAGTAAATTTGTATTCAGTAATCATAGTGTCCAAGTGATACTGTGTGAAATGTACTTCTATTTTTTACAATTTAAAAATCTGTGTCCAATGCAAAATTGTCTTGCAGCACAAAGGTATGGAAATTCAAATATTTTATATGCATGAAGCATGAATACACATATTAATTAAAACAACTGGCAAAGATAATATCAGGATCATGTAATAGAAGGAAAATGGATCATGAATGACTTTATGATTATTTTGTAAAATGCATTACTAAATAACTGATTCAGTTATCTTCATTCATTCATTCAATTTTCAACAAACGTGAGTTGAACACCTGTTACCTGAAAACTTTATGGTTCATATATAGTCTTTCTTTCCAACCACAAGAAATGCAATTTCTTAAAGTGACCAAAGTAGTTAGAGTAAGGTTAAAATAATGGACTTACTAATAAGTTCAAAATGACTTTAATATTATGAAATGATCAATTTTATATTGTTTCCTAGAACAGCCTTAGATTACTACAAAAAGTAAGCTCGTGCTGTTTCTTACTCTGAGATTTTTATTTCAGGAAAATAAGCATAAATTTAGTCTTATTTTATTTGTAAATATCCTTTTTGTTGTCCAAAGAGTTCTGAGCAGTCCAGAAATTCTCATTTCTACAACCATTTTATGGTCTTTCAGTCTATATTCACAACAAACTTCCCCTCCATAGCAGTCAGATCATTGACAATGAAGCAAGGTGGAATCTGGGCTTTGAAGTTAGTCAACTGTGTGACTGTGGGCAAGTTAGTTGCCCACAATTGTATCTGTAAAATATAAATATTTATGTATAGAGCTATTTCTATATATCTGAATAATGTACAGTTATACAAATATACATAAAACATAAATAATAAAAATTACTTTGCAGAGATCTTCCAAGGACTGAATGAGATAAGCATGTAAGGATTAGTAGAGTTCCAGGGACACAGTAAAATTTAAACAATTGCCCTTATTGCTATGCCTAATTTTCAAATTCTCCTAATCTAATTTGTTACTTTATATGTTTCTTCCTGTTTAACGTCATTTCTCCAGCAGTACTAGAACATATTATACCTCTTAGTGAGAGGTTTGAAGTTGTTTTTCCTTTTTTTTCTTTTCGTATTTTGCATTAATTATTAACCTTGAATCTTTTAATATTTAAAAATAAAATTGCAATTTCTCTAAGATAGGCTACCTGAGTATATCAATATTGGCCCATAGAAAGTCATATTGTATTTTTAAAAGATCAGTCAAATTATTAGGTATGTATTAGGAGCAGATGAATAAGTATGAATTTTTAAAAATTAAGATGTTGACACTTTCAATGGTTACTTTAAGTATAGAATTGGTTTAAATTAATTAGGAAAACAACTCATCAATTAAACAGAGTTTCTTCACAGACTGACTTGTAGAAATTGAAGGAAGTACACCTTGAAGGGTCAATAAATGTCATTTCTATTTTATCAGATCACTATAACTCTAAAAAATAAAAACAAAGGAAATATCTCAAACTTTGGTTGTAATCCAACAATAGCCTCTAAATATTAAAGGCCTAATAGTGTACTATTTTTATTTGGAATTATTTGCCTTAGGGGTGTGTGTGTGTGTGTGTGTGTGTGTGTGTGTGTGTGTATGCACATATAATAAAAGAAAGACTTGGTCATTCGAATTTTCAGAGTTAAAAAAATATTTTCTCACTTTGATCTAAATGTGTCTCAAGAATATATTTCCAAATTCTTGCTTCAAAATGATGTTTTTTTAGTCACTTTGTGCCAGCATTATGAGAAAACATTAGAACCAGTGCCTAAAGAAAAATAAGTGGCTTAGACTTCATTCATTAAGCTGGCAAAAAAATCTCACAAAATTTTGTATGCATTAAAACTGCATAAATGATAATACGGTAATCCTAGCTCTAATTTTAACATGAGCTGTTAAGAACAAACCATATGTTATGTTCATAAATGTATTAAATACACACAAATGAGTCTCACTTATGTAAGGCAATTTCTAAATTATAATTTTTAGATTGTGAATAGAGTGCTGATCAGTATTAAAAAAGAACCAAAATTCTAGAAATATGCATACTCTGTGATATCTTTAGTATTCTAGTGTGAGTAAGCAACAAACAACCAGTTTGCCATGTGCCCTTTATATCTGAAAGGCCACCTGCCAGCTTATTCCCATTTTCCCCTCAATGGGTTATCAGATGAATATAAATTCGTACAGTTAGGAGATTTTCAATAAGTGCTGCATTTCCTACTCCATTGTGAAATAGGTCAGATGGCAGCACTTACTTTGATACTGCCATTCAGATCCAAAGTCATGAAGTGCAACTTGCAAACCATTGTTCCCCAAATGACTATCACACATGGGCTAGGCAGCATGACAATGACTGAGTGTCAAATAGTCCAGTCCAAAGGCAACCAGTCCAAAATGTTAGGAATTTTTAAAACAAAACATGTGTTCCCAATTCCCTTTAATACCTAATTGGCAGCAAGTCACTGACAAAATCTGCTGCTCAGGGCAAGTTGTTAATGTGTCTTTCTCAAAGGTAACAAACAGATGTGGAAAGAGCTGGTCAAGAAGGAGTACATACAGTTTGCTGTTGTTTTAGTTAACACAAATCAAGCTCAACAGGAGTGGAAACATATGCCAATAATCTACTGTGATGGCTGTGACAACCATCAACTTTGAAATAACAAAGAGGAATTAAGGTTCCTATCCTCAAAATCTGTATCACATTGCAACTATTAAGAATATTTTTATGTAAATATTTATAATTGTGTAAAGGTTTTTAAAATATCATGAATTGTTGTGCATTCTCTTAGTGCCTGTTGTTTTCTTTCTCAGGTTACTCTGGACTTAATTTAATGCTACAAAATTATTAAGATATTGGTTTAAAAAATAATATCCACCAAATGACTCTAAAGTAAAAGTGAGGGAAATACCAAGCATTAGCAAAAATATGAAGAAATAGGAACTCTAATTAATACTCTGCTTGTGGGGAGACAAATTATTACAGACACTTAGAATAATAGTTGAAGATGCACAGACCCTACAACTTAGAAATTCCATTCCTATGTATATACCATACAGCAATCTGTATTAAAGATTACAGAACCCAATGCAGTAAAGTCCTTCCCCTGGAACATAAACTCTGCTCTTCCTGGTCCCTAACTATATACTCTCTAGGAGATGATGAGAAAATCAAGATCACCTATGCCTTCTCCTGCTGACCTTTGACCTCTGTAAATTCCCAGTAAAGTTTCTTAATATTTTCTTGTGATTTGGAATTTGTCTTATACCCTGATATATGAGATTTGGAGAACAAGATGAAACTCATCTGGTGTAAAAAGTCAAGATCCAGACAAACTCTACTTTACTCAATAACAACAAATACTATGTACCTCGTTTTGATTTGTGTAGTTCAAAGGGTCAGTTTAGTGTAAGGGAAAGCTTATGGAGTCTAGAAAGAAGATAGTTAGTTACTGGTTCTAGGTGAGACAGAAACTGGTTTCCTGTATAGTGTTTCTTACAATTTGACTGAAGGGAGAAGGCACATATACCTTGAATATATGTTGTAGGAGTTTTCAAAACCTGATTTAAAAAGATGAAGAGCAAGAAGAAAAAAAGAGGGAAATAAGAAGGGATCAAAAGTATTTGAAACAAAGCATATGTTTATCTTCTCTAAACTTTATGCTGGTAAAGAATGATAGCAATATGGTGAGGAGATATCAAAAAGGCTTGCATTCTTATAGTTTACATTCTGTCTATTGCTTTCTTATTCAGGTTCTAACACCATGTTAGAAGGTGGTGCTGTTTGTTGCTGAGTCTCTATAATAAAAAGAAAGATGTGAGTCACAAGACCAGGCTAGCAGGAGGAGCACACCAAGAAGATGTTCTTAGACTGGCCTCCACTGGGTTGGTCCTGGTTTTGATCTCCAGCTTCCAGCAAGAACTCATGCAAGAGATACTTATACTCTTGTTTATTTATGTAACAACCACTTTGCATGATAATTCATCAAAGATGTCACCTTCTCAAAGAAGCCTGCAATACTGGGTTAGGTGCCTATATTATAGTAAGTGGGCTAATGCTACTTGCTATAACACATAAACAAAAATAATTGCATTAAAAATTAAAATTTAAAAAACTTGGCTTGTCTATAGCAGAACTGAGTAGCTGTAACTGAGACGGTATTGAGCACAAAGCCTAGAATATTTACTATGTGCCCCTTAACAGAAAAAATGATTGACCATCCCTGGTGTAAGTTCTTAAACATTAAGGACACATTAAATAGGAAAAAACAAAATGATAACTGCAACTAAACAAAGCAAGAGAAATGGAAAAATCTTGCAGTTTATGGGAGAAAAACAGTTATTCTTAAGAAACAATAAGAAATGACTTTGAAAAAATAGAAGCAAGCAAGAAAGAAGTGATAGAGAACCTTGAAAGTCAGAAAATTTGAGACCCAATTTTATAAGATTGAAGAATGCATGGTCATTTATTCTTTTTTTTTATTTTTGAATTAAAACTGATTAAAAAATTTTATTGAAGTATAGTTGATTTACAATGTTATGTTAGCTTCAGGTGTACAGCAAAGTGATTCAGATATATATATTGATAAGCCTGGTGAACTCTATTAATAAAAGTGATTTTCAAGTGGTACAATGCTAAACTATTAGGTACAATAACATTCATATTCTAAGTTAGTTTTTCTTAAATCTATGATAAAAAGATGACCTTTTCTACTCTTCTTTCATAATTTTCTCTTTTAGTTATAAAATAAAATAAATTGCAGTTTATGAGCTGAAGAATATAATTGAAGTGGGCCACATAAAATTGCTCTTAATATATTTAGCAGAATTTTTCATAATCTGATACCTTGTCATAGTTGTCTGTGGATTTATCTTCATTTCAAACAACAGTCACAATAAGAAATTAGATTTCATCTATTCTGAAATAGAACATATGTTATCATAAGTTGGTAAAGCCTTCATTAATTGAGAAAAACATTGAGGAGGGAATAAATCTTAAATTAAGTTCATTATAAATTTTGTTGAACAACCTTAATAGTGCATAGTCTGACAAATAATTGTATCCAGAACTTCAACTGCATGGTGCTTTTATTTGTAAGAGATGGGTAAAAAGAGGAAGAATCACTTTTACTGGGTATTTGGGAGATAAAAATCTTGAAGTTTTGAACTAAATACTAGAACAAAGTCATCGTATACTTGTTCAATTGTTAGTTGGATTTTCAGTATTTGAACACATGAATATTAGTTCTCAGACAGCCTTTTTAGTGACAGAAAGAGATCAAATATAGTCTCACTCTTTCCTGCCAATGAATTTTGCCTAAAATATTGGTTTTTTTTAAACCTAGAGTTGAATCTTTTTCACTAATGCCACATTGAGGAATTGAAACTAACTGTTCATTTTAAGCAACATTTTTCAGTAGGCAAATTCTTCTTCTACATTCCAAGTCAATTGCATAACTGACACGGGGACTGTAAGAGTGTATTACAGGACATTCATTGAAATTGGAAACTGGAGCTTAGAGATTCTCCTGAATGTACAATCAGGAAATGCCTATGTTAGTGGCATCTCTCCAAATATTATATGCTTGCTTGTCATTTGTGGACAACCACTGACCAGGGGAAAGAATACTTAACTCTAAAAACCAAGTGTAACATTCCAGTTAAAGGTGTTTGAAATCTTTAGCTTTACTATTGTGGTTTCTCAGTAGTTGTAACAAGTTTTGGCATGAGAAAATCAAGTTCACATGTACTTCTTGAGATCTGGAAAACAACTTAATGTCATTTGGCAACATGTTTTGGTGGGGATGAGAGCCAATATGTTTCTAGATCATATATTTTAAAGCAGCATGTTATGAAGAATTGAAGACAAGTTCATCGTGATCAGTGGACACAAAAAAGGGCATTTAAAAGACCAAAGCTGTCTTTCTCTACTTTTTCCTCTACAGACTTTAATGTGCAAAATTTGGTTATGTTATCCTTTCCTTTTTAAGTCATCATTCACCCTTTAATGATGTTTATATTTCTCTAAATTCCCTCTAGTGAATATATGTTTTTCCTCCATGTTGACATAACCTTTAATAGTTTCACTTCTTTGATATTCTACAATCACTATGCTGTCCTTTTAATAAAATGTTCTCCCAGAGTCTGGAACATTTTTTTAGGAGTTACACTGTTCATAATGTTTAGCGAGAGGCCATCTACATTGTTTTCAGATAGTTTTTTCCTCCCTCAAACTTCTGGAATGTAAGTAAAGAAATTAAAACTATTGAGACTTTGCTACATTCATCTTGTTTCACCATTTCCAATAAAACTGTGTGAAAACACTGGGCTAAGCTCCTCTACCCTCCGTCACTGAGCTTTACAACCATCACCATTACCACCAGCACCACACTGTCACCCCACAGACAACAAACAATGCCTCTCAGATTTTCCAGGAAGAATATTCCTCACTTCCACAATTAAGTAAATTAGCTTCGTGACCAGTAATAAGTTCCTGAAGAAACTAAGAAAGAGAAAAGTCTTTGCTATATCAGTGGAAAATATACATTGGCCATAAGATATTCAAAGAAAAATAACAAAATCCATCAAAGAAGTAACTGAAGCTAGCTAACATATTATCTTGAAGAGACTATTTGATTTCATTATATCTCAATATTTTTCCAAAAGATGTAAGTCTACAAGTATTAGGTTAAAACAATTTGGGACTTAAGTAAATTTTAAAATTCAGTTCAACTTGGGGCTTCTGCAAGAAATGACTCATAAAAATGATTAGTTTAGGGCTAGAGTTCAATTCCCTTGCTAAAAGGATAAGGGATGACTCCAAAGTGAAGATCAATATTCTACATTGAAGAGAAAGGAATTTTTTTGGCTACCAAATTTGACAGATATCCATAAAAGAGGAGAAATGATGCCATCCTATTGGACATCTCTCCAACATAGTATTCCAACAAAAGATCCTGGCTATCTCATAGAGTGACACAATAATACAGATTTTCTGTGTAGTTAAGAATAACATTGGAAATCTATGTCATAAAATGCCAGGATATTTTAATGAACTGTCTCAGAGTTATTTGTAAACAAATGAAACAGTTTATTTAGGGGAAAGTAAATTACCTCTTTGTTTTGTAGAATAGAGAATGTAAAAATCCTTGCTGGAATAAGGGATATTTTTCTAGGTTTTGGTACCTTTTCAAAATTCCATAAAAAAAATTAAAAATGTGCAAATATCATTATTGCAAAGCTTGAATATAATAAACATTCTGCTATAGTCATCTAAAATAATTTAAAATAAAAATATCTTACAATATGATCAGAAATCTCATATCTAGTATTTGCCCAAGAGAAAAGAGATATATATCCACACAAAAATCTAAGAACAACTCACATGTTCATTATCGGATAAATGGATAAATTATGACATATCCACACATCGGGATACTACTCAGCAGTGAAAATAATGTACCAGTTGATACATTCAATAAGGTGGATGCATCTTGAAAGCATTATGCTAAGTGAAAGAAACCATACACAAAAGTCTAATTACTATATAATTCCATTTATATGACAATCTAAGCAAAGCAAAAGTATAGGATTAAGATCTAATTTTGATATTAATTAAAAAAAAATTTAAGACATAGATTTCAACATTTTAAAATAAATGTTGGTAAAAGTCAGTGAAGTATGCCTTCTCTACAGAATAAGCTAAAACACACAGAGCTATTAATAACACTTAGTATCAATGACATTCCCCAAACCAAAGCTAAATAATAGTGTGTTATATTTAATAAAGAAGAGTTTGTTTGCATATGGAAGTGCAGTTATTTTACACATAAAATTAATGGCCCAACTCCAAAATGATCACCAAATAATATTCTAATTATGAGACACTAAAACAACAAGCATAAAAATCAAACATACCTCATTATCAGTGACTGTAAGTTGAAATAAGAATATATCAATGTACCATGCTGAGAAGACAAACATCATGTTATCTCTGATTTTTTTTATATACTCCAAAGGTCAAAACTACTACATCATAAAAATTATAATATCACAAAGCTTATAAGTTGTGTGCTTTTTTATTCAAGTTTTACACATACATTACTGAAACCTGAAGTTGCTGAAACATGAATTGCCAAAATCAGGTCATGTTAGTTGTGATCTCGACACTAGGTATTTTATAAAAACCTAATCAATTATCAATGATTACAATGGATGTAAAATTACTTATGAAACTAGTTTGTTGATGTACCCACAATTTAAAGAGAATTGCATTCACCATTCTGTATATGCTAATAGGAGAGATGGTATAGGTTTCTGTTAAATATTTGGATTTTACAGAGGTTTTGATCTTTCTTTGAAATGTGTTAGTGAAGGTGACCTTCCCCAAAGCATAGATTTTTATTTAAAATATTATGGAATTTTACTTATAATGTTTATTTTAGGTCACTGAGGAACCTACTTTACTTTAACCTACTTTAACAGTCTTTTATCTTAGTTGCCTAAGGAAAGATTAGCTTCAATAATAAATGATAATAGCTACTATTTCCTGTTACTATGAAGAAGACTTTAGTCCCATTTTATGGATAAGTAAACAAAACACAGAGGTATAAGTAACTTGACCAGTATAGCACCAGTAGTATAGGTTAAACCGTGCTGTCTCATTCCACTTTTGTAATCTTTTTTTTTTTTTTTTTTTTTTCCTTTTTTGCGGTACACAGGCCTCTCACTGCTGTGGCCTCTCCCACTGTGACGCACAGGCTCTGGACGCGCAGGCTCAGCGGCCATGGCTCACGGGCCCAGCCGCTCCATGGCACGTGGGGTGCTCCCAGACCAGGGCACGAACCCGCATCCCCTGCATCGGCAGGCAGACTCCCAACCACTGCGCCACCAGGGAAGCCCCACTTTTGTAATCTTAATTGGTACTGTATTCTGCCTGATGTTGTAAGAAAACAGCAAATTCTTCAATGTTCACTCAAAGGAAAAGACTTTCCAAATTTGACTCTTAAACTGAAATCTTTCCATTTGTACCACTGCCCACACTTCATGATAGGTACACTTTATGATCTGTATATATTCACTCCAATACTTTTTTATTAGAATGTTTATTGGATTATATATAACAGTGTAGAATATTAAGTATCTTTTCTTTAATCCTGGAGTTTTCTAAACAGAACATATCATAAAATATATATGTATAGTTATTCATGCCATTTAAGTTTTACAGGGCAATAGACAAACAAAAGTGTAAGATTATTGATAAACATTCACTTAAGGTTTTGATAGATTTGTTGACATTCTGAATGATATAAGATACCATAATATAATTTCCATACATATAACTATCAAGATTCTATAGATACAAGGCTCCTAAAGTGCTAGATTCGCTACCTCCTACAAGATATGATAACATTGGCTTAAAATATCAGCTATTTACACTCTCAATTGTACTACATTTGATTGACCTTTTGTCAAAGTATTATGTTTAATATGCTGTTTTTCTAGAGTAATCAGATGCTCTGCATGTTACATTAGAAGTGCTATTATTGAGTTATTGATGGTTTCTCTTTAAAACATGTTTTTTTTTTTACATTGCTTACACCTCCTCCCTTAATAGAGTATTTCAAAATATCAGTGAGGAACATTTGTTTGTTTTGTTTCATGGTTAATATTTTTGTCATTTCACATAATTGCATATTGACATATGTTCATAATTATTATTACATATATAACCTCTTTAAATTGTAGAAAATATTAACTTCAAATAAAATGTGATTTACCCAAATGCTGTTTAGAACTGTAATAAAAATGTTTTCAGTAAATTCTTAAAATTTCAGGGACAGAGGAATTTAAAGGACATAAGTTCCAATCATTCAACTTACACTTGCATAACCTGAGCAATATTCCTGCAAAATGGCTCTTTAGCTTTTCCTTTAATGCCTCAATAAAGGCAATATTTTCTACGTTCATACCTCTTTGGCCATTTAAAAGGATTCCATTACACTAAACTCACTTGGCTTAGTTCTCACTTTTAAAACCATATATATCTGAAAAAGATATTTAATATAAAACTATCACCATAAAATATATCACTTTTTCTTTATTAAATTGTAGGCCCACCTCTCAATAGCTTGAAAAAAATGAATCTTTTTCCTAATTAAAGATAACTAGCATCCAGAAATATCACAAAATTTCCTAGTGTTCTGCAGTAGAACTCAACTTACCAAGAGACTTGATGTCATTTAGAATAAGCTTTATTTATTATGACATTTCTTTACAAAGAGAGAAAATTCAACTCAAGCTGATTTAAATTAAAAAGTAATGCATTAGAGACTTCCCTGGCAGTCCAGTGGTTGAGGCTTCACCTTCCAGTGCAGGGGTGAGGGTTAGATCCCTGGTCGGGGAGCTAAGATCCCACATGCCTCAGGGCCAAAAAACCAAAACATAAAGCAGAAGCAGTATGGTAACAAATTCAATACAAACATTTTTTTTAAAAAAGTAATGCATTGGCTTATGTATGGTAAAGGCTAACTAACCATCTGATTTAGAAGCTCAAGTAATATTATCAGCACCTATTTCTCATTCCTAGGATTTGCATTCTGTTATGTTTGCCACATTCTCAGGATCCATGTGGAGACATCAGCGAGAAAGAGGTTTGTTTGTTTGTTTTGTTTGTTTGTTTGTTTCCTACCAAGTTTAAGTCAATCAAAAGATAAAGCACCTCTCCTTGAGATAATCCTGTTAGGCTTGATTTGAGACAGCTGCTTATGATCATTTAAAGGTGGTTAGAAAAATGTGATGTTGTGAATAATCTAAATCTTATAATATTGCTTGGAACATTCCACGAACTCAGTAGATGTTCACTATTTGTATTATTAACCAAGCCCAGTTTCTATGCTCCTCTGGAATGGAAAACAAATGAATTAACAAGAGGGATACCATAGGGGAGCTTTCTATTACTACTTAAAGTGGTGGCTTGACTAACTTTGGGCTTTTATTCTTTTCTAATCTAAGAACATATATTTTTTAAATATTCCTCTCTATATTGATTTATTTGTATCCCACAAATTTGATTTGCTCTTTTTTTCATATTTTTCAAATATTAATTATTTTCTAATTTGTATTATGGTGGGTATTTTGTCCCAGGGTTCGTTTAGACCTTTTTAATGTAAACATGAGTTTTTTCTAATTACTTTTATTATCATGGCTTGTGTGAGCCAATTCTTAATATTTTGAAGATAGGTTTGTGGGCTAATATGTGGTCTATTTTTATAAATATTTTAAAATATTTTTAAAAGAATGTGTATTCTCTATTAGATGCAATTTTAGATACATTTATAAAATTGTGCAGCAAGCAATTTGTATTATTTGTGGAGGTGAAAATTTCTATGTTCTCATTGCTTTTTTTATTGGTCACTTTTATGTACCCATTCATAAGAGAAGTGATAAAACAGTTATGGTGATAATTTGTTAAATTTTTGTAGGGCTTTCTACAAAAAGATATCTACATTTTTTGATATCTGCATTTTTTCTATCTGAGATTATTTTTTCTAAATTTTTTCATGATAAAATATCTTAGTTTCTTTTAAATCTGAAAATGTCTTTTCATCATTCTTGATAGATGTATTATCCAGATATAAAACTCTAGTGTGATAATTTTTATTTCTTTCTAAACATTTTAATCTATTATTTTCGTTCTTCTGGATTTTCTTTAATACATCTGAGAATTTAGCTTTCAGCTAAATTACTTTTTCTTTCAAATGTGATTTGTCTTTTTTTTCTTTAGCTAACTTTAAAATATATTTGTCTTTGGTGTTCTATACTATCAGTACAAAGAGTCCATATGTAGATTTCCAACATATGACGGCTTCATATGCCTATTCTTTGTCTGTTCTTGGTTTTGGTTCTCATATATGGCTCTTTCTTTTTATGTCTTTGATGATTTTTGATTGAAAACGACTCATTTTTCTCAAACTTAATGTGATAATTTTTTTTTTTTTTTCAGATCTGGATTTGAAGTTGAGCTCCTCCAGAGAGGATCTGTGGAATTTTTTTCTGCTCCTTTCTGGCATTCAGGCAACCTAAGATATTTTCAAAAAAAAAAAAAATTGCCTGCTTGATCTTTATTTGTTTGTTTGTCTAGATCAAAAGAGAGGTATTAATTCAAACTCCAACTACCAGTGAGGATTTGTGGTTTCAAATGTCAAAGGACATATTTTCTGCTTCTTTCCATGTCAGAGTTAAGACAAGCAAGTTTCCCAATGTCAATTCCTAAATACTAGGGCTTATTTCTCATTTAATTTTGTAATATAAGTGTATGATTTTTAATTTTCAGCTTTATGTGCGGATTCTACTTTTAGATTCTTCATTTTGAACTGACCTTTGACTTTATCCTCAGTTCTTCGCATATCATGAAGTTGCCAGCGTGGAACCTCTGGTAACCTGGATTCATCACAAAATTTCAGGTTGAAGGCAAACTGTGAATCTCACTCTCAGATCCCTTGCTTTCCCGTGGTTTTGAGGATAGAAATATTCCCTTATCTTGTGCCAGGTCAATGATTCTTTAACAAAAATAATCTTAAAATTCTCTCTACAGCTTTAGTGTGTGTGTGTGTGTGTGTGTGTGTGTTTAATTCTTGATTGAGTGTTTTTGATCTGTTTCCTCACAATATGAAAAATAGAACATGATATTTTTTTCCCCTGAGGGATTTTACATTAAGTTTTGTGAGGACAAATTTTGAGCTATTGTTTCATCAACATTTAAAAATTATTTTAATAAATATCTTGAGAATATCTATCTTCCTTTTCATTTTTTTTTTTTTTACTACTTTCATGTTCCAAAAGGGTTATCTAATATAGGGATTCTACTGGAAACCTCTAAAATGTGTTTTCATAAAAACTGTACTGGGCTTCCCTGGTGGCACAGTGGTTGAGAGTCTGCCTGCAGATGCAGGGGACATGGGTTTGTGTCCCGGTCCGTTAAGATCCCACATGCCGCGGAGCAGCTGGGCCCATGAGCCATGGTCGCTGAGCCTGCACGTCTGGAGCCTCTGATCCACAACGGGATAGGCCACAACAATGAGAAGCCCGCGTACCGAAAAACAAAACAAAACAAACAAACAAACAAAAAACACCAAACTGTACTTATTTGCATTTAAATGCATTCAATGAATCAGTTGTCATTGAAACAGATGGTGCCGGTAGTTAAGATTATGATAGGTTTGATATCGTCTGGACTAACTAAATTTCATTTATTAATATATGAGGTGTACTTTAATGAAAACAATTTGATTTTTAAATATCATGGTACTTTCTGAATGCATCTAGTTATGACTTGACTTTTTCTTTGGTAGGTTTCTTTCACAGCCACATCTCAACATCGTCTATGTACTATACATTCAGAAAGTGATACGTTGAGTTTTCATACACTTGTGTGGCTAAGACTTTTGTAGTTGTTTAAAATCTATTAATAAGAAGTGCATGAGGGGAATTCCCTGGTGGTCCAGTAGTTAGGACTCGGTGCTTTCACTGAGGGGGCCTGGGTTCAGTCGCTGGTCGGGAACTATAATCTCGAAAGGTGCGAGGAGTGGCCAAAATTTAAAAATAGTGCATGAGAATAGGTTTTGACTAAATTTATTTTTTAGTTAAAGTTTTAGTTTTAATTAAGCTAAGTTATAAAGTTTGCATGAAAATTTGTCACATTTTCCAATGAGAAACAAAAAATGGACAGTGGTATGGGTTCCAGTTTTAGGTATTAGCTGATTTGAAGACAGAACTTTTAAGAACATTATTTTACCTTTCCTCTTCTCCCTAAATGAAGCTTGTTCCTGATAGTGTTAGAAAACATTTTTCATAAGCTATAAACATTATGGAGCCTAAAGCGTTACTGTTTCATATAGAATGAGAAGGCATCCCACATCTCCCTATAGCTCGCATAACCATAGGGCTTCTCAAAAGTATAATTTTTATATAAAATATATGTATAAAAATATATTTCCTAGAATATATTCAGAGACCCACATCTAGTGTTTAATCACTAGCTATTCACAGGATAAATACTGCAGTAAATGCTGTCTTTCTAAATGGGTTTCTTAATTCTCCAAATGGATAAGCTATTCACTGAATAAGCTCATGTTTATGAAGGGTGAAAACTTGCCCCTAAATAATTTTCATTAAAAAGGAGATAAGTTTTTTTTATAATCAGCAAGACTCCTCAAAGAACATGAAACTTCATATTATCAAATTAGCGGTGAACTTTTCTAACCAGTTTGATATTTACACAGTTCATTTTATTTATTTTTATTAGAAAAACTAAATTTTCATGACCATTAAGATAGTAGAGCCTTAACAAATATTTCTTTATCATGCTTATTCATTTCTGTACATGGATCCACTTAATAGTTCTTCTTTTAATATAAAGAAATACAGGATTGATGTCTGGACACAGAATGATAAACTATGGATTAAAAACATTTCACACCATTGCATCATTACTTTCAAGAAGACATGCTGAATATTGCCATGCCATATGTTAAATAGAAGTGGTAATTGAATGCAAATAATAAATGCATATTATCAAATACCTCTACAGGTGTATGATATATTTTAGTTTACTTAGCTTACTTCATATTTTAGTTTTCTTACCTTAAATTATTAAACCTGTTAGCTTGTGCAAACTGAGCAACAGATAATGGCAGAATAAGACCATATTCTCAAAAGATTCTTTTCTTTCAGAAATAGTGCACATCAATGCCGAGTTACTCTAGCTTGAACTTTCTCTCTGTACATATATAGGTTTAAATCAAGGCTGAGTGACTGCCAAACCAGCACTGACCTCTCAATAGGGGTGACATTAAGAATTTTTTGTGGTTTGTGCTTTTGAACAAAATAACATATAACTTCCAGAAGCTCCCATCCAATGCATATATTCATAGCTCTTTGTTCAACTTCTTTTGTGTCAGTGACTTTTAGATAGGAAAAATAGAGCCCTAGCTTTAAGCTTTGCTCTTTTAGCACTTGCAGATTGTAATATATATTTTTTCATGACATCTACTAACACATAAAGATGATGTTATTATGACACATGGGAAACAGAAAGAGAATGAGTGTGAGAATAAGACTTTGAATACTTTGAGGGTAAAATACATATATTGTTGAATTTTTTACAATAAAAACCCTCCCTCTTGAGAGGAATGAATATTATTTTTAAATAAGTATGGTGTCCTATTTTATTTTTTCCCAAAGTTTGATGATTTCCTACACTCTATGTAATATAATCTTACAAGGCAAAGGCAGAGTCTTGTAAACTATATTCCTCCTTGAATAATATAATATTCAGTTTCCTGTATTTTAAATGTCAGTAAGGACTGATTTATTAAAACCCATGCAAGTAAATGCATTTATCCTTTCATCATAAATTGCATAGATGCTTAATTTTATTTACTACTGTAAAATACCTGTAACATCACTGCAGATATGGCAAGCAGGAATTAAAATGCACACACATTTTATAGATCTCTCAAACAAACAAAAAGTGTGTATCCATGACAACCAAACCAATAAGATACATGGGTATGTGATAAGATACTCTTAGCATTATGTAGATATTCTTTATAAAAAAATGACATGTAATTACTAAGATAGAATTTATGAGTGTGTAAATGACAATGTATTAAGGGTTGCTGAATTTGTTTATGATTTACTTGAACAAAAGCACTAGGAATTTTCAACCCCAAGAATGACATTGTCTAGTACCCAATTTTTCTATTTTTTTGCTTTGAGTTTCATTTCAGGGGAAGTGACTTTAGGAGCTTTATTTTACTTATTTTGTTTTTTATGTTTTTGATGGAGGAGGAGGGAGTCAGAGGGAAACAATGTCTTGAATAGATTGTCAAAAAACAAACAAACAAAAAAACAAACTATAAGTGTTAAGCTCTTGACCTAATGCTCCTATGGAGGGGAAACATGGGGGAATGAATTTGAATTACACTAGCACTTTGAAAAATAGCCAAAACTTTCTTTGCCTTAGCTGTTTTCACTATTCTCATTCTGTCACTAGAAATATATGCTCCATATTTAGCTGATGTAGTCTAATTCTGGCTAATTTTATTGGTAAGTTTGAGGCTAAGTAATGCCAACTTGTTCTCTTTTTCCTTATAATAAAACCATTGTAGACTTCCCTGTTGGCACAGTGGTTAAGAATCCACCTGTCAATGCAGGGGACATGGGTTCAAGCCCTGGTCTGGGAAGATCTCACATGCTGTAGAGCAACTAAACCATGAGCCACAACTACTGAAACCCACGCACCTAGAGCCAGTGCTCCATATCAAGAGAAGACACCACAATGAGAAGCCCATGCACCACAATGAAGAGTAGCCCCCACTCGCCACAACAGAGAAAGCCTGCACACAGCAATGAAGACCCAACACAGCCAAAAATAAATAAATAAATGTATTAAAAAAAACAAACATTTTATTTTTTCAAGAAATTTTTTGGTCTGTATATGTCTTTATAACAGTCTAATGTCCTTAATTATTATAAAGTATATACAGTTCATGTTACTTTAATTTATCTAGAAATTTGGAGCAAACTATGTGTAAAAAGATCAGGAAATATTTATGAGAGTAAAGAATATCAAAAGAGGCCAAACTAGTTTTAAAGTATCCCACTTTCATCATTTATATTAAATTGTCTACCCTAACTTATTTAGGTTTCAAAAGTTAAAGTGTCTTGAAAGGCTCTGCCTTTTCTATTATATTTAAGTAGATAGATCTTGGTTCTGAAATTCAAGGTCATGCATTTACTTACCTCAAACTTTTATTTTATTTTTATTTTCATACCCCTATACTTATAGCCTATATTTCAACAAAACTGGATTAATAATTTATGAATTTATCTCCCAGGTCCAATGCAGTTATTGACACATAGTGATAAATTTTAAACACATGAGGAATTTACATAAATGATGAAGCAAATCTTGGTATATGAGTGGTTGGTTATTTTTTGCTAATGAAAAATTTTCCACATTATAGATTTACAATTTTCATTGTAGGAGTTCCCACTTGGCCTTAGGATAATGGTGGTTGCCTAAATGTAAATCTTTTTCTCACCTTCTCCCCCCAAATCTATACTATCAATGAAGTATGCAAATAAAATCACACATAATCCACACTTTCCCTATTCCAAGGAGGAAGAACACATGAATTTCAATATATAAAAAGTTGAGAAATAAACACACCAACACTTCTATCCATAGAGCTTGTACAGTCACTACATGAATGTACAGCAGGGGATGGAAAGAGAGGGTGTAGGAAAGACTTTGCTATGGAAAATAGGATCATGGAACTGAAGGACAGTTAAGCAAAGATAAAACCTCCAGGAAGACAAAGTTTATCAAAGTGCTAAAATACTGAATACAGTTCTGGAACTTGGTAATATACAACATTGACTACAGAGAGATAATAAAAATATGCAAAGGACTAAGCAGCAGTCTCAGAGAGGCATCAGTTTTGGGGTAGAATAAAACAGAAAGGAGGAAGTATCATTTTCAGCTGATAAACAATCCATTCCACAAAACCAAATATAAAGGTAAGAAACTGTAACATAGCTCTCCAAACAAAACTGAACATAAATTTAAAAATTATAAATGCTAGGAAAAAATGTTAAATTAAATATTCCAAGAATAAGAACAGGAATGGATAAAAACAGAAATAAATGAAATGTGATCATCTCAAAGTTAGGTAGAATTTTTTTTTTCTAAATGCAAAACTACATCAATGCCAAAGGATAAAATACAAGATATCCAAACCAGAATATGTTTGATTAAAAATTTAATAAGTTCACTGAATAAAGAGCAGTAAACATAAGTTGAAAGAATTAGAAAGAAAATAATTGAATAAGTCAGACAAAGAAGATCAAGCAGACATAAAATTGGAGTCACTAAAGCAGAAGGAGAAAACAAACAAAAAACCCAGAAATAATATTTAAGCTACAATTTTTAAAGATTACCCCAAAATAAGAGAAAAATAAAATCTAAATATTGAAATGATCCATTGTGTATCTCAGATAATTGACCCAGAAGAGTCACTACAAACACATCCTATAATCAACTTTGATTTTAAAGACAGGGAAAAAATTCTTCAGAGCCTCTAAAGAGAAAAGATAATTTTTTAGTAATAGTACATAAATAAGACAAGAATAATAACTCAAAACCAACAATTCAAAAAGTTAGAAGGTGAACAGAATTTTCAAGAAACTCAAGGAAAGTGTAAGACAAATATTTTATATATTCAGTATATTTCAAGTCTACAGAAGACTATCTCAAGACTGAAGTTTAAGCATGCAAAAATTCAAGACATTCTGAACTGCAGAATCTTTCCTGGAAAATTTGTTGGAGAATGAATTTCATCCAACTCAGGGATGTATGCAGAAGACTTTAGCAAAATGATTGTGGGTGAGCATTTAACATATTTACCTATAGATTAATTGTAGATTAAAGCAGAGTTTGCAAAGGGGCTAGAAGAGAACTATGTAAGTGGAATGATAAAATATGAAGAATAAAAATAAGAAAAAGGAGAGAAAAAGGGCAAAGTATAATAAATTCATTGATGTGTTAGAAATAGGTGAGAATTAAAGAAAATTTGGCTATAATGGAAAGGAGAGAGACCTGTAGCTCAAAAGAGATAAGGAGTTTAAGAAAGAACTATTTCTTAAGCATGGTATATATTTAACATGTTTACATACTAAAAAAAAATAGCCATTGATGGCTCTAAAATAAATAAAGACCCCAATCTTTACCATTTGCTGATTTTGGTAATATGAGTACTCCCTCTATGGAGGTTTTCACCTCTTAAAAATTCCTGAATATTTAACAGGAGCACCAGAGTTTAGAGGTATCATTATTAGAATCCAAAGCATAGTTGGAGGAAGTAACACCTCTGATGCTGAAGAAGAAGAAAAGCATAAATTCAAATAAAAGTGTATGTGTGTGTTAAGAAAAACAAAAAGGAGTCATGTTACTTCTTCACTAAAATATTTAATTATCTAGAGAAATAAAAGACAAAGTTTTCTAGTAAGATCAAAAGAAAACACTGTAGATCAGGTGTTTGAGGAGAGAAGTGAATGTCATGAATAGCTAACAAGGTAAAAGTAAAGAAATCAAATAGTAGATTAGAAAGGTTCCCAATTAAACTACCTCTGGTGATTTTCTACCATGATATATTTTCTTCAACAATCTTTAGAAACCAGGATGTAGGAGAAAAGTCAAATAGTGTGATCCAGGATGAGAGTTTACAGAGTAAGTAAAATGGGAGGACAAGGTGTGGTAGAGCTAGGAGCAACAGAGAGCACTTTATTTAGTACCACAGTACTTAACTTGGATAGGAAAACAGGACTCAACAGGAGGGTGAGCATGGGGTAGTATTACTTAGACATGGGAGCCATTCATTAATTTATTCACAAAATGAAAATAACTTGAGTTTATGGGCACCTGTATCTAATTTACTTCTTGTTTTGATGGAGAAAGTTTTCTGCATGCATCTAAGACCAAGTCTCCTCCCCAACACTACCATAATCAATCCCATCTCTGATTGTCTTTCAAAGATTTGTTTCTGTATTAGTCCAGTCTCTTAATTCTCAAAATTTCCCTCTCTACAGAATCATACATTGACAAACAAATACTTTTTTACACCCATTTCTAATCAAACCCTCTCACACCCCCATCCCCTTCCAGCTACTGTCTTTTTTCTCTGCTTCTCTTTATGTCAAAGCTCCTTTATATATATATATATATATATATATATATATATATATATATATATATATATATATATATATATCTTCTTGATTTATGTTTTACATTTTCCGCAAAGATTTACAGTGTTTGTAGTACATGCCAATGACTAATCTGTGCTCTGAGAGTGTGGAAGTAAACCAAACAGATTAAGTCTATGATCTCATGATGTTTATATTTCAGTTGGGAATCAGGGAGAAAAACAAAGAGCACATAAATATTTGTCAGGTCGTAGTTAATGTTTTTTTTTGTGAAGTAATTATGTAACAAGTATTAAATACATGGCTAAAAGATAAATTTTAAACAAGAAAAAAATTTATCATTGCTGTTAGAAATTGTTTCATAATGATAGTATCTTACTTTTAGTGAAGTGGTCAAACTTGCATGTGATGTATGTGGAGCTTCACTGTAAATAAATATTTGAACAGTGTGTAATAAAATACTATCTTTGTCTATTTTTATTTATAAATAATAATATACCCAAGAGAATTATATGTAGCATGTAGACAAAAATAAATGATAAGTACTTGAGAGTCCATTACTCAAAGATCAAAATGGATAATGTCAATATGTCAGAAACTTCTACCATGATTTTCCATGGTGGGATCTCCCCAGGAGTGGCTACATAATTTGTGGGGCCCAGTTTAAAATGAAAATTTGGGGTCTCTCATTTAAAATTTACTGTGACTTTCAAGATATCAATAGCAGATCACTAAACTAAAAAGGATCTTCTGAACACAGGACCCTGTGAAGTTGTCAGGTTGTACACCCAGCCGGCCCTGCAGCCCCCTTTCTCCACCCCAGAAGTAACACTATACTAATATTTATAATAATAATTTATTCAGTCTTTTTATAGATTTACTGCCATTCATATTAAGGCAACTCATATAAAATCGTTATTTTTGTAGGTCACTTAATATATTGTCTAATGTATTCTGTTTTTTGAAATTTAAGCAAAAAATGTACCATATTAATTGTTCTATCTTATTCTTTTTGCTTAATGAGTATGAGAGTCATAATATTGCCACATGTTACTGTAGTTTACTTGTTTTCATTGCTGTGTTGTATTACACTCTAGGAATCTACTAAAATTCATTTATCCAATCTACAGTTAATGGGCATTTAGATTGTTAAATGTATTTCACTATTATGAACTCAGCTGTTATGAACATATATGCACTTTTTTCTGGGGCATAAAAGCAAGCATTTTTCTAAGGTAAAAACCTAAGTGAAATTGCTGGCCAAAAAAATTTGTACATGTTCACTTTTATTAGATTATATCAAGGTTTCTTTCAAATTTTTTGCTCCAGTTTATACGAACTCTGATGATGTATGGGAGTTTCCATTACTGCACACTTATAGTAAGACCTGAAACCGTTAGAATCTTTAATGTTTGCCAGTCTGATGGATGTGACATTTAAAAAATTTTTGTTATCAATTTCAATTTCCTTGATTACTAATTTGGTGGAGGGTGTTTTTATATATTTATGGCCCATTTTTTATATATTTATAGCCCATTTAGATTTTCTTATTTGTGAAATATCTAATCACTCAAAATGACTTTTCTCATTTGTCTGTTAGGTTTTTTGAATCACATAAATTTTACAGATGCAGTATAGGTACCAATCCTCTCCCATTTATTTGTGTTACAAATAATTTCTTTCACTCTGGATTTTGTTTCTGTTTTCCACTATTATGCTATCTATTAGTAAATATAAGTTCTTATTTTAACATACCATTATTTATTAACATATTCTTTATGTCTATACTTATGCTGTTTTTCTTAAGAAGATATTATCTTATATTATATTGTTAATACTTTATAGTTTTGCCTTTCACATTTGGGATGTTTTCCTTTACTTACAACTGATATTTGTGTGAGTAGGAGGTAAGATTCTAATTTTTTTTTTCATTATAAATATGGATTCTAAATTTTCCCAGCACCATTATTAAGAAATGGATAGCAAATATTAAAAAATTGTAAGCTTTTTACTAGGCTCTATATTCTGTTGCATTGGATTATTTGCCTATTACTGAAGGAGTAATACATCAACAGGATTAATAAGTTCTAAAAAGTGTTTTGATTTCTAATAGGTATGTAAACCTACTTTATTCTACAGATATTTTGTCTATTTTGGTCCTAGACATTTTAAATATATATTGTAATCAGTTTGTCAATTTTTGTACATGAATGTTAGCTTTTAATTGGGATTACATTGCATCTGTGTATCAGTTTGGGGAGTATTGACATCTTTACAACGTTAGCCATCCAAGTTAGGAACATTGGACACACTGACATTGATTTAGGTTTTCTTCAATGTTTTCCAAAGGCTTCACTATCTTTGCTGTAAAAGACTTGCACACATAGTAGAATTTTTCTTATTGAATTCATATTCTGATGGTATTAAAATGATATATTTTATAAAATTTTGTTCCCCAACTCTTTTTTAATGGTATACAGAAAGACATAGATTTTTTTCTTCACTCGTCTTGTAGTTTGTAAACTTGCAATTTATCACATTTAATATTTTAATAATATTATATTCAAATAAATGCAGGCTTTTTCTTCCTTTTATGATCCACTTTTTAAAATTTATTTTCATTTACTCCGTTTCAAGGAGGATATGTCATTACTTGCATACTAAAGTAAAATTATTATAACCTTGTGGTGAATGTTGTTTTTACTTTAGAATAAGATGTTAATTGTCTATAGTAATGCATTTGGCTCTAAATATATTTTCTCTTATGCTAATAGCACAGAATCAACTAATTTTTTTTTTAGGATTGGCTTAATATGACCTTTCCCATTATTTTTCTTTCAATCATTTAACGATATTTTTTTTATTCTGAAAATCTTTCTTGTTTTAAATAGAGCAGTTAGCCCATTTGCATTTTTTGTAATTAAGTGTTTTTTTTTTTGTTATATCAGTTATCTTCTTTCATTTTTGTCTCACTTGTGATTTTCTGGGTGGTTCCTATCTATTTTTTATAGCTTTACTGAGGTATAACTGATATATGAAAATTGTACATATTTAATGTATATAATTTGATGAGTTTGGATATACACATACACTGTGATACCATCCCCAAAGTCAAGATAATAAATGTATCAAACATCTCCAAAAGTTTTTTGTGTACCTTTGTGTGTGTGTGTGTATGTGTGTGTGTAAGAACACAATGGGAGATAAACAGCCTCATAAATTTTAAGTGCACAATACCATATTGTTAAATATAGGCACTAGGTTGTACAGTAAATCTCTAGAACTTATTCATTCTGCATAACTGGAAATTTATCCACTGACAAATGACTCTGCATTTTCCCCTTCCTCCAGTCCCTGAAAACTATTGTTCTATTTTCTTTTTTCATAAGTTAGACTATTTTGTATAACTATATAAGTGGGATCATGTAGTATTTGTCCTTCTGTGACTGGCTTATTTTACTTACAATAATGTCTTCCAGGCTCATCCATGTTGTCACAAAAAGTAGAATTTCCTTTCTTTTTAAGGCAGAATAATATTCCATTATACATATATACAACATTCTCACTATCCTTTCATCTGTGGGTGGACATTTGAGTTGTTTCCCTATCTCAGCTATTGTGAATAATGCTGCAATAAACATGGGAGTGCTGATTTCGCTTCAAGATAATGAGTTTATTTCCTTTGAATAAGTACCCAGAAGTGGACTTGCTAGATTATATTATAGCTTAATTTTTAACTTTTTAAGGAATCTCCATGCTGTTTTCCACAGGGTCTGTACCAAATTACATTACCATCAACTGTGTACAAAGGCTCCCTTTATGCCACATCCTTATCAACACTTGTCATCCCCTCTCCTTTTGATGATAGCCTTCCTAATAGTTGTGAGGGATGTTGAGCACTTTTTCATGTGCCTGTTGGCCATAAGTATATCTTCTCTGGAAAATTGTCTCTTCAGGTCCTCTGCCCATTTTTCAACTGAACCGTTTGCACATTTTTTGTTGTTGTTGTTTTTAGTTTGTTTGTTTGCTATTGAGTTGTATGATAATTTTCTATATTTTAGATATTAACCCCTTGTCAGATACATGATTTGCAAGTATTTTCTCCCATTCCATAGGTTGCTTTTTCTTTTTGCTGATGGTTTCCTTTGCTGTGCAGAAGCCTTTTAGTTTATTGTGATCCCACTTGCTTTTGTTGCCTCAGATCATCACCAAGAATGATGTCAAGAAGCTTAACCCTTATGTTTTCTTCTAGATTTATGGTTTCAAATCTTACATTTAAGTCTTTAATTCATTTTGAGTTGATTTTTGTATATAGTGTAAGATAGTGGTCAAGTTTCATTCTTTTGCATGTGTCTGTACAGTTTTCCCAATACAGTTTATTGAAGAACTATCTTTTCCTCATTGCATAGTCTTGGATGCTTTGCCATTAATTAATTGAACATATATGTATGGGCTTATTTCTAAGCTCTCTATTCTCTTCCATTGATCTATGTGTCTGTTTTTATGCCAATACTACACTATTTTGATTACTATAGATTTGTAAATAGTTTGAAATCAGTAAGTGTGATGCCTCCAGCTTTTTTTTTTCTTGGCTGTTTTGTTCTCTTTTTTTGCTTGCTTGTTTCTCCTCTTTTTCTTCTTGCATTTCAGTTGGCTGATTTTTACTGACCTCTCTTCAGATTCACTGATTCTTTCCTTGCTTGAGTCAAGTAAAGATGAGCCTATTGAAGGCATTCTTTATCTCTCTTACTGTGTTTTATATTTCTAATATTTCCAGTTGACTTTTCTTATAGCTTCCTTCTCTCTGCTGAAATTACTTATCTATCATATTGTCTACCTTGTCTCTAGAGCCTTTAACATATTTGACATTATTTTATACATTTACCTGACAGTTCCTACATTTGTACCACATTTGAATCTCATTTTGATGATTGCTTTATCTTTTCAGACTGTGCTTTTTTTATGACCCAAATATTTATTTTCTGTTCTTTGTTGAAAGCTGTACATGTTCTGTAGGATAGTAGATACTAAGGGAAATATTTTTATACTTGGAGTTGACTGTACCTTTCATTCTACTAGGCCTTTAGTGTAGGGGTTTATTTTCTCCAACTGAGAAGTTGCTTTGGGTTTGAAGCTTATTGTTGTTATGATTATCCTCAGTGCACCTGAGGCCTTAGATTTCTTTGATGAATTTGCTTCTCACTTGACTTTGGACCTTCCCTTTGTCCTGCTTCCCAGAGAAAATTCTTTTGTAGCTCTCCTGTATTCCACTTTAGTTTTATATGATACTTTTTATTGTGCTGAGGGTGGGTGGGGACGGAATGACATTCTTTGATTAGGCCACAGTTTTAGGCAGGCACTGTAAACATGCTTAGTTTTGGCCTTCACAAATGTTTCTATCTTCTTCCAGATGTAATGCTGGCATATATTCCTGTCCACTTCCAAAAGATAGAACTTTTTCTTTTTCCCTGTTGCCATCTCCAAGCTGCAGTAGGTTTCCACCAGTGCACCCACACTAGAGATTTGGGGTTTTGGGTTTTGTTTGTTTGATGTTTTTTGGTTTTTCCACGACATATTAAAGCTCTCATTCCTTAGGAAACATAGGAAGATTGTCATGGGTGAAGTTTCAACAAAGTTTGCTTCCATTTCCTCCCATCAACACCTCAAAGAAAGTTTTCTCTGGATTCTCTTTTCACTTTCATGTGAGCCTGTGACCTCTTAGAGGATTACTAAAGAAAAAAGCCTGAAAGAGGATGTAAATTTCCTGTCTGAAACTTGTAAGCTTTTCACATTCTCATGCTAGCCCACTCAACCTTAACAGTTTCTTCAGATTCCTAGCTGAAACTTTTTTCTAGGTTTTGTGATGGTCTGTGTCTTCTGCTTTAGGTAAGCACATGTTTAAGTCTTGTTTCTCCCTGCAGGTTCCTGTCTCTCACCATATTCTGGGATTATTCATTTGCTCTGAAATCTCAATTCCTTAATAGGATCAAGAAAATGTTATATTGCGTTTTGTTCACCCACGTTCTCGTAATAAGTGCAGAAGCAATGCTCTTTCAGCTATCTATGTCTCAAAGCTGAAACTGAAACTGAACAATCGATTTCTTGTCCAGTTTAATACTCAAAATCCACGTCATAAAACAAGAGATTTACATTTAGTTGGTTGTTTTGTGAATAGAATGCAAAAAATTCATAGACATTGGTACTTATGGAATAACATTTATACAGCAGCAATGAGGATAATTGATCTTATGAGTTAATGTTAGTTATGGAAAACAGTTGGTGGTCAAAACCATATCTCCTGAGTTGAGTCAGTTTTAACTGTATTATTGTGTAGTTGTAAAATATAAACAGTGGCCACTAGGGTTACTTCTCAGTGTGCTGTATGAGGAAATAGGCAACAAAAATTAAGAAATACTTTTCCAATGTGATATATGCTGATTTGTTTTTTATTTTATTATTTTTATTGAAATATAATTGATTCACAACATTGTATAAGTTTAAGGTGTACACTAAGTTGATCTGATACACATATATTGCAAAATTATTACCATTGTAGCTGAGCTAACACCTCTGTCACATCACATAATTATCATTTCTTTTTTGCAGTGGAAACAATTAAGATCTAGTCTCTTGGCATCTTTGAATAATACTGTATTATTGGCTATAATTACTATGTTGTGCTTTAACTCTCCAGGACTTATTTATCTACTAGTTCTAAGTTTGCACTCTTAAACAGCATATCCCCTATTCCCCCAGCCCCAGGCTCTGATACCCACTATCCTACTCTCTATTTTTACAAGTTCAATTTTTTAGATTCCACATATAAGTGATATCATATGGTGTTTGTCTCTCCCTGTCTGACTTCATTTAGCAAAATTCCCTCAAGGTCCATCCATGTTGTCACAAATGGCATGATTTCCTTCTTTCCAATGACTGAATAATGTTTATAATAAGAATGCATTATTCAGCCCTGATACACTCATATTTTAAAGAATCTAAGGCTTTCACTTCAAGTCCAAAATATCATTATGCATACTGCTGAGAATATCTGTTTCTAAAGAATACTGATTCTGATGCAAATGACAATCAGAAAGACTTTAATTCTTTCCTAAGAATTGGTGCTTTTTTCACTCCTTGATTAAATGAGGTATACTGAGAATATATATATATATATATATATATATGAATTTGAAATGTTGCAAATGAATTTGAAAAACACATCCAGAAATAAATGGATGACAACCAAAATTGAAGTAAGAATACTGATATTGTCAGTTCACATATAATAGAAACCAGAGTTTATTCTTGACTCCCCCCTGCCAACAATTAATCATCTCTCAAATCCATCTGCAACACTCTATCTCCAATACCATTACTCTAGTCCAAGGCATCCTCATCTCTCCCTCACCCAACCCCAATAGATTCCTGGCTCCTTTCCTCACATCTGTTCTCATTCTCCTTAAATTCATTACCTGTAGTCTTCTAAGCAATATTTCTTAATGTCAAATGTCCTCATACCACTCATCTTCAATGTTTTTTTTTTGTTGTTGTTGTTTTAATTGTCTTTAGAATTCAGTTAAGTAGCCTTTACCTTGCATACAAGGTCTTGAGTACCTAACTGTTAAGCTGAGCACAGTATAACTTCATGTTCTTCCCCACCTCCTCCCCATGTCACTCTCTTCCAACTACACTTATTTCAAATGCTTAAATACCCCATCCTACTCCCTTAGGAAATTCACACTTGTTCCTCTTCGTATACCCTGCATCTAGATAATTTTTGCTCCTCCTGCTCTAGGGTAATACATAAATGCACTTTATCAGAGTAACCTTCTGTGACTCTCCAATCTGGAAGGTGTTATTCTCCTAAGACATTTTCCTATTTCATAAACTTCTTCTTTATAACAGTTCACACTTAAAATTTCTCCATCAATATTTGTCAGCAACTCTTAATTATAAAACTAGGAACATATAAAATCTGAATATTTTGTTTATCTTTGTAATCTCAATGACTGGCATGTAATGGACAATCAATAAAAGGCAGGAGTCTACTCTGTTTCCAAGATTGGTTGGGTCTTGACAGAATATCAAGTAGAGTAGCAGTCAATACGGCTGAGATTCAAGGAAGGAATAGTGTTTCAAGAAAGAAGTAAATTTTGAAAGAAGAATTGATTGTCAGTGAAGGAAGTTGAGATATATTTCAGTAGTGGGCTAAGCCAAAGCACTGATGAAGGTGGTGGTGAAGGTCACTGACAAGGAATGAGGTAGTAGGAAAGGGAATGTCCAGTGTTCATGGAAGGGAAATAATATTTCAGGTCTACGCAATAAGACTTACTACAGGACACACCTATTTTGTCTCTTTCCTTGATAGAACTGGTTTTAAAATTTCACAGGGTTGAACTTACATGTTGAAATTAATGGCATCACCTGATAGAAATTGAGGATAGGAAGCTGGTGCATACTTTTTATACCAGGGGTTTCCAAATTTTAGCATATATAAGATTACATAGATTTGTTGAAACAGATGTGGAGGCTCCACTCCCAGAGTCTCTGATTCAGCCAGGTTTGAGGTGAGGCTGAGAACTAGCATTTTAAGCAATTTTCTAGGTCGTGCAGTTGCTGCTTATCTAGAGACCACACTTTGGCAAACACTGTTCTTTACTGGACATGCGGTTTCAGTAGAATTGCATGCATTCTCTAATCTCTCATTCCCTGCCTTCGTTCCCCAACATTTTAAATAAGGAAGAAAACAAATAGAATAAGGTTTAAGACACTAATAGGGAGTTTTACTTTGAGGTTAGAGAGGTAACACCAACAGTGAATCATACGGTCCACAGCTGAGAGGAGTTAGAGTCGGAGGGTATTTGTGGTCTCAATTTATCTTTCCTTTAGAATTACTGTGGGAAGGAATTTGTAGTCTCAAATCATTAGTATAGTTTATGCTTCAGATCCCTCTGGAGGGATATTGCCTAGACAAAGTTACAACCTCTGTCCACATATTGTCTTCTTTTAAAGCTGGGTAATTAGACTTACCTCTCTTTTCCTGGGTGTTTTCACGTATGAAATAACATGATAATATTACCTGCTTCATAAGATGATATTCAGAATTTAACATAAACAATTTTAAACACTGGAACATAAATTGGTAGTTGAAAAGAATAAGGATCATTATTATTGGTTGGATTCCCATCTAGTTTTATTTTTGACATTAGTTTTTGCTCTTTCTCTCTTCCAGTTTTTTCTACTGAAATCTTTTGAAGTTGCAATCCCTATATGTAGAGCTACAGTTTATTGAATACTTATTAAACTCCAGGCACTGTGCCAAAATCTTTACTTAATGCATGTGATTTATTATTCATAGCAATCTTGGGCTGTAAATATTATTATCCCAATTTTACAAATGTAGGTAAGGAGGTTTAGCAAATTCTTATATTATCATATATTGAGCAAGAACTTTATGTACATAACTTCACTGAGAGGATAAAAGGAGGTTAAAAACATGGACACTGGGCTTTAAAATGATGGTGCAGACTACTTTTCCCTATTCCTCTTGTTAAATATGGCTGAAAACTATGGATATTCTGTATAAAACAAACATAAATAAGACTCAGAAGTGTGGAGAGAAGAAGGAAGACTGGCTAGCAACCTCAGGACACAAGAAACAAAATAACAATGTTTTCCCTGGATTTTCTTTTTGCCTCACATATTCAGACTGAGTGCAGGAAAAGTAGGCACCTGGAAATGCCAAAGAGTCTAGATAATAAAAAGCCACAGGAAAAACCTACTGTGCTAAATAAAGGCCCTGAAGGGGAGTTGCCCAGTAAAATATAAAAGTTTTAGAAAATAACCACTCTACTCTAGCCATACACCCCAGAGAAAACTGTGGCCTCATTTACAGCCACCTCAGCAAAGGTCAAGTGGGAAACCTAGACTTCCATTCTTGCTAGACTCTAAGGAAGTATGCCAAGCTTCAGCCAGTATAGTGTCAAAAAAGACTGAGTGGAGAGCCAGAATTTTCATCCCTATCTAGTGATGATGAAACTCCCCACCTTACACGATATCCACAGAAACTACTTGGGAAGTGTGGATTTCCATCATTTGGCAGGAATAAGGTACTTTTCCCTCTCCCTGCTGGGATAATGTCAGAAGAGGCCTAGTTGAAGAATCAGGACTTTCACCACCCAGTGGTAAGAAGACTCCCTCCTAATGTCAATGGAAGCTGCATTGGGAACATGGTCTCCTAGCAGTTATGAGGTAGAGATGTTTCCTTTGCCAGAATTGTGAGAGGAATCCTGCTAAAACCAAAGATTCAAACAAGATCTAGAAGATCATGATATAATATTCAAATTTTCAGGTTTCAATAAAAAATTGCTCATCATACCAAAACAAGAAAAATCTCAACTTGAATGAGAAAGGAAAATTAATAGATGCCAACACCAATATTACATTCTTTCTGAATGACAGGAAAAAAGAGACTGCAAGAAATAACTCTTAAGAACATATGGTTTGACAGCAAACAATAATTTTTTTTAATTTTTACTGGAGTATAATTGCTTTACAATGGTGAGTTAGTTTCTGCTTTATAACAAAGTGAATGAGCTATACATAAACATATATCCCCATATTTCCTCCTTCTTGCATCTCCCTTCTCCACTCCTTATCCCACCCCTCTAGGTGGTCACAAAGCACCAAGCTGATCTCCCTGTGCTATGAGGCTGCTTCCCACTAGCTATCTATTTTACATTTCGTAGTGTATATATGTACATGTCACTATCTTTCTCCCAGCTTACCCTTCCCCCTCCCAGTGTCCTCAAGTCCATTCTCTACGTCTGCGTCTTTATTCCTGTCGTGTCCCTAGGTTCTTCAGAACCATTTTTGCTGTTTTTGATACCATATATATTTGTTAGCATATGGTATTTGTTTTTCTCTTTCTGACTTACTTCACTCTGTATGACAGACTCTAGGTCCATCCACCTCACTACAAACAACTCAATTTTGTTTCTTTTTATGACTGAGTAATATTCCATTGTATATATGTGCCATATTTCTTTATCCATTCATCTGTCAATGGACACTTAGGTTGCTTCGATGTTCTGACTTTTGGAAATAGAGCTGCAATGAACATTTTGATACATGACTCTTTTTGAAGTATGGTTTTCGCAGGATTTATGCCCAGTAGTGGGATTGCTGGGTCATATGGTAGTTCTATTTTTAGATTTTTAAGGAACCTCCATACTGTTCTCTATAGTGGCTGTATCAATTTACATTCCAAACAACAGGACAACAGGGTTCCCTTTTCTCCACACCGTCTCCAGCATTTATTCTTTGTAGATTTTTTTGATGATGGCCCTTCTGACTGGTGTGAGGTGGTACCTCATTGTAGTTTTGATTTGCATTTCTCTAATGATTAGTGACGTTGACCATCCTTTCATGTCTTTGTTGGCAATCTGTATATCTTCTTTGGAGAAATGTTTATTTTGGTCTTCTGCCCAATTTTGGATTGGGTTACTTGTTTTTTTGATATTGAGCTGCATGAGCTGTTTATAAATTTTGCTTGTAGATTTTGCTTGTAGATTAACCCTTTGTCAGTTGCTTTGTTGGCAAATATTTTCTCCCATTATGATGGTTGTCTTTGTGTCTTGTTTATGTTTTCATTTGCTGTGCAAAAGCTTTTAAGTTTCATTAGGTTCCATTTGTATATTTTTGTTTTTCTTTCCATTTCTCTAGGAGGTGGGTCCAAAAGGATCTTGCTGTGATTTATATCATAGAGTGTTCTGCCTATTTTTTCCTCTAAGAGTTTTATAGTGTCTGGCCTTATATTTAAGTCTTTAATCCATTTTGAGTTTATTTTTCAGTATGGTGTTAGGGAGTGTTTTAATTTCATTCGTTTACCTGTAACTGTCCAGTATTCCCAGCTCCACTTATTGAAGAGGCTGTCATTTCTCCATTGTATATTCTTGCCACCTTTATCATAGATAAGGTGACCATAGGTGCATGGGTTTATCTCTGGGCTTTCTATCCTGTTTCATTGATCTATATTTCTGTTTTTGTGCCACCACCATACTGTCTTAATTACTGTAGCTTTGTAGTATAGTCTGAAGTCCAGTAGCCTGATTCCTCCAGCACCATTTTTCTTTCTCAAGATTGCTTTTACTATTCATGGTCTTTTGTGTTTCCATACAAATAGTGAATTTTTTTGTTCTAGTCCCATGAAAAATGCCATTGGTAGTTTGATAGGGATTGAATTGAATCTGTAGATTGCTTTGAGTAGTATAGTCATTTTCACAATGTTGATTCTTCCAATCAAAGAACATAGTATATCTCTCCATGGTATATCTCTTTGTAACGTCTTTAATTTCTTTCATCAGTGTCATAGTTTTCTGCATACAAGTGTTTTGTCTCATTAGGTAGGTCTATTCCTAGGTATTTTATTCTTTTTGTTGTAATGGTAAATGGGAATGTTTCTTTAATTTCTCTTACAGATTTTTCATCATTAGTGTATAGGAATATAAGAGATTTCTGTGCATTAATTTTCTATCCTGCTACTTTACCAAATTCATTGATTAGCTTTAGTCATTTTCTAGTAGCAGCTTTAGGATGCTCTACATATAGTATCATGTCATATGCAAACAGTGACAGCTTTAAGTCTTCTTTTCTGATTTGGATTCCTTGTATTTATTTTTCTTCTCTGACTGCTGTAGCTAAAATTTCCAAAACTATGTTGAATAATACTGGTGAGAGTGGGCAACCTTGTCTTTTTCCGGATCTTAGAGGATACGGTTTCAGTGTTTCACCATTGAGAACAATGTTGGCTGTGGGTTTGTTATATGTGGACTTTATTATGTTGAGTTAAGTTCCCTTTATGCCTACTTTCTGAAGGATTTTTATCATAAATCTGTGTTGCATTTTGTTGAAAGCTTTATTTGCATCTATTGACATGATCTTATGGTTTTTCTCCTTCAATTTGTTAATATGGTTTATCACATTGATTGATTTGTGTATATTGAAGAATCCTTGCACTCCTGAGACAAACCCAACTTGATCATGGTGTATGATACTTTTAATGTGCTGTTGGATTCTCTTTGCTTTTATTTTGTTGAGGATTTTTGCATCTATGTTCATCAGTGATATTGGCCTGTAGTTTTATTTCTTTGTGACATATTTGTCTGGTTTTGTTATCAGGGTGATGGTGGCCTCGTAGAATGAGTTTGGGAGTGTTCCTCACTCTGCTCTATTTTGAAACAGTTTGAGAAGGGTGGGTGTTAGCTCTTCTCTAAATGTTTGACATAATTCCCCTTTGAAGCCATGTGCTCTGGGGCTTTTGTTTGTTGGAAGAGTTTTAATCACAATCTCTATTTCAGTGCTTCTGATTGGTCTGTTTATATTTTCTATTTTTTCCTGGTTCAGTCTCGGAAGGTTGTGTTTTTCTAAGAATTTGTCCATTTCTTCCAGGTTGTCCATTTTATTTGCATATAGTTGATTATAGTTATCTCTCATGATCCTTTGTATTTCTTCAGTGTCCATTGTTACTTGTCCTTTTTCATTTCTAATTCTATTGATTTGAGTCTTCTCCCTTTTTTTCTTGATGAGTCTGGATAATGGTTTATCAATTTTGTTTATCTTCTCAAAGAACAAGCTTTTAGTTTTATTGATCTTTGCTATCATTTCCTTCATTCCTTTTTTATATCTGATCTGATCTTTATGATTTCTTTCCTTCTGCTAACTTTGGGGTTTTTTTGTTCTTCTTTTTCTAATTGCTTTAGGTGTAAGGTTAGGTTGTTTATCTGAGATGATTCTTGTTTCTTTAGGTAGGATTGCATTTCTATAAACTTCTCTCTTAGAACAACTTTTGATGCATCCCATAGGTTTTGGGTTGTCATGTTTTCGTTGTCATTTGTTTCTAGGTATTTATTGATTTCCTCTTTGATTTCTTCAGTGAACTCTTGGTTATTTAATAGTGTATTGTATTGCCTCCATATGTTTGTATTTTTTACAGAATTTTTCCTGTTATTGATATCCAGTCTCATAGTGCTGTGGTCAGAAAAGGTGCTTGATATGATTTCAATTTTCATAAATTTACCAAGGCAGGCTTGATTTGTGACCCCAAGATATGATCTATCTTGGAGAGTGTTCCATGACACTTGAGAAGAAAGTGTAATCTGCTGTTTTTGGTTGGAATGTCCTATAAATAACAATTAAGTCCATCTTGTTTAATATATCACTTAAAGCTTGTGTTTCCTTATTTATTTTCATTTTGGATGATCTGTCCATTGGTGAAAGTGGGGTGTTAAAGTCCCCTACTATGATGGTGTTACTGTCGATTTCCCCTTTTATGGATGTTAGCATTTGCCTTATGTATTGAGGTGCTCCTATGTTGGGTGCATAAATATTTAACATTGTTTTATCTTCTTCTTGGATGGATCCCTTGATCGTTATGTTGTGTCCTTCTTTGTCTCTTGTAATAGTCTTTATTTTAAAGTCTATTTTATCTGATATGAAAATTGGTACTCCAGCTTTCTTTTGATTTCCATTTTCATGAAATATCTTTTTCCATCCCCTCACTTTCACTCTGTTTGTGTCTGTGGGTCTCAAGTGGGTCTCTGCTAGATGGTGTATATACCATTCTTGTTTTTGTATCCATTCAGCCAGTCTATGTCTTTTGGTTGGAGCATTTAATCCATTTACATTTAAGCTAATTATCTATATGTATATTGCTATTACCATTTTCTTAATTGTTTTGCATTTTTCATTGTAGGTCTTTACATTCTCTTGTGTTTCCTGTCTAGATTAGTTCCTGTAGCATTTGTTGTAAAGCTGGTTTGGTGGTGCTGAAGTCTCTAAGTGTTTGCTTGTCCCTAAGTGTTTTAATTTCTCCATTGAATCTGAATGAGATCCTTGCTGGGTAGAATAATCTTGGTTGTAGTTTTTTTCCCTTTCACCACTTTAAATACATCCTGCCACTCCCTCCGGCTTGTAGAGTTTCTGCTGAAAGTTCAGCTTTTAACCTTATGGGGGTTCCATTTTATGTTATTTATTGTTTTCCCCTTGCTGCTTTTAATATTTTTTTGTTTTTATGTAATTTTTAATAGTTTGATTAATATGGGTCTTGGTGTGTTTCTCCTTGGATTTATCCTGTATGGGACTCTCTGAGCCTCCTGGACTAGTTTGACCATTTCCTTTCCCATATTAGGCAAGTTTTCGACTATATCTCTTCAAATATTTTCTCAGTCCCTTTTTTTAAATCTGTTCTTCTTTTGGGACCCCTATAATTTGAATGTTGGTGCATTTAATATTGTCCCAGAGGTCTCTGAGACGGTCCTCAATTCTTTTCATTCTTTTTTCTTTATTCTGCTGTGTGGTAGTTATTTCCACTATTTTATCTTCCAGGTCACCTATCTGTTCTTCTGCTTCACTGCTGTTGGCTGAGCCATGTGGTTGACAGGGTCTTGGTTCTCCAGCCAGGTGTGAGGCCTGTGCCTCTAAGGTGGGAGAGCCAAGTTCAGGACATTGGTCCACCAGACACCTCCTGGCTCCACATAATATCAAATGGAAAAAGCTCTCCCAGAGATCTCCATCTCCACGCTTAGACCTAGCTCCACTCAACAACCAGCAAGCTATAGTGCTGGACACCTTATGCCAAACAACTAACAAGACAGGAACACAACCACAACCATTAGCAGAGAGGCTGCCTAAAAATCATAACATGGTCACAGACACCCCAAAACACACCACCAGATGTGAACCTGCCCAACAGAAAGACAAGATCCAGCTTCATCCACCAGATCACCAGATCAGTCCCCTCTACCAGGAAACCTACACAACCCACTGAACAAACCTTAGCCACTAGGGGCAGACACGAAAAAACTATGGGAACTACGAACCTGCAGCCTATGAAAAGAGACTCCAAACACAGTAAGTTAAGCAAAATGAGAAGACAGAGAAACACACAGCAGATGAAGGAGTAAGGTAAAAACCCAACAGACCCAACAAATGAAGAGGAAATAGGCAGTCTATCTGAAAAAGAATTCAGAGTAATGATAGTAGAGGTGATCCAAAATCTTGGAAATAGAATGGAGACAATATAAGAGACACTTAAGAAGGACCTAGAAGATCTAAAGAGGAAACAAAGAGTGATGAACAACACAATAAGTAAAATTAAAAATTATCTAGAAAGAATCAATGACAGCAAGCAGTTTAACATACATGTCATCAAAGTCTCAGAGGAGAGGATGAGTAGGGGTAAGTGTTGAAGAGTAGGGGTAGGTGTTGCTGAAAAATTATTTAAAAAAATAATGGTTAAAATTTTTCCAAATTTGGCAAAGGGTATAACCTAGAGTTTAAAAAAGCTGATTGAGTTCCTAAAAAGAAAAACCCAAAGAAATATACATCAAGGCATGTCTTTATCAAATTATTTAAAACTACAAAGAAAAATCTTGAAAGCAGCTAGAGAGAAATAAAGTATTACCTTGAGGGGAAAAACAATTCAAATGACAGCTTAATTCTCATCAGAATCTATAAAGGTCAGAAGGAAGGACACAACAGCTCTCAAGTGCTAAAAGAAAATAGCTGTCTGTCTAGAATTCTATATTTACTAAAATATCCTCCAGGAAAGAAGGGGGGATTCAATACATTTCAAATGAAGGAAAAGTAAAAATAATTTGTTTCCAGCAGGCCTAACCTAAAATGATAAATAAAATAATTTATCTAAACATGAAGGAAATAACAAAGGAAGACATCTTGGCATGTCAAGGATGAAGACCAGTGTAAAGAGCAAACATATGGATAAATATAATAGACTATCCTTCTCTGCTTTAGTTTACTAAAATGTTTGGCATTTAAAACAAAATTCCAGTATTCTGTGTTTGGCTCTCTATGTATGTAGAGGAAACATATTAAGACAATTATAAATAAGAGAAGGTCAAGGGGCAGAAAAGGAGGTAAGATTTCCAAACTTAACTTGGACTGGTAAAATTTTGACACCAGTAGACTGTGATATTATGGATTATATGTGAAATTTGATATAGATCAAATAGAGCAAACATTAGAGCAACCATTAAATAATCTATACAAAGAGATACACTGAAAAGCACAATAGATAAGTAAAAATAAAGTACTAAAATATATTTAAGTAACCAACAGAAGATAGGAAAAACAAACAAACAAACATAAATGGCTAAATTAAGTTCTAACAAGTCAATAATTAATTACACATACATGGTCTAAGTGCACCAATTAAAAGAGATTGTGTGGACTTCCCTGGCAGCCCAGTGGTTAAGACTTCACCTTTCAATACACGGGGTGAGAGTTCAATCCCTGGTTGGGGAGCTAAGATCCCACAAGCCTCAGGGCCAAAAAAACAAAACATAAAAAAAAGCAATATTGTAACAAATTCAATATACACTTTAAAAATGGTCCACATGAAAAAAAAAAAAAAAACAGAGAGAGAGAGAGAGATTGTCAAAGTAGATTTTTTAAAAATGAGTGATCCAACGAAATGCTTTTTACAAGAAACTCACCTCAAATATAATGATCTCATGCATATTATGCTGAGTGAAAAAAAATCTCAAAGGTTATATACTGTATGATTTTATTTATATAACATTCTGAAAATGAAAAAATTATACAGATGGAGAGCAGATTAGCAGTTGTCAGGGGTTAGGGATGTTGCAAGACAGGGTGCAGATTTGAGTATACAGGAAGGATTTGCACAAAAGAGATTTCTGTTGTGGTCATTGTCTATTTTCTATCTATTGCTGTAATGGCTATATGAATCTATACTTGTGATAAAAATGACAGCATGCACTGTATGTACTATATACATTATATCAAAGTCAATTTCCTGGTTTTAATATTTATTATAGTTACATGAGATGTGACCATGTTGGAAATTGGATGTATGAACATTTCTATACTAATAATACAACATCCTGGGGGTCTATAATTTTCCCTCTAAAAATTACCATGTTAACAAAATGAAAGCTAAAAATCATATGATCTCAATAGATGAGAAGAATCATTTGACAATATTCAACATACATTTATGATAAAATCTCAACAAATTGTGTATACAGGGAATGTATATCAACATAATAAAGGCCATATATGACAAGTTCACAGCTAATATCATACTCAGTGGTGAAGATCAGGAACAAGACCAGAGTACCCACTCTTGCCACGTTTACTCAACATAGTACTGGAAGTGCTAGCCAGAACAATTAGGCAAGACAAATAAATAAAAGACAACCAAATCAAAAAGGAAGAAGTAAAACTGCCTCTGTTTGTGGATAACATGACATTATATATAGAAAATCCTAAAGACTCCACCAAAAAACTGTAAGAATGGATTAACAAATTTGGTAAAGTTTCAGGACAAAAAATCAATATACAGAAATCCGTTGCTTTTCTATACTCTAATAATGAACTATCAGAGAGAAGTTAAGAAAACAATCACATTTACAACTGCATCGAAGAGAATAAAATATCTAGGAATAAGCTGAACCAAGGAGTTGAAAAAAACAGCACACTGAAAACTAAAAGACGTTAATGCAAGAAATTTGTCATAATAAGAAGATACTACAAGAAAACACAAATGAATGAAAAAATAGTCCATGCTCATGGATTGGAAGAATTAATATTGTTAAAATGTCCATACTACCCAAGGAAATCTAGATATTCAATTCAAGCTCTATCAAATTTCCAATGTAATTTTTCACACAAATTACCATGGTATTTTTCATAAACAATCCTAAAATTTGTATGGAACCATAAAAGACTCCAAATAGCCAAAGCTATTTGGTCTCTAAAAAAATTAAGTATAGACTAGCATAAGATCTCAAAATTCCACCTTTGAGTATTTATCCAAAGGAAATGAAAACACTAACTCAAAATGATACCTACAACCCTGTGTTTATTGCTGTATTATTTACAATAGCCAAGGCATGGACGTAGAAACAGCATAAAGGTACATCAATAGATGAATAGATAAGGAAATACCAGGCAAAATTCTGTATATAATATACACAATGGAATATTATTTAGCCATAAAAAAGAAGGGAATCCTGCCATTTGTGACAACATGAAATGACTCTAAATGTATTATGCTAAGTGAAATAAATCAAACAAACACTGTATGATCTAACTTATTTGTGGAATCTAAAAAAAACAAAAACAAAAAGAAAAAACTAAACCAAACCCTGTACTCACAGATAGAGAGAAAGAATGGATTGGCGATTGCCAGAGGTGGGGGATGGGAGGGGCATGAAATAGGTGAAGGTGGTCCAAAGGTACAAACTTCTAATTATAAAATAAATAGGTCCTGGGGATATTATGTACAACATGGTGACTATAGTTAATAATACTGTATTATATATTTGAAAGTTGCTAAGAGAGACCATAAAAATCTGTATCACAAGAAAAAAATTTTGTAACTACATGTGGCAACAAATGTTAACAAGACTTACTGTGTTTGTTGTGTCACAATATTTATATACATTGAATCATTATGTTGTACGCCTGAAACTAATACAATGTTATATGTCAATTATATCTCAATAAAAATAAGACAGAGAAACAATAGAGTAAATCAATAAAACCAAAGGCTGATTATTTGAGAAGATCAATAAAGTTAATGAAATTCTGGCCTGGTTAACCCAGAAAAGAACAAGTAGATTCAAATTACCAATACCAGGAAGAAAAGATGAGACTTTACTACTGATCCCACAGATATTAAAAGCACAGTAAGTGGATTCTATAAATGACTCTAGCCCTGTAAAATCACCAATTTACATGAAAAACACAAATTACCAGAAATTCCAGAAAAAATAGATCATCTGAACAGTCATATATAAAGAAACCATTTAAGTAAACACCTTCCAAAAAAAAAAGAAAAAAGAAAATTTAGAACCATATACTTTCACTGGTGAGTTCTACTCAACGTTTACATGATAAATAATACCAATTCTACAAGTATTTTCCTGAATGGAAAAGAGGTGGAAATACTTGCTAACTCATTTTATAAGGTCAGATTCACCATACTACCCAAAGCAGACAAAGACAAGAACTATAGAAAAATAGATTAAAAAAATTCAGCAATATATTAAGAAAGGTAAAAGAAATTACAATTCAGTGGAGTTCAGCACAGGAAAGCAAGGTTAATTTGACATTTAGAAACCAAGTCATGGGTTGTGGACTGAATTGGGTGTCCCCAATTAATGTATTGAAGTCTTAGCCCTCTATGTAACTGCATTTGGAAATAGGGCCTTTAAGAAGTAATTAAGGTTAAATGAGGTCATAAAGATGGAACCCTAATCCAATATGACTGGTATCATTATAAGAAAAGGAAGACACATAAGAGATGTGCATGTACAGAGAGAAGGGTATGTGAGGACACAGAGAGTAGTTGCCTATTTGAAAATAAAGGAAAGAGCTCTACGCACCACCAGTCTCTTCCATCAAGCCTCTTAGATAGCCTCATCCACCAGAGGTCAGACAGCAGAAGCAAGAAGAACTACAATTCTGCAGCCTGTGGAAAAAAAAAAAACACATTCACAGAAAGATAGACAAGATGAAAAGTCAGAGGACCATGTACCAGATAAAGGAACAAGATAAAACCCCAGAAAAACAACTCACTGAAGTGGAGATAGGTAACCTTCCAGAAAAAGAATTCAGAATAATGATAGTGAAGATGATCCAGGACCTCAGAAAAAGAACAGAGGCAAAGATCGAGAAGATGCAAGAAATGTTTAACAAAGAACTAGAAGAATTAAAGAACAAACAAACAGAGATGAACAATACAGTAACTGAAATGAAAACAACATTAGAAGGAATCAATAGCAGTATAACTGAGGCAGAAGAACGGGTAAGTGACCTGGAAGACAGAATGGTAGAATTCACTGTTGTGGAAAAAAATAAAGAAAAAAGAATGAAAAGAAATGAAGACAGCCTAAGAGACCTCTGGGACAACATTAAACACAACAACATTCACATTATATGGGGTCCCAGAAGGAGAAGTGAGAGAGAAAGGACCAGAGAAAATATTTGAAGAGATTATAGTTGAAAACTTCCCTAACAAACATGGGAAATGAAATAGCCATCCAAGTCCAGGAAGCGCAGGGAGTCCCATACAGGATAAACCAAAGGAGAAACATGCTGAGACACATAGTAATCAAATTGGCAAAAATTAAAGAAAAATTATTGAAAGCAGCAAGGGAAAAATGACAACATACAAGGGAACTCCCATAAGGTTAACAACTGAATTCTCAGCAGAAACTCTACAAGCCAGAAGGGACTGGCACGATACATTTAAAGTTATGAAAAGTAAGAACCTACAACCAACATTACTCTACCCAGCAAAGATCTCAGTCAGATTTGATGGAGAAATCAAAAGCTTCGCAGACAAGGAAAAGGTAAGAGAATTCAGCACCACCAAACCAGCTCTACAACAAATGCTAAAGGAACTTCTCTAAGTGGGAAATACAAAAGAAAAGGACATTCAAAAACAAACCCAAACAATTAAGAAAATAGTCACAGGAATATACATATTGATAATTACCTTAAACGTGTATGGATTAAATGCTCCAACCAAAAGACACAGGCTTGCTGCATGGATACAAAAACAAAACCCATGGGGATTCCCTGGTGGCACAGTGGTTGAGAGTCTGTCTGCCGATGCAGAGGACATGGGTTCATGCCCCAGTCCCGGGAGGATCCCACATGCCACAGTGCAGCTGGGCCCATGAGCCGTGGCTGCTGAGCCTGCACGTCTGGAGCCTGTGCTCAACAATGGGATATGCCACAACAGTGAGAGGCCCGAGTACCACACACACACAAAAAAAGACCCATATATATGCTCTCTACAAGAGACCCACATCAGACCGAGGGACACATACAGACTGAAACTAAGGGGATGGAAAAAAGATATTCCAAGCAAATGGAAATCAAAAGAAAGCTGGAGTAGCTATACTCATATCAGATAAAATAGACTTTAAAATAAAGAATGTTACAAGAGACAATGAAGGACACTACATAATGATCAATGGATCAATCCAAGAAGTAGAAATAAGAATTATAAATATATATGCACCCAACATAGGAGCATCTCAATACATAAGGCAACTGCTAACAGTGATAAAAGAGGAAATCGACACTAACACAGTAATAGTGGGGGATTTTAACAACTCATTTCACCAATGGACAGATCATCCAAACAGAAAATTAATAAGGAAACAGATGCTTTAAATGACACAATGTACCAGATAGATTTAATTGATATTTATAGGACATTCCATCCAAAAACAGCAGGTTACACTTTGTTCTCAAGTGCTTGTGGAACATTCTCCAGGATAGATTACATCTTGGGTCACAAATCAAGCTTCAGTAAATTTAAGAAAATTGAAATCATATCAAGCATCTTTTCTGACCACAACGCTATGAGATTAGAAATCAATTACAGGGAAAAAAACGGAAAATACACAAACACATGGATGCTAAACAATACGTTATTAAATAACCAAGAGATCACTGAATAAATCAAAGAGGAAATCAAAAAATACCTAGAGACAAATGACAATGAAAACACGATGATCAAAAACCTATGGGATGTAGCAAAAGCAGTTCTAAGAGGGAAGTTTATACCTATACAAGCCCACCTCAAGAAACAAGACAAATCTCAGGTAAACAATCTAACCTTACACCTAAAGGAACTGGAGAAACAAGAACAACAACAAAAAAAAAATCCCGAAGTTACCAGGAGGAAAGAAATCATAAAGATCAGAGCAGAAATAACTGAAATACAAACAAAGAAAACAATAGCAAAGATCAATAAAACTAAAAGCTGGTTCTTAGAGAAGATAAATAAAACTGATAAACCATTATCCAGACTCATCAAGAAAAAGAGGGAGAGGACTTAAATCAATAAAATTAGAAATGAAAAAGGAGAAGTTACAACAGACACCACAGAAATACAAATCATCCTAAGAGACTACTACAAACAACTCTATGCCAATAAAATGGACAACCTGGAAGAAATGGACAAATTCTTAGAAACGTATAACCTTCCAAGACTGAAACAGGAAGAAACAGAAAATATGAACAGACCAATCACAAGTAATGAAATTGAAACTGTGATTAAAAATCTTCCAACAAACAAAAGTCCAGGACCAGATGGCTTCACAGGTGAATTCTATCAAACATTTAGAGAAGAGTTAACACCCATAATTCTCAAACTTTTCCAAAAAAAAAACAAACCAGACAAAGATACTATATAAAGAGAAAATTACAGACCAATATCACTGATGGTTGTGGATGCAAAAATTCTCAACAAAATACTAGCAAACAGAATCCAACAACACATTAAAAAGATCATACACCATGATCAAGTGGGATTTATCCCAGGGATGCAAGGATTGTTCAATATATGCAAATCAATCAATGTGATACACCATATTAAAAAAATGATGAATAAAATCCATATGATCATCTCAAAAGATGCAGAAAAAGCTTTTAACAAAATTCAACACCCATTTATGATAAAAACTCTCCAGATAGTGGGCATAGAGGGAACCTACCTTAACACAGTAAAGGCCATATATTACAAACCCAAAGCAAACATCATTCTCAATGGTGAAAAACTGAAAGCATTTCCTCTAAGATCAGGAACAAGACAAGGATGTCCACTCTCGCCATTATTATTCAACATAGTTTTGGAAGTCCTAGCCACAGCAATCACAGTAGAAAAAGAAATAAAAGAAACACAAATTGCAAAAGAAGAAATAAAACTGTCACTGTTTGCAGATGACATGGTATTATACATAGAGAATCCTAAAAATTCCACCAGAAAACTACTAGAGATAATCTGTGGATTTGGTAAAGTTGCAGTATACAAAATTAATGCACAGAAATCTCTTGCATTCCTATATACTAATGATGAAAAATCTGAAAGTGAAATTAAGAAAACACTCCCATTTACCATTGCAACAAAAAGAATAAAATACCTAGGAATAAACCTACCTAGGGAGACAAAAGACCTGTATGCAGAAAACTATAAGACACTGGTGAAAGAAATTAAAGATGATACCATAAGATGGAGAGATATACAATGTTCTTGAATTGGAAGAATCAATATTGTGAAAATGACTATACTACCCAAAGCAATCTACAGATTCATTGTAATCCCTATCAAATTACCAATGGTATTTTTTATGGAACTAGAAAAAATCATTTTAAAATTTGTATGGAGACACAAAAGACCCCAAATAGTCAAAGCAGTCTTGAAGGATAAAAAGGTGCTGGAGGAATCAGACTCCCTGACTTCAAACTATACTACAAAGCTACAGTAATCAAGACAATATGGTACTGGCACAAAAACAGAAACATAGATCAATGGAAAAAGATAGAAAACCCAGAGATAAACCCACACACCTATGGTCAACTAATCTATGACAAAGGAGGCAAAGATATACAATGGAGAAAAGACAGTCTCTTCAATAAGTGGTGCTGGCAAAACTGGGCAGCTACATGTAAAATAATGAAATTAGAGCCTTCCTTAACACCATACACAAAAATAAACTCAAAATGGATTCGAGACCTAAATGTAAGACCGGACCCTATAAAACTCTTAGAGGAAAAGATTGGAAGAACACTCTTTGACATAAATCACAAGAAGATATTTTTTGATCCACCTCCTAGAGTAATGGAAATTAAAACAAAAATAAACAAATGGGACCTAATGAAACTTCAAAGCTTTTGCACAACAAAGGAAACCATAAACAAGATGAAAAGGCAACCCTCAGAATGGGAGAAAATATTTGCAAATGAATCAATGGACAAAGGATTAATCTCCAAAATATATAAACAGCTCATTCAGCTCAATATTCAAGAAACAAACAACCCAAGGCAAAAATGGGCAGAAGACCTAAATAGACATTTCTCCAAAGAAGACATACAGATGGTCAAGAAGTACACGAAAAGCTGAACAACATCACTAATTATTAGAGAAATGCAAATCAAAACTATAATGAGGTATCACCTCACTCCATTTAGCATGGGCAAGGTCAGAAAATCAACAAATAACAAATGCTGGAGAGGGTGTGGAGAAAAGGGAAACCTCTTGCACTGTTGGTGGGAATGTAAATTGATACAGCCACTATGGAGGTTCCTTAAAAAACTAAAAATAGAATTACCATATGATCCAGCAATCCCACTACTGGGCATATATACAGAGAAAACCACAATTCAAAAAGACACATGTACCGCAATGTTTATCGCAACACTATTTACAATAACCAGGTCATGGAAGCAACCTAAGTACCCATCAACAGACGAATGAATAAAGAAGATGTGGTTCATATAAACAATGGAATATTACTCAGCCATAAAAAGGAATAAAACTGAGTCATTTGTTGAAATGTGGATGGATCTAAAGGCTGTCATGCAGAGTGAAGTAAGTCAGAAAGAGAAAAACAAATATCGTATATTAACCCATGTATGTGGAACCTAGAAAAATGGTACAGATGAACTGGTTTGCAGGGCAGAAGTTGATACACAGATGTAGAGAACAAACGTATGGACACCAAGGGGGGAATACTGCGGTGGAGTGGGGATGGTGGTGTGCTGAAGTGGGGGATTAGGATTGACATGTCTACACTGATGTGTATAAAATTGATGACTAATAAGAACCTGTAGTATAAAAAAATATTTTTAAAAAAAAGAAAATTAAGGAAAGATGCCTCAGGAGAAACCAACTTTGTCAGTACCTTGATCTTGATCTTGCAGCCTCTGGAACTGTGAGAAAATATAATTATGTTGTTTAAACCTGTGGTATTTTGTTATGTCAGACTTAGCAAACTAATACACCATGTAATTCACCATATTAGAAGACTAAATTAAAAAATTAAATGCTTATGATCATCTCATTAGGGACAGAAAAATCATTAGGAAAATCCAGGCTTATTTATGACAAAAAAATTTAATTCTCCAAATTCTAAGTATCAAGGGAACTTCTTTAACTTGGTAAAAGACATCCACAACCCTACAGGTAACATCATATTTAATGGTAATATACTGAATGCTTTCCCTCCAAGTTAAAGATTTCCTTTCTCCTCACTCATATTCAACATCATAATGGAAGTTCTATCCATGTAATTAGCCAAGAATAAAAAGGTATACAGGTTAAAAATGAAGAAGTAATACTGTCTCTATTTACAAAGGACATGATTGCCTATGTAGAAAAATCCCAAGACTCTTATAAAAAAATCTCCTATATCTATGAGTTTAGCAAGGCCATAAGATATAAGGTCAATATACAAAGAACAATTGTATTTCTAGATGACAGCAATGAACAAATGGAGTTTGATATTTTTAAAACTCCATCTATAATAGCACCAAAGAATGAAGGAGTTAGGTATAACTAAGACAACATGTGGTAGATCGGTTTATTGAAAATAACAAAACACTACTGAAAGAAATCAAAGGAAAGCTAAATAAATGGAGATTGGAAAACTCAGTGTTATTAAGATTCCAATTCTCCCTCACTTTGATCCATATATTCAACACAATCCCCCAAAAAAATCCTTGCTAGAATTTTGTTAGTTATGTACAGGAGGATTCTAAAGTTTATATGGAAATGTGAAAGAAGTAGAAAAACTAAAACAATGTTGACAGTGAGGAACATTTTGGAGGATTCACATTATCTGATTTCAATATGTAATATAAAGCTACAGTAATCAAGTAATCAAGATATGGTCTTGGTGAATGTATAGACACATAGATCAATGGAACAGAATAAAAAAATCACGAATAGACTCATGAAAACTTAGGCAGAACTGCCATTTTCTGGCTCCATATGTAAAATATTTGGAAGCTGCCACTCCATCTGAAAGACAAGTAAAAAGCTGAACAGACTAAAAAAGCAACAACTCTTCCTGGATCCATATGAGAGGAGAACACCTGGAAAACTGCTGTCCCCAAGAATTGAGAAACAGACAGGAGAATAGAATGAGTCATGGCTCAATGGATCAGATTCATAAGCTGGAACCACCACAGGAACCAGTGTTGGGATAGGAAAACCTGAACTGGAATTGATGAATTGCTGGAAGCTCAGTGTGAATAATGTTGAGAGTTAAAAACTCTAACATGACAATATTGTGGAATTTACATCTAGGAGCTCAACCAGTTTAACTAAGGAAATATTTGAGAAAATCCCCTTGGGCTTCTGGCAGGAGAAGGGGAAAAGGAACCATTTTGATCAGAGAGCACTCTGTTCTTTTTAACAAGGTCAACCCTCAGGGGAAACTAGCTAAGCAGAACCTAACCTTCTGGGGTATTATCAGAGCTTAACTGACTTGGAGGAAAAGAAACACCCAACTCCAGCCCATTCTAGCCACCCTGTCCCACTTAAGGGGAGAGAAAAATACTGAAAAACATTTGTAATATTTACAGTCCAGAAGCATAAGCTCACTAAAAATGCCTTTTTAGATGCAACATGAAAGGCAGGATCCATGAAAGAAATAATTGATAATCTGGACTTCATTAAAATTAAAACTTCTGGTCTGCAAAAGACAATATTGAGATAAATAGAAAACAAGGCACAGACTGGGAGAAAATATTTGCAGAAGACTCATGGGATAAAAGACTGTTATTCAAAAACATGCAAAGAACTCTTAAAGCTCAACAATAAGAAGACAAACAACTCTACTGAAAATGGTTCAATATCCTTAATATACACCTCAAGAAAAAAGTAATGCATATGGCAAATAAGGATATGAAAAGGTATTTTACATTATAAGTCATCAGGGCAATGCAAATTAAAGGAACAATGAGATGCTACTACACTGCTATTAGAATGTCCAGATCAAGAACACTGACAATGGCAAATGCTTACGAGAATATAGAGCAACAAAAATTTTCATACATGGCTGGTGGGAATGTATGCATAATGGTGCAGCCATTTTGGATTACATTTTGGTGTTTTCGTACAAAACTAGACATAATTTTACCATAGCATCCAGTTTGTGCTTCTTGGTATTGACCGTAAGGAATTGAAAACATATGTCCACACAAAATCCTGCACATGAATGTTTACAGCAGCTTTATTCATAATTTCCAAACTTGGAAGCACCCAAGATATTCTTCATTCACTTCTGATGAATGTATAAATAGTCTTACAACCATACAATGAAATATTATTCAGTGCTAGAAAGAAATGATCTATCAAACCATGAAAAGACATAGATGATACTTAAATACGTATGACTAAGAGAAAGAAGCCAATCTGAAAAAGCTACATACTATGTGATTCCAACTCTATGATACCTGGAAAAGGCAAAACTACAGAAACAATAAAAAGACAAGTGGTTAACAGGGTTGGGGCAGGAAGAAATGAATAGGCAGAGAACAGTGTATTTTTAGGGCAATAAAAATACTCTATGAATATATATATATATATATATATATATATATATATATATATATATATATATATTAAACATTTAACCCATAGAATTCACACCACCAAGAGTGAGCCCTCAGGTAAACTTAAACTTTGGCTTATTATGGGATGTCAGGGTAGATTCATCCTTTGTAAAAAAGTGTACCATTCTGGTGAGTGATGTTTATAATGGGTGAGGCTAACCATGTGAGGGAGCAAGGGGCATTTCAGAAATCTCTGTAACATTCCTCTCAATTTTTTTGTAAACCTAAATCTTCTCTAAAAAATAATCTTTCAAGAGAAGAAAAAAAATAGGCAACTGATTTTCTTTTAAATATTTAAAATAAGTTTTTAATTTTAGAACAATTTTAATATCACAAAGATAATTTAAAAGTTCCCATTTATCCCATACACAGTTTCCACAGTTATTAACATCTTAAATGGTACATTTGTCACAATTCATGAACCAGTATTGCTAGATATTATTATTATCTGCAGTCCATAGTTTATTCAGTTTTCCATAGTTCTTACCATATGTCTTATTTCTGTTCCAGGATCCCAAGTACATTTAGTTGTCGTGTCTTCTTAGGATCCTCTTGGCTGTAACAGTTCCTCAAATTTTCCTTGTTTATAATTACCTTAACAATTTGGAGGAGTACTGGTCATATATTTTGCAGACTTCTCCTCAGATGAGCCTTGTTTGATGTATTTTTAAAATGTTTGTTAGTAAGACAATATTTTTAGATAGGCAACTGATTTTTTACCAAAATACACAAGCAATTTGATGGATGAAGGATAGTCTTTTCAACAAATGTTGTGAGCCAACTAAGTGTTCATATGCAAAGTAGTGAACCTCAATGCATTTCTCATACTCTATACAAAGGTTAACTCAAAATAGATCATTAGTCCTCAATATAAAATGCAAAACTATACAACTTCTAGAAGAAAAGATAGAAGAAAATCTGCCATGACTCTGGATTTGATAATTAGTGTTTAGGTATACCAGCAAAAGCACAATCCACAGAGAAAATATCAATAGATTGGACTAATCTTTTGCTTTGCAAAATAAACTTGTAAGATAATAAAACTACAGCTTACATATTGGAAGAATGTATTTGCCAATCACCTGTATTCTAAAGGACTTATATCCAAAAGTACAAAAGAACACTTACAAGTCAACAATAAAAACAAAACACACACACAAACACAAAACTCAAGGGAAATAATAGGCAAAAAGATCTGAATAAACACTGCTCTAAGAGATACACAGATGAACAATAAGCATACAAAAAAATGCTAAACGTTATTGCTCATTAGGAAATGCAAATTAAAGCCACGATGATATATCACAACATACATTTAAAAGGACAAAAAAAATTTTAAGGAGAAAACTATCAATATGAAATTCTGGGTAAAATACAGTGCAGAGTATCAGGAATTTTTATTCATTGCTGGTGGGATTACAAAATGATACAGGCGCTTTAGAAAATGGCTTCACAGTTTTACACTGTGATGTTAAGCATACACTTACCAAACATTCTGGCAATCCCACTCCTAGATATTTACCTAAGTGAATTGAAACCTTCTGTTAATATAAAACCTGCATATGAATATTTATAGCTGTTTTATTGATAATGCCCAAAGTCTGAGAATAACAAGGTGTCTTTCAACAGGTGAATGAGGTGAATGAATAAACTGTTGTACATTTATAAAATGGATTACTCAGGCTTAAGGAAATGATCTACTAGTTCATACAACAACATGAATTAACCTTAAATGCATTTTGCTATTTGAAAGAAGCCAGACTCCAGGGCTACAAAATGTATCATTCCACTTACATGGCATTCTGTAAAAGGCAAAACAATAGGGATGGAAGACTGATCAGTGATTGTCAGAGGTTTACTGGGGAGTACCTGAGTAAAAGAGGGCCACACTGGAGAATTCTTAGATGATGGAACTGTTTTGTATGACACTTTAGTTCTAGATACATGACTCTATGCATTTTCAAACTGATAGAGCAGTACAACATAAGAAACGAAATTTATGTAAATTAGAAGGAAAATCAAACATGATGTATCAATCACTGTATGGAACGTAAGATGTGACAAAGGAATCTAACTCTATTACAAATGTGTCCATAGCTTCCAAGAAGGTAAGGGGGAGATGGATGACCTAAGTAGCTTTAGAAATCAGTGTTTTGACAAGATAAAGGCTGAAGAGTAAAAAAAAATAAAACTCTATAATAACAGTATACTTTAGTTTGTAAATTTGTTACTCACAGGGATTCATTTACCAATTCTGAAATTAATTTACATATATACTAGGGTTGAACAAATAGATAAATAAATTGTAAATGATGGGGACAAGGTTTCTCATAATCAGAGAAAAATGTTATATAAATACATATATAAGCAAGGTGGATAGCATGAAGGAACCCTATCTTTGGTAATGGACTAGAGTTGGATATATCAGTATGAACTCATGTTTATTTTAATACACTAAGAGATAAATAGATGCAAAATTAAGTATATATGTATATACATATACATATATATCTAAGTGTATACATAGGTTAGAATACATGCATATATTTCTTAGCTCTATCTGAGAGATCTAGAACCTGTGACTCCCCAAGTGAAGTGAGTGCACTTAGTGTCAAGACCTTGGATTCTAAAATTTCAATTGCCAATAAAAGGAGCAGGGCTCTTTAGAGCAATGGCTGATTCTAAGGCAGTGACTTGCAATATACAAGATGAACCCAGCCTCCTGCAGTGCCAAGAATAAGAAAATACTGAAAACGAAAAAAAAAAAAAAAAGAGTACATTTCAAAAGGATGCAGCAGTCAACCTGAAATGGCTCCCAATGTCCAAAGCTGGAATATCTAATGAGCAAAATAACTCATTATAGTATTGCATTATAATTCAAAGAATAAAATAAATATATAATACCCTAGAACAACTAGGGTTTAGGGACACCAGCCCTAAATTGAAAATCTGCATATAACTTATAGTTGACCCTCCATATTCATGGTTTCTTGGTATCTGAGGTTCCACGTCTGCAGATTCAACCAACTGAGGATAGTGTAGTACTACTATGGTATTTACTACTGAAAAAAATCTGCCTGTAAATGGACCCACACAATTCGAACTCATTTTGTTCAAAGGTCAATTGTACATGAGTGCATACTGATATAAATAAATTATTGAATAAAAAAATAGAGGAAAGGGAAAAATCTTCTTTACAGAAGAGTTCCAAGTAATAAATGTAGAAGAAATGAGGGAAATAGAAAAAATCACCATTAAAACACCACAGTAATAATTGCTTCAGGCAAATTCCAAAAATGAATGATATAAATAGCAAGTGAACTTTAAGGAAAAACAGAATAGTTTCATAACCTCAGAGTATCTCCCTGCAAATATTTCTTAATTACTATGTTTTTTTAACCTGTAACCATAAATTTTTGATATTTCTCCCTCCAAGGGGTGGAGCTTAATTCCCCTCTCATTAAATGTGGAATAGAAGGAGTGACTGGCTTCTAAGAAATAGAATATGGAAAGGAAAAAGTAATAACATTACAGTGGAGAAATTTGGCAGACATCACCTTAACCATGTCCACAAGGTTAAAATGACCAGCAAAAAGTCATGTTGAAATCATATACTCATGCAATGAGAAGGACATTTCTCCTCTATTGTAATCTTCCCCCAAATCTTTAACCTCAGTTTAATTATGGGAAAACATCAAACAGACCCAAACTGAGAGACGTTCTACAAAATACCTGACCAATAATCTTCAAAGCTGTCAGTGTTGTGAAGGACAAGTAAAGACTGAGAAACTTTCACAGATTCAAGGTAACTAAGCTGAAATTATGATTTAAAGCAACATGGTAAACTGGATTGTATGCTGGGACATAAAAAGGGACAGGAGTGAAAACAAAAAAAAAGACTGAAATCTGAATAAAGTATAATTTAGTTAATATCACTTTCTAATAAGATTTTCTTAATTTTGATAAATTTATTATAGTTATATGAGATGGAAACTGAGATATAGGGGAGCTCCCTGTACAATCTTTGCAAACTTCCTATACATCTAAAATTCTTTCAAAATAAAAAAATTAAAAAAAAATCATTGAACCTTATATATGTTTCAAACATATGCTTAGGGCTTATTCATATTTTTGATATTAGTTGTTTTAGACAACCCTAATTTAATATATCTATTAAGACACATATGGGCTACTAATTTTTCTTCTATATTATATGTCACTGATAGTGCATGATGACAAAGTGCCATTTGATAGAGGAATTCTGCCAACTGCTAATTCTGTTTTCTTTCTGAGCATATTTGTCTAGTTTTCTAAGACTCTTGGCAGTAATTTATGTCATGTCAATTAATGCTATATGTGGAGTGCAACTTTGAATGATTCTTCTATAGTTGGTCTTTCTTCTGTATTTACTGACAAAACTTTTTAACTAGAAAATACTCATTTACAGTTTTGTGGGGGAAAATAAAATAACTTAATCAGCTTACCAGAGAAATTACTATGCTTAATTTTAAAAAAAACCTGAAAATATGTGATGGTAAATTACCATTTTTTTTGGAAAAGTTTCATAAGAGGCAATAATTACAAAGTGCTGCTTCAATGTTTTTTCTCTTCAGTAAATTCTTTCTTGGTTAATATTTCAGTGAATGTAAAAAAATGTAGTAAAATTGTTGCAATAAGTGGCATCTTATTGTCTTCTGGGGAAATAATTTATGTGCAAAGGTGAATGCATAGCATTTTTTGATACATAACTATGCTGCAACTTCAGCTAAGTTGTGAAAATGTAGCGAGATGAGTAAGACAAGGTCCCAGATTTTTTGGCTATTTAAAGCAGGTAATATTAAAATATGCCATGGCAACTTTTTATATAAAAGATGGGCAAGAAGTGATCCCAGAAGGAAAATAAAGTTAATCATTTATCTTGAAGTTGATTTGGAGTAGATCTATTTAACTCAATTAGTAGGAGCAAATACCATCTTAAGTTTAGTTTAAATAATAAGGAAAGGAATATACTACACTTGTAGGTCTTTTCATAAAGACCTATTGTTTTCTATGCTAACTGGCCCATTTCAAACACAGACATTTAGTCAGCTGTAGGGCACTCTATTGTCCTTAATTATTTCTTTTTCTTGGCCTACAAAGCCCAAGTATGCAATTAAACTTCATACGGAAATAGATATGAAAGACATTACAAACATAAATGGAGTACTTCAAATATGACATTATAATGAGAAAATGATATATCTCTTTTTATAGGCCTAGATGAAGTACAAAAGAAGATAAATATAGCCATAGATTCATGGAATGGTGCAGGAAGTATTTTTGTGAGCTTTTAACATATAGTTTTTCCATCTGCCTTCAACAAACTACTACTTCAGGTGGTGGAACTAACACATAATGTTATTTTATTTCCATAACTTTAATTTTAAATAGCATAAAAATGTATTCCTCTGAAATATGTTTTCTTTATCTTCTGTGTATCCACAACATTATCAAGACATTGATAGCTTACCTAGATATGCTTAAGTCGTATCACATAAAGACTTCTTTACTTATATATTCACTTTTGCTCAAATTCAATAGCTATATACAATAAATCTCATCTAACTTTGGCAGAAAATAAGAAAATTATATATTAATGCTATATAATGGGTTATAGTTAAATAAGTTTCACAAAGGCATAGATCTCTCCTTGCTATGAAGCAAGCTTTCCCTTTAACAATAGTTCCCTGTGATTAAGTTAGAGATCAGACAACCTTCATACACAGTATATGCCCAATAGCAATATAAAATCAATATCAGCTGCATTATTCTATAGACTTATCCCATTCTACATGCAAAATGAATACAAATAAATAGATAAACCAAATATAAAATGTAAAACAGGGAAAATGTATCACTTCCAAATATAAACAGAGAAGGCAGAGTAAAGAGAACAAAACTTGTGTTGGCAATAGAAGAATATAGCAAATAGAGAAATCTGAAACTTTACCTTTTCAGTAAGCATTTTAGATGGGCTTTGTTAAGGCACCAATGCTCTGAAATGAGAAGTGTGAATTGTATAATCATCTCCATTAATATACATTGCTGCTGCAGGCTAGATATTGTATTCATTTATATAATTTTCTTTCTCCTAAAAATTTCAACAGTATTTTATTCAAACAAAATCAAAGCATTAGTTCAACAACTAAAGCTACATCTGGCTGATTTACTTACTTTATTGCAGAAAAAAAGTGGTTGCAGTTTATTCATGGATTTGAAAGCGATCGATTAGCTTCTGAAAAATTGACTTTCCAGTCATGTTAGAGATCTATTGTCATTGTCAGATAGTATTCACTAAATATTGGTTGAGACATTGTAATGGGGTGGAAGCAACTGTAAACTCTTTTAGTGTTATCTAGTACAAATGCAGCAGTTGAGTCAGAGTTGTTTAGAAAAGTATTTATTTTATATAATTTATTGAACCATGTATAAACTAATGCTATAGCCTTTAGATACCTAACACTTTTTAAGAGCTTTATTTCCCTTAGATCTTCTGAAGCTGGACAAGGATGGGATCTGTATCACACAGACAAAAATCAAATACACCTGGGAAAATGAGTTTGTTCTACTTTCAGAACAAATTTAGTCAAAATTTACATGGAGAATTGCCACATTGAAAATTGCAATTTTAAAATTCTTATTTCCTCCCCTTCCATGGCAATTTAGACTGAGGTGAGTAAATGCATCCCTGAACCATGGTTTTGATTCCTTTTCATAGCTTTCTATTCCTTCTCAACTTTATATATAATAATTATTCTCCAGTTTTAACAATAAGAGTTGATTCTAATAAAGTTTACTTTAAATTTTCATCTCAGGAACAGTATCTGTTAAATCTGTTTATTTTTATCCTGTTTCTTCTAACTAGGTTTGGTTTATCCCTGTAGGAAACAGCCATTAACCACACTTCCCATTCTTAGCAGTATGATTTTCAGATAAGCCTTTAGAAGCAAAGATAAGTAAGTATATGCTGTGCTACTTCCTTAAGCAGATATAAGTTATGCAACTTGAAAATTAAGAAAAGAGAATATTTTCCAGCTCTCAAAATCATAGATTGGAACAAAAAAAAATATCTGTTTCAGGATTTTTCATAAAATGGTTGACATCTATTTGTCCTGTGATAATTTGCCATTTATCTTCCTGGAGATGTTTGGTAGGGAAATCATTTAGCCAACTTTTGTTGGGAAATTTGATTGATGCTATGTATGCACTTGAGAAGTAATGTTTTGTTCCATCAAGGACCATACTACCCATTTCAAGAGACAGAAACATTCAGTGTTTTAAATGTTAATTTTGAGATAAGCCCAGTGTATATGGCAAAAGCAGGAAACTCTATCCTAGGTTGGGTAGGGCAGGTAGAACCAGAAAAAGATACCCAGACAGGGCACTATCTGAGATTTATTGGCATCAAGGAAAAATAATGCACTGAGCATCAGCTGCAGTCTTCTAAATTCAACAAACCACTGAGTTCAAAAACAATATAGCAAGTTTAGTTAATGCATATCCATACTCAGATATGGCCATAAAAACTGAGAAATCCAAGCTTAGAAAGCTTAGGGAGCTTAAGAAGGAACGTTAGCAGGTACCCAACCAGGAACGAAAAAGGGCCAAAGACGATTGACTGGTTGCAGTTGTGAATTTTAACCATCTCTTTTCCTTATTTTCTCACTGCTTTAGGTAGTCCAGGGCTTAGCCATGTAATTTGGAAAGGTTTTTAGTGGGCATCCTTTCCATTAAAGGTACGCATTCAGCTCATATTTTCCAGACTAGAGCTCTCCAAATGGTGGTAGTGTTGGGGAGCATTACAAAATAGCTACCCAAAAGGCCATTACCATGAATCAGAAGCACTAGCAGCTCTCCTCAATCGTCGACACAATAGATGTCCACCTTACCTGATATAGGAGTAAAGCAGTAACAGCAAAACAGGCAGTAGGCAAACCAGAGGGGGTGCATGGGAAGAGTGGTCAGGAAACACCAATAGGTGCAGACCAGTTGGCTAGTGTCTGGCCATTACTTATGGCCCAAATCACGTAGTTTCAGCAGCTGTAACATGACTCTCCCTGTATAAGTACAATGCCTGATTTTTTTTTTTTAAATATCTTACAATTTTATTTGTCAATTATACTTCAGTAAAGCTGGGGAAAAAAACTAGTTTTTCAGTGTTTCTTTGACTTTCAATCTTGTCACTTGTGAAGATTACTGGCCAAACATTTTGTAGAATGTCATGTATATGGGTATATCTGATGGTTCCTCATGGTTAGATGCCAATTATACATGTAAGAGTGCCACATAAGTAAAGTTGTGTTCTTATTTCATCCTGTCAAGTGGTAGGTGATTTCAATTTGTCTCATAATTGGTAATGTTAACTTTGATCACTTCACTAAGAAGACATCTGTGAGGCAAACTCCACTGTAAAGTTACACTTTTTCCTTTTGTAATTATAAAAGCATTTTATGGGGAGGTATTTTGAGAGTACATAAATATCCCATTTTGCACCAATTTTCATCCAATAGATTTAGCATCTGTTGATATTTCTTGGTTGATTATTACTATGATGGTCCATGACTTTCATTATATTTATTGGTTATTCTATTGATACTATAGAGAAAATCTTTTTCTTCTCTGCATTTATTTATTATTATTATTTTTTAAGGCTTTTTAAAAATTTTTTTTGCTTTATAACAAATTTAATCAGTTATACATATACATATGTTCCCATATCCCCTCCCTTTTGCGTCTCCCTCCCGCCCTCCCTATCCCACCCCTCCAGGCAGTCACAAAGCACCGAGCTGATCTCCCTGTGCTATGTGACAATGCCTGAAATTTTAAAAATACTGAGCAAAGCTATTGCTGGAGTGTGAGTGAGGGAGTTTATCTACAACAAATAGTGAGTGGTTTAGCCTAGAGTAACAGTAGTAGAAGCACTCTTGGAATATAAAAAGATGTTTTTTCCAACTACCAAGTTAACCAGAGGAGTATAATCCCATACCCTGTTTTGTGTCTTGCCCAGAAATGGCTTATATTATATAAGATAATCACAGAAAAAAATAATAATAAATTGAAAGAAGAAAATATGGTACATCTAATTGATATTTCCAATGGAAAGCTCTCAGCAAAGAGAGGGAAAAAATTATGATACATTAAAAATTAAGACAAAATATAAGGTAAAGGAAGAGCTTCAAGATGGCAGAAGAATAAGACATGGAAACCAACTTCCTCTCCACAAATACATCAGAAATACATCTACATGTGGAACAGCTCCTATAGAACACCTACTGAATGCTGTTAGAAGACCTCAGACTTTCTAAAAGGCAAGAAACTCCCCACATACCTGGGTAGGGCAAAAAAGAAAAAACAGAGACAAAAGAATAGGGATGGGACCTGCACATCTAGGAGGGAGCTGTGAAGGAGGAAAGGTTTCCACACACTAGGAAGCCACTTCACTGGTGGAGACAAGGGGTGGGCAGGGGGGAAGCTTTGGAGCCATGGAGAAGAGCACAGCAACACGGGTGCGGAGGGCAAAGTGGAGAGATCCCCACACAGAGGATTGGTGCCGACCAGCATTCACCAGCCTGAGAGGCTTGTCTGCTCACCCACGGGGGTGGGCGGGGCCTGGGAGCTGAGGCTCGGGCATCGCTCGGATCCAAGGGACACAACTGCGGTTGGCTGCATGAACACAGGTTGAAGGGGTCTAGTGCACCAGAGCTAGCCGGGAGGGTGTCTGGAAAAAACTCTGGACCTGCCCAAGAGGCAAGAGACTTTTTCTTCCCTCTTTGTTTCCTGGTGCCCGAGGAGAGGGTATTAAGAGCTCTTCTTAAAGGACCTCCAGAGACAGGCATGGGATGCTAATGCTGCTGTTGCCACCACCAAGAAGCCTGTGTGCAAGCACAGCTCACTCTCCACACCTCCCCTCCCGGGAGCCTGTGCATCCCGTCACTGTGAGGGTCCCGTGATCCAGGGGCAACTTCCCCGGGAGAACGCACGGTCCGCCTCAGCTGGTTCAACATCATGCTGGCCTCTGCCACCACAGGCTCACCCTGCATTCCATACCCATCCCTCCCCCTAGCCTGAGTGAGCCAGAGCCCCCGAATCAGCTGCTCCTTTAACCACATCCTGTTTGAGTGAAGAACAGATGTCCTCAGGCAACCTACACACAGAGGTGGGGCCAAGTCTAAAGCTGAACCATAGGAGCTGTGTGAACAAAGAAGAGAAAGGGAAATCTCTCCCAGCAGCCTCAGGAGCAGCAGATTAAATCTCCACTATCAACTTGATGTACTCTGAATCTGTGGAATACCTGAATAGACAACGAATCATCCCAAATTGAGGAGGTTGACTTTGGGAGCAAAGATTATATATATATATTTCCCCTTTTTCTCTTTTTGTGAGTGTGTATGTGTATGCTTCTGTGTGTGATTTTGTCTGTATAGCTTTGCTTTTTTCATTTGTCCTAGGGTCTGTCTGTCCAATTTTTTTAAAATATTTTTCTTAATATTTATTTTTATTTTAATAACTTTTTATTTTATTTTACTTTATTTTATCTTCTTTCTTTCGTTCTTTCTTTCTTTCTTTCTATTTTTTCTCCCTTTTATTTGGAGTCGTGTGGATGAAAGGCTCTTGGTGCTCCAACCAGGTGTGAGGCCTGTGTCTCTGAGGTGGGAGAGCCAAGTTCAGGACATTCGTCCACAAGAGACCTCCCATCTCCACATAATATCAAATGGTGAAAATCTCCCAGAGATCTCCATCTCAATGCTAAGACCCAACTTCACTCAATGACCAGCAGCTATAGCACTGGACACCCTATGCCAAACAACTAGCAAGACAGAAACACAACCTCATGTATTAGCAGAGAGGCTGCCTAAAATCATAATAAAGCCACAGACACTCCAAAACACACCACCAGACATGAACCTGCCCAACAGAAAGACAAGATCCAGTCTCATCCACCAGAACACAGGCTCTAGTCCCCTCCACCAGGAAGCCTACACAACCCACTGAACCAACTTTAGCCACTGGGGGCAGACACCAAAAACAATAAGAATTAAAACCTGAAGCCTGCGAAAAGGAGAACCCAAACACAGTAAGTTAAGCAAAATGAGAAGACAGAGAAACACACAGCAGATGAAGGAGCAAGGTAAAAACAAACCAGACTTAACAAATGAAGAGGAAATAGGCAGTCTACCTGAAAAAGAATTCAGAATAATGATAGTAAAGATGCTTCAAAATCTTGGAAATAGAATAGAGAAAATACAAGAAACGTTTAACAAGGACCTAGAAGAACTAAAGAGCAAACAAGCAATGATGAACAACTGAATAAATGAAATTAAAAATTCTCTAGAAGTGATCAATACCAGAATAACTGAGGCAGAAGAAAGGATAAGTAACCTGGAAGATAAAATAGTGGAAATAACTACTGCAGAGAAGAATAAAGATAAAAGAATGAAAAGAACTGAGGACTGTCTCAGAGACCTCTAGGACAACATTAAACGTAAAAACATTCAAATTATAGGGATCCCAGAAGAAGAAGAGAAAAAGAAAGGGACTGAGAATATATTTGAAGAGATTATAGTTGAAAACTTCCCTAATATGTGAAAAGAAATAGTTAAACAAGTCCAGGGAAGCACAAAGAGTCCCATACAGGAAAAATCCAAGGAAAGACACATCAAGATGTACTAATCAAACTATCAAAAATAAAATACAGGGCTTCTCTGGTGGCACAGTAGTTGAGAGTCTGCCTGTGGATGCAGGGGACACGGATTCATGCACTGGGCCGGGAGGACCGCATATGCTGTGGAGCGGCTGGGCCCATGAGCCATGGTTGCTGAGCCTGTGCATCCAGAGCCTGTGCTCTGCAATGGGAGAGGCCAAAAAAGTGAGAGGCCTGCGTACCACAATAAATAAATAAATAAATAAATAAATAATAAAATTAAATTAAATTAAATACAAAGAAAAATATTAAAAGCACCAAGGGAAAAACAACAAATAACACACAACGGAATCCCCATAAGTTTAACAGCTGATCTTTCAGCAGAAATTCTGCAACCCAGAAGGGAATGGCAGGACATATTTAAAGTGATGAAGGAGAAAAATCTACAACCAAGATTACTCTACCCAGCAAGGATCTCATTCAGATTTGATGGAGAAATTAAAACTTTACAGACAAGAAAAAGCTAAGAGAATTCCGCACCACCAAACCAGCTTTACAACAAATGCTAAAGGAACTTCTCTAGGCAGGAAACACAAGAGAAGGAAAAGACCTACAATAACAAATGCAAAACAATTAAGAAAATGGGAATAGGAACATACATATCAATACCTTAAATGTAAATGGATTAAATGCTCCCACCAAAAGACATAGACTGGCTGAATGAGTACAAACACAAAACCCATATATATGCTGTCTACAAGAGACCCACTTCATACCTAGGGACACATACAGACTGAAAGTGAGGGGATGGAAAAAGATATTCCATGCAAATGGAAATCAAATGAAAGCTGGAGTAACAATTCTCATTTCAGACAAAATAGACTTTAAAATAGACTATTTCAAGAGACAAAGAAGGACACTACATAATGATCAAGGGATCGATTAAAGGAGAAGATATAACAATTGAAAATATTTCTGAACCCAAAATAGGAGCACTTCAATATATGGGCAAACGCTAACAGCCATAAAAGGGGAAATCGACAGTAACACAATCATAGTAGGAGACTTTAACACCCCACTTTCCCCAATGGAGAGATCATCCAAAATGAAAATAAATAAGAAAACATAAGCTTTAAATGATACATTAAACAAGATAGACTTAATTGATATTTATAGGACCTTCCATCCAAAAAAAAACAGAATACACATTCTTCTCAAGTGCTCATTGAACATTCTCTAGGATAGATCATATCTTGGGTTACAAATCAAGCCTTGGTAAATTTAAGAAATTTGAAATCATACCAAGTATCATTTCTGACCAAAACACTATGAGACTAGATATCAATTACAGGAAAATATCTGTAAAAAATACAAGCACATGGAGGCTAAACAATACACTATTTAATAACCAAGAGCTCACTGAAGAAATCAAAGTGGAAATAAAAATATACCTAGAAACAAATGACAATGGAGACACGATGACACAAAACCTATGGGATGCAGCAAAAGCAGTTTTAAGAGGGAAGTTTATAGCAATACAATCTTACCTTAAGAAACAAGAAACATCTCAAATAAACATCCTAACCTTACACTTAAAGAAATTAGAAAAAGAAGAAGAAGAACAACAAAAAACCCTAAGTTAGCAGAAGGAAAGAACTCATAAAGATCAGATCAAAAATAAATGAAAAAGAAATGAAGGAAACGATAGCAAAAATGAATAAAACTAAAAGCATGTTCTTTGAGAAGACAAACAAAATTGATAAACCATTAGCCAGACTCATAAAGAGAAAATGGGAGAAGTATCATCAATAGAATTAGAAATGAAAAGGAGAAGTAACAACTGACACTGCAGAAATACAAAGGATCATGAGAGATTACTACAAGCAACTCTATGCCAATAAAATGGACAACCTGGAAAAAATGGACAAATTCTTAGAAATGAACAGCCTTCTGAGACTGAGCCAGGAAGAAATAGAAAATATGAACAGACCAATCACAAGCACTGAAATTGAAACTGTGATTAGAAATCTTCCAACAGACGAAAGCCCAGGACCAGATGGCTTCACAGGCGAATTCTATCAAACATTTAGAGAAGAGCTAACACCTATCCTTCTCAAACCCTTCCAAAATATAGCAGAGGGAGGAACACTCCCAAACTCATTCTATGAGGCCAGCCATCAGCCTGATACCAAAACCAAAGATGTCACAAAGAAAGAAAACTACAGGCCAATAACACTGATGAACATTGATGCAAAAATTCTCAACAAAATACTAGTAAACAGAATCCAACAGCACATTAAAAGGAGCATACACCATGATCAACAGTTTATCACAGGAATGCAAGGATTCTTCAGTATACACAAATCAATCAATGTGATGCACCATATTAACAAATTGAAGGAGAAAAACCATATGATCATCACAATCGATGAACAGAAAGCTTTTGGCAAAATTCAACACCAATTTATGATAAAAAACCCTGAAGAAAGTAGGCATAGAGGAAATTTTCCTCAACATAATAAAGGCCATATATGACAAACCCACAGCCAACATCATCCTCAATGGTGAAAATTGAAACCATTTCCACTAAGATCAGTAACCAGACAAGGTTGCCCACTCTCACCACTATTCTTCAACAAAGTTTTGGAAGTTTTAGCCACAGCAATCAGAGAAGAAAAAGAAATAATAGGATCCAAATTGGAAAAGAAGAAGTAAAGCTGTCACTGTTTGCCGATGACATGATACTATACATAAATAATCCTAAAGATGCTACCATAAAACTACTACAGCTAATCACTGACTTTATTAAAGTAGCAGGATATAAAATTAATGCACAGAAATCTCTAACATTCCTATACACTAATGATGAAAAATCTGAAAGAGAAATTAAGAAAACACTCCCATTTACCATTGCAACAAAAACGAATAAAATATCTAGGAATAAACTTACCTAAGGAGAGAAAAGACCTGTATGCAGAAAATTATAAGACACTGATGAAAGAAATTAAAGATGATACAACTAGATGGAGAGATATACCATGTTCTTGGATTGGAAGAATCAACATTGTGAAAATGACTCTATTACCCAAAGCAATCTACAGATTCAATGCAATCCCTATCAAACTACCACTGACATTTTTCACAGAACTAGAACAAAAAATTTCACAATTTGTATGGAAACACAAGAGGCCCTGAATAGCCAAAACAATCTTGAGAATGAAAAATGGAGCCGGAGGAATCAGGCTCCCTGACTTCAGACTATACTACAAAGTTACAGTAATCAAGACAGTATGGTACTTGCACAAAAACAGAAATATAGATCAATGGAACAGGATAGAAAGCCCAGAGATAAACCCATGCACATATGGTCACCTTTTCTTTGATAAAGGATGCAAGAATATACATTGAAGAAAAGATAGCCTCTTCAATAAATGGTGCTGGGAAAACTGGACAGGTACATGTAAAAGTATGAAATTAGAACCCTCCCTAACACCATACACAAAAATAAACTGAAAATGGATTAAAGACCTAAATGTATGGCAAGACACTATCAAACTCTTAGAGGAAAACATAGGCAGAAAACTCTATGACATAAATCACAGCAAGATCTTTTTTGACCCACCTCCTAGAGAAATGGAAATAAAAACAAAAATAAACAAATGGGACCTAATGAAACTTAAAAGCTTTTGCACAGCAAAGGAAACCATAAACAAGACCAAAAGACAATCCTCAGAATGGGAGAAAATATTTGCAAATGAAGCAACTGACAAAGGATTAATCTCCAATATTTACAAGCAGCTCATGCAGCTCAATATCAGAAAAACAAACAACCCAATCCAAAAATGGGCAGAAGAACTAAATATACATTTCTCCAAAGAAGATATACAGATTGCCAACAAACACATGAAAAGATACTCAACATCACTAATTATTAGAGAAATGCAAATCAAAACTACAATGAAATATCATCCCCCACCAGTCAGAATGACCATCATCAAAAAATCTACAAACAATAAATGTTGGAGAGGGTGTGCAGAAAAGGGAACCTTCTTGCACTGTTGGTGGGAAGGTAAATTAATACAGGCACTGTGGAGAACAGTATGGAGGTTCCTTAAAAAACTAAAAATAGAACTATCAACAGATGAATGGATAAAGAAGATGTGGCACATATATACAATGGAATATTACTCAACCATAAAAAGAAACAAAATTCAGTTATTTGTAGTGAGGTGGATGGACCTGGAGTCTGTTATATAGAGTGAAGTAAGTCAGAAAGAGAAAAACAAATATTATATGCTAAAACATATATATGGAATCAAAAAAAAAAAAAAAAGGAGGTTCTGAAGAACCTAGGAGCAGGACAGGAATAAAGACGCAGATGTAGAGAATGGACTTGTGGACACGGGGGGGGGGAAGGGTAAGCTGGGACGAAGTGAGAGAGTGGCATGTACATATACACACAAACAAATGTAAAATAGCACAGGGAGATCAGCTCGGTGCTTTGTGACCACCTAGAGGGGTGGGATAGGGTGGTGGGTAGAGAGGCAACAGTGAGGGAATATTGGCATTGTATGTATATGTATAGCTGATTCACTTTGTGATACAGCAGAAACACACTATTGTAATGTAATTATACTCCAATAAAGATATTTAAAAAATAGAATAAATTGGATTTATAGGTTAAAAATCTGAGAATTATGTGGAGAGCCACCGAAAAGTATATCTAATAAACTATTCTACATGAATATGAGTCAAAAGTAATTATTTTGTTTTTTGCTTTGGTAACAAGGGAACTATGTTGAATTGGACACATTCACTTTTTTTTCCAGATTTATTGAGGTATAATATGATATTTAAAGTGTACAATGTGATTATTTGATATACATTGGACACATTCACTTTAAAATTAAAGGCAGTCACTAGGAGAGTTAAAAACTGGTTTCTGTCTTCAAAATCACTATAGAATGTGATTCATTTTCAGGTTCCCAAGTAAGTGACCAGCAAATATATTTTTTAAAAAAAGATGGAAAATCTGAATACTTGCTGAAAACTAAGAAAGAATGCAAGAATTTTTTTTAAGGTAAAAATAGGACCATACTGAAGAACTATAAAGGACTTATTCTCATTCTCTCCCTTATTTAAAAGAGAAGAATATCTTGGAGAATTAAGAAGACAGTTATAACTTTGCTATCCCAGCCAAACTTGAAGAGTAAGGCAACGTCCTGGGGCAGGCAGATAAAAATGTAAACAGTTGAGTGTTTCAGGAATGGGTGACTGCATAAAGGAATTCCTAGATGGAAACTATCCCCCTGGGAGCAATCAGCCATGAGCAATGGTTTACCAAGTTAGGGGTGAGGTGGTGGTAGAAACATTCTGTACTAGAATTTACAGGAGGTAGATTAAGAAAAAGGGATAAAAATTATGTAAATATGGATATACCTACATAGATAAATAGATTTGAACACACATGCAATGTTGTATTATATCTTATTATATTACTTTGTATTTTTACAACTCCTCTCAAATTTTAAGCAAACAATGAAAACAAAACAAAACAAAAATTCAGAGAGTAAAATGAAAATTTGTAACAATAAATCCTCTAAGAATCTCTCCTACAAGTATATTTGTACATGTAGAAAATATTTATGCACAAGGATGTAAATGGTAGGTCTATGCATAATAGCAAACATATGGAAACAATCTAGAAGTGTATTAATACAGACTACTTACATAAATGATGTTACATCTGTACAATGAAATAATGTAGCCCTTCAGGTAAACTGGGTTAGATCTTGTTGCACTAGAATATGTGTGATTAAATGAAAAAATACAACAAGGTATGGAACAATGCCAGTCGTATATTCCTCCATGTTCATTAAAGATGACAGAAATGCATATCTAAGCATGAAACATTTCTGTATTGGAAGCCACCAAACTATTAAAATTATCTATCTTTGAGCTGTACTGCTGAAGTCTGGGGTAAGAAAAGTCTTTTCCATTGCATTATATTTGTATTGGTTAAATTTCATGTGTCATATTTATTTTAATATATATTTTAAAAGAAAACTTGATTACACTAAAATTTAGAATTGACCACATATAAAGTGACTATGAAATCTGAAAAACTGCACAGTACATGTCTAATACGTGTACTAGCGTTATGTACGATTACTTAGATAGAATTATTACATAAGTAGAAAATTTCAGAAATTGGAATAAAGTCATATTTAATATTTGAGATTATTTGTTTTTCACTATAGTTAATACCCATTATCAAAAGCAAAATTTTATCCATCAGGAGGAACCCTACAGGTTTTATGTCTCTAACTCAGGCTTTACAAAAACAATTGGCTAAATGAAAGTAATTAGCCAACTGTAACTTCACTGTGTAAGCAATTGAGGGTGGGAATGGGGACAGTTGCCAACACATATCAGATAATTTGGGGGAAATTGGCCACAACTCTGCAAATACTTCAGAACCATTGCCATACACTGCCTACCAGGAGTCATACAACTGTAAAATATGACCTTGGATGTAGAGAGGGTGAAGAGGACAAATCCTTTTTAATGAAATGATTTTTCTAAAATAAAAAAGATTTTAAAATAGTGTGTGTGTGTATATATATATATATATATATATATATATATATATATATGTATATATATATGTATATATATATATACATGCCCCAGAAATGTCTTGAGGCAGAAGTGTCTTGCCTCCTAAAAAGCAAGAAATAGTTAGGCATTTGTTCTTGGTGCCTGCTAGAAATTCCTTGCCTTTACAAGTCAATGAGAGAAATATCAGCTCTGTAGTGGTAGACTGCATATTGTCATCCCAAGTCAATTAGTCCCTTCTTCCATAACTATTAAGTTTTATTGGGACATATTACCATCCAATTAGTCTAACAATTCCTAGTCTCTTTAGTAACTCAGTATGGTCAAATGACTAAGTTCTCACCAATGGAATGAAAAAAGAAATAATGAATGCAAAGCACACCTCAGATGCTTGAAAGGGAAATTGTTTGCCCTTGACTCCATTCCCCCCACCCCCTTTTTTTGTCACAGTCTGGAGCTCAGACCTGGTATCAACATAAGAACATAACTACAACCAAGAAGGTGAGAAAAATCCCTTAGTTGATAGTGAGCAAAAGTGTTTAAGAAACGCAGGTCCCTGAATTTTTCCTAGAGCAAAATTTTTAGGATGAGAAATAAATTTCTATTGCACTGCAACCACTATATTTATAGGCGATTTTGCAGCAATTTAGCCATTATCTTACCTAATAAACCTTTATTCTAAATCAAGATACTGAGCATCTGATGCAGTGACTTGACTAACGTCAGAGGCAGAATCAGCAGTTATCTCCAGGTATTCTGATTATATTCCTCAGCACTCCTCAATGCCTTTTTCCTAGGGATATTTAAACCCAGATATTTTTATGTCTCTGATACCTTTGGAATAACCACCTGTCTCAGTATCAATTTCTAATGTTTTCTAAGTCTTTTTCTAAGACTGTATGAAACAGTACTAGTTCGTTGCCTGAATTGATCATTCAGGAAAACAAAACAAAACAAAACAACACAGCCTGAAAGCCTTATATGGATCCTTGCCTCTGAATTCAGACGTTCATTATTACCGCAGGCTTCTCACTGTTGTGGCCTCTCCCGCTGCGGAGCACAGGCTCCGGACGCGCAGGCTCAGCAGCCATGGCTCACAAGCCTAGCCGCTCCGCAGCATGTGGGATCTTCCCGGACCGGGGCACAAACTCGTGTCCCCTGCATCGGCAGGCAGACTCCCAACCACTGTGCCACCAGAGAAGCCCACACTCATTATATTTTTAAGCTTATAATTGTGTTCATGTCATCAGAGCTATAAAAGCTGAATTAAAATAATGTGCAAAAATACCTGACACAGTATCTGGCACCTAGGGAGACTCTATAATCTAGTTAATCCCTTTTTTCCCTTTCTCTACTCCCCAACCTGATCACCAAAAATTTAATCCAAATATTTTCTTTAAAAATACTGCAACTAAAATTATTGTATCTATTCTATTTCTTAAGGAGGGGAAAAAGAAATAAAAATATAAAGCAACAGATCTTATTAATTAATATTTTTTCCTTAAAATATAAACAATTCATAAGTTGTGTTTAACAGTACCTGATTTGAGTCAAAAAAATGAAACATAGCCTTGGAAACTGTATGAACTGATATTCCAGTTAACAATGAAATTAAGTACAACTGAATCTGAATATTTATTCAAGAGATTCAGTCCTGAATTTTCAGATTCAAGATTTATGTTCCCCCAACAACTATAACTCATCATTTATTCATGGCTAGTATACATGTATATGTATACAAACAACCACAGAACACATATTTTATAATGATATATATATAATATTTTAATGGTTATAATTTATTTATAATACTTATAACAAAATTAGTTATTTACTACCATGGCAATGATAATACAATATAGTATATCCATGTGAATGCAGAAACTAAATTAATATATGGATATAGTAATTTGCAATATTCAGGTTGTTATTATCTTTTATAAAATAAAGCACATTAGCAAACTGCAAGTTGAAGGTAGATTGGCATATGAATTAAGAATCTCCATAATTTCTGCCTCTTTTTTTGCCATATTTCCCATAAATATCTTTTAAGTCACTACTCTAAATAAAGTCTTCTAATCTAGTAAATCTTTTTTACCCTTAATACACCAAAGAAGTATTTCATTTTCCACATGTGTGTCCTTAATAGCACAGTTCTCACTGTTTAAAATTTATTATTCTATTCTCTATAGAAATCCTTTCAACCCAATTTGTACCTTTACTTCACCACTGAGTCTTCCTTGGCTATCTTTCCAGCACTAGGCTTTGGTACTTCTTTGACTCTCTTTTGTGATATTACACATAAAAATAGCTCTGAAATATTGAGTGCCAGGCAGTATGCCAGTCATTTGTCAGATTGTCATACTATGTTTTAGGAAGTCTTCTGATAAAGAAATTGAGTCAAAAAGCCCAACAACACAAACTCAGTAAATGGTGGAACTAGAATTTTAGATCAGGCCTCTTTAACTTCCTTTTCCAATATAGCATAGATAGAAGAAAATGATTCAGATGTCCAAATCAGCTTGAAAATTGCAACTGGAAATCAAGTGTGTGTTTTTCTATAACCCTACCTATCAATGGCATGAAATAATTTGAAATACATTTTTTAACTAGGTTTGGGTTAGAGCAGTGAAGAGTACTAGCAAAATCTCTACCATCCTGAAATTTGATTCTAATGGGAAGAAAGAGTAAATAAATTAGATGATTTCAAAAAGCAATAAGTGCCCAAAAGATGAAAACACAGTAATATGACAGAAAATAATTGAGGTTGTAGAATCGTTATATATATATATATATATATATATATATATATATATATATATATATATATATATATAAGAAGTCTCTCTGACACCTAAATGATTAGTAAGATCCAACCATGGAGTTTCCTAGAGGAAGAACTTTGCAAGCAGAGGGCACAGCAAGTACAAATGCCCTGAGATAAGAACATGGCTGAAATATTTGAGAAACAAAGATTTGAGCAGGAGGCCCGTGCAACTGGAGAATTCTGTGTAAGAGCAAGATGACATGAGGTCAGGGACAAAGGCTGGGGCCAGTTTACATAGGCCTTGTATTTTATTGTAATCTCAGTAGGAAACCACTGGAAGGCTTTAAGCAGAAGGTAACATAGGAATGTGTGTGTCCTTGTGTATGTGTGTGTTTTAAAGATTCTGGGAATGAGAAAAGAATAAGGTGTGGAGTAAGGCGCAAGAGTAAGTACAGGTAGATCAGTGATGAGGTTACTACCATAGTCCAGGTAAGAAATGATGGTAGTTAGGACTAAAATAGAGATGGGGAAAAACACATGGACTTGGGACTCTATCCAGAGAGGTAGTATCAACAAGACTTGCCAATGCATTGGATGTGGAAAGTAAAGAATAGAGAGGAATTGAGGAGGACTCATACAGATTGGAACTAAATAAGCTTGAATTCCAACCCAGGCTATACCATTAATTAACTCTGATATCTTGATCAACCAATTTGTCCCCTCTTAGCTTCATTTTCATCAACCACAAATTGAGATAATACTCACTTTCAGATATAATAAATGGATTGAGCTAAATAATAGTAAAATCATTAGCATAGTGCCAAGTACATAGTGAGCATTCAAGAAAGGTCGTTTTTAGTATTAATACTATGTTTACCTCATACTGAAAAGTACCAATTAAATTGTGATTTTTTGCTGGAATCACGATTGTCTCAAGTCAGTTCCATTGTCTCAATTCTGCTAAAAACAAACAAAAACAACATTAAAATAATTACCAGAAATTCAGTACCACCCATCAAATATTGAGTGGTCACTTAGTACAAATAAGAACTGTGGAAGGCACAAGAAAATTAAAAATAAACAAGAAATATTCCTTGATCTTAGAGAGCTCAAAATCTAGCAAGGGAACCACACTGGTAAAAATTACATTAAAGTGTGTTAAATACAGCAATGTGGTTATATACACACTATTACGGCCGCTTACATATGACTGAGGGAGCAAGTATTTCTGGGGAAGGAGAGAAATGTAAGAGAAAGCTATAGGGAAGAGTTTTTCTGGGTCATCTGTAAAAAAGGGGGTATAAAAGGGAAGGACATTCTAAGCTGAAGGAACAGCATCAGCAAAGAAAGTATGAAGGAAACGCTTGAAATGTTTCCTGGACAGAGAGTAGTTAAACGTAACAAGTACAGAGGGTAGGGGAGAGAAAGTCAGGGGGTTAAGAGATGAGGGAAGAAAGAGAATGACCCTGCTCTGTCCATGTTTGCTCAGTTCTGAGGTAGGCTGAGGCAAAATTTGTGAAGGGCTTTGAATGCCATTCTATGAGGTTTAGGAGTTATTCCGATAGGCAATGCAGTGTCAGAATTATCAGAGACTTTTAAGCATGGTCAAATTTATGTTTAAAAAATATTACCCTTTTGGCTTTTGAAGTTTTAAATTCAGTAAAAGCTGCTAAAGGAGTAAAATGAATTCAGAGACTGTGGGATTTTTTTTTCTTTTATTTTTGATGGAAGTGGAAGTGGTACATACTTGATCATTATTAAGCATACAGAGTTTTTATGCTTTTTTTTTTCCTCATAGTCAGTCATGGGCTAAGTCAAAGTCAAAAAAACAAGTCAGAGACATAAACCAAACCCACAGTTCCTGATTTTCAGTTCAGTACTTATGAGCTAAATAATATGAAAATGTGCCTGGATGCTGCCTGATAGAGGAAGGTTCCATTTTTATACGTAAGAATTACCTTTATATGCACAAAATAAATGATAAGAGATGTGCTACTTTAATCAATCTGTATTGCTAGAACTAGGCTCTATAGCTATTAAAAGACTTCTACTTCCTGAGACTTCCTCATGCCATGCAGCTTAGTCATGCCTCCTTGAGCACATGGAAGCATGAATAAACTTTAAAGGAGAAAGAGGAATATGTCTTCACTGGTTTTGTAAACACAGCAGCCAGTGGATGTGTTTGCCCTGAAGGGAGAGATCTGCCACTTTGTAAGTTAAGCCTGAGTGAATCACAGGGCTTCCAGACAGATATTCAGGAAATATGTCTGCAAAGTTTTAAAATAAAATCATTGCCCTCCTCCGAAAGCACAGGATATAGGGTAGCTGGCTATTTGGGAAGAAGGGCTAAAAGGTTCAAACAGAATGGTACGTGTTTTTCATTATTATGAGTCTGTGAAAGTAGCTTTATACAAAGACCTATATTTAAAATGAGGAATAGGAATTAAAGTGTCTTTTCCAAGGTCAAACAGTTATTAAGTGTAAGACCTGCAAACTGCACCCCTGGCCTCATGATGGCACATGAGGTGGATTTTTCTACCTGGCCACTCCACATGCAATGAAAGCAGGGGCTGGTGATTAGGCATGCTTTCACCCTGTTTCCAGATTATGTGTCTCAAGAAGTCTTTTATTTTTAATTTTTATTTATTTATTTATTTATTTATTTATGGCTGTGTTGGGTCTTCGTTTCTGTGCGAGGGCTTTCTCTAGTTGTGGCAAGCGGGGGCCACTCTTCATCGTGGTGTGTGGGTCTCTCACTATCGTGGCCTCTCGTTTCAGAGCACAGGCTCCAGACGTGCAGGCTCAGTAATTGTGGCTCATGGGCCCAGTTGCCCCGTGGCTTGTGGGATCTTCCCAGACCAGGGCTCAAACCCGTGTCCCCTGCATTGGCAGGCAGATTCTCAACGACTGAGCCATCAGGGAAGCCTCCAAAAAGTCTTTTACTGTGCATTTCTCCTCTTTGCCTCCTTCCTTCCATAGACAAATTATTTCTAGGCCATCACAAACTAAATTTCCTATTAATTCATCCATCATTCCATTCAGAAAATATCTGTTAAGCATCTATGAAGTAAGTACTGTGACAAAAGCCCCAAGAAATTCATAATTGAAAGACAGAGTAGGAGAGAAAGATACTAAGCATATAACTACCAGAATATAGGAGAAATACTTGTTTTTTTGTTTTTTCAAAGAGCAAGAGAATCATAGATGAGATGAAATAAAATTATCAGCACTTATTCCTCCCCTTTAAATCACTGAAAATATACACTTAACGTTTTCTAAAACTCTTAAGAAACACCAGTGGACACACTGACATATTCAAAATCACTTCTTAATCTTGCCATAAGTTAAATGAGATTTCAACTATGAGATGAGATGTGGGGTTTCCCCAAAACACCTGCTGGTTTGCCAAAATTTGTAATTCTCATAATTTGAATCAAGTTATTAGGCCACAGAAGCAGCAACATTATTTAAAAAGAGTGAATCCCAGTTAAAAGCACATTAATTCACTAGCAGGATTAATTTATTTCGATTAACTTGTTGCTAGATCAGACCCTTCAGAGATTGATGCTAAAAAAGGTGACTTCGGTGAGCTTTTGGATTGTCAGTAGATTCCTCTTCAACATATCTTCCCTGGTGTCTTTAAAAGGAGTTCTCAAGACTTAGCTGAAGTAGAAGCATGACAAAAGATCTTTGAAATGAATAGTTTCTAGAAATCATTCCCTCTCAAGAGACAGGAAAAAGAAAAGCAATTGGCATCTCCTTTTCCTTAAACTATACAAAAACAAAAGACCAATAAAGTAAACTACTTGAATTTAAAAATCCATTTGCCTTCAAAAACTGTGTAATTAAATGTCATTTAAAATTTACACAAAGAATTTGCTCTGGCCTGATATAAAACCTTGAAGTTATGAATAAGTTACTACTTATCTACAAAAGAGACTTTAGAGCAGCACAAATCTTTCAAATTGTTTTCAATACATTTTTCTTCTGACTTTTTCCATTTAGAATGAAGTCAACAAAGAACATTTTATAAGCAAAAAAAGTATTTTCCTCCAATGTAATATACTAAATAATATATTTAGGTTTATGGATTATGTCTCAAGTGAATTCAAAGAGATCATTATAATGCTTTTTTTTTTTTAAATCCTGAACGTTTCTCTTATTTTTGTGTATGCCATCTTCTTCAAATCCTGCGATGCTTGAAAATCTCTAACCCTTAGAATTGGATAAAAACAGGATGCTTACACTTTATTTAAAATTAGTCTGTGGTCATTGACATTAAAAGTAATGTGGTCGGGCTTCCCTGGTGGTGCAGTTGTTGAGAGTCCGCCTGCCGATGCAGGGGACACGGGTTCGTGCTGCGGGCCGGGAAGATCCCACATGCCACGGAGCAGCTGGGCCCGTGAGCCATGACCACTGAGCCTGCGCGTCCGGAGCCTGTGCTCCACAATGGGAGAGGCCACAACAGTGAGAGGCCCGTGTACTGGAAAAAAAAAAAAAGTAATGTGGTCATGACCTCTTCTCCAGGTTTAGGAAGAGGTTTGTTCAAGGCTTATGATGAGTGTGCCTCTGATGAGCAGGGAACTGAGGCTCCCTGAGTGATGAAATCCAATGGAATCCTGAGCCCAGCGACTGGACTTTGGACATAGATCAACAGACACAAATCAACTAACACTGCCTGAGATTAAAAAAATGTCAAGGTCAAGGTTGCATCCTTACCTTTTCAGTGTTCTAACTCATCAAGAGCTCTCTTTGATGCTGCACTTTCTTGGCCCTGTTCACTCCTGTCTCATCTGATGGACCCATTAGCTTAATTACTGACTGTCTCCCTTAACATTTTGCAGACCTTACTACTATCAAATACATTTCACAAAGCTGGGCTCACAAGTCATCTGCATAGACTCACTCAAGAAATTGTTAAAAATGCAGATTATCACAGACCTACTGTCTGAAGACAGAGTTGAAAAATCTTTCTTTTAAACAGTACCCAAAGTGTTGTTTTTTTTTTTTTTTTTCCAAGCTAATGCTGGAGAGTAAACTTATGTGAAATGAGAAATGTTGATTCCAGAACTTGGCATCATGCCTTCAGCAACAAAATATGGACCAATACTTCATTGAACTCTCTTTATTGATGAGTTTCCCTATTTCCCTTGATAAAATGCAGAAAGGACAACTATGAAAAGCACAGGATCTAAAGTGAGGTAAACCTAAATTCAATCTGCCTTAGTCTCTTCACCTATAGAACAGAAAAATCAATGGTACCTCATATGGTTTGGTTATTTTCTACTCTAGGATGTAAACACCTTGAAAGAAAGTCCCATCTGCATTACTCTGTATACTCAGCACCTTGGACAGCACCAGCTCAGAGTAATTGTTCAAAAATATATTAATTATAAGCTTGTTTTAGAAGTTAATTTGATGAAACGTTACATAAAATTGTAATGAGACCTGTAAACCGAGCTGTTATTATTGTTATTTTAAAATATGAGAATGTTCACAATAGGAGAAATTAGTAATAATAGACAGGTGGACTCTGGTTTTCTTAAGAGGAAAATTAAGGGAAGATCAAATTTTCTTCAAGAATGCACATGTCAGTTCAGCAAGATATAAAGGTGATGCTGGTTCAGAGAAGACACTTGTTATGTAATAGAAACTATGCAATTGGACTGCAACTATTCTTAGTGTTATGAGTGTTTAGAAAAACATACACTGAGTTAAGAAATTCTTCCTTTTATGAATAGCTTAAGTTTAGACTTAAAGCTCTATTGAATAAAATCAGAATGATACTAACTAGCATTTTGTTAATGGCTTGATGCATTTTTTAAAGAGGGAAAAACATATCCATACCTTTCCAAATAAATGAACTTGAACTATGAAAATAATGATATACCTTACTGCTAGGGATTTTCAGATGGAGAGTAATGGTGGTTCTGAAAAACAAAAAACAAACAAACAAACAAAAAAAACTGTTGCACTCAAAGTTACCATCAGTCCCATCTAATCTACTTTCATCTGTTATCATCAGTTCACTTATGTACCCCTAATAGGTCTCTGTCCAAATATCACCTAAATAGAGAAGCCATTTCTGGCCTCCTTACATAAAATAATAACTCTTCCCTCATTTCTTTTACTACTTACTCTTCTTTATTTTTCTCTATAGCCGTGATCACCATTCAGCATACTATTCTATCCATTTATTATCTGTCTCCTCACCCAATGTAATAAAAGTAGAACACCTGAGCCAGTGAGAAACTTAGACCACAGGCAGACTGCTGGTCCAGGGTTTAGGCAAGGTTGTAAAAAAGAAAAAATATGGGCCAAGATAGGGTTCACAAAGAGAGGTCAGGACTGGTCTTGTGTGGAGGTAGACTCATTGATGAGTCTGTCTCCAGAAGGTACTGAGAGCCACATGAAAAGAATCTATTTGAATATCATAGCCTAGGCCAGCATTTCCTAAAGCATGTTCTATGAAATGCCTTGGAAAACAAAAACAAAGAAAACGTACAAATAAAACATCAGATAGGTTAAGAAAATATGATCAGTAACTATTCCTCCAAACCTCACCTCTCTTTAAGGTTTTCTTTGGGTATTAACACATCAAACACTATGAGAAATCTTCGAGCAAAGAAACCTCCTTACCTGAATACCCCTTGTTTTCCACACTTATTTCATCAATGACTAATTCTCCTTCCCTACACCACATGCACTCACAACAAGTTTGAAATAAGTAAACAAGGAGAATTATGAATACAACAGGTTTAGCCAAGTAGGAAGGGAATTAAATCCTTTGGGGGAACTCCAATGAAAAATATATCAGTAGTGACTTTGAAGCCCTTTTCTTTGTCAGTAACTTAAGCTGTTGTTCCCCACAAATTAAAGCTATAAAGATGTGACCCCACCCTGAGTGATTCAGTCTCACAGGTATATCATCAGATACTTCCGTTTGCTGGGTCTGAGTTTGGATTCTGGATGGGGACCTATAATGCCCAATGACATCTTATATGTAATATTTCCTTTTTTCCCTGTAATTCAAAAAAAGATGAAGGTCACAATATTCAAACTTAACCCAAATGTACAGTGATATCCCTGAAGTGATGCTGTTTATTTCATTGATATGTAAAACAGATCATTTGGATTCATGTTCAATCTAAAACCTGAGGGGAAACCTGGAAAATCTATTAATATTCTTTTTTTTTCAGTATGTATCTGTGGCATTTTGGAAAATATCAAATTTAAATGACCTGTCTTTTACTAAGTCCAGAAACAGAAAAAAAGAATTTTAGAATTCTAGGAGAGAACTGAGCCTGGGCCAGTAAGTATCTGCCATGTCCCTTCCCAGATCCTTACCATCAACCTTGATGGGTCTTTGAAGTCAGAGTAGAGATGGAAATGGTGCCGTGTTGGAAGCAGCAGCAACACAAGCTCCAGATGTTCTGACAGGTGACCTCTAGGAAAGCTTCACTATAAGGGCAATTAATATGGATGTGACCTTCATCCTGAAATGAGCAAAAGAGGCTTTTTGATATATTCCACGTTTCAGGTCTGAGACTATTTCACAGCAGTCAAGATCAGATAAAACAAGCCTATTAAGGCTCTCTGGATTCAAATTTACAAGCGTTGAGAGGAGAGAACATTTATAATGAAGGGTCCAAAGTATTTTAAGTGTTTTCCCCTCCACAAGTGACAAAACTATATCTTAGAAGCCTCTGTCAATCCCCACTCCACTTCATACCTCACACACCCACACACACCTCTACAAATCTACAAATACGCACACATGCATACACAGATGTACATTTCATACACTCATAATATAATAACTATAATATATAAATAAATATAAATTCCATTTAGAGTTATATAACACACACTGCATTGTTCTTCACCTCATGAAGTTCACATAGCATATATTTACCCACTCTTAACTTGAAATATCCAACCCATATTTCAAATTTTAACTTCACTTTTACTCTCTCCAAATATCTTCCCATACTTTACTTTAGAATGAGTTAAGTAGTATTGTCCCTGGGTTTCCAAAGCATCTTAAAACATCTGTGTATCTTGGAGACCTTATTGTATTACCTTGAAATATGATTAGCATCTTATGGTCTGAAGATTTCTCATAGAGCAAGGCATAGTATTGTATTCCCAGAACAAAGCAGTTTCTGACACACACCATATTCCCAATACTGCTCGTAGAATTCATCCTTACCTGAAACTGTGTACACAGTTAAATGGTAATCTATCCAGACAAGATTGTTTAAAAAACCAAGAGAGGGCAGGCAAGTGAAAATATAATGAGTCAATGTACTAATTGTAATTCTGTGTGTATGAGAGAGACCTTTCTTAAACTCACATTTGACTGATACCTTCAAACAGTTGGTCATCTGATTAAATATGTTTAAAAAATAAATGTAGTTCATCATTGTGTGGTGCCAAATCCCTCTTAAAATTTTATTTCATGGTAAGAGGAGACAGTTTTTTTAGTCTAATAATTTAATTTTAGTTTGAATTAAGTAGTCCTTGGATTAAATATTAAGGACAATATGATAAGAATTTGCTCACATTGTTTTTTATAGTGTTGAACACAATATCTCAATCAAGAATATTTGCTATCACCAAATGAGTATGATATTTACAAATGGTTTATAATTGGCTTGCAACCATCTTTTAACATTATGTGTTTCTCTTAACTTGAAACACCTACTCTCTCTGGCTTTTCTCAGATGAAATAATCACATATAAAAAAGGGCACTCCTTTTAGAGGTGAGATCATAGAATTATGGCAGCTGTCATCTGAATTATGAATTTCTTACAAAGTATTGTTGTTTTTCATTATTGTCACACTTTAAACACCCATTTGACTCTAGCTTCCACAGGGACTGATTGAACGGTCAGAAGGTTGAAAGTGTCTGCATATATAAATGAGGCTATTTTTTTAATGACACACATTATTTTAGGCCCATCTAATATTTTCTGGGAGCATGCTATCTAATACTCCATCTGAAGTTTCTCACAATCATCCAAAGTGTTTACTCTCAGAGACAACTTAGTATAATGGGCAAATTTTACCAACTTAATATCTACTTCCTCTTCCAAATCATTAATAAATATAGCATATAAACCTTCTAATCCACTGTTATTAAATAACCTGAGGCTGATTCTCTTTTCCAAAGTTACTTCAACTGTACTTCATATTGTTGTTAATTATTTCTCTAAGTGCAAAGAGTCTCATTTTTAAGTCCATTGTTCATCACTAGGTATAAGAAAATGACTCATCCACCTCCCTCATGGAATAGCACTCCACTGTGGAAGAAATCTCTTCTTTCACAATCACAGTGAAAACTACCATGCTGTCATCCATTACCCAATATTACGCATCATGAAACTAACTGGATGCTTCCACACTCCTTTCTAGGCACCAAACAAACTATTCAAAAAAGCAATTTATTAATGAGGACAGGAAACTGGTTCTTCCTATAATCTTTCCAATTTATTGCTGATGTGGTAATTCTGCAACAATTAAGCTCATCCCTTATTATTCTCAATGTAAGGTGATTTTGCATGCTATTTTTATTTGATTTATAAACTTTGCCTTTCAACCACAATGAGCATTACCCACATTTTATAAGTCTCTCCTCTCCTTTTAGAGGAAGAAACCCCATAAAATCAAAAGATAAGCTTTAGCAAGGATACATCACACATAACCAGTTATGATGTCCGTTTTCTTAAGATGGTAACTACAGGGTTAAAAAATAAACCATTGGAGGATCTTTTAAAAAGGCATCTGTGTCATCTCCTTTGTTATTTTAGAACAATGTGCTTAAAATAAATAAGGCATAAAATCCAAAGACCAAATTTTCAACACTTTATCCTTTTCGTTGGCTATGTGACTTTTAGAAAGCCCCAACTCTTAAATCTGGTTTCTTTAACTACAATGTGGATGATGGCAGCTGCCTGTTTACCTTGGCATACTATTATAAAACTTAAATCATATATTATATGAAGGAACTTCATAAGATATAGAGCAGAATGCAAAAGTGTTGCAATATTAGCAGTCTTACCAGAAAATGAATAATGCTGAAGAAAATTGAAAATTAAGACAATATCATGATTTTTTTAAACAAGCATGTGTGAGAGCATAATTTTTCTTTTCCTGAATGTTAAAAGACAATATTAAAAATTAAGCTTGGCACATTTAAATTGAAGTATTGTTTAAGAGGTTGTCGTTATAGCAAAACTGTGCTTCTCTTTAATGGACATAAAAATCTAGCAATAAAAAATGAGGCAGGCAAATACTTTTCCCACAAAATAGAGTCAAATGATTCTTCCTAACAAGACTATATATACAAAAAAGGTGGTCATCCACTAGAAGGGAGCCAAAGAATAAACTAGAAATTTGAGTAGCAGTCCTTAAGAAGCAATCTGAATCTGTTTGTCCCTTTATGTCTTTGACTTCAAAGAAGTTAGAGAAATAGGGCACTCAATTATAAATTATATCAATAAACCTTGCTTAAAGAAAAACAGTTTAGTGCCCCAGCTGTGAGGTGGAATGAATTGCTTCAAAGACAATTGCTGTGAACTGTGTTTCTGCAAGCTGGCCATGGTCAAAAGGAAGAATTGACACATTTAAGAAGGGATAGAGCTTATTGAATATAGTCAGGCCTTGTGATAATTCTGTTAATCTCTTGTCCGTTTCTTTCCCTTCTCCTAATTCACTAAGAATATAGGTAATAAAAGAACTGAAATCTAGTTAAATCCTCACTGGTAACTTAGATCTGAACCTTTGACAAGACCATGAAGTGGTAAATCTCTTACTTGATCTGTAAAATGGGGAAGTCAGATTCTTCCAAGTTTTATGTTAATTTTATTTTCTAATAATCCTTCTTCTCTGAAGTGCTCCTCATGTATGTGCTAAAGCTAGTTTTTACTGGTTTGCTTGTTTTCAGGATATGACTTGAGACTTAATGCTTCTACTTTGAGTCACCAATGTCCAATATTGCTTCTGTTCCACTCTGTGAATTTCCTACAGGGCTGCTCATTGCTACATGTTTCCCCTCTGTTTGCTTTTGAGCATCCATTGCTGCATTAAGAAGATTCTTTGATGCTTGAAGTTTCTGAAAGGTTAACCAGTCTAAATCTTTGTACCAAGGGGTGACTTGAGATTTTGGAAACTGGTATAGCTGTGTTCAATAACTATACCCATGAAAATAACAGTATGGATCTTTGAATGCTTGCTGGGACCAGACATAACTGGGGGAAGGGAGAAGGCACATCCTCCACGATCTTCTCAAGGAGGCAACACCTTGACTCCTGGTCAGGTATGTCTGAAATACTTGGTTTATAATGAAAATATATCAGGCACCAATGTCATGAAGAAATGCGTCCTATCATGATCCTAGCAGTAGTTTTGGCTCTAAGAGAAGGCATAACTGTAAGGAATAGATTCTCAACCATATACCACCCTATCCATCCATCAATTAATTAAGCAGGAAAATTCATGAGAGTACTTTGTTCCTTTAACATATTCTAGGCCTATGCAGTATGCAGACACATGAACTAATCAACCACATGAAAATATTTATTTAAATATTCTGATATATAGTGTATTTGTTAACTATTGATATAGTTCAGTAATACCTACATTGTTGTTGTTTGTTTGTTTGGCTGAGGCAGTAATTGTAGTTTGAGGTACTCAGGTCAGTGTACACTAAATTAGCATTCCTCACTTGGCTTCCCTTGTTTGCTCCTAAACATGGCCAACACTCTCGACTTTAATGAAAGAAAGAAAAGAATAGGAAAAAACAATAAACCCAGCATTCAACAAAGCTGTAGAAGCTTGAATGACAAACATGTTACACCTTTAACACAAAGGTAACCTTTGAGTCGAGAATCTGAAATGCTCTCCGAGATTATCTCATCCTAAGAAGGCAGCAAGAACAAACAGGAAAAAATACTGGCATGCTCTATGGTCAAAGAGAAAAGTAAAGGAGACACAGGCACTCAGCATGACAGCTACAATGCATTGCAGGCCTAAAATATAATAGAATATTTTCTTCACTACTGATAATTTTTCTTTACTATTGATTATTTTACAAAGGGGAAAACAGGCTTAGAGGGGCTCAGTAACCTCTCCAAATTCATGCAACTAATAAGAAGTAATGTTGTAGATTTGATGCAAGATCCATCTGAGCACAGGTATTATGTAAGCTAATAGGAATTGAACACTTACTACTTGTCAGGCAGTAGCCTATGCATTTTACATATATTACCTTATTTATTCTTCTACAAGATTTTTATATATATATATTATTATAATCCAATTATTTAGATAAAAAAATGAAGACTTATTAGTGGAATTAACTTGCTCAATGCTACCCATCTACTAAGTGGCAAAAACCTGACTGTGAATACTCTCATTTGACCTCAAAGTCTATATTCTTAGCCACTATTTTTTTTTAATATACACCATCTGAATTCTAAAAGATTATATTCTACTTTGGAATCAGAAATACATACTTGTAGGGGCTTCCCAGGTGGCACAGTTTTTGGGAATCCACCTGCCAGCGCAGGGGGCACGGTTCAAGCCCTGGTCCGGGAAGATCCCACATGCCACAGAGCAACTAAGCCCACGTGCCACAACTACTGAGCCCACGTGCCACAGCTACTGAAGCTTGACCACCTAGAGCCTGTACTCTGCAACAAGAGAAGCCACTGCAATGAGAAGCCCACACGCTGCCATGAAGAGCAGCCCCCGCTCACCACAACTAGGGAAAGCCCTCACTCAGCAACGAAGACCCAACACAACCAAAAATAAATAAATAAATAAATAAATAAATAAATAAATAAATTTTTTAAAAAAGAAATACATACTTGTAATACTCAATGCATTCATTTATTAAGTGCTGACTATAGGATATACTTTATTAGAAACTGGAGATCCAAACAAAAATTAATCCATGCTGGTCTCTGTCTTTGGGAACATAATAGTAGCAACAACCAAACCCAATCATAGAAGGCTGTCTATACTTACACAGCCACATGTGATACAAATTTCTACATGTGGTAGAAATAGGAAAGAAACAATACTAAATGCAAGATGAAAATGATAGTAGCACTTATTTCAGGAATGTGTAGAGTCATGTTATATGTCTAGTTAATTAATTAGTAAACACTCAATGAAACATCCTGTACCAGGCCTTTTTTTTTTTTTTTTTAATTTATTTATTTTTGGCTGTGTTGGGTCTTCGTTTCTGTGCGAGTGCTTTCTCCAGTTGCGGCGAGCGTGGGCCACTCTTCATCGCAGTGCGCGGGCCTCTCACTGTCACGGCCTCTCCTGTTGCGGAGCACAGGCTCCAGACGCGCAGGCTCAGTAGTTGGGGCTCACGGGCTTAGTTGCTCTGCGGCATGTGGGATCTTCCCAGACCAGGGCTCGAACCCGTGTCCCCTGCATTGGCAGGCAGATTCTTAACCACTGCGCCACCAGGGAAGCCCCCTGTACCAGGCCTTTTGTAGGTGCTCAGGAAACAGCAAGTAAAGAAAAAAGAGAAAAAAAGTATCTATCCTAATGGAGTTCACATTTGGTAAAATCTCAATTATATTTACAGTATTACCTTTATCAGTAGAAGCACTATTAGTCTAATTGATATATAAATAGAAGACACTTGCTATTGATTTCAGGCATACATAGAAAGATAAAAGAATATGTGATTTTATAAATAACTATTATTTACTCTTCAGATCTATTGATTTTTAAAATATTTAACATTGGATATTAATGATTGTTATATCTCCTAGCTAGTTTGAATGTCATAATTTTTCTCTGGTAGATAGCAAAATAATACCTATTTCTACTGTGTTAAGCTGTTGATTTGAAATCCAACATTGTATATGCATGTGGGACTGCATGTCAATCAAACCCTCTCTTACTGCCTGGCACCACACCTCCCCCAGCCCCACCCTCATAGTTCTCTTAGATCAGTTAATGTCAAGTATAAAATAGGATGCTGTATATCTAATCTAAATCCACACCACACTACCTTCCTTTACCTTAAACAGTTTCTCTTCTACTGCCATTTCTGATATATTTTTTTTCCCAAATGTATTGTGCTTTTGACCTTATGGAAAACAGACAAATTAAACACCAGGAAATAAAGGCACTGCCCAATCTAGCTTAACTACAGAAGTCCATTTAATTCTACTGCTCTTCCCAAGTATTTCTCAGGGTCCACACTGAATGGATATAATTTTGCAGCTACTGATTTTCTAAGGGATTCAAAACAAATCATGAGAAAATATGCACATGGCCCAAAAAAGGAGCCCTTTAATTCATTTTGCAATTTATACAAATCTACACCTACTATAGCTTGCCATTTAGGAAATTACCTTAAACCATTTTCCAGTCACCAACCATTAACCTAGCTTGACGAATGTCCACTAACTTCCCTACAGTTAAGGCACTATAAAATCTCCATTTATCCCACCAGCTAGATTTTATTTCACTCAAAAGCCTCCTGCTACCCACAATGGTTGTCAGCCACCATGCAGAACCTACCTACTTTTGTTTTAGTGAAAACCTTTCAAATAAGTACTCAGAAGCGTTTGTCTCAGAATCCTCCCCCGCCCCATGTCTTACATGTATTGCTGAAGACAAAGCTCAAAGATATTTTATTTTCATCATTTTTTTTTCTTTTTAAAATACAATTGTACTTAAAGGTTGTTCAGTTTGGGAACAGATTGACACAAATCATTTCTGACATAGAAGCATCCCTGAGTGATGCATATGCTGTTACCTGTTGGCATCTTTCTCTACCTGCTTGAGTTTACCTGTCAGCTTTGAGAGGCAATGGCTGATTTTCCATGAAAGCTTATCTACAAGCAGAGGCTCAGAAAGAAACTCTCTGGAAGGGGAATCTGTTTTGAGAGCTTTCACATGATGTCTTGTTCCTACGGAAACCATTTTTGTCTTGTTTGCGCAAGAACAGACCTGTTTCTGTCATATGAAAAAGGGACTACATGTTTTATTGTGCTTTTTGATCTTTAGATTATAATTGTAAACCTAATTCAATCATGTCGAAGTGACATTATTTTACATATTTTCTCTGTTTATCCTTTACTCAGTGAGAGGGTTTGAATTTGAGCTGAAGAGATTAGAGATAACCTTTGATATTATAAACATTTTAAATGTTTCTTAATATAAATCACTATGAATTTACTGAGGTCAGGAAAGTAAACATAATAGTATAATTGCATTAAAGTTTATTGATACAGTATCTTAATAAAGAGGTAGTTATTCTAAGCTTCACAGAAAAAAGAAAAGTGCTTTTTATAAAATTTTCATAAATTTATATTTCTCAATGTTCAGGAAAAGATGTTGACATTCACACACTTCAAGTGCATTTAGTCAAAAGTTATTATTTGTCTTCTATGTATTATTTGTCTTCTATGTGATCCTTCTATGAGGATCACTTGGTAAATCACGTTTTTGATCCTAAAACTTCATTTTTCGTTTTCTTCTTGGGAAAAACACCCATATATTCTTCAATGATTTTCAACAGAAATGCTAGTTACTCCAGACAGTCCACTTCTGGAATAATGGAATCAGCCCCAAACTGAAAATTTCTTTTACTATCTGTAATATACTTTTTAAATCATGGTTCTGATGTCAATGTATCTTGGGAAGTAAAAATGAAATCAGTAATTCTTTGTTTCTGAGATGAATTCCAAAATGCAGACTCTATCTCAGGGGCAACCCCAGGTTTAATTTTCTCATTGATTACAAAATCCATGGAATTAGGAATCTGAAAGTCATAAAATAATTGTGTATTATAGGGATAACTCTCCTCCTTCACTGTCCCACTTCCTATCACCTAACAGCTTGAGAGGCATTGTTCGTACTATTCATTCTCAGGACTGTATCTCTTACAGTTGCTGCTGTGGGCACACGATGAGAGGGAGATTTGTTCACCACTCATTCATCTGTGCTGCCTCTCTAGTAAGGCTATCACTCAAACAAAGATATGGTATAAGTAAACTACTATATTCTCTGAAAGGACAGAAGAGCCCAACATCAGGACAGTTCCCATTATAAATTTGATTTGTCCATGTCTGTTCCACTTCTGTTGTTACTTTTTAATCATCACTCCCAGCAGGCACTGTTTGCCTATTGAGACAGTATCTAAATGAGTTGAGAATTCTGTCAGGTTTACATCAGCCATGGGTACTGCAGACACTACTAACTCATTAAAAAAAAGAAATTCAAAAGAAACAAATAAGAATTTTTCCCTAACTTTCAGATACTGCTATCTAACAATGATTGTTCATGGTTTAAGATGTGGAGATACAAACTACAGCTCCACAGTAGACCAACTTGTTATTTTTGTTTAAACAGACTTCATAAATGTTTAAGAAAATGTTGCCCTATAATTTCATTTTTTGTTTCATTAAGGATATGTGTATTGTATGCCTCAAGGAGTTTGAATGACTCTATATTAGCTAAAGTACACAGTATTTATTCTAATAAAATTTAAGAACAAAATCAAATCATCATAATCTGTGACATATTTTATACATTCAATCATTTCCAGTTAAGACAGAGATGGAAAATCCAGATAATTGCATACTGCAAATAAAAATTGTACACTGAGTTTGGCATCGGGTTGCCTTCTACATGGCTAAAGCTATCATTTGAGCCCACTGTAGAATGATGTTTATTGACATATTCAGTAATTTTTCTTCTATTCAAAATTTACCACCCCCAGCACATTTTTTTTTTAAATGGCTTTCCTTTGTAATCTTAGAGCTCTGTTTCTGCATTGGCAAACAACTACACTTTCAGGCACTTATAGAATAAAAATAATTATAACAAAATCTTGTGTTTAGAATTATCACAAAGCTTTTAGGCAAAGACAGTGCCCAATTAAGTATTCTCCAATCGGAAAAGAATTTTAATGGAGTCCCTTGGCTTATACTTTTACATTATCAAGATTTATCATATTATTTTAAAATAAAAAATATGTAACCATTACAGCTACCTTTTTAAAATATGATAACACAAAGACTAAAATGATTTACCTTGACAGCTGTATCAATTAACTATAAGCAATTTACTTAATAGCTTTCCATCTAATTTTTGTTTCCTTTGAAGTTAAAGATTAGAGAAAATAATTAATTGTCTGTAATAAGACACTCTTATTTAGCTTACATCAGGTACTTTTTCTTCCCATTGCTTAAGAGTGAAACTTACCAAATACATTATTTGCAAATATAGATATTTTCTAAATATTCGTTAACCCTTCAACCATTTAACAAAAGAAGGCAGGCCTTTCTGGAAAACATTCTAATTTATATTTTAAAATAGATTAATCCCTCAATAATGGCAATTATTTCTTATAAAGTATTTTTTCTATTGTAGTACAGTTATAAACCTATCACAGCTAGTAACCTAATAAGGGAGAAATAAATACCTCCCTCACAATCCCCCAAACCCATCAAATCCAACTCATTTCCTTTACTCTTGATTTATTAACTTTGGAATTGTAAGCCTTCTCATAGCTGATAAATACTAAAAGCAAAATGAATATCTTTGTAAAGGATCTATGTCAATATTTTAAAAAAATCCACTGAAATATTTACATACAAGAATATATCCTTCTCTGGAGTAGTTACCTTCAGAACCTGCACTTATCTCAAAGTGTTATCAGTCTGAAAACATTTGGGGACTGCTCTAAAAGATTTCCATTCTGAGAGATGGCATGCAGAATGAATGAAAAGTCTAGGGTTTTTAACTGGAGAGGCCTGAGTTTCCGTTCTAGCTTCATTGTGTCAGTAGCTTTGTGAAAAATTGCTTAATCTCTCTATGTCTGCTGTCGAACTGTAAAAGGAAGTCCACAGTAATAGTGTTGATATCTAGATTGTGGTGAGGATTAAATGTTTTAAAGTTCAAAAAATGTCAAGTGCTGAGTATTCTGTTTGACAAATAGTATGACCTCAATAAATATAAGCTATTATCTGAAAGAGTGAACCTTTCAAATATAACCCCTCCCCTAAAAGAAAAATACTGATATGCCACCACTGAAGGGAATTAAAACTATGTATTGGAGGCTTAGAAGAGAATTTCAAATAAGGAGATCCAAATTGTTTTTAAAAATGACTTAAACTTTAAAATTCAGATGTATTGGATTTTTAAGGTGAAATGGTCGTAAATGTTTATAAGCCCAAGTTTTGACATGTTTGTGAAAAATTATCACTTTTATTCTAAAGTGTATTCTAAAACTTTTGCGTATAGAGTTATGGGTCTCAATGGTGTTGCCTCAATACCTGCCACCAGGAATTGGGGAACAGGAATTAGGAAGGATGTGGTTCATATGCAAGAGGGCTGAATCACTCAACATAGAAACCAAATGTTATGAAGAATCTTGGAGAGAAATATGTGGTAAGGATTTTCCAAACCACTTATTGTTATTAAAAGATAATACATGATGACAATGCAAAATGAAGGGCAGTGGGTAGGATACAGTTGAAAGATCATTGACTTCAGCAATGAAAAGATTGGGCTTGATTACTGCCATTATTATTTTAAAATGCTGCAATCCTAGACAAGTTATTAAGCCTGTGAGACTGATTATCCATCCATAAAGTAATAAATACTTCTAAGAGCTGTTGTAATGAGCATACTAAGTAGCATAAGTGAAAATTTCAATATACTGTGTGGAACATCCAAACATAAATCTTATACTTTTTAAGACAGCCTTGTGAGCATATTCAGCTGAGGAGAAAATAACAAGATAATAAAGTGTTACTTACAAATATAAAGAGAAATGAAGATTAAATTTAAATTATCAGAACCAGAGCTAAGATAAGATTAATAACAGTATATAAAATATTTCTCTTTCATTTTCAGTCTGAAATGTCTAAATGAAAGTAATTTCCCACATTTAGGTGTGAATATCAATAAAAAGATATAAAAAGGATACTGTGTTATTGCTATTGGGAAGACAGGCAGTAAGCACCATGCTATAATAAAGATTCTGCTGTTATTTTGGGGAATATGAACATTTTAAAATCTCATGGGTTGGGTCAGTAGAAGGGCTGTGCAAACTCTCATGTGCTATGATGTTTCTGTGGCATTTCACATCATTAACAATTTCCATAAATTATCTTTTCACAATTTAATCCCTTCCCAAATTTCCCCAACAAAAATCAAAACCCTTTATCATACCAACTGCCTACCTATTTCCTTCTTTACCTAGTATAAGGAACATTGAGAAAAAAATAAAAGAACTGAGTGGATTAAAACTTCTGTAGGATTGTAGTCCCCAGCTTCAGTTGGGACCTTGGTTATGACCATCAGTCCTGTCCATGCACCTCTGTTCTGCTTCCTCTTTAATTCCTGCTGAAGCCATACCAAACTTTCCCCAGTCTCCTTAAGACACTAACACCTCAGTTTCACTTTTAGCAGATACCTTTAACTTTTACTTCAGAAAAAAAGGTGACTTTTCTGTCATCTAAGATGACAAGAATCCCATGATCTTTTTCTTCTGCCACCCATATATATATATCAAAAATCACTCTAGGGCTTCTCTGGTGCCACAGTGGTTGAGAGTCTGCCTGCCGATGCAAAGGACACGGGTTCGTGCCCCGGTCCGGGAAGACCCCACATGCCGCGGAGCGGCTGGAGCCGTGAGCCATGGCCGCTGAGCCTGCGCGTCCGGAGCCTGTGCTCCACAACGGGAGAAGCCGCGACAGTGAGAGGCCCGCGTACCACAAAAAAAAAAAAAAAAAAAAAAAAAAAAAATCACTCTATTTTATTTTTCCTCCTATTTCAGTAAAAGAGGTGTTATTCTTCACTCTGGATGTACCTTTTCAGAGACCTGTCTTCCTATTTCCTTACATTCTTCCCCTCTACTGATTCTTGAAGATATAAACACGTTCAAGTATCTTTGATTTTAACACCAGTTAAAAATTAACACCAGTTAAAAAAGCAGCAAAGAACCATTACCTAATTAATAATGAAGTGAGATGACAAAAGTGTCTATAGTCATTTTTACCCTTTTTATTACCATTCATTTAGTCTTCAATTCACTGTAATCTGGATGTTTTTTCCCACCCATCAGTGAAACTGCTGTAGTAGGGTTAAACATGACACACTAATTACAAATTATAATGGAAACTTTTAAGTTCTGATCATATTTGATTCCTCTGCAATATTGACATTGTTAACTGTTTTCTTTCTCTCTTTGTTTTGAAGTATAATTGACCTACAACACTATGCTAGTTCGTGTTATACAATATAGTGATTTGATACTTCTGTACATTTTTAAATGATCACCACCATAAGTCTAGTTATAATATGTCACCATACAGAAATATTACAGAGTTATTGACTACATTCCCCACACTGTACACTTTATGCCCGTGACTCATTGATTTTGCAACTGGAAGCTTGTAGCTCTTATCTCCTTCACCTATTTCTTTCCTCCTCCAACCCCCTTCCCTCTGGCAACCATGTGTTTGTTCTCTGATTCTGCAACTCTGTTTTCTTTTATTTATCCCTTTAACATTTATTCTGTAATAGAGTGTTTTAAAAACCTTTTCTGATATGAATTTGCAATTTTCTGTTTGTGTCTACTTATCACCTCACTCATAGTTTGTATATTTTGGCCTTTTTGTTTCTGGTAGAAGAGCTCCTTTCAACATTTCTGTAAGGCAGGTTTAGTATTGATGAACTTCCTCAGCTTTTGTTTTCTTGTTCTTAAAATATTTGCCTCACTTTATTACCTTGCTCTAAATTTCCTATGTAGTGTTATCTTCCTCTACCTAACTTTTGAAAATCAGTTTCCTGCAGGATTTCATTCATGGTCCTCTCCTTTAAGTCTGTGATATACACATGCTGATGACATTCAAATCTTTATTGCTAAATCAAGTGATTCTCTTCAGTGTCATTTTCTGAACATTTTCATTTAACTGTCTCACAACTGCACTAAACACATTCCAAACCATTCTTGTTTTCTTTATCCCTTCTGCCCCACTCCTACTTTAGCTTTCACCATAGTTTGTTTGGAATTCTGCACCAGTTTGAAAATGACTACTTGCTTCTGTACATCTTTCATCTGTACTACTATCAAAGGTTTCCTGCTCAGGCACTCCTTTCTGGATTTGAACATAATCCTCGGGTATCTTGCAAAAAAGAGTAAGCAGGATGAGATGATCATACTTTCACTGTCACTTACATAGCCTTCCCCTAACTCCCATGGTCCCATCGCTGGAGCTCCAACTAATAATTCCACTGTCAAAGTCCATTCCACAGCATGCACACTCTTGAAATGAGCATGCTATGCCATGCCCCAACCTTCACAGAAGAGTAAGGGGCAGAGAGTTGGGGGAAAATATCATAAGTGAGTGATGACTAAATTAAGTTAGTATGATCCCTTACCAATTTATTTCCAGGCCCCCTATATGCATACCCATAGCCCTTGAGCTTTCTTGGCATCAATGACTCAGCATAAGGATCACATATTTACTAGGCCTCTATTCTAAATTTAGCTGATCTTGATTTATATTTCTTATTTTATCCATAGCACAGATACTCTCAGTCCTATCCCATGTCAGTACACAGAACCTGGACCCACTTGGCACTATCCAATTACCCTCTGTTCCTTTAGTTTTGCCCAAGGCCCAACTATTCCTTCAAAAAAGGATAAAAAGAAGAAAACACATGATACCTGCAACTTATGTGTGTCAACACAGTTTTCCATTGACCATAGAACTTTCCAGGCAACCCCCACCGTCCCATGTGAATATGGTCTCAAATGTCTTCATTGCCTATCTATAACTTTAAGATTATTAAGTATAGCCTTTCCAAAGCATACAGATTATTTCATATTTTACCTATATTTCTAGCAACATCTCTTGAAATTTTCCAAAATCAATGGGGAGATGAACATAACCGAGTTATTCTTCATTACTTCTCCATCACATGAGATATTGAGATATTGATGGAACATGCCAGGTACCCAATAAATATACACATACATATATATATATATATAATTTTATTATTTTTTTTCTTGCGGTAGGTGGACCTCTCACTGTTGTGGCCTCTCCCATTGTGGAGCACAGGCTCTGGACGTGCAGGCTCAGCTGCCATGGCTCACGGACCCAGCCGCTCCACAGCATGTGGGATCTTCCCAGACTGGGGCACGAACCCGTGTCCCCTGCATCAGCAGGCGGACACTCAACCACTGTGCCCCCAGGGAAGCCCCAATAAATATTTTTAAATTAAAAAATTAAAAAATTACTAAGACTTCTGCAACAAATATTTTTGCAAAGATCTGTATTTTCCTTATTCCTTTTCAGGAAATCATCATAAAATAAAATGGATTAAAATGGATTGAAAGTTAAATTACAACCTCCAGAGTGGGGTCACATTTTTGTTCTGGTCATGGTGAATTAATAGATATCTGATTTATCTTCTTTCATAAGCAACTAAAAACAGGACAAAATATATGAAACTATTGTGTTCAGAAAATTAATAACAGACTGTGCACAGTTTTTATCCCATAAACCTTGAAGAAGAAAACACATGAGTTTTTCCCCACAGGTGTAATGGCTTTCTGCCTGGCAGCACTTCCCAAGCTAAGCACAGAGAAATGGAGCCTAGGGATTATGGATCTTGCTCTTAAGAAAAAACAAAGGTTAGATCTCAGTGTTGTGGAGGTGGCATGAATTTTCAAGGCAGGGTACAGAAAACAGGGAAATACTTAGAAAAGGAGACACAGAAATATGTATAGCTTCAATTAACTCTGGCCAAACACTATTCTTGATGTCATAGGCTTACTTCTCTGTTCTATTTATGTCTTACTCTTTCCTTCAGAAAATAAAAACATTCCTAGCTAACGCAAATGTTGGAAATTATCAAACAAAGTCATTAAATTGTGGGCTATCAGTACATTCAAATAATGAGTGAATGGATAGTTAATCTCAATAGAGAGATGGAAAAACAATACAAAAAAGGTAACCAAATGGAAATTCTACATTTGAAAGATACAAAATCTGATATTTAATAAAAATTAATGGAAGGGCTTACAGAAGAATAATCACTAAAGAACAAAAAATAAATTAACTGAAGGCAAAACAAAAAAAATTTATCCAAACTGAGGCATAAAGAGAAATAAAGACTGAAAATAAATTGGAAAGAACCTCAGTAATCTGAGGGATAATATCAAACAGTATAACAAACGACTGAAGTTCTAGAAAGATAGGAATGAAAGAGAGACATTTTGGCAAAACACATGTTTAAACATATATAACAGCCCCAAATTTTACAAATTTCATGGAAGCCATACATCTAAATACCCCAAAATTTGAATGAAACAAAACTGGGGTCAACACAATGAACAACACACATAAGCATAATGTAGTCAATTGCTCAAACCAAATTTAAAAAAAAAAATTAAAAAGAGACAAAGAATAAAAAGAAACATTGCATATTGAAGAGAGTAATAAGAATGCCCATTAACTTCTTATCAAAGACAACACAAATCCTAAAACAAATGAATGAGTCCTTCACATAGCTGGGGGGGAAAGTTAACTTAATATTCCTTATCCAGTAACACTATCTTTCAAATATAAAGGCAAAATAAAGACATTTTCAGATACATAAAATGGTAAGAGAATGTGTCACTATCAAAACAGCACAACAAGAAATGTATAACAAAGTTCCTTAGGGATATGATACCAGATAGATAATTGTAAAACCTAGACATACATAAAGGAATCTGTTTCAGAAATAATAAACATATATGGGGGGGTGGAATCAAGATGGCACTTGAACTCATCTCCTTCCAGGGGAACACCAAAATTACAACTACTTACAGAGCAACTGTCTATGAGAATGACCTGAAGACTAGCAGAAAAGATTTTACACAACTGAAGATATAAAGAAAGAGCCACAGTGAGAACAGTAGGAGGTGTGAAGACACAGTCTAGTCAGAACACATACCCCCCAGGTCAGCAACCCACAAATGGTAGGAATATCACAACAGTAGAGGTCGTCCCCAAGAAGCAAGGAGTCTGAGCCCCACATTGGGCTTCCCAGCCCTGTGGTTCTGTACCAGGAAATGAGCCCTCAGGATGTCTGACTTTGAAAACCAGTGGGGTTTAATTTCAGGAGAACAAGAGGGCTATAGGAAATAGAGCCTCTGCTCTAAAAAGTGCATGCAATATCTCACACCCTCTGGGTCCCAGTACAGAGGGAGTTATAAAATAAATAAGTCATGGAGATGTAATATACAACATAAGGAATATGGTCAATAATATTGTAGTAAATTTTTATGAGGACAAGTGGTAACTAGACTTATCATGGTGATTTTTTTAATGTATTTAAATGTTGAATCACTATTGTACACCTGAAACTAACATGATACTATACATCAAATATAATTTAATAAAAATAATAATAAAATATAATTTGATTTTTTAACAATTTAAAAAATCGATATGCTACCAGAAGATGTAATAGACATACTTTTCCTCATTTCTCCCATTAAAAACAACAAAAACACTGAATAAAATTTATAAAACATACATAAAAAAATCTCTGAAAGGTAAAGAGAAGATAGACAGGCTATGAACTTGGGACCCAAGGAATGACATGGTGGTGATTTTCCTGTGTTTTCTTTTTGCCTCATAGATCTTAGACTAGGAGCTGAATAAGGTGGCATCCTCGAAAGTCATATAGGAACAGAAGAGAAAATACACAACAAAAATTATTCTCTATAGCAGAGAACTCATTAAGGAGTAGCCCAGAAAGACAGAGATACTTTAGACAATAACCACTAAAGTGTAACACCACCCCCCAGAAAACACACACACACACACAGAAAACAAACAAACTGTGGTTCAGCCCATCTCTTGTTAGCCAAGGGAAAGTAGAGAGCATATACTTCCACTTCAAGAGGCTGTAACAAGATGATCCAACATCTCCACTTGGGTGGTAACAGAGAACATCAAGTAGGAAGCCAAAATTTTCTTTCTCATCAACCAGTAATAAACCCTCCTCCCTGAGGTGTACGTAGAGACATGAGATGTCACTATACACTTATCAGAATGACTAAAAAAAAAAAAAAATGTGGTAATACCAATGCTGGGGGATGCAGAGAAACTGGATAATCATGAAATGCTGGTGAGAATATAAAGTGGTACAGCCAATTCTGGGAAACAATTTGACAGCTTCATCAAGAATTAAACAAGTAACTACTGTCCAACCCAATAATTACACTCCTGGGCATTTATTCCAAAGAAATAAAGACATGTTCAGACGAAAAGTTGCACACAAATGTTTATAGCAGCTTTATTTGTAACAGCCCCAAACTGGAAACAGCTCAGATTTCCCTAAAAGCATGAAATGTGCGGCTGAGGCCCCAGTAAGTCCTTGCCTGAAAAAAAAAAAAATAGCATGAAACTTTGGTACTCCCATACCAAGGAGCATTACTCAGCAACAAAATATTGATACAGGCAAAACCGGGAGAGATCTCCAGAGAAATATGCTGCAAGAACTGGCTGAGTGAAGAAAAGCCAATCCCAACAGGTCAATTACTGTATAATTCCATTTAAATGACTTCTCGAACTGAAAAAATTTTAGAAATGGAAAGCATATTAGTGATTGCCAGGGGTTAAGCAGGGATGGGGGGTGGAGGGAAGTAGGTGTGACTATAAAATGGCAATTCAAGGGTTAAATACATTGATGGAAATATTCTGTATATGAACTGTATGCATGTCAATATCCTGGTTGTGATATACTATAGTTTTGAAAATGTTATCATTGGGAGAAACTGGATAAAAGATATATGGAATCCCTGTACTATTAGGACTGCAAGGAATAATGTGAAAAGTTGTAAAACTTTTGAATTTTGCATCACATGCATGTATTACTTCTTTTAAAATAAAAGCAAACAGGTTCAAACCTGTGTAAAAGCAAAACACAGACTTCATTTTGATTAAACTAGGAGCTAATTATAATTGCTATATATTGTAAGGGCTATCAATGGGTCAGGAGCAAAGTGAGAGGAAGAGGACAGACATCTCCTTGGAAGAGGTTTCACAAGTGGCAAAAACAGCAGATTTCAGAGAGTACCAACCAGGATGCTTCATAAAGGTAAGGGAAACAACTGATATGTTGATTCATTTTCTTTCTTTTTTTCTTTTTTTGGCGGTATGCGGGCCTCTCACTGTCGGGGCCGCGCCATTGCAGAGCACAGGCTCTGGATGCACAGGCTCAGCGTCTATGGCTCACGGGCCCAGCCGCTCCACGGCATGTGGGATCTTCCCGGACCGGGGCACGAACCCGTGTCCCCTGCATTGGCAAGCAGACTCTCAACCACTGCACCACCAGGGAAGCCCCAATTCATTTTCAAATTAATAAATATAAATGAGTTTAGCTCACATTTAAAAAAAAAAACATATCTGATTATATCACAAAGTACACCACAGCTTTGTAATAAATAAATGTTATGTCAAAATGTTCAAGAAGTTTTGAAAACAAACAGATGGGCAAAAGTGTACACAAACACAGAGAAAAGCAAGGGCAATTATTACTTTTAGACATGTTGGAAATTGGTGCAAAAGAGCATCATGGGAAAATTAGAGAACCTTAAAATGCTAAAAGATACAACTCAAAATGAAGACATGAGTTAATAACATATGACTTTTTATAATATAGCAACATTTGCAAAGCTGAAAACACAGAAAATTAGAGGAGAAATAAACAAAACAAACTTGAAATGGGAGATTTTAAGTCACAGCTAACTTCTCTTAGCCTAGTACAGATTACATAGGCAAAACATTAATTAGGACGTAGTACATTAGGATGCAGTTCTAAATAATAATAAGAAAGACCTAATTATAGGGTTCACAGCCCCTAAAGATGAGGACCACACTTGAAGAGTAAAGCATACCTTTAAATCTTTTCAAGGCAACTCTAGGAAGTGGATGAACCAGCTGGCTTCAGAACTTTTCTTCAGTTCACTTTGGTTCAATGAAACAGGGCAGGTAAATTCAGAATCACACATAAAAAAAATATTTGCAAGAAATAGTCTGCTTCTCTGCCAGCAGAGCAGAAGGGACTTTTGAGTTAAAAGAACCAACTAGTCTGGAATACTATCCTGGCTCTTTCTTACCCCGTCACCCTTCCCCGAATCTCATCATAAATTTCTTACCAATTCATTTCCTGTTATGAAAACTCAACTCATTCAATGATGATTAATAAAGAAGGATCAAACACATATATAATATCTAAAATAAGAAACAGGCAAAAAGACTAGTGGTAAACACTGTATTCCGCCCTTGAATTCAAGAGTAAACAAATTTATCAGAGTGATAAAATGTAAATGTTATATGCCCTACCAATGTAGAAATAATATAGAAATTATATTATAATAATATAGAAATTATATATGACGAGTAAAAATGGATAAGATAAGGGAAGAGAAGGTGGGAGATAGAATAAGATAATTGGTTGCATTACCTGATAAAACTAAGTATTTAAAAGTCATTTTCAGCTGAAAAATCAAGTAAAGGAAATCTACTATATCCTGAAATAAAATGGGCCTTCTTTTCAATTTTCTATGTAACAGATATCAAAAATTTTCATTTACTAGGTACCAAAGAAAGTCTTCCAAAGTAGAAATAGCACACTCACACTCACACACACACACACACACACACACACATACAAAATAGTCTCTAAACAAAATGAAATAAAACTAGAGATTAATGGTTAAAACATAAAACAAAGGCTTCCCTGGTGGTGCAGTGGTTGAGAGTCTGCCTGCCGATACAGGGGACACGAGTTCGTGCCCTGGTCTGGGAAAGATCCCACATGCCGTGGAGCGGCTGGGCCCATGAGCCATGGCCACTGAGCCTGCATGTCTGGAGCCTGTGCTCTGCAACAGGAGAGGCCACAACAGTGAGAGGCCCGCATACCGAAAAAATAAAAAAATATAAAAAATAAAACAAAAAGTTTTACCAACTAGGAATTTAAAACTCTTTCTTAAACATCTCTTTTTTAAGAAGAGTGAAACCAAACACAACTTACAGAATATCTAGAAAATAATGTGAATAGACATACTACACATGAGCATCAATGTGATGAAAGACATATCTGGATAGACAAATTACGAAATTCAGTAAGATAAATTATCCCTGAAATATACTTACTTCTGTTTGGGGGATAGCTCAGCAAAGAACTGGCACAGCTGAAATGAGTTCATCTGCAGAGAGGCACCATCATCTTTCTTTGAAGTTATCAATCCTAACAAACAAGGCAGCTCTCAGGGCCCCCTGTATGCTGCCCTTGGTGCTTGGTTTGCATTCTTTCTAATGAAGCCCCTGGATGCAGAGAGCTCTTGATCGATTTCTTGTTATTTAGAAGAGGATGATGATGATGGTGTTCCCTAGCCCCTCTTATGCTCACCTATAAATATGAATTACAGCTTGGATGCAGGGCATGCTCTTGCTCACATGGGCTTCTGATTCTGGTCCTGTCTACTAGCAAAGGCAAACTCTGCTCTGTAGCTAAGTTGGCCATGGTGCATGAAGAATATTTATAGTGAGGAATAACAAGAATTCAGGAACATTTTGCACTTTGTTACTTCTCTAGTTATGTTTTTCCCTGACAAGACCTTTGTTATATCTGCATGAGAGTTTGTGGACAATGTGGGGTTTCATGTTTATGGAGTTATAGAATTTAACTGGACCACCCCAGAGTTTGAAAGCTTTTCTACCTAGGGACAACAAACAAATGTTCATCAGTAAGCCTAATGACCCAAGAGTGGACAGTGTGACCATAGTGTCCATTAGCCCAGAAGATTCTAGAGTGGCTACTAGGGCATCATTCGTTTCGATCTCGGAAGAGGAATGAGCAGCTATGGTTGTTCATTGGTCCAGGATACAGCAAGATGTTTGAGATACCTGCTTCACAACCCAGAGGAGATGGAGCCATAGCTGGAAACTGTAAGGGACTAGAACCCCCGCACAAGCAGACTATCTAAAAGACATGAGGATATACCACAAAAGAAAAAACTCAGATGGTGATACTTTTGAGAGGTGGAAAATAAGAGGCCAAGTTCTTTGAGAAGATGCTAAAACATATATGCATTATTTCTGAAGGCTGGGAAACTGATACAATTACAAAGACCAGTGAGACTAGCTGATATGCTCTTAATAGCAATAGAGAAGATGGGCCAATACTAAAACTTACACTGAATTTCAAAACATTAAGAAGATGAGAAGAATAGGGACAAGGACCAGGTCTGGGACCTGAGCTTGCACTCCTCTCCCAGGTGAACATTCCAAACATTCTTGAACTTGCTGGATACTGGTTTACATGGCTAGTGTTATGTTTTATTTTTCTGTATGAAATATACTTGCTAGCTTTTTGCCACCCTGTTCTTTCATTTTGATAAGGATGCTCTGAGTACTTGAATGCTATATTAGTTTTCTAATGTTGCATAAAAATTACTACAAACATAGAAGCTTAAAACAACACTCATTTATTAGCTCCAAGTTCTATAAGTCAGAAGTTCATGTGCAGCCTGGCTGGATTCTCCTCTGAGTGTCTCACAAGACTGAAATCAAGGTGTCTGCAAGTTATGTTCTCATATGGAGTTCTGAGCCCTCTTTCAAGCTCATTCAGGCTGTGGACAGACATCAGTTCTTTGCAGATGTAGGATCAAATCCCTGTTCTCTTGTTTACTGTCAAGCAAGTTCTTAGAGGACATTCTCAGTCCCTAACCACATGGCCCCTTCCAACTTCCAAGTGAGCAGAGAGAATTCCCCTATTTAGAATTTTTTTCATGTTTCAAATCTCTGACTTCTTCTACCACCAGATAGGAAAAAAGTCTCTGCTTTTAAAAGGTTCATGTGTGGGCTTCCCTGGTGGCGCAGTGGTTGAGAATCTGCCTGCTAATGCAGGGGACATGGGTTCGAGCCCTGGCCTGGGAGGATCCTACATGCTGTGGGTCAACTAGGCCCGTGAGCCACAACTACTGAGCCTGCGCATCTGGAGCCTGTGCTCCGCAACACGAGAGGCCGCAATAGTGAGAGGCCCGTGCAACATGATGAAGAGTGTCCCCTGCTTGCCACAACTAGAGAAAACCCTCGCACAGAAATGAAGACCCAACACAGCAAAAATAAATAAATAAATTAATAAACTCCTAACCCCAACATCTTCAAAAAAAAAAAAAAAAGGCTCATGTGGTTAAGTCAGGCCCACCCAGATTACCTCTCTATCTTAAGGTCAACTGGTTTGTCACCTTAATTACATCTTCCAAATCCCTCCAGAGAGGTACCCAGATTAATGTTTGACTGAGTAACTGAGAGGTGGTGTTAGTACCCCTCCTAAGATTTGGGAATCTTCAGGGCATCTTAGGATTCTGTTTACCACATGCATGAACAAGTTGATTAGATAGGGTTATTCTTTGGAGTCAATGGAATGCATGGCCAAAAGTGGTGTGTATGTTACCCAGATTGCACAGTTGAAACAATAACTCAGACTAAGAGAAAAAAAAAAAAAAACAACTTGGTTTTCTCAGAGGATAGTTAGTTCAGGCAGCTGTGTTACTCAAAGTCATTTCTAAATTTAATATCCTGACTGACTAGTGGAAGACATTGGTGCTTGAAGCCTTACTGTGGGCCATAGAGACTTAAATAAGAAAATAGTTCTGTTGTTCTCTTTCACCTGACATCTTAACACTGACAATGTGTTACCACTACTGACACTTAGCACTGAGGCTTGGACTTTTTTTACATGCTTATGGAGAGGAAAACAAAATCAATTTTCCTTTATTACAGGGTATCAATGAGTTAGATAAATTCTAGTACAAATATGAACTATAGGTGGATGTACAATCCATATGAAGATGACTTTATGACAATGGCCTCTGCTGAGAAAACTGCTTACATTGCATTGAATGCTATCTAAACACAACTAACTAAAGATGAATGGACCTTGTTGGAGGACATAATCTAGGACAACACCACCCAAGTGTTCACCTTGGGAGCTATCTAAACTGTAACCCAAGAATATTAAAGGCAATCTGTTAAAGCTACTCAGGAGGTCCAACTCCTGATTAGTCACTTTGGGTATTAGAGACAGCACATCTTACTCCTTGGAATTCTATAACAACCTCTATGTCAAGTCAACAGACATATGGTCAAATTTACATGGAAGTCCTTACAGCAAGAAACTTTGAAAGCGGTACAGAATATAACAAAATAAGTTCAGTCCTGGAATCTTCTCTGTTATTTCTTAACACTGAACTCAGAGCTAACTACAACTCTATTCCAAATTAGTTCTCACCCAAATTATTGCAATATTTTCCTAAATTGTCTCCCTGCTTTTCCTTGCTTTCTTACAATCTATTCTCCATTCAGCACCCAGTGTGATCTTTTAAAATATAGGTCTGATCATCTCACTTATCTGCTCAAAACCCTCCCTGACTTCCCATCTCACTCAGTAAAATGCAAGATTCCTACACAGAGATCTCCCAACCTGGTACCTAATCAAGTGTCAGACATTATTTCCTGCTGTTCTCCCTTTGCTTATTCTGCTTCAGTCATGTAGGTCTTCGTATTTTAAAGAGAATGAACGGAATGTACCAGGTGAGCTGAGGTTCAGAGCTTTCTGCTGTTTCTTCCTCCTGGGTTTCCTCTTATCCTTTAAACTCCCAAACATCACTTCCTTACTTCTTGAGGTTTTTTGTTTCTCAAATTCCATTTTACCATGAAATATTTCACTCTATTTTAAAAGGCACCAGCACTTCTCCCTCAGAAATCTATCCTATTTTCTTGTTTTATTTTCTCCTTAGTGTTTGAGAATTCACATTATGTGTTATTTTCCAATTTTGGGGTCTATCTCCTCCTTTAAAATATAAGCTCTCTGAGGGCAGAGTTTTGTATGTATTATGCCCTGATGAATTACCAGTTTCTAGAGCCATATCTGACACATAGCTTGTTAATTATTTGTTGAATGAATTGTTAATAAACAAAAGGTAGCATCTCAAATCACAGAGAAATCTAATTGCCTGTCCAATAAATGATATTGGAACAGCACCACAGCCATTTCAGAAAAATAAAATTGTATCTGTACTTTACACCTTATAACATGACAGTATCTAAAAGTCAAAGATATAAATATGGAACAAAAAAATCATACAAGGGAGACCTTCAAGATGGCGGAGGAGTAAGACTTGGAGATCACCTTCCTCCCCACAAATACATCAGAAATACATCTACATGTGGAACAACTCCTACAGAACACCTACTGAACTCTGGCAGAAGACTTCAGACTTCCCAAAAGGCAAGAAACTCCCCACGTAATTGGGTAGGGCAAAAGAAAAAAGAAAAAAAAAACAGAGACAAAATAATAGGGACAGGACCTGCACATCTGGGAGGGAGCTGTGAAGGAAGAAAAGCATCCACACAGTAGGAAACCCCTTCACTGGTGGAGACGGAGAGGGAGTGGTGGTGGAGGGGAAGCTTCAGAGCCACCAGGAGGAGAGAGCAGCAACAGGGGTGCAGAGGGCAAAGTGGAGAGATTCCCACACAGAGGATTGGTGCTGACCAGCACTCACCAGCCTGACAGCCTTGTCTGTTCACCTGCCGGGGCAGGCAGAGGCTGGGAGCTGAGGCTCAGGCTTCAGAGGTCAGATCCCAGAGAGAGGACTGGGGTTGGCTGCGTGAACGCAGGCTGAAGGGGGCTAGTGCACCACAGCTAACCAGGAGGGAGTCCAGGAAAAAGCCTGCAGCTGCCGAAGAGGCAAGAGACAATTGTTTCAGGGTGCGCAAGAAGAAGGGATTCAGAGCACCACCTAAACGAGCTCCAGAGACGGGCGCTAGCCATGGTTATCAGCGTGGACACCAGAGACAGGCATGAAACATTAAGGCTGCTGCTGCAGCCACCAAGAAGCCTGTGTGCAAACACAGGTCACTCTCCACACCTCCCCTCCCGGGAGCCTGTGCAGCCCACATGGCCAGGGTCCCATTATTCAGGGACAACTGCCCTGGGAGAACGTCATGCTGGCCTCTGCTGCCGCAGGCTCGCCCCGCACTCCATACCCTCCCTCCGCCCAGCCTGAGTGAGCCAGAGCCCCCTAATCAGCTGCTACTTTAACCCAGTCCTTTCTGAGCAGGGAACAGATGCCCTCAGGCAACTTACATGCAGAGGTGGTGCCAAATCCAAACCCCAGGAGCTCTGCTAACAAAGAAGAGAAAGTGAAAACTCTCCCAGCAGCCTCAGGAGCAGTGGATTAAATCTCCACAATCATCTCGATGTATCTTACATCTCTGAAATACCTGAATAGACAACAAATCATCCCAAAATTGAGGTAGTGGGCTTTGGGAGCAAATGTAGGCTTGGAGTTTGCTTTCTGCATCTAATTTGTTTCTAGTTTTTTTGTTTATATTAGTTTACTATTTAGAGTTTATTATCATTGGTAGATTTGTTTATTGATTTGGTTGTTCTCTTCCTTTTGTTTTTTTTACATATAAACATATATATGTTTTCCTTTTTCTGTTTTTGTGAGCGTGTATGCGTATGCTTCTTTGTGTTATTTTTTCAGTATAGCTTTGCTTTTACTATTTGTCCTAGGGTTCTGTCTGTCCATTTATTTTAATTATGTTTTAATTTTCTTTTTAATAATTTTTTTACCTTTTATTTTAATAAATTTATTTTTCCTTTCTTTCCTTTTTTCTCCCTTTTCTTCTGAACCTGTGTGGCTGACAGGGTCTTGGTGCTCCAGCTGGGTGTCAGGCCTGTGCCTCTGAGGTGGGAGAGCCGAGTTCAGGACATAGGTCCACCAGAGACCTCCTGGGTCCATGCAATATCAAAAGCAAAAGCTCTCCCAGAGATCTCCATCCCAATGCTGAGACCCAGCTCCAGTTAACGACCAGCAAGCTACAGTGCTGAACACCTATGACAAACAATTAGTAAGACAGGAACACTACCCCACCCATTAGCAGAGAGGCTGTTTAAAATCATAATAAAGTCACAGACACCCCACAACACACCACCAGACACGGTCCTGCTCACCAGAAAGACAAGATCCAGTCTCATCCACCAGAACAGAGGCACCACTCCCTCGACCAGGAAGCCTACACAACCCACTGAACCAACCTTAGCCCCTGGTGGGGGGGGAACCAAAAACAACGGGAACTACAAACGTGAAGGCTGGGAAAAGGAGACCCCAGAAACAGTAAGTTAAGGAAAATGAGAAGACAGAGAAACACAGAGCAGATGATGGAGCAAGGTAAAAACCCACCCAACCAAACAAATGAAGAGGAAATAGGCAGTCTACCTGAAAAAGAATTCAGAGTAATGATAGTAGAGGTGGTCCAAAATCTTGGAAATATAATGGATAAAATACAATAAAACTTTAACAAGGACTTAGAAGAACTAAAGCACAAACAAAGTGATGAACAACACAATAAGTGGAATTAAAAATTCTCTAGAAGGAATCAATAGCACAATAACTGAGGTAGAAGAAGGGAAAAGTGACCTGGAAGATTAAATAGTGAAAATAACTACCACAGAGCAGAATAAATAAAAAAAGAATGAAAAGAAGGGAGGACAGTCTCAGAGACCTCTGGGACAATATTAAACACACCAACATTCGAATTATAGGGGTCCCAGAAGAAGAAGAGAAAAAGATAGGGACTGAGAAATTATTTGAAGAGATTATAGTTGAAAACTTCCCTAATATGGAAAAGGATATAGTCAATCAAGTCCAGGAAGTGCAGAGAGTCACATACAGGATAAATCCAAGGAGAAACACACGAAGACATGTATTAATCAAGCTATCAAAAATTAAATACAAAGGAAAAATATTAAAAGCAGCAAAGGAAAAACAAAAAGTAACATACAAGGGAATCCTCATTAGGTTAACAGCTGATCTTTCAGCAGAAACTCTGCAAGCCATAAAGGAGTGGCAGGATATACTTAAAGTGATGAAAGGGAAAACCTACAACCAAGATTACTGTACCAGCAAGGATCTGATTCAGATACAATGGAGAGATTAAAATCTTTACAGACTAGCAAAAGCTAAGAGAATTCAGCACCACCAAACCAGCTTTACAACAAATGCTAAAAGATTGTGTCCAGATCTCCTCTTCTTGTAAAGACCACTGAGATGCTTACAGATCCTATGGTCAGAGCATTCTCTACTGCAAGAGTCCCTTTCCTCCAGTCACAAGAATCCTTTTAAGTAATGTCTCTTCTTACCTATGTCCAGATTCGTTTTTGTTTGACATTTCCTTCTGGCCTACTACGTGTTCATCAGTGGGCCCATCTAGTAGGAACTAAGCTAGTAAGTAGCCAATTACAAGCTATTAATGAAAGTATTATTCAGGTACGGCTACATAAATTTTGGCACACAGTGCAAAATGAAAATGCATGATGCATTGTTCAAAAGAGTAGGGGAAAAGTGTTATTAAAGGTATGAAAATATGTTTTCCCTTTTCTTCCATGGTCTCTTTCAACTTGTTCTGGTGTCTTTTATTTTTTATTTAGTGTCATTCTAAATAAAGAAAAAATTTGAAAATTAAAAAAAAGACTGCTCTAGGCAGGAAACACAAGACAAGAAAAAGACCTACAAAACAAACACAAAACAATTAAGAAAATGGTATTAGGAACATACATATTGATAATTACATTAAACGTAAATGGATTAAATGCTCCAAACAAAGACATAGACTGGCTGAATGGATACAAAAACAAGACCTGTATGTATGCTGTCTACAAGAGACACACTTCAGACCTAGGGACACATACAGACTGAAAGCAAGGAGGTGGAAGAAAGATATTCCATGCAAATGGAAATCAAAAGAAAGCTGGAGTAGCAATTCTCATATCAGGCAAAGTAGACTTTAAAATAAAGACTATTACAAGAGAAAAAGAAGGACACTACATAATGATCAAGGGATCAATCCAAGAAGAAGATATAACAATTGTAAATATTTATGCACCCAACATAGGAGCACCTCAATACATAAGGCAAATGCTAACAGCCATAAAAGAGGAGATCGACAGGAACACAATCATAGTAGGGGATTTTAACACCCCACTTTTACCAATGGACAGATAATCCAAAATGAAAATAAATAAAGAAACACAAAATTTAAATGATACATTAAATAAGATGGACTTGATTGATATTTATAGGCATTCCACCCAAGAACAACAGAATACACTTTCTTCTCAAATGCTCATGGAACATTCTCTAGAATAGATCATATCTTGGGCACAAATCAAGCCTTGGTAAATTTAAAGAGATTGAAATCATATCAAGTATCTTTTCTTACCACAATGCTATGAGACTAGCTATCAACTACAGGAAAAAAAATCTGTAAAAATATAGATATCAACTACAGGAAAAAAAAGCTGTAAAAAATACAAACACATGGAGATTAAACAATACACTACTAAATAAGCAAGAGATCACTGAAGAAATCAAAGAGGAAATCAAAAAATATGTAAAAACAAATGACAATGAAAGCACGATGACCCAAAACCTATGGGATGCAGTGAAAGCAGTTCTAAGAGGGAAGTTTATAGCAATAAAATCCTACATCAAGAAGCAAGAAACATCTCAAATAAAATATCTAAACTTACACCTAAAGCAATTAGAGAAATACGAACAAAATACCCCAAAGTTAGCAAAAGGAAAGAAGTCATAAATGTCAGATCAGAAATAAATGAAAAAGAAGTTAAAGAAATGATAGCAAAAATCAATAAAACTAAAAGCTTGTTCTTTGAGAAGATAAACAAAATTGATAAACCATTAGCCAAACTCACCAAGAAAAATAGGGAGAAGATTCAAATCAGTAGAATTAGAAATGAAAAAGAAGAAGTAACAACTGACACTGCAGAAGTACAAAGGATTATGAGAGATTACTACAAGTAACTGTATGCCAATAAAATGGACAACCTGGAAGGAATGGACAAATTCTTAGAAAAGAACAACTTTCTGAGACTGAACCAGGAAGACACAGAAAATTATGAACAGACCAATCATAAGCACTGAAATTGAGACTGTGATTAAAAATCTTCCAACAAACAAAAGCCCAGGACGAGATGGCTTCACAGAAGAATTCTATCAAATATTTAGAGAAGAGCTAACACCTATCCTTCTCAAACTCTTCCAAAATTTAGCAGAGGGAGGAACTCTCCCAAACTCATTCCACGAGGCCACCATCACCCTGATACCAAAACCAGACAAAGATGTCACAAAGAAAGAAAACTAAAGGTCAATATCACTGATGAACATAGATGTAAAAATCCTCAAAAATACTAGAAAACAGAATCCAACAGCACATTAAAAGGATCATACACGATGATCAAGTGGGGTTTATCCCAAGAATGCAAGGATTCTTCAATATATACAAATCAATCAGTGTGATAAAACATATTAACCACTTGAAGGAGAAAAACTATATGGTCATCTCAATAGATGCAGAAAAAAAATCTTTTGACAAATTTCAACACCCCTTTATGATAAAAACACTCCAGAAAATAGGCATAGAAGGAACTTAACTCAACATAATAAAGGCCATATATGACAAAACCCACAGCCAACATTGTTCTTAATGGTGAAAAACTGAAACCATTTTCTCTAAGATCTGAACAAGACAAGGTTGCCCACTCTCACCACTATTATTCAACATAGTTTTGGAACTTTTAGCCACAGCAATCAGAGAAGAAAAATAAATACCAGGATTCCAAATGAGAAAAGAAGTAAAGCTGTCACTGTTTGAAGATGACATGACACTATAAATAGAGAATCCTCAAGATGCTATCAGAAAATTACTAGAGCTAATCAATGCATTTGGTAAAGTAGCAGGATACAAAATTAATGCACAGAAATCTCTTGCATTCCTATACACTAATGATGAAATATCTGAAAGAGAAATTAAGGAAACACTCCCATTTACCACTGCAACAAAAAGAATAAAATACCTGGGAATAAACCTACCTAAGGAGATGAAAGACCTATATGCAGAAAATATAAGACATTGATGAAAGAAATTAAAGATGTTACAAACAGATGGAGAGATATATCATGTTCTTGGATTGGAAGAATCAGCATTGTGAAACTGACTATACTACCCAAAGCAAGCTACAAATTCAATGCAATCACTATCAAACTACCAATGGCGTTTCTCACAGGACTACAACAAAAATTATCACAATTTCTATGGAAATACAGAAGACCCCAAACAGTCAAAGCAACATTGAGAAAGAAAAACGGAGCTGGAGGAATCAGGCTCCCAGACTTCAGACTATACTATAAATCTACAGTAATCAATACAGTATGATAATGGCACAGAAACAGAAATACAGATCAATAGAACAGAATAGAAAGCCCAGAGATAAACCCATGCACCTCTGGTCACCTTATCTTTGACAAAGGAGGCAAGAATAGACAATGGAGAAAAGACGGCCTCTTCAATAAATGGTGCTGGGAAAACTGGACAGCTACATGTAAAAGAATGAAATTAGAACACTTCCTAACACCATACACAAAAATAAACTCAAAATGGATTAAAGGCTAAATGTAAGACCAGACACTCCAAAACTCTTAGAGGAAAACATAGGCAGAACACTCTATGACATAAATCAGAGCAAGATCCTTTTTGACCCACTTCCTAGAGAAATGGAAATAAAACAAAAATAAACAAATGGGACCTAATGAAACTTAAAAGCTTTTGCACGGCAAAAGAAACCATAAACAAGATGAAAAGACAACCCTCAGAATGGGAGAAAATATTTGCAAATGATGCAACTGACAAAGGATTAATCTCCAAAGTTTACAAGCAGCTTATTCAGCTCAATATTAAAAAAGCAAAGAATCCAATCCAAAAATGGGCAGAAGACCTAAATAGACATTTCACCAAAGAAGATATACAGATTGCCAACAAACACATGAAAGGATGGTCAACGTCACTAATCATTAGAGAAATGCACATCAAAACTACAGTGAGGTATCACCTTGCACCAGTCAGAATGGCCATCATTGAAAAATCTACAAACAATAAATGCTGGAGAGGGTGTGGAGTCAAGGGAACCCTTTTGCACTGTTGGTGGGAATGTAAATTGATACAGCCACTATGGAGAACAGTATGGAGGTTCGTTTAAAAACTAAAACTAAAACTACCATATGACCCAGCAATCCCACTACTGGGCATATACCCTGAGAAAATCATAATTCAAAAAGAGTCATGTACCACAATGTTCATTGCAGCTTTATTTACAATAGCCAGGACATGGAAACAACCTAAGTGTCCATAAACAGATGAATGGATAAAGAAGATGTGGCCCATATATACAATCAAATATTACTCAGCCATAAAAAGAAACAAAATTGAGTTATTTGTAGTTAGGTGGATGGACTTAGAGTCTGTCATACAGAGTGAAGTAAGTCAGAAAGAGAAAAATAAATACTATATGTTAACACATATATATGGAATCTAAAAAAAAAAAAAGAGAGAGAGAGAGAGAATGGTTCTGAAAAACCCAGGGGCAAGACAGGAATAAAGTTGCAGATGTAGAGAATGGTCTTGAGGACTAGGGGAGTGGGAAGGGTAAGCTGGGACGATGTGAGAGGGTGGCATGGACATATATACTTTACCGAATGTAAAATAGATAGCTAGTGGTAAGCAGCCACATAGCACAAGGAGATCAGCTTGGTGCTTTGTGACCACCTAGAGTGGTGGGATAGGGAGTGTGGGAGAGAGATGAAAGGGGGAGGAGAGATGGGGATATATGTATATGTATAGCTGATTCATTTTTTTATAAAGCAGAAACTAACACACCATTGTAAAGCAATTATATTCCAATAAAGATGTTAAGAAAAATAGAATCCTAGAAGAAAATTTAGGGATATTATTTTATATTTCAGAGTGAGGAAGTTTGTAACCATGACACAAATTCCAAAAGATTTGGAATAAAAGATTTATAAATTATATCACAAAATCTAAACTCTAACCATAGTGCAAAAACTATGGTAAATAAACTCAAAAGACAAAAGACAAAGTGGGAAAAATATTACAATTCACAGAGTAGAAAAAATGATTAATCTTCCTAATATGTGTGCCTATAAGAGGGTGTGAATATGATCAATAGAAATTATGGGCAAATGATATAAATAAACAATTCATTGTAAAGGAGAAACAAAGAGTTTTTAAATGTGAAAATATGCTCAATAACTTAAAAGCAAAATCCAAATATATAGGGGTTCAGTAAAGACCTGACAGTTTGATAGCAACTTTATTGTCAAAGGTGTGGGAAAGCAGTACCATTAAAGGCCAGTGAGAACATATATAAATACAATCCCTATAGAGGAAAGTTTAGCAAGATCTATACAAATTATAAATTTGTGTGCCCTTTGCCTCAGTGACTCCATTTCTAGTAATATATACTTCAGATATTCTAGTAAGTGCACAAATTTATGCATATTCAAGTGTAAAGTATATTCATTAAAGCATTGTCTGTAATAGAAAAATATTGGCAACTTTTTAAATGGACATTGATCGGATAAAGTGGGTTAAATAAGTTTCATGAAAATAAATGAAGAATAAGAAAGTTCTTTATATATAATATGCAAAAATTGCCAAGTTGAGAAGCCAATTGTAAAGCAGAGGTATACAAGTGTTTGTGTTAAGAAAGCAAGGGTAAAAAAGGCATCTTTGTATTTTCTTGTATATATGTTTTAAAAGCTTTGGAAGAATATTCAGGATATCAAAACAAAGAGCTACTGTATGATCAGGTGATGAAATGGGTTGATGAGACAATGGTGAAGGGGGAATGCTTCACTACATAACTCATTTTTTGAACTATGTAAATATTAATTGTTCAACTGTGTGAATTTTCCTGTTTAAAAACATAAATACTGAAATTAAAAATAAGTTCTACAGAGTATAGACAAGTTGTTCTAATTATACTAAGCCACATGTCATTCCCCAACATTAGTTCTCAGTTCTTCATGTTCTTGCAAATGTATGCAAGTAAATCCCAGAAAAATATTCCAACACTACTGGTACAGTATGAGGTTATCTAGCAGCTCTTATTGAAGCACTACCAATTTCTCACTCATATACAAAAAAAATCATAAATAGCTAAAAAGAAATTATAGAAACTAAGACAGAATGAAAAAATACCAGAACCCTAGAAGAATGTCCACCAACATAACTACATCAAAAGGCAGACCCAGATTCTAAATATGGCTCAAAAAATCTTGCTTGTAATCATTAAAATCTATTTTAAACATAAAAATTAAACACAATACACCAGAAGAACAAACAGGTATTACAAAGCTTCATTCAATAAACAAATCAATGGGCTACTATATGTTAAAAGAATTGAGAATGCTGTTAGCATGTAAAAATGCTTAATCAATTTCTCTATCTTCCTTATAACATATTCCAAAGGATAATATCAATAAGTGCCTTCCTAATTAGACTACATCAAGCGAGATTATTAAAAATAAAATACCTGGTATTTTAGCAAGATCAATATCAGTTACCAGATTGTTTAATTTTTATTATCACAAAAGAGTATGTCCTATAACATCCTTCATTTGACTTTGTAAGATATGTTAAAATGTTTGCATCACATGTCATTGGTAGCTTCAGATACATATTCATAAGAAAAATGAAACAGTTGGATACATGACGACCGATGTAGCCTTGGATAGAAAATTTTCAAAATAGAAGAGCTAAATTCACTGTTTATTTAATTGATTTTGAAACCTTTTAAAACTATTTTCTTGAAAATGTCCCCAAAACAAAGTTTTAATCAGATGACTTTAAAATAATCTGAAAACATAGGAATAAGTTTTATGTGTACAATACTCAGTATTTTAAAATTAAAGATAAAAGTGACTGACATATTGTTGCATTGAATTTTAGAAAGATCTTTCATTTGAAAATATTTCCAGACATTTAACAAGTCCAAAATGTGACAGGATTTATCCTTTCCCAATTGAGATATCTGATTTGACTAATGAGGCAAGGCTTTTCATTTAAAAACATTTTCATTTTGGATTTATTTTGGCTTAATCTTCCTTAAGATCAAGACAGTGACACAGTGTACTCATCTTGACATAACTGTCCCTTGTCTCCTATTCTGTACCTAACATTCTATTGTTTTTCATTGCTTGGGCAGCTATGGCCATTGAGAATATCTGTCAGTTGTTGTACTGTTACATAATTTATTTAAAGGTCCTGACTTCTGATTCTTAAAATTCAATCCGTATCCATAAACAGAAGGCATAATCTTTACTTTCCTTTCCCCACACCTAAAGACAATCATTAGAAGAAAGTTTCTTGGGATGGTACCCAACAGAAGCCAGGAAAAATAAAAATACAACATCAAATAGTTAACATCTAGCCCTTTTATATGATATAAATTGTATATCCCCTGGGAAAGCCTTCTTTCATCTTTCCGGTGTATTTTTTAAGCTTTATATAAGCAGCCAATAAATCATAATGATAATATAGTCTGTAGATAAAGCTACCATTCTGATAATCTTCCCAAATTGACAGCCCACATGGAGCTGCATTACTTCAACCAATGTAATTTTTGCATAATATTATCCCAAATACAATTAGATGATTAGAAATGACAGCTACTTTTTGTTTGTTTGTTTATTTTTCTGTTTGTGTTTTGTTTTGTTTCATTTTGATACATCTTTATTGGAGTATAATTGCTTCACAATTCTGTGTTAGTTTCTGTTGTACAACAAAGTGAATCAGCCATGTGCATACATATATCCCCTTATCCCCTCCAGCTTGAGCTTCCCTCCCACCCTCCCTATCAAAAAAAAAAAATGACAGTTACTTTTAAAAGAAGAGTATAACAGGGTCAGAAGGAGGGAGCAATAGAGAAATGCTCTCAGCAGGACAAAAGAGAGTCAGTGATGAAGTCTTCATCAGTCATTTCATAATTCAGAGAGTGACTTCTACAAAACAGGAAGGAAAAGTACTTAAATGTAAATCTTCAGAAAAAGAAGAAGAAAATGTGAAGGTGAGCTACTCTAAGCAAGCATATTCCCAAAGGAAATTGTAAGTTTTTTGGTAAGCTGCTTGTAGCACACAAAACTAAGTGACCTTAGCCAAATTCTGCAGCCGGTGTTTTTACATTTCCCCTAGTATTTTCTCTGACAGTGAGCTGATAGACATAAACACCTGATTCCAAGTTCATTGACAGACCTTCATTGAAATTGACATGGGAAACAACAATCTACAAGGCAAATTTCTCCATAATGCAGGGTAATGATAATAATGGGATGGAAACATTTACATTAGCATTCAAAAGACAAGATTACATAAAGGACATGCAAAAGATTCATTATTAAGTTACAAAGATTATTACAAAATCAAGAAATTGCAATATCAACCATCAAGTATGATGCTGGAATTTTTAATGACTTGATATCTGTGGAAGTGAGTGAAAAAAGCTTTTGCATTTTTTGTATAAAAAGCTTGCCTAATTCATTGTTTAAAGCATGTCTGTGATTATTAGCTTTTTAATGGAATGCATATAATCTAAAGATGAGCCTGTACTCCTTATCTCGCCAGAAGTACTTAGCAGTGAGAATGAAGAAAGGTGAATTTTAGTTTTAAGTCTTCTGGCTTATATTTGTTTTTTGTTAGTTACTCATTGGGTTTCTTTATGTAGAATGTACAAAGCCATGGCATACTCTACTTTAAGATACTTTTTAGCTTCCTATTGTGTAATTGCCTGTTTGGTTATCATATAGCCAAATGAGGCAGCATGATCAGCAGTTCTTAAAAAAACACACTCTAGCAGACTGAGACACTGACTGCATTTCATAACATTAATAAAATGAGATTTTTTTCAAACGTTTGAGTTTTCTCCTCCAGAATACTACTTTGATGGTGTGGTGAAAGATCACTGGACTCAGACTCTGACATCTGGGCTCAAACTGGCTATATCTTAGCAAGAGCTTTGTGTCTTGGTGTAAATTTCATCTTCAATTTCCTCATCTATAAAATTAAAGTACCCTTAGGTTCCCTTCCAGTTCTAGCATCCTGTAACATTATGTGGCAAATCTACATATAAGTCATTTGAGCTGTTTTATGAAGAGGATGCTGATGTAAAAAAGGGTAAAGGCACACAGGAAAATAAATGTGTGATTATAGTGGCAAGCAACTTTGTTGCTAATTGTATTGTACAATTGTAATAACTGTAAAACCTGAAATAGGTATTTTAAGCTCTGTTGTCACTGGTTTCCTTCAGTGTAAAATATGACAGTGCTCTAGATAAGAGGGTTACAGCACTTCAGTTCACATGTCATTTGTCTACCACAAGTTGTTAATGAGCAATACATAACTACCACATCAATGTTTTACAGCATATCTAAAGGATGACAAGACACATGGCACAATGACCCTATGTATTAAGCAATCCTGAAATGTGTATGGTCTTAAAATTTCTATAACAATAGAAAACAGAATCATAAAATTTTAAAACTAGAAAGGAGTAGATGTCATCTAGTTTAATTATATGTTACATAATATTCTTTGCATATTTCTAATAAATCATCACTTCAGTCTCTAATTTGAAAAAAATATGTTATACATATTTAGGATATATTCTCTTGGTTTCTGCAGTTGGCCATTGTCACATGCCAATCTCATGGATCCCAAAGATAGAGGTCTCTGAAAATCTCTCCTCAGAGTTCTGGCTACTGCCTTGAAAGTACTCCATTACAAATTAAATGAGTTACTTTCATCTAGTAGAGTGACAATGATCCCATAAGCATGGTTAGTCAGGATTCTTGGACCCTTCTTCATAAGTACTTTTGGATGGATTAGGGAAAGAGCCCTTAAAGTTCTTAGTTGAGATCATGAAGGTGACTCCTCCAGGGAAGCAGTTGTGAGTTGTTGTCAAGTTTCCTAGACAGAATTTTGTTCACTTCTGAAAATATTTACTGATTATTTTTAATACACCAGAAATTGTTGGGTTGGAAAATTAGGAGGTCAAGACTTTGGATGAAGACGAGGTGATAAACAATAAATGTAGTACTACCAGAGAGCAAGGACGTTGAATTAAAGGACTCAGAGAGATAAGTTGGAAGGGTCTTGGAGGTAGTGAAAACTGAATTCATAAATTCATACGCTAACCCAAAATAGAGCACGGAAGGAAGATGTGTAGAAGGTAGGAGATGGCATAGAAATATTAAAGTCTGGCCATAGTGTGTGGAGTCTCTACTATGAACCTTAGTGGTAGGTTAATCCCTACATTATCAATGTACCTGAGTCTCTACAACCTGTTTGTAGTTACCTTAAGAGAGAGAAATGTGGTCAATGCTTAAAGATGAAAGAGATAGTCATAAATACAGAGGCTCTACTTGTAAATGTGGACATGAAGAGACACCACAGTGGGGAACTATAAGATTCCTGTTATGGGGGTTTGGAGCATGTGACTAACCACAAATTTCTTTAAATTTCTATGTTCATTCTTAGGAGGCAATCAACCTCAATAGTTAACCACAAAGATGTCAGACTTTGATTAAATCCTGTCTCTATCAATAAACAGCTTTGAATTTTAGATCATTACTTAACTCAATACCCCACATGTAAAATGGAATAAATAGAGTACCTACCTTATAGGGTTGTTGTCAGGATTACATGAGATAATCTATATAAGGCAGTTAGAACTGTGCTTGCAAAGAGGCAAGAGCTGAATAAATGCTAGCTATCATTTACATAGAAATTGTGTACCATGCTTTCCATGCTCCATACAATTTTTGTTTGATGAAGGCTCTCTGGGCTTTAGTTCCGTGTCTCTAGGCCCAGTAGTCTTCTGAAATTATAGTTGACATATTATTTTAGTATTATAGTAGTTGCTTTATAAGGTACTATTCTTTCAGAAATCAAGAACATATGATGAATTCATTCTAAAGGCATAGCAACAATGGCTGTGTGGCAACTGCTGAATTAGACATACATTGTTCTCAAACACTAAAATCAAATTAAGTGGCTGTAGTATTAATAGTACTACTTATTCAGCTCCTTCCACTTTAAAGCACTTTATAAACATTAACTAATTAATCCTCAAACTCTTATGAGGTAGGTAAATAATTGTTAGCTCCCAGTTTGAGGAAACCAAGGTTGAGGTTAAGTGGTTTGCTTCCTCAGGGCAATAGAGTGAGGCAAAATTTAAGTCCCCAAATAGGACATTTTAATTTATATTAATTTATTTTGGACACTATATTTAATTTTTAATTATAATTTAAATACACAATATAATATAATTTATTATATTGTATTACCTCACACTATTTCTGACATATAACGGATGGAAAAATGTAATTCAGTGCTAAGTGAATGAAAATAAGTAGAAAATACTCCAGAACTACTGTTCCCCATAGCTCACTATGACATTAAGAATTTACAGGCCATGCAGGTAAGTAGCCAGAAATTGTCAATCATTTCATTTGACATCTATTTCCTTTACAGGTACACACACACACAGACACACACACACACACACACACACACATCTTATTTCCCATAATAAAGTACAGGCTTCTTCATGTTAGGAATCATGTCTTATACCTTGATATCTCCAAAACCATATGTTAGTAAAGTACTACCTTGGGGTATGCTAAGTGTTTAAAAAACAAATCTTTGCCATAACCTCCCAACTGTTTTTATTTCACTCTCAAACCTCACCTTGCCCATCCTTCATATTGCTCTCTAAATTATAAATGGCAGAACATAAACACAATCATCTTGCTCCCTTGCTCAAACTCACAAATGCCTCCATGTTTCTGCCCCCACCTTTAAGTCCTTCTTTGTCTTTTTACAGTAATTTTGTAATATGGAATTCATTGAAACATATTTTTACCATAGCACTTAAAACCTTAGACTATGACTACACATATGTTTTATGATTGTTCCATGAGGGTAGAAAAGGTATATCCTGAAATAAATGTGTCTCAGTGCATGACACAAAGTAAGTGCTCGGTAACTATTTGGCAAATGAAGAAATAATGGTAGAAATAAAGATGCTGTGCTGCCTTCTTCCAGGGCAAATTTTGCTAATAGCTTATTACTTGTGAATTTCTTTATGTTTAACTTTGATGTCCACCAAAGGAAAACCTTGGCTGTGACCTGTGACCTCCCGTAATCTCACTTCTGGCAAACTATGTCAGAGTGGGTATATATTGGGTCAAGAGGTTAGGGAGATAGTTTGTCGCAAAGGAATTCTTCCAACAGAAATTTCTGACACAGCATCCATATGATTAACACTTTACACTACTTCTGCATAGAGCCAAATAGGGTCTTACTTATTTTATCTGCTGGATTAATTATAGAAATAATACAAACTATTTTTTTGAAACCCTTGAAAGTTCCGTGGCACTTTTTGTGCTGCTCTACAAATGGCTACTTGAACTTAAAGCTGGGAAGAAAATTGTTTCAAGTCTTGTGTGGTTACATTACCCCAACCATCATCCCAGACCCTATCTAACCCTTAGGCTATATAAGTGCATGAGGACAAGCGATCAGGGGAAATTTTCAGTCCAGTGGGGAAGTGCCAAACCAAGTGAAGGGAGCTCCAGGAGAATTCCATATAAAGACTGTTGACTGTAAGATGGCAAGACTGGTATCTCAAACCCGGAATAAAGGTGTGATTATGTAGCATCCTCTCTGATCTACTTTTATATTTATATAAATAACGGTAGATGAGAATGCAGATAATATGGAGGTGGATGGAGGGATTTCTCAGTGGAGAAGCTTGCACTCCCACAGTTTGGCATGACATGGACACATGAGTTTCACATGCATCAAGTAAACACCATGCAAAGTACTCAGCCATCTTGTCAATATGCCACCCCTGAAAAAGAAGACCCTGGCAGCTAGAGAAAGTGGAGTGAATTGACTGGGGTGGGCTCTCAAAGACATTGAGTTGAGACATTGTACAGAGACCCCCGAAATTTTAAAGAGCTCACACATGTGTCCCAGAGGATTTGGTTTCTTGCTATAAAGAAGTCTGGGGGATGTCAGCAGAAGAAACTGAGGACAAAAACAGCTCTGATGAAGCACGTCTCAAAGCACCAGCGGGCAAAAGAGCCCAGAGGGAAGGGAGAAAATCTGAAGTCATAGCTCACTTCCCATGATAACAGAAGAGAGATGAAGAAACTCCTACTAATTACTGGGGTTCAGTGGTCCATGAAGGTACACAGTCTCAAATGTTTTGCACAGCAGTACAAGTTCACCCTTCCTGGAAGCCCTGAAAATTTTCTTCACTGAGGCTTTCTTACTAGCTTACTACATCCAGTCCCTCAAGTGGAAACCTGGGCTGGTCTGGGGAATGGAATGAAGTTACCACTAAACTGTGTATAAGATTGAAGTTTCCAACCAGAGTAAAGTAAACATGACTGAAAATGACTGGGAAGCTATGAGATCTGCCTGAAGTATCATTAATGGCCTACAAAGACAGGTATGGCAGTATATGGATGAAAGCATTGATTGGCAAAACATAAAACCATTTCACACTTACATCTATTTTTTTTCAGCTTTTAGATTTATTGATCTTTGCTATCGTTTCCTTCATTTCTTTTTCATTTATTTCTGATCTGATTTTTATGATTTCTTTCCTTCTGCTAACTGTGGGGTGTTTTTGTTCTTCTTTCTCTAATTGCTTTAGATGCAAGGTTAGGTTGTTTATTCGAGATGTTTCCTGTTTCTTAAGGTGGGATTGTATTGCTATAAACTTCCCTCTTAGAACTGCTTTTGCTGCATCCCATAGGTTTTGGGTCGTCGTGTCTCCATTGTCATTTGTTTCTAGGTATTTTTTAATTTCCTCTTTGATTTCTTCAGTGATCACTTCGTTATTAAGTAGTGTATTGTTTAGCCTCCATGTGTTTGTATTTTTTACAGCTCTTTTCCTGTAATTGATATCTAGTCTCATAGCATTGTGGTCAGAAAAGACACTTGATACAATTTCAATTTTCTTAAATTTACCAAGGCTTGATTTGTGACCCAAGATATGATCTATCCTGGAGAATGTTCCATGAGCACTTGAGAAAAATGTGTATTCTGTTGTTTTGGGATGGAATGTCCTATAAATATCAATTAAGTCCATCTTGTTTAATGTATCATTTAAAGCTTGTGTTTCCTTATTTATTTTCATTATGGATGATCTGTCCACTGGTGAAAGTGGGGTGTTAAAGTCCCCTACTATGATTGTGTTACTGTCGATTTCTCCTTTTATGGCTGTTAGTATTTGCCTTATGTATTGAGGTGCTCCTATGTCGGCTGCATAAATATTTACAATTGTTATATCTTCTTCTTGGATCGATCCCTTGATCATTATGTAGTGTCCTTCTTTGTCTCTTCTCGTAGTCTTTATTTTAAAGTCTATTTTGTCTGAAATGAGAATTGCTACTCCAGCTTTCTTTTGGTTTCCATTTGCATGGAATATCTTTTTCCATCCCCTTACTTTCAGTCTGTATGTGTCTCTAGGTCTGAAGTGGGTCTCTTGTAGACAGCATATATATGGGTCTTGTTTTTGTATCCATTCAGCCAATCTGTGTCTTTTGGTGGGAGCATTTAGTCCATTTACATTTAAGGTAATTATTGATATGTATGTTCCTATTGCCATTTTCTTAATTGTTTTGGGTTCGTTATTGTAGGTCTTTCCCTTCTGTTGTGTTTCTTGCCTAGAGAAGTTCCTTTAGCATTTGTTGTAAAGCTGGTTTGGTGGTGCTGAACTCTCTCAGCTTTTGCTTGTCTGTAAAGGTTTTAATTTCTCCATCAAATCTGAATGAGATCCTTGCTGGGTAGAGTAATCTTGGTTGCAGGTTTCTCTCCTTCATCACTTTAATTATGTCCTGCCACTCCCTTCTGGCTTGTAGAGTTTCTGCTGAGAGATCAGCTGTTATCCTGATGGGGATTCCCTTGTGTGTTATTTGTTGGTTTTGCCTTGCTGCTTTTAATATGATTTCTTTGTGTTTAATTTTTGACAGTTTGATTAATATGTGTCTTGGCGTATTTCTCCTTGGATTTATTCTGTATGGGACTCTCTGTGCCTCCTGGACTTGATTAACTATTTCCTTTCCCATATTAGGGAAGTTTTCAACTATAATCTCTTCAAATATTTTCTCAGTCCCTTTCTTTTTCTCTTCTTCTTCTGGAACCCCTATAATTCGAATGTTGGTGCGTTTAATGTTGTTCCAGAGGTCTCTGAGACTGTCCTCTGTTCTTTTCATTCTTTTTTCTTTATTTTGCTCTGCAGCAGTTATTTCCACTATTTTATCTTCCACCTCACTTATCCGTTCTTCTGCCTCAGTTATTCTGCTATTGATCCCATCTAGAGTATTTTTTATTTCATGTATTGTGTTTTTAATCGATGCTTGATTCATCTTTAGTTCTTCTAGGTCCTTGTTAACTGTTTCTTGCCTTTTGTCTATTCTATTTCCAAGATTTTGGATCTTGGAAATAGAATCTTGGATCATCTTTACCATCATTATTCTGAATTCTTTTTCAGGTAGACTGCCTATTACCTCTTCATTTGTTAGGTCTGGTGGGTTTTTATCTTGCTCTTTCTCCTGCTGTGTGTTTTTCTGTCTTCTCATTTTGCTTATGTTACTGTGTTTGGGGTCTCGTTTTTGCAGACTGCAGGTTCGTAGTTCCCGTTGTTTTTGGTATCTGTCCCCAGTGGCTAAGGTTGGTTTAGTGGGTTTTGTAGGCCTCCTGGTGGAGGGGACTAGTGCCTGTGTTCTGGTGGATGAGGCTGGATCTTGTCTTCCTGGTGGGCAGGTCCACGTCTGGTGGTGTGTTTTGGGGTGTCTGCGGACTTTTTATGATTTTAGGCCACCTCTCTGCTAATGGGTGGCGTTGTGTTCCTGTCTTGCTAGTTGTTTGGCATAGGGTGTCCAGCACTGTAGCTTGCTGGTCGTTGAGTGAAGCTGGGTGCTGGTGTTGAGATGGAGATCTCTGGAAGATTTTCGCCATTTGATATTATGTGGAGCTGGGAGGTCTCTTGTGGACCAGTGTCCTGAAGTTGGCTCTCCCACCTCAGAGGCACAGCACTGACTCCTGGCTCCTCAATTTGGGATGATTTGTTGTCTATTCATGTATTCCACAGATGCAGGGTACATCAAGTTGATTGTGGAGCTTTAATCCGCTGCTTCTGAGGCTGCTGGGAGAGGTTTCCCTTTCTCTTCTTTGTTCTCACAGCTCCTGGGTCTCAGCTTTGGATTTGGCCCCGCCTCTGCGTGTAGGTCGCCGGAGGGCGTCTGTTCTTCGCTCAGACAGGACGGGAGCAGCCTCTTCGGGGACTCTGGCTCACTCAGGCCGGGCGGGAGGGAGGGGCACGGAGTGCGGGGCGAGCCTGCAGCGGCAGAGGTCGGCGTGACGTTGCACCAGCCCGAGGCGCGCCGTGCGTTCTCCCAGGGAAGCCGCCCCTGGATCCCGGGACCCCGGCAGTGGCGGGCTGCACAGGCTCCCGGAAGGGCGGTGTGGACAGTGACCTGCGCTCGCACACAGGCTTCTTGGCGGCGGCAGCAGCAGCCCCAGCGTCCCACGCCCGTCTCTGGGCTCCGCGCTTTCAGTCGCGACTCGCGCCCGTCTGTGGAGCCCCTTTAAGCAGCGCTCTTAATCCCCTCTCCTCGCGCACCAGGAAACCAAGAGGGAAGAAAAAGTCTCTTGCCTCTTTGGCATCTCCAGAGTTTTCCCGGACTCCCTGCCGGCTAGCTGTGGCACACTAGCCCCCTTCAGGCTGAGTTCTCGCCGCCAGCCCCAGTCCTCTCCCTGCGCTCTGACCGAAGCCCGAGCCTCAGCTTCCAGCGCCGCCCGCCCCGGCGGGCGAGCAGACAAGCCCCTCGGGCTGGTGAGTGCCGCTCGGCACCGATCCTCTGTGCGGGAATCTCTCCGCTTTGCCCTACCCAGGTATGTGGGGAGTTTCTTGCCTTTTGGGAGGTCTGGGGTCTTCTGCCAGCGTTCAGTAGGTGTTCTCCACACTTACATCTTTACTGAATTCAATCTGTTCAAGTACACTGGTTAGAGTGGCATTTAGCAATTACTCAACAAAATTGTTAATTAATGATGTTTATTATCTAATTATTTTAACATAAGAAGCCACTTAGGATGTTGCTTATGAAAAATAACCATGTTTCAGATTCTTAATTACATTGGCATGGTACTTTTCCTTACAATGTTTGCTTCTTCTGGTAATTTCTGCTGTCTTTCTTAGATGTTCTGCTAGTAGTGAACATTTAATATGAATGAATGAATGAATAAATGAATGAATTGATAGTCAAGGAATATAAGATTACAATGAAATATTCATGATTGTTTAGTAAGTTGTAAGCCACCTTTTTTCAGGAGCCAATGAAAGGGTGCTCTCATGCTACCCAACAAGTTTGCTTTAAAGCAAACTTCTGTCCTAAGAATGCCAAGGACACAAGAAATATGATATAACTTTGTCACATAGAGTTCCTGAAGCCAATGAGCCTGCAAGACAGTCTGCTATTTTTCCCCTTACTATATATGCAAATGCTTACCTAATGCCTCTGACTTCATGGTAATTCTATAATCAGTTCTATAGCCTTTCTCTCTATTAAGTCACTAATCTGTCTACAACATCTGTATAATATTTTTGTTTGTTCTTCATACATTTTGAACTCACCACAGCATTTATTGGATATTTCTATCCACAACTTGTTCCATACTAAAAACAGAAATCAAGACAATTTGGCCAGGTCTCAGGGAGCACAGTACAGTCTCTCCACAACTATTGTGCTGACCTTACAGTGTCTGGAATACCAAAAGGGAATGAAAGTGATGAAAATAATAATGATGATTCTTGAATAAATTTTAAATATGTGAGATATTGACAAAAAAAAAAGCCTTTCCAGTAATCAAACACATGCCTTATTATTTCTTAATCCCAGAGTGATACAAGTTCAATGCATTCAATTTTAGAAATCTAATTGCAGCAAATTCAAGAAGATTCATTTTGTCTAAGCAATAAATAAAGCCATTTCTTTTCCTTCTTGGAAGGATAAAAGAACCGGTGCTAGAAAACAGCTGCAACTCCAAAAAGATAGGCTCAGTATCTCAGAATACACAGTTTGGGCTTTTTCTAAGTGGACTAAATGAGTTCCATTTCTCTGCCCCCAGGAAAAAGTTGGGAATAAAGCATCCTCTCAAACAGCTACAAATATGAACGATTAAAGTGACAGACAATGGAAGAATGAAACCTGCATTTGCAGATGTCACCTTCAACATAGTGTGGAGTTGAGACAGCTTTGTTTTTATCTGCTCCCACCTCCTAAGGACAAGCAAACTGATTTTAAGATGAGGAACCAATATATTCATTTTCATGAAAAATACCAGTCAAGTCTTGACTCTCTATTTTTGTTTTTTTATCCAGAGGCCAGTGCACATGACGAAATTATTTTTTATAACCATAGAGTTGATTTTATCTTTAGCAGTCACCTGAATGCAAAGATATGTAAACAGAGTTCTCAGCAATTTTGATTCTCATGTAATTTCACAGGGCTTTCGTATCTCTTCAAGATTATTACTTTTAGTGTGTTTTTCTGATCTTCAATTTGATTTGGAAAGCTTTTTGTTTGTTTTTTTAGGATTGCCCCATGTGAACTATGCCAATAGCAGCCATCATCAATGATTGGCCAATACCAATACATCATCAGTGTAGGGAGGGTCTGATTTTACAAAGTTTAATTCTCATTGTTTCTAGGATAAAAAGAGGTATTTTGTGGGGGTGGAAGGTGAGATTGTGTAATAGCAGAGAGTCTTTTCACCCCCTTGCTTCTTAAGGTATCTGCAAGATTTTCTGGAACTAAGGTTTCTGTGAATGCCAGTGTTTCCTTACTCTACCTCACTTCCATTTCTGGCTTTTGTGGAATTCTTAGTCTCCATTTTATATCCTACAGCTGTTTTTCTTATCTCCATTCCCACACAGGCAGCTGTATGTAGTAGAATTTTAATGGAAACTAAGATGTAATGGTTAGGTGAAAGCAAATAGCCCCATTCAAGGCTCTATCCTTCTGATTCTGGACTCTGCAGTTTAATAGAATTTCTTTCATAATAAATGATTAGTAGTGATCATTTTGCAATATATACAAATATCAAATGATTATGTCCCACACCTGAAATTAATATGTTGTATGTCAATTATACCCTAATAAACTAATAATGATAATAATAATATTATTATTATTATTCCCTTTTCTTCCAAATTTATGTTTATTCCTCATGCCAAGAATTTTGGTTGTTTCTTCTTTGCTTTCCTCCAAATATACTCTCAACTTCTAACCTAACCTTTCCAAGAAGATTGATGGATATTTTAATAGATCAAGAGAATTTTCTTTAGGAACAATTCTGATGACTGTTGTTAATACAATAATTTTTATTACACTACACAGCAAATAGAACCTATTTCATGCCATTCAGCTTCACTCTTACCATGCATTGTTTTTTTTTTTTTTTTTCTCTTCTCTGGATCACACCAACCTCATTTCCTTCTTAGACTCTTTGCACTTGGCATATCTTCCATTTGATTCACTTGACCCAAAGTTATTTTCATGACTTGTATCATCTTGTGATTCAAATATCACCTCAAAGAACACTTTCTCAGGAAATTATTCTTTGACTATTCTATTTAAATCACACATACTCATATTGGCTTTTTATCACTTAATTCTGTTTAGAGTACTTATTTGTACATAAAATTATTCTGCTTATTTGATTTTATTCTAATTTATTTTCTGGAGTTAAGAACAACATAGCCAAGGTTCTAATATCACCACCAACTGTTACTGACACCACAGTCTGCTTCAGCTCATGTGGTATCAGCACACCACCACCGTGACACATGTGAATCCTAACCATTCCTTCATACCTTCATCTGTCACTCCAAGCCAAAACTCCTGTACAGGATCTCAGATTGTCCTAAGCATATGTCATGGGCCCTTATCTTGGCTATCAATGCAGTGAATGGACAAATACTGATAAGAGGGGATACTGTAATGGGCAAGTAGAATATTGTGCCCCAAATGCAAATACTTAACACGGTAGGTTGGTTTTCCAGTATTTTCCTCTTGAATTAGAGAAATTAACAGAGCAACAAAGTTTCTTTAACTTTTACTCTTTGACTAAGTGAGTAGTCTTACAGACTCCGTTACATAATTGGAGTTGAGGTAAAGCAAATATTTAGAACACATTGTCCATATTTTGCTAAAAATATATTTGTGAACTCTATCTCACAGTAATACTACCTTTGGACACAAAATTAGTTTTCTAAGTATAAAATTTAAAATCACTGGGCATTCTCCATCATTTGAAAATATTCATCTGTTCTGCAACAACGAACGGGAAGAAAAATGAAACATTCACTTTTAAGGTGTCAGGACAGTTTTTAGATGAAATTAGTCGAAAGCTGTTTCAAAATCTAAATTATAAAATCTACCAGTTTATATATATTATGCACTGAAGGAATTTGCAATTTGTAGTTAAGCAAAAAAAAGTCAAGTTCATGATAGATAGCTGCAGTTACCTATTATGTAAATTTCACCTGAACACTTCATTTGTATTCACAGAAGTTATGGAGGAAAGGTCTGCACAATTATTAGGTCCCCAGAACAAGAGAAGGCCATTCCTTACACTGTGTTTTCTAGAAGTTTGTGATCAGTATGTGACCAGACCTAAATCTTTCCATTTATCCACAAATTTCTAATGTTACCTCTCATTCCTAAGCTTTGGAAAGGTGAAAGAAATTCTTATGCATTCACAAAGGAAATTATCTTCATTTGAGTCTCCTTGGTTTGTGACTTAATATGTCTGTGCTATCTAAAATTGTTAGACTATATGTACTTGAACAAAGGCATCTGATATTTTGTTATCACATCTAGTTAAAATTATCATTCTCTCACTTTGGAATGATGAGGAAATAGCTTAATTATTAGGAGAAGTCCATTTTACATATGGACTCCATTTACATTTTACATATGAGGTAATAAAAACTAACACATTATTCTACATAAAATTCTACATAAAAACTTCTACTTTGTGAAGTACCTTGCATAGAATATTTTATTAATATTCATAACATATTTAATCCTCACAACAAACCTAAAACGTTGCTATTTGTCTTCCCATATTAGAACTAAAAAAAAGATAAACAGTTTTGCAAACAGCATTTGCCAGAAATCCACAGCTAGCTTTTCTAATGATTACTTCAGGAATTTAGACACTGCAATAGGAGTGTCTGAATAGATAAACTTAGATGTTAAGTAGATATATCAAAATCAGTATATCCCAAAATTCCTAATGACCCACCTCCTCAAATTGCCCCATCCATAGCTTTTCTGCATTTTAGCTGATGGCCATTTCATCTGCCCAGTTGCTCTGTTCAAAAACCTGGTGTTCACCCAGGATTACTCGCTTTTCTCCCATACTTTATAACCAATCTATCAGGAGCAAGGAATTACTTCCTGATTAGTAATCATAAAATAAACCAGAGAAATGGCCAGCAATGTATGATAAAAATACAAATATACAATATTTATAATCTTCAATTACTAAAAATATTTCAAGTGTCATAAAATAGATGTAAATGTTTAACTTACATTGTATTTCAGATTGGGGGTTTCATTATATTTTTATGATGAACATACAGAATATAAAATGTAATATAACCAAATATTTGATCGCAAACTACTTGGCAGGCTATCACAAAGATTAAGTAAAGATTCAACTTATTCTATCTTTACTTCTTGTAAAATTTAGAAAAGCTTTGGGTACATTGATTTGTTTAGGAGAAGTTTAAAGCTGATGGCATCATTCTATTAGGTGACATTTTATTTTTTATTTTAAGCAGCACATTAAATCATCCATACTTTCCCCTTGAACCACTCATTTAGCCCTTCGTTTGACAAATAAAACAAAGTGCATCATATGAATCAGGCATCTTTAAGGTACCTAAGGTAGAGGGATAATCAAAAATATCCCTGTCCTCATGGTGGTAATATTGGAAAAGAGAGGGGAAAAACAAGCCTATGACACATAAATACATCATTACATATAGTATGTTACAATGCCATAATTGCTTTGACACAAAGAAAATGCAGATCCGGGTAAAGGGGATGCCAGAGGTGGCAGTGGTGTGTAACACAGTGATTAGGGTAGATAGACCCCATTGAAGGAGGTGACGGAGACAGCCACGGTGATACACAGGCAAAGCTTTCCTGGTACAAGCAGCAGTCAGTCAGAGGTTCTAAGTCAGGAACCTGGTGGGATCAAGGAAGAGCAAGTTCAGAGTGGCTGAAACAGCATGAGGAAGTTAAAGAGGAATATGTGAGAATGACAAGAGGAAGAGTGTGGTAAAGACGAACTTTCACTTTGAGTCAAAAGGGGAGCAACTGTAGGGCTTTCAGCGGAAAGTTATGTTTTAAAAATACTACTCTAACTGCTTCACTGAAGATAAATTCTAAGGGTTGAGAAGTGTATATAGAGGACTGTTGCATTTATCCCTTAAAACTGATTATGACACAAATTAAATATAAATGGGGGGACATGAAAAACTTTTAATGATGATGTGCAACAGTTTAATTAAAGTCATATGAGAGGAGTTTCTGTTAGTAACTGTGGGTCCCAGTTATCTACCGTGAAGTAGCCCACCAATCCAAAACTCAGTGGTTTTCAAATAATTTATCTCTTACACTCTGTGAATTGACTGGCTCAGTAGGATGGTTCTTGCTTGGGGTCTCTTCTGAGATTGCGGTTAGATAATGGCTGGAATAAACTGGAATCATTTGAAGGCTAGACTGAACAGGATTCCAAGTTGACCTCTTCCTGCATATTCCTGGTTCCACACACCCCTCCAGCAGCTTCTATCTCCAGTAGTGTAGTCTGGACTGCTTACATGGTGTTCAAGTCTCCCAGAGGCAAGGAGCAAAACCTGCCAAGGCTCTTAGAGGCTAGACTTGGAACTGGCACAGCAGTCACAAATGAGGGCAGATTCAAGGGGTTGGAGGAAAAAAGAAGACTCAATTTTTTCATTCAGGAATTACATGCATGCACAGGGAGGCACAGGATAGATGTCAGCCATCTCTAATTATAATGCCCAAACTCTAGAATTGTTGTGAGGACAGATGGGGTTTAAAGCAGGCTGCCCACAAATATGCCACATATTGGTTACTTTGAATTAAAGTTACTTGAGAAAAAGCTGGTGCAAGAATGACACTCTGACACTCCTTTGTCCCCCTGAAAGCAAGAAATAATTCTCTTATGTGAAAGGTACCCTTTCTGCATCAGGAGGTAGAGAGGCAATCTTATCCCCAGAGATAGGGAATTCAGGGCTGAGAAAACTAAGTAAATAAACTCTGCTAAATTTCCTCATTAATTAGTACCCAAGCCTAAGTTTATTTGTCTTGTCAGTTCTTCACAAATTTATTATATCTTTGACTAAAAGGCATAAATGCTGCCTGTTTGGGTCATTTCTTTGAGTCTCATATTGTACATACACAATTAAAATCTGATTTTCTCCTTTTAATCTTTCTTATGTCAATTTAATTATTAAACTAACCAAAAGAACCTGGAAAGGGTAGAGGAAATTATTTTTTCCTCTAAGAGGACCAAATGAAATAATGCATGTAAAGTCCCCAGCAGTTTGCATGGCACATACACTCTAAACAAATTCTAGTGAGCATGACCTGTATTTCCTATTAACCTGGGACCTCCTTAAGGGAAATGTATCTCAGCATAATATGGTATCTGATAAATTGCAAACCACTAATAAATATCATTTAATCAATATATTAATAAATATATTTGTTTAATTAAATATATTATTTAATTATTATATAATGAACATTATATAATAATGTTCATTAATAACATTTAATGAATGTTCTTGTTAATATTTCTGAATTTATAAAGTTACAGAGTCTGCCCGCTGCCATGAAGTGGAAAAAGCTTAAACAAACTCAGTCTAAAATTATATGGCAGGTATTCCTTTCTTAAATTAACCAGTTTTTGAAAGAATCGATTTACTGTTGCCTTGCTTCATACAGACAGAGCCTCAGGATAAAAGGTTAAAGTATCTTCCCTGTACAGTGAAAAGTATCTAAAGCTGGAAAACAAATATGGCACACCCAAAGCTCACTAATATTAACTGAGTTAAAGTTGCTTATTTTTTTCAGTAGGCTAAGCAAAGGAGCAACACAAGGATGTAAAATTCTGGCAGGTAATTGAAATATAGGTTATGTAAATGAGGAGAATAGAAGAGCAAAACAACATGAACAGAAAGCAAGAATGTCTTCAAACTTTGTCTTAATATTTATGAATGAAGTATGGGTAATAGACCACATCCAGTGAACAACAAGACATAGACAACCTATTAAAAATCAATTTAGAAATGAGAGGGCTACATTGAGAGTAGCTTCCAACACCACCTCTTCTGCCCACTAACTCTTCTGTTGCTGTTAAGGCTCCCATTCACAGAGCAAACTTGAGTCTGTTGTTATATTCTTGCTTTATTCTAGCTGCAGGCATCTACAACACTTCTCAGGCATCCACCCACTTTCCATCTCAATCTCTCTTTTCCACTGTGCATTAAATGTCTCAAAATTTAGGATTTCAGTGTCTGCAAACTCAGGGTCAGACCAGGTAAGCCGTCTGGAAAAAGTACCACTATGAGACTTGGACTTCTTAAAGACCAAATAAGCAGGTGTTAGAACTATGGTAACCATTATGTATATGCTTGTTATCATCATATATATATATATATATATATATATATATATATATATATATACATATATATATATATATGAACATACACACTTTTTTAAAGTTCATCAATACCTTTTCTTTCAAACATAGATATTTTCCATACAATAGATTTTATCTCCTTGAACAACAGTAGAGTATAAAGTATGAAATCAAACTACTTGGGTATGAAAGCTACCCCTGTCACTTATTAGCTGCCTGACTTTGAACAAGTGTTGTAAACTTTATATGCTTCATTTTCTTTATCTGTAAAATGGAGGTAATATATTACTATTTTTATGGAGTTGTTGGGAGAATTCATTGAGTTAATACATTTAAAATGCTCAGAAATATGTTTGAAATTAGATTAAATTATAAATAATTGCTAGCTAATAAGCTTCCAGGAAATCAACTAGCTTTGCAAAGCCTGTGACTTTGTTTTTTAAGTTATTATCAAAATGCATTATTTTATGCTTTTTAAGTTCTGAGGCCTGGATATTATGGAATTTCTCAGTCCTGGATTGTGCATACTTATTTTAGCACAAACTTACAGTATAAGGAGAGATGTGTGAAAGGATAAGCATCTGGGAGAAGTATTATAAAATCAAAATCAAACCATTTGACCCACTGACCTATGAAACAATAGCAATTTGAGTATATTGACAATTTGCACTTATTTTAAAAAAGATGTTTTTTTAACCCCATTTAATTTTTGCTGCTCTGAATGTTATGCTTTTCTGAAAGAAAATGGGCTGCCTTGGAAGTCTTCTCATCTGCTCTTTGAATGAGCAACTCTTCTCATTTATACTTGTCATTAACGGTAAGGAAATCTTCTCAACATAGACTAACCCACCAGGACACTTAATTAGAGCCATAATATGGTTTGTGTCAAAATTAATCATACTTTGTGTTTAAAGCAATCCCTCCTGAAGTAGAATATATCTGCTTATTTTATGATAATTTTGATAGCACACTTGACAGATATTAATAACTTTCTCCTCAGGGACAGGTCTAAAGACAATTTATGTGTCCAGAGAAGGGTTGATGTATGCCATTATGTCATCAATAAAATAGACATGAATGTAAACAACGCTGAATGTAGAATTTATTTATTGCTTTGGGCAAGTGTCCAATTCGGAATCATTTTTTTCCTATTAAGTGTATATTTTATCTATTAAAAGAAATATTTTTCGAATATTGTGAGTAGTTTTAGAGTATTATGCATAGAATTGAAAAAGTCTTTCTTTCTCTAGACAAACCACATTGCTGATCCCAGCATAACTCTAAGTAACTATAATATTAATGTATTAAAATGAAGGTGGTAAATAAAAAATAAACTAGTTATTTGGAAACACGCAGATATACATTTTTTCCTTCAAAATATTAGGGATTTTTCCTGTAGTATGAAGGAGTAGTTGGTTCTAGGCTTGGTCTCTGAAGGGGCTCAGGGGGCCGCCCCCAAATATGTCACTTTGGCATACTGATTACTTTGAATTAAAGTTACTTAAGAAATAGCTGGTGCAAGAAAAACACTCTGACCACCCTGAAAGCAGGAAATAAATCTCCCATATGAAAGGTCCTCTCCCTATACTAGGAAGTAGAGAGGTATCCTTATCACCAGAGATAGAGAATTTAAAGCCAAGAAGGTTGTATAAACAAACCCTGTTACTTCTTTACTAATTTACTACCCCAAGCCCAAACTTATCTGTCTTGTCAATCTTTACAAATTTATTGTTTCTTTGTCTAAAAGGTAAAAAATCTGCCTGCTCTTATAACTTCTTTGGGTCTTATATCTATTAGACTGCTATATGTACAAAATTGGTTTTTTTCTCCTGTTAATCTGTCTTGTGTGAATTTAATTATTTACTAGCCAAAAGAACCAAACGGGATAGGAGGAAATTTTTCCCTCCCTGACACTTCCAATGTTGCCAATAAACCACTGCCATTTCACTGCTTATAGAATGAGATAAAGGCAGAGTTCAGAGTAACCATTTTAAAGAGATTACCCAGAAGTTTCAAACATAACATCTGCTCTTACTCCCTAGGCTCAGAATAAGTCATATAGCTTCAAGAGAGACTAGAAGGTACCGTCTACACCCAGGGGATTATATGTATGGCTGATATTCAAAGGTTCTATTACCTGAGAAAAGAAGGGATATTGGCTACTGAGGCTTAGTGCATAGTTTATACCTCATGGGCGTTTGAAGTTTTTTGGCTGCCAGGCATCTAACTCCTTTCTTCAGCATAGTGAATTTTCTGTGGGGAATCATGCCTTTTCTACTCTCTCTCTTTAAAATTCAATTTGGTTTCTATTCCCTGACTCCAGGAGTGGGGCATTTTACCCAGGTCATATTAATTTGAGTAAATTTTTCTTGCTGGCCCGGTGATTGGTTCTGGGATGGGTGTTAAGTCTACCTAGGTACAAATAAATAATCCTTGGTCCTGAGCAGGAACTACATTCTCTTTTCCATTTGATGTGAACACAAGGCACAATTGTCTTGGAGCTCTTGGCAGTCATTTAAGTACCACATGGAGCCTGAGAATGAAGCCAATACAGAGTAAAGCCAAATCAAAGAATAGAGATAGACAAGATTTTAATTACCTTCCATGAGACTTGTATCCAGCCCTATTTAAATTCATTTATCTCTAGACTTTTTAGCTATATAGGCCAATACATTCCTTTCATGATTTGACTGATGGAAAACAATACAAGGAAATACACAAGTGAGAAAATAATTTATTTGTTGGTAATTTTTTATAACTCTAAAATATAATAGAGTAATACTAAATGTTTACCCTCTGAACATTTATTCCAAATATACAGTATTTTGGAATTTTTTTCATGGGTATTAAAAGATATTTTCAGCAATGACACTCCCAGTCTACCTTATATAAACCTGAGATATCGAAAGAGTATTCTTGTTAAAGTTATAAATGGAAACGATCTTCCATTTTTCTCATATTAGTGAAAATTCTATACTATTGTGCTATATCACACAATTCTAAATCTTTAGCTCAAGCAGAAAGCAAATTCTCCTCCAAGAAGCTTTCTCTGGCTTTTCCTTTTGCTTAGTTACCTTCCCTTTTCTGGGCTTTATGTATACAGCTATCTTATCACTCAAAATATTATGTTGAAAGTATCTGTTTAATTTTCTATCTCTATCACTATCATGTGCTTAATACATCTTTACACTCCAAGGCCAATAACAGGGCCTGGCACATAGCAGGAGTTCAATGTATATTTTTAATTTTTAGAACAGCTTTAGTTTCACAGCAAAACTGAGCAGGAAGTACAGAGTTCCCATATACCCCTTGCACCCGCACTCACACAGCCTCCCCGCTATCAGTTTCATGGACCAAAGTGGTACACTTTTTTATAGTCAATGAACCTAAGCTGATTCATTATTATCACCAAAAGTCCATAGTTTACAACAGCATTCACTCTTGTTGTTGTACAGTCTATGGGTTTTGACAAATGTGTAATGACATGTATCTATCATTCTGGTATCATACAGAGTATTGTCATTGCCCTTAAAATCCTCTGTCCTCTGCCTATTTATACCCCTCTCCCCTCCAAACCCAAGAAACCATTGATATTTTCACCTGTCTCCATAGTTTTGTCTTTTCCAGAATGTCACATAGTTAGAATCATACAATATATAGCATTTTCAGATTGGCTTCTTTCACTTATTAATGTATATTTAAGTTTCCTCTATGTCTTTTCATGACTATAGCTCATTTCTTTTTAGCACAAAATAATATTCCATTGTCTGGATTATCACAGTTTATTGATCCATTCACCAACTGAAGTACATCTTGGTTACTTCCAAGTTTTGGCAATTATGAGTAAAACTCCTATAAAAACATCATGTGCAAGTTCTTGTGTGGATAAAACTTTTAACTAATTTGGATAAATACTAAGGAGTGTAATTCCTAGGACATAAGTTAAAATCATGTTTCGTTTTGTAAGAGTTGGCTAAACTTTCTTCCAAAGTGGCTGTACCATTTTGCTTTCCGATCAGCAAAGAATAAGAGATCCTTTTGCTCTACGTCCTGCTCAGCATTTGATGTTGTAAGTGTTTTGGATTTTGGTCATTCTAGTAAATAAGTAGTGGTATCTTGCTTTAATTTTCATTTCCCTGATGACACACCATGTGGAGGGTTTTTCCATATGCCTGTTTGCCATCTGTATATCTTCTTTAATGAGGTGTTTGTTTAAGGTCTTTGGCCCATTTTTAAATTAAGTTGTTTGTTTTCTTATTGCTGAGTTTTAAGAGTTTTTATATATTTTGGGTAGCAGTCTTTTGTTAAATATATCTTTTGCAAAGATTTTCTCCCAGTTTGTGGCTTCTCACTTTCTTTCACAGAACACAAGTTTTTAATTTTAAGGAAATCTAGCTTATCAATTATTTCTTTCATGGACCATGTCTTTGGTGCTCTATCTAAAATGTTATCACCATATCCAAAGTCATGTAGATTTTCTCCTGTTATCTTCTAGAAGTTTTATACTTCTACATTTTACATTTAAGCCTATGATTCATTTTGAATTAATTTTTGTTAAGGGTGTAAGATCTGTGCTTAGATTTTTTTTTCTTTTTTGCATGTGGAAGTCCAGTTTTTCCAGCACCATTTGTTGAAAAGAAAGTCTTTCCACTATTGTATTGTCTTTGCTCCTTTATCAAACATCACTTGACTATATTTATGTGTGTCTGTTTCTGGGCTTCTTATTCTGTTCCATTGATCTATTTGTCTGTTCTTTCACCAATATCATACGGTCTTGATTACTGTAGCTTTCTAGCAAGACGATGCTGGGTAGTGTCTTTGTCCTCCTTCATTATTGTGTTGGCTATTCTGGATCTTCTGCCTCTTTATACTCTGAGTTCAATACATGTCATTTAAGTGGAATAAAGCACCTGCCAGTACTACATCACCCATTCTAAATAGTCTTTGCAATAACAATGGGCTTTCCTTCATAGAAAAGACAATACTCCAGACTCATCATCAATGGGGTATGGGAGTTAAAATTTTGTGACCAATTTGCCAATATTAGTAAAACAGGTGTCCTGTTTTCTCTCAGTTATGAGCCTTGCACCTTATTTTTGAGGTAGTTGACTAGGCTTAGAGATTAATCAATGTCCAAGTAATGTAAAAAAAAAATCAATGTGAATATGGACTGTAACCTTTTATGTTAATAGGAATGATTACACTTACATTTTAATTATTTCTACTTGAAGATAGATATGGTAAATAAACTGGTGTAAAGAGAGTCCTGCACTGTCATTTAGAAGACCTAGGTCCAGCCCTTCCATTCTTTGTTGTAATGAGCTACTTGTTCTTGGAAAAGCCACTTACCTATTCTTACTCAGCTCAGCCCCCAAGAAAAGAGTCTATAGTCTCATGGTCTGGAACAATGTTCTTTTTTTCCCCATGAAATAGACCATCTTTCTTCTTGGCATTGTAATAGATATTGCATGTAAAATTGCATTCCTTGGAAGGTACACATGCGTAAGTAATTTTTATTTGAGTCTTAGTTGTATTCCTGAATCCTCTATTCTCTCCTGAAATAATCCAGCTTCTTAATCAATAATAAATTCTATTCCTAAAGTCCAAACCTCCACCAGGTATATGAGGGGTGGCAACAACTGGCATCTTAAAACAGAATGGTGGGTTTTTTCTTCTACTGTCATTTTGAAAATTTAGTTTCTGAAGAAAGTAAACTCTATATAATAGGTTTTGTCAATATTTTTAAATGGGCTACTCTGCTCTGGAGAATTTAACTCTAAAACTATTATCTGTATTGAAAGGAGATGTTTTTATGAAAAAGTGGTGTATGTATGTCTTTTTATGGGCTTTTGTACAGTTTTTTTGATATATGCTTTAATAAGAAGTATATGCATGAAAAAGATGGCTTTGGTACCCTTTCCTTTATCTTCTTTTATTATTCATACCTTTGATGATTTTAAGCCATGAGTTGTTTATCCTAGGTGTGCTATTTTATTCAGTGACTTGAACATTGTGAAAAAGGAATAAAAAAAGAAAGAAAAAAGCATAAGCAAAGTTAACTGTTTGATGTTTGGCAATGCAAGCTTTTTCATAAATTAATATAAAATGATGTGTTTTCTAATTTGTTAATCATGGAAAGACAAGTAATTGATTTAAAATTGTTTACTCAAAACATCAGATAGAAACTATCCCTCTGTCTTTGTCCTATGCTATATGTTCAATGCTAAATAAATAAAATAAATTCTATATAATTATTTCTAAATAAAACACATTTTTTAAAAATTTAGATAGTTTCCCCATTCCTCTTAACCAAAGAGAAAGGACAGGATAGCTTTACAAAAATAGACAATGAGAAATGATAATTTAGAAATAATCTTCTGATATCCAGATAATCACTCATTAAAAATAAAATAATATATGGCAGCTGTTGCAAGCTCTTATTAAATATCAGGCATTCTACTAAACAGTTTATAACTGAACATGGCTTTCTGAAAAGATTTGAAGCCAAATCTAGAAATATGAAAGAGTATTTGTGCTTGGGAAATATGATAATAAAAACTTTTTAGAATAGAGGTTTTGCATCTCAAGGCCATGAGTATAGCATATATGAATGCTCCAGAGAAAGCTATAAATGGATATAAGGCTGAAAAAAACCTCACAGGGGTCAGGAGGTTAAATTTTATCTTAGATGAGACAGAGGAACTCTGCAGGTTTTTGTGGACACACATAAATCCATACACACAAATTTGTATTTGGAGAAGACAATTTGTTCTACTGCAACAATCCAAGTATATAGCCTGAACTAAAGCATAGTCATGAGAATTGAAAGGAGAGGATATATTATTTAATAATTTCAAAGCAGAAGTGAAAATTGGTTATAGAATGGATATGAATGCTAAGATGGGGGAGAGATGACTCTGGACATCCTAATTTGCCTGACTGGTATTTGTTGTTATTAAAAAATATTAAAATAAAGTATATTAATGATACAACACACAATTTCTTTTGAGGAATCTTAGGTTTTTATGTAGACTAGATCAAAGCCAACAGTAATAAACAACATCACAAGAGCATAAATGCTTTCTCTGATTTGCCCTCTTGAATTGTAATATAATATTCTCAGAATATAGCTTTATTCCTAAACTACAAAATGTGATTATGGGAGAAATTTGTAGGGTATTTGTCAAGAATTATATGAGAAGTTTTTTTTTTAAATATACAGTCAATTTCTAAATCATGTCCAGATTCTGTTGTACCCTAAGAAGTAAGTGTGAGGTGGGAGAGGCAATGAATGGAGATATTTATGTATATTTCCCCTTCTCATTCCTGTTGGGAAACACCATGCTAGAACCATAGAAAATGAAACATAGGATGTGTATTAATCATGCCAAGTACAAGTTTGAACATGTATTTTAATGATCTAGACAACTTGTGAATTAAAAACATGATGAAGATAGAAAAGATCTGACTATTAATATGCTGATTAACTGGTATTCAATATATTGCTCTACCCAACTTAGGCACCTGAGAAATGTTTATTTAAAAATGAAATTGAAAACGTCTTTTTGTGATATGTTCCCTTATCACAGTCAGACTTATTTTTGACATAGAGCATATAGCATATGTATTAAAATTAAAAATTGTAAATAAGAAATTTAATTCTGAGATGAAACTGTATTGAAAGACCATTGACTTTAAGTCAGATAGCTTTGGATTCCAGTGTTGACTCATTTACTAGAATTGTATGACCCTGAAAAAAATATGTACTGAAAGCCATTTTCTTCATTTAAAATATTGAGACAATACCACCGAAATCATTGTGTTATTAGAAAGATTAAATTAGATAATACAAATGAAAACACTAGCAAAAATCTGGATCTAATAAACAATCACTAAATACCTACCTCATTTATCTTTTAAATTAAAACAAAGCATTACAAAAGGTGGATCAGAATTAGAACTTGTCAATAATGTAGTCATTAATACTAGATATTTACAGTTAAGATAATCAGAATTAATCACGCACATGATCATGTTTAAGACAAACATGAAGACATAAAGAAAAATAGACAAACAAAACAACAACACACACACACACAAAAATGACCACCTCAGTAGTTTCAATAGTCTCAAAAACATATTTCAAGCTTCTCTAATAAGAATACCACTGGAAATTTATTCTGAAGTATGTCCAAAAGTCAATCATAATTATTTTTTTAACTTTTATTTTGAAATAATATTGCACTTACTGAAAAGTTTTTAAAATAGTAAAGGGAAATTTCACGTGCCATGTATTCCAATTAATCAGTTTTTATTTGCCACATTTACATCTGAATGTGTTACCCTAAACAGGTCACAACAAAACTTTTGTAGTATATCCACTGGAGAAGCATAACTTGAATCTAACCACAAAAAAACATTGAACTGTTCAACTTTTCAAAGAAATTTGTAGTAATATCAATTCAACTCTTATCATTTTATTTTCCAGTCTTATCACCAGAGACACTTCCCGGAGGAGAATCTGGCTTTTCTCTTGTCCCTGACAGACAAGCATTTGATATCACACTGGATGCAGATTATGACTATATTCTGGAAGAATTACTCAAGCATTCAGGGTGGCAGTTGCTTATAATAATCAAGCTATATGACTTATTATAGGCCTTTTCCCCAACTTGGAAAATCCAAACTAGGCAGTAAGAATATAGTTGTCCCTAAAAAAATGGCATATATTCATAACCATTTTCTCATTAACAATTGCTTCAGAGATGAAAATTTCAGTCAACATTTGTTCAATGTTGGGTATGTGGAGAAGGGTACATGGTTGGGTTCATGATTCAGTCTGCTTGTCAAGTTCATGAGTAAAACAACAATCCATCATGTGAATTTAAAAAACAAACAAACAGAAACACAAGGAGTGGTCGACTATATTGTCTCCTTCAAGCACATCATAGTCTTATCCACTTGAAAAAAGAATATCACTAAAATTAATTTAAAAATATAACTACATCTTTCAAAATCAACACTTTTGGGGATTTATTGGACACTTGCCTACCTATCAGAGGACAACAAACTTCTCTGACCTCAAAATTTAGCCAATTATAGGAATTATTAATGAGAGCAGAGAGTCAGCTCCAACCAAAAGCTCTGAGATATTCAAGCCAGCTCATATCCTCTGAGATTGACAGACTAACATCTGCCTGCAAACAGCTTATTCTTATCCCTGGGAGCAAGTTTAGTCCTGGGTCTTCCTACCTCCCTGTACCTACCACTCATCTCTTGGTAGAAGTAATGTAAGGTTCTGCATGTTTCTTCCTTTCTGTATCTGTCCCACTTACTTGTCAAGGCTTAGTAGAGCTTAAGAGTAGAACAGTGAGCAGCTAGCTTCTGACTAACATTTACAGTGGTAACCATTATGGTTCTGATAAAGAGCTGCTCAGTTGTATATCTCCCTCTGATTTAATTTTGGGGATCTAAATACTGACAATGATCTGCTTAATAGGACTTTGGACACTGTAATTTATTTTGTTTCTTCTGCTTTTGCTTCCTTAGGGCCTACCGTAACATGCTTATTTTCTGTCTATCCTCTTTCTATCGCCTTAAGACTGAAATGGCACTGCTTAAGCTAAACTGACAGCATCAATGTGTGCACCTTTCCTGAAATTTACATATAAACCTCCTGGCTGTAATCTCATTTCTGACAGATAAAAATTATTCACCTGCTCTAACCGATAAGTGACCTTTTCTTCTTATCCTCACAGCAGTTACCTACTGTATATGACTAAAATAAGAGCATCTTTGTAAAACCAAAATGGTGATTCATACATATTAGATGCATAACTTCATTGCTTTCAGGTTAGTAACTATGGGAAGACTGTATCCTTGTCTGTTTAATTAATGATGTAGGCTTTTATATTTGGTTTTCATAAGAAATCAGTTGTTGCCTGGTAACCGACTTGCCTGTGGGCTCCCAGAAGAAGCTGGGTTTTCTAAGCAAAACACCCCTGTTGTCTTATAAATAGGGCAGTAAAGCTTGCTCAGACATGCCTTAGGCATTCAGCAGCTCTTTTACTGTACAAGTATCTGATTCTGACTGAGAAGTTCTCTTCGCTAGAGATACACTCAAGTGGACAAAGAGGAAGCAGAAGAAAAGCCCAGTTTCCATTTTTGTTTAATAGTATGAAGGAAGGCAAGAGACCAGAGAGATATTTGCTCTCATTTCCCAAACTGGGAAAATAAACTACATTAGAGGAGTATTAATTAGCTGAAGATAAAAATCGATTATGATTCCTGGACAATTTAGCTTTGGGACAAACTAAAGCACAGCAGGACAATGGCAAACAGTACCATCAAAATGGAGATATTGAAAAAATACAGCTTACAAAAATGGATTCTGTAAGGTATGTAGCTCTGATCATGAGGAAAGGTTTTGCTCAGTTAGGGTAACTATGTCCCCTATGCTGCCTTTTATACACTCTATTAGTGTTAGTATAAAATTATATTATATTTATTCTATATACCTGTTTTTTTTTTCTATGACAATATAAGCTCCAAGAAAGGAGGGTACTTTTCTTCTTCCTCACCTGTGTTCACAACACTTAGAGAACCGATGTGTAGACACAGTGGGAGATTAGGTATGACATAAATACACTACCCTGTGTAAAATAGATAGCTAGTGGGAACCTGCTGTATAGTACAGGGAGCTCAACTCAGTGCTCCATGATGACATAGATGGGAGGGATGGGTGGGGTGGGAGGGAGGTCCAAGAGGGAGAGGATATATGCATACATATAGCTGATTCACTTTGTTGTATAGCAGAAACTGACACAACATTGTAAAGCAACTATACTTCAATAAAAAATAAAATAAAATAAAATTAAATTAAATTAAAAAGACCCTGACACAAGATTTTCACCCAATAAATGTTTGCTGAATAAAAGCCAAAAGTAATTTGAGTTCTCTATGAGCTCTTCAATGGCAGGACAACGTTAACATTTTTTATTGTACATAACTGTTTCTCAGTAAAGTTTTATTAAGTGAAGGTAGTATGAGTGAGTGGATGAAAAAAATGAGATGAATGAATGAATGAACAACTGAATGAATAATAGAAAAGAAGAAAGGAAGAACAAAACTTCTTAACTGCCAAAAGACAGTTAAAAGTCACTAAGACATAAGAGCATCATTTGGTGGTGACTAAATGCTCATAGATAAAACAGCTCAAAGAATACTGAGGAGGGCTTCCCTGGTGGTGCAGTGGGTGAGAGTCCGCCTGCCAATGCAGGGGACACGTGTTCGTGCCCCGGTCCGTGAAGATCCCACATGCCATGGAGCAGCTGGGCCCATGAGCCATGGCTGCTGAGCCTGCGCATCCAGAGCCTGTGTTCTGACGGGAGAAGCCACAGCAGTGAGAGGCTCACATACGGCAAAAAAAAAAAAAAAAAAAAAGAGTACTGAGGATGTACTTGGGAAAGCAATTTGGACACAATTAACTAAATAACTATGGATATCCAGTAGGATAAAAATTATTGCCACATGCATCTAAGAATCCATTATGATATATATAATTTTTCACTAAAATCTGACTCAGAGAACTTTTGGCATTTTAAATTTAGCTACTATTTATTGCGTGCCTACCATATTCCAGGCACTTTCCTCAAACTATTTCTAATTATTAACATATAAAATTTAGGCATTACCTTCCCTTTTTCAAGTTAAGCAAACCAAGACAGAAAGAGGTTACAAGACTTGTAAATGCTCCATGTAATTTAAATAAAATATATTTATGTTATTTTAGGGGACAAAATTTGTCACCTCAAAATGTCTCTTTGGTATGTAGGTTATTTCAGACTGAAAACAATCAAGGTCCAAAAGTCTCAGGAAGAAACTTTGACCTTCCCCCTAGTGGCCTAAGGAATTTTGATAAAGGACCTGTTGCAGGAAGGGAGCTATCACCATTTGTAACTATTGTACAAATTAGGTGTATAGACAGGGAGGAACCTAGTAAAGTCTGTTTGTTAAATTTTTTTCTCTGTGTCCCACTGTCTCTGCATGGCCCAGAAAACATTTGTTTACAAAGCATTTTCTTTTCCATCTCCACGTCAATTGCCTTCCTCCCTTTTGAGGTCCCAAACCACTAAACCCAACATCTTCTTTTGTCTTTAGCTGAAAATGATATTTAAGGTGAGGATTTCAGCCATTTTGACAAGTTACTCAATTTTCTTTGGTCTCTCCCATGTTTATATGTTTTTAAATTTTTGTTTAATTTTCTCTTGCTAATCTGTCTCATGTCAATTTAATTCTTGGACCAGCCAGAAGAACCTAGAAGGGTAAAGGAAAATTTCTTCCTCCCTGACACTATGCGAAACAAATTGAAGAAAAATAGTCTATATTTATTAAAATAATACCAAAAGTCCAAATAAATGTTTGTCTGGAGTCAATTTAATATTTACAGTTTATCTACACAGAAAATAAAATATTGACTGTGAAATGCCAAATCTTCCCTTACCAGTACCCTGGAATATTTAGTCAAGAAGGGAGAAATAATCCTATGACAATTATACACTAGGGGACATGTTTGGCTTTTGTTGTCTCTATCCTTATTTTTTGCAACAATGAGTAAAAATTCCAGAAACTTTATTACAGTGATGTTCTACTTCAAGGAAACAACAACAAAAAAATAGTGTTTGGTAAAATACATGGCAAAAATAGTGTATTTATTAGGGAGGGTTAAACTATCAATTTCAGAATGGTGAAAATTTTTTTGTTATATCTAATAATATTTCAATGCTATCTTCAATTCCCTTGATTACATATTAGAGTTCCACAAGTAGTTATTGAAAACATAAAAGGGAGGGGAGGAAGCTTTATGAAAATAAATGTAAATCAGACTTTAATGTTTTCCATGCTGGCAATAGAGTAATGATTTATGTTATTATTATTTGAGTCTCAAAATAAATAATACATTTCTTAAAGCAAGAATTGTTTCTTGAAGTATATTTGTTTTCTAAAATATACAATTTTTTTTGTTAAAACAATGGAATTGAAAGAAGTAAAAAAATCAATCCCATTAAATAGAGAATATTTTCTCTGTCCTTGAAAATAACCAATCATATCATATTCACTAGTGTTGTAACCTGTATGAAATAGCAAATAAAATACAAAATGAACTGCTCATCTTTCTATGTATTTATAATAGTTTTCTCCTAAAATAGTTAGTCATTTCACTACATCTGTCATATTGGAAACATATCAACTTCTAGGAACTTTAGAGGGGATAGTAAAAAATGATGGCACAACAATGGTTTTGAAAATATAATGTCACAGTTGGAGCTAAGTGAAACAGAGCAACCCAACATATTTAACGCAGTATAACTAAAACTATTTTATATGAGTTTATTTCTTGAAATTCATACCCCTAACTTTGAAGCAAAGCCCATAAAGCCTAAAACTCAGTGCCCTATAAAAGTGCACTGTCATATTTCTATTAGATGGCTCTTTAAAAATAGGACTCTTTATTATTACTTGAACTTAAAAAAAAAAATCTGTTCACCCGAATATTTATCACATCAATAATATGTTAATATGCATCTACCAGATAAGGTTAAAAATCTCCAGGTTGCTTTCATTGAGCCCTGTAATGATGTCTCTTTGTATTGATGAAAGCCACTACAGTAGCTGCAATGTATCATGGTGCTTAAGAATGCAGACTCTAGAATCAAACTGCCTGGGTTCCAACACTTGGTAACTCTGTGACCTCATCATAACCCCTTTGTACTCCAGTAGACTCATAAAATGGAGATAATAATAGTGCCTATCTTATAGAATTGCTGTAAGAATTAAGATCAACGATGTTAGATATCACTATTAGTTACATTTGGTAGAATAAATTAAGTTCCACAAGGGTGAGAACGATACATATTTTTGCTTATTACTGACTCCTAATGCCTAGTAAAATTTCCAGAAAACAATAGATACTCAACAAATATTTATTGAATAAGTGGAAGAATGTATGAATAAAAAGATGAAAGATAGGATAGATGGAAAAAAGATCATCACTTCACCAGCTATTATTTTTCTAAGATGCAAAACTGAATATTCAACCAATATTTTTCTCACTAGTAAATTGTTCTACTGTTGGACTAAGTAAACAAAATATTATGTATGATCTCTGAACATGGTATTTCCCACTGTTCCAAGGTACAGGCAATTTTCTCATGAAGTAACCTACAATGTTCCTTTACATTATTAAGCTTTTGGAATGATATGTGAAAGTGATGGAAATGTTTTTGACAACTTAGGAAGGCTGCTTCCTTATAATTAATATTGTGAAGCATCAAAGGTACACGTTCATGTCTTCCCGGTGACCTACTGTTCTTACTGGGTGGACACAGGTATATGTTTTTGTACCTTGAGAGCTAGAAATGCTGTCTGTAATCTAGTGACTGACATCAAGACCTAGAGTCTTTAAACCTTTCCTATTGTGATTTGCCAAAAAACTAAAACTTGAAATGAAAATAGTTAAATTAACATTTATTAAGGAACCACTGTACTTTGTGTTCTGCACAATTATTTCTTACTTGTTCCTTAACTAATTGTAACAACAATTTTATTTTATGGTGTGGGAATATGATGTCCAGAGAGATTAGCAAATTCACTTTAAATTAGGCAGATATAACATGGCAAAGGAAGAATCCAAACTCAGTTGTGTCATATTCTGAAACCCATTCTTATCTTATTATTTAGGGTAAGATTCCTTCAATTGTATCTGTTGCATTATATATAAAGATGATATTTCCTAAAGTGCGTTCTGCGTAATACTAATGCTCCTTGGAGTGCTGGTAAGTTAAAACAGGTTTTTTTTAAAAGGGACGGTGTCAATTAATTTTGGGAAACACTGCATCTTGGAAATTCACAAAAAGTTTTATTAATCTTTGTATTCTTCATACCTGGTACTAAGATTAGCACATGAAACAGATACACGATAAACATCTATCAAGTGAAGAGATAAAATGGTTATCATATATTCAAATTGTAGTGGTAGGCAAACATAGTGGTAGTAAGAAAGATTAATATTAGCATATAAAAGGGATCTTTCGTATATCCTACAGGAAATAACCTCATATAATTTTATCTAACAGAGATTTTGCAAACGTCTACTGCCTTGTAATTTCTTGGTATGTAGATATCAATCAATAAATTATTTGGCAAAAATAATAATATGGGTTAGTTCTCTTAGACTCTAGACACTGTGTCAGTGCATGTTTGGGTTCAAAATAAAACACTCAGACTAGTACTTGATTATAACTGAGCCAGAATTGTAAGCCCATTTGTCACAGAATAACAGAAATCACATGTGAGGAGCAATTGCAGATGAAATCAGCTTTTCACAGACACTTTGTCTTGGATTAAGGGCAAGACAAAATTCCAATGTCTTGTACTAATTTTCTAAACTTTAAATAAAACCTATATTTTTTATACTGGACCATGACTTAAAACATATTTCCTCTAAAACAACAATAAAATTCCAGGAACCACACATAATTGTGGATTTTCTAGATCTATTAAGTGGTCTATTATAAGTTTTAAAGTCCTATCCAAATTAAAGAGAACACTTTTGGAAGGAATAGTTTATTCAATCCATAGTTAATTATGCCTCTTCTTTAGTCATCTACAGATGCATTTTTAGTGGGTTCAAATTCTCTTCAATAATCAGATCTTGCTTCAGGATAATAACTACTATTTACAGGTATTTAAGCCAGTTCACTTGTGTGACACAGAGGGCTAATGGACCACTAATATCCATAATCTCTATAGTATAAGACGTACCTGGAAATATCTCCCAGCCCTTTGTATCTAGATAGTGCCAAACAACTAATTCTAGCCAATGAAACATGAGCAGAATTGATATGTGTCACTTCCTGGCTGAGAGATTAGCCAGAAAGAAAATGGAAGAGGAGCTCTTCTTCCCTTTTCAACACATTTAGAAACCTTATTTTACAGCTGGCAAATTCATAAGCTGCATGGAGACTGAATTTGTGAGAGACATCACATGGAATAGGGCCACCCTGTAAAACTACCTAATGGGAGCATCGGAATTGGAATTTATATGAACAAAAAAATAAAATTTATTGTGTTAAGCACTCTAATTTGAGGCTTGCTTCTGAGAGAAGTTAGCTTACCAGACTAATAAAGATGTCTAGAAAATTCAGAGACCTTAAAGGCAATTTTCATTACACTTAAAAATTAATCAGTTATTAACAGGAATGTTGTATCTAAGGAACACCATAAGAATAATAAAAAAAAACTCTCCTTTGATGTGAATTTCTCTAGCATCTTCCCTCTTTTATGTGTCAATCTTTATTTCAAAAAAAAAACTTTTGATCACTTATTATGTGCCAGGTACTCAATATATATATTCAGTCTCTACCCTCTAGGAGTTCAGAGACATGTTAAAGAGATGACACTTTAAATTACTATAAAATATGATGACAGATACATACAAAGGACATGGGAGAACAGAAGAGCTGGTATTTCAACGTTTTTCGCAGTATCAGGGAAGTTTTCATCTGGTAGTTAATTTTTAAGCTAAAGTGTATGAACAGGAGTTTGACAGATGGCCAAGAAGGGTAGTAGATATTTCAGACAGATGCAACCATATGAAAAACCGCACAGAATTCCAAAAGGCATGGCAAGTTTAAAGAATGGAAAGTAATTCAATAAGGATAAAATCTGAAGTTCAGGTAGGTGGTAAGGGGGGAAACAGAGAAATAGAGAGTGAGGATATGGATATCAGATTAACAGGCTAGATTGGAGTCAAGGTTGTAAAATGGCATATGTCTTACTTTAGTAAGTAAGACATTTATAATTTCTTTCCACAGGCCTTTAAACAAAATTCTTTTACATTTCATGAAAGATTGTACCATAACTCTTTGGTTCACTTGTCTGTCTCACAATATGAGCTCCTTAATGCTGGAGGCTCTGAAATAATCAACTTTGTATTTCTAATGATATACACAGTGCTCTGTACATAAATATTGCATATTGGTTTAAAAATGGATTTGACGACTCACATAAATGGATTTAAAAATAGTCCAAGATGATAACAGGAATTGGGGTAGAGGGAGCTTTTGAAATATGTGCCAAAGTCCTCATCAAAGGAAAATGAATACCTTAGACATCTGTATACATGAGCTAAGAAGATGGAAAGTAGGAGGGGGGGAGATAGTCTTATGAAATACATTTACAGAGTACTAGTTATTTAGAAAAAAAATAAATTTAATTAAAAATTAAATACTGACAGCTTGTCAGAAAACAACTGACTTTTTGTTACACCCAGATATATTTTGGGGAGAAGAAAGTACGGAATGAAAGGAAGAGGATGATGGTCATCTTCTACTTGAGAAAGTTTAAAGTTATCTTATGGAGTTGTTTAAGGTTGTAGATTAGATGAGGTGTTTTAGAAAAAGAATGAACTATAAGATAAACTCGTGTAAATAGAACAGAATTTTCAGAAGATAGGAAAATGTCAGAAGCCAAGGAACGTACAGGGTGAGATAAAGTATGATCCAATGTCAGTGAATCTATTCTAGCAACATCTTGACTTTTAAGGAATGTATCATTTTGAAACCAACTGCATAGCATATTATTATCAAATATTGCCTTTGATCAATGTAACAACTTTGAGAGTTTAAAGATTAATTGGGTCCATGATCCTCAACTATGTATTTTGTGTGACTTAGGGAGATGTTTCACATTAGCCCCGGGGTTTGCTTACACATGGTCACACTGTAACTACTTTGTCTTCACCATTAAACCGGGAGGTCTTTGAAGGTAAGACATGTACTTTGCTCATTGCTGTCTTCTTTTCAGGTGAATTAGGAAAGCTGGTGCTTTAGTATTACTGACTTTAATAAATATTATGAGTGAAAAAAAAACCTCAATTACACTCATTTCAAGTCACCATGTCACTACATAATGGAAAAAAGTAGAAATATTTTGATAACTCTATTGAAAGATTGAAAGGACTTACTATAGTTTCTTTTAAAGCAACCTTGTTCATCCATTTATAAATGTATTGTTGTCATTTACTTCACAAAGAATGAAAGTTTAGCCATGTTTTTGAAATGATTGCCATGAAATGGAACACACTGCATTTTTTCTAAAGTGCAGGGACATGATAAGCTAACCAGGTAATTCAATTTTCCATTTTTTTTAAACACAAGAAATGACGAATCTATTTTTCTTCAGATGTTAGAAAAAGACCAAGTAAGTATACTTCTTTAAAAAAAAAAAAGACATGTTATTCTTATCATCAACTAATGTCATGAAGACTGCATTTTCTTAAATTGTATAAGCCCTTACATTCAAAAGCTTAAATAAAATGATTAATAAGAGAACTAAGTATTAATCTAGCCATGTCTTTTCACAGAGTTGAAGACTTTGCCTCATTCAGTCACAGTTTCTTTGGTTTTACTGCCCGGACCATCAAAAACAAACAAAAGATAAATGAAAAAGACAGGCTCTAGTTTTCAAATTATTAATTTACAAGACATGGCTAAAAGTTTTATATAAGAATTTGAGACAAAACCAAACTCTAAGTAGATCACAAACAATTGATGATGGCAGATTTTTATGAAGTTGCATAACAACTGACAATTTGATGGAATTAGACTTGTTTTGTTATAAATGGAAACAGCTACACATTCTCTTTGTCTCTCATGTAAGAGCTATAATAATATCATTTTGAACTAAGGCATGATGTGGCAAGCTCGAGCCATATGATTATAATTCAACTGCATATAATAAATATTAGTATATAATTATTAAACCAATAAACTAATTTCCCTCTCATATATAAGCTTATGTTAATACCAAGTGCACGTGCTATGACTTAAATAATGATTAAAACAGGAATGATTAAATATTTTTTTCATTACACTGCTTTTATACTAACTTCTATAGTTAAGTAATTCTGTAGAAATAATGTTTCTTGGTCCTTAGAAAAGGTCAATTACAATATAACTTCCTAATTAAATATTAACTCATCAAATTTCAGATTTGAGAAATTACTATTGGCAGAATATAAATAATAATTGTTGAAAGTCAAGTTTATCCATTAACTCTTAATAAATAAATATTTATTATCTATGTGTTGTGAGTACATATGAGAATGTGAATATTTACTTGGTCATCAAAATATTAAAATATGATTGTGTTCACTACATTTAATTGTCTTTTAGGAATCAAGTTTTTTAAGATAATTTTTAATGAATATATAAAATGTTGACAATTTTTGAGGTATAGCATTAATTAATCATTAGCTTGATCAAGACTTAGAATATTTCTAGTACCTCAAAATGTTTCCAGGTATCCTGGTATCCTACTCATTACTTACTCACCTGCAAAGGAAGCTACTGTACTGACTTCTTTTACAATAGATTAGTTTTTCTTATTCTAGAATCTCCTACAAATCGAATTATATGATATGTACTCTTTTATATGTGGTCTCTTTTGTTCAATATAATGTCTATGAGATTCACCTTGTTGTTACATGTGGTGGTAATTTATTCATTTCATTGCTCCATAGTGTTCCATTTTATTAATATACTATACTTTGTCAATTTTGCTGGCATTGGACATTTGTTATTTGCAATTTATTTATGACTACTAAGAAAAAAGTAGTCTTGAATGTTCTTGTAGATGTTTTTGGTGGGCAAATGTACTTATTTCTCTTAGAAATAAGTCTGGCAGTGCAATTTCTGGGCCACAGGATAAACATATGATTCACTGTTTTAGGTATTACAAGGCAATTTTCCCAAGTAGTTTTGCCAATTTATGCTCCCACCACCAACATATAAAAATTTCACTTACACCATCCTCATGTCATTTCTTGACATTATCAGTCTTCTTAATTTTAGTCATTCTACTAAAAGTGTAGTGATATCCCATTTACAGGTATTTTTATAAATATAAAATAAGCAAATAAGATAAACGTCAGAAAAATGACAATTTATGTTTTGCTCATACAATTACTATTTCAAAAATAGCCTGATTAGAATAAGCAGCAAATTAATAAACTATAATATTATTTACATTTCAGAGGCAAACACAAATTGTTTCCTGTTGGGATTTTAAGGGGCAATACATAGTATAATTTTTCCCTTCTTAATCAAAACAGCTTGAGGGCTAAGACCCAAATATAGACAGATGCAGAAGAAATGACCATCTTTTCTATATTGCTAAAGCTATTTGGAGACTATGGCTCTAGATCTGCAACCATCACCCCCGTCTTAATTACGCAGTTGCACGCAGTGGCACAGACAACACAGATTCCCCTAAGACCGAAGCTGTCCTCTATGTTGCCTGCATGAAAGGAAACAGATCAAATACACCCACATTGAAGATTCAGAGGTCTTGAAAGAGAAAAAAGCGGAATGAATGAAGTGAACATGTCTTTTTCTTCAAGTTTAACAATTAGACCACCCCAGAGAAGTGGGGAGAGGAATGAGCTGAGAGTGTCGAGGAGTTCTAGGAAGTTTATAATACAGAAAGTCTCACCACATGGCAATACGAAGTCAGAAATTTCTTCCACTGGCCCTTTCCTAAAAGGGCTGCTTCTCATTTCATAGCATTATTATTAAGACCACTATCTGTATTACTCAAATATGTCTTTATGTCCTTTACCTCTAAAAAAGATAAGCCTATTCAATATAGTCATTTTTCAAATTGGCTGGCTGAACATTATACCCACACCTATTCTTCCAGAAGATCAGAGGTTTACTATTTGAAGAGATTCTTTCAGAGACAATGTGGAACCAAGGGCAACAGCAGACTCAGTTGATGGAGAGATGCAATATTGAAAACAGCAGAATTAAGTAAAAGAATACCTACTGAATAATGAGACCGTTAGACCTCATTTAACAAACAGCAAGTCAGCATTCTACCTCTAATATAGGAGAAAGATGGTTCTTACTTAGGAAAATAAGGACCTAAGAAAAAAGTAAAGACCTACAGCCATTTCACTTTGTAATGAATCCCACAAATCAAGGAGTCCAGCCCATATAAACTGAGCTTTCCATTAGATTTTTATTTATTCTGTCAATACCTGTCTTTTATTCTATTTACATTTAATGGAATTAGTGATATGATTGAATTTATGTTTATTATTTGTTGCCTGTTTTTCCTTCTGTACTTTTTCCTAATTTCCTGTCTTCTTTTAAGAAAAATAACTTTTTTTTTTAAAGAATTTCATTATAAGTGTTACAGCTCTTGTAGAATTTGTCTAGCAGGTTTTCCGGTTCCCACCAGAAAACTTGTTAAAAAAAAAACAAGAATTTCATTATAATTTATCCATTGGCTTTTTTGTTAAAACATTTTGCATTATTTTTTCTTTTGTTTTTGCTCTAGGGTTACAACATACAACTTTTCACAGTCTACTTGAGTTGATATTGCATTGCTTAATGAAAATTGCAAGAATTTCACAAACAGTTCCATTTACCACTCCCCACATCATTTATACTATAGTTTTCATTTACGTCTACTTATGTTTTAAACTGCTTAATATAAGTTATATACTTTATTTAAACAGTCATATGTATTTTTAATTAAGAAAAATATTTTATATTTATAAGTATAAATATAATTTTAAATTCATAAATATAATTTTATATCCATAATTATAATTTCTAGAGCACTTCATTCCTTTCTGAAGGTATGTACTTCCATCTGGAATCATATTCCTTTTTTTTTTTGTGGTACGCGGGCTTCTCACTGTTGCGGCCTCTCCTGTTGTGCAGCAAAGGCTCCGCAGCCATGGCTCACGGGCCCAGCCGCTCTGCGACATGTGGGTTCCTCCCGGATCGGGGCACGAACCCATGTCCCCTGCATCGGCAGGCGGACTCTCAACCACTGCGCCACCAGGGAAGCCCAAGAATTACCTTTTAATGCAAGTCTGCTGGCAATTCATTTTCTTAGGTTTGTTTATTTAAATATGCCTTATTATGCTTTTACAGTTAAAGTATATTATATTCAAATATAGACTTTTTTTTTCTTTTAGCCCTCAAGATGTTCCACCATCAAGATCAGTTCCACTACCTTGACCTCCATTGATTCTGACAAGAAATACATGGCTTTGAAATTGTTGTCCCCTGTTCTAATGTATGCTTTTCCTCTGCTTTCAAGATTTTGTCATTTTCTTTAAATGTCTTTCTTTGACTAACATGTAATTTACTTTGTCTTTATTATGCTTTAGAGCCAGTGACCTTTTGAATCTGTAAATCTATGACCTTTACTAAATTTGGGACATTTTTGGCAATTGTTTTTTCAAATAGTTTTTCTGTTCCTTTTGTCCCTCCTCTGATTCTGGGGCTTCAAATCCTTTTGTATTAGAAAGTTTGATATTACCAGATACTTTATGCTCTATTCATTTATGGGGTCAATACTTTTTTCTGTGTTCTTCAAATTAGATAATTTAATTTATATTTCTTCTGTTAAGCCTATCCAGGTATTTTTTTTAATTTCATTTACTTTTCAACTGTGGAATTTCAAATTGAATCTTCTTTATAGTTTCTATAGAGATTTAATATTTGTTCCTTGATTTTAAGTATGCTTTGCTTTATAACATTGAATGCAGTAATAATAGCTTCTTTAAAGTGTTTTCTCTTAGATTTGCCATCTAATGGTTGGTCTTTATTGATTACCTTTTGTTTGGAAGATTGGTTGTATTTATTATCTCTTAATAAATCTAGTAATTTGTGATTATGTCCTGGACATGGTGAGTGCTGTGTTGAAGAAGCTCTGGATTCTTTTCTATTCCTCTGAGTAATGTTGATTTTTGTTTTGTTTTCTTTTAGAATGCAATTAACTTAGACGGACTCATATTACAAACTTGGTCTCTATTTATCTATTTTAACCTTTTCTGTGCTGCTTGGAGTCCTTTTTATGCATGCATAGATCAGAGCTCAACCAGGAAAAAAAAGAGAAAAACAACAGTAAGAATGTGAGAACTTCTTCACTCAAAGCCTTCCTTTTCTGTCAAATGTAAACGTCCCTCCAGTTTCTCTATGATTTTGCTGTGGGAGGAATGGTCTAAATAGAGCTACTTGGTAATATTTGGACATTTCCAAGCCAGTAAGATTTTTAGTAATTTGCCACTTAATTGTATCCAATTGAGAATCAGGGATCATGAAACTTTTGAAAAAAAACATTCCACATGAAAGGCATGAAACAAATGGATGATAAACAAATTAATTAATTAATTAATAACAATTAGTATAATAATAGGTAAACAGCTTTGGGCTTCCCTGGTGGTGCAGTGGTTAAGAATCCATCTGCCATAGCAAGGGACACAGGTTCGAACCCTAGTCTGGGAAGATCCCACATGCTGTGGAGCAACTAAGCCCGTGCACCACAACTACTGAGCCTGCATTCTAGATCCCACGAGCCACAACTACTGAGCCCATGTGTCACATCTACTGAGGCCCACACACCTAGAGTCCTTGCTCCTCACCAAGAGAAGATCCCGTTCTCCACAACTAGAGAAAGCCCATGTGCAGCAACGAGGACCCAATGCAGCCAAAAATTGATTAATTAATTAATTAATTTTAAAAAACATAAACAGCTTAGGATAAAATGAAACAAGGCAGGGATAAGAATAAAATTTCCAAAATTTATAATTAATATCCACAGAGATATAAAAGAAGGTACTGTATCCAGTCATTTTAACAAATATTAACTGAAAGATGATGACAAGTATTCTTCTAAGTCAGTGAACATAACAGACCAGTATTCTTCCCTCATGGAATTTACATTTTGGTAGGCAAGGCAGACCATAAATAAGATAATTAATATTTCATATTAAAAGATACTAATTGCTGACCATTGAGATTATCAAAAAATAGGTCATCGACAACTTGACAAGAGCAGTGGTAACAAGTGCACAAAGTGACCTATTAGCAATAAAGACTAAATTTGCATGAGTTTAAGGGAGAATTAGATAAGTGAAAATAGAGCAATGAGTGTAGACAATTTTTCCAAGATGTTTTTCTGTAAAGGCAGAGAAAATGAGCAGTCAGGTGGAGGAGAAAGTAGGGTCAAGCCAGAGTTTTTAAGATGGGGTAAATTATAGTGTGATAATACATTGATAATAATAATCCTGTAGAGAATGAAAAATTGATATAGGCAAAAGACTGGAGAATTGTCAGAATGGTGTCTTTGAGTATGTGAGAGGATATTGGAGTCTTTGATAGAAGCGTGGGTAATTCATCCATAGCACAGATGAGAGGCAAAACAGATAGGATCAGATTGTAGTATCTGAGAAAATGTGGTGCTAAGTATGAGTTTGTAAAAATCTTCAAATTAAAAAAAATATATATCCTCAGTGAAAAAGGAAACAAAGTCTTCAGTTGAGCATGAGCATGAGAGCATCTTGGAAATTTGTGTAAGGGATTGAAGAATTCATTCATCATCTATGAGAAAACATGAATGGATTACAATGTATCTAGTGTGATTTCAGGACAGCGTTAAGGACCTGGTAAAAAAATAGCATATAATGGAAGAGGAATATTCAGAGGAAGGAAATTCTTAGAAATTAACATGATATAATAGCAAAAAGGAAAAATTCAATTGAAGGACTAGAAAGAAAGTTGAGGAGATTTCTCAAAATATGAAACAAATATATAGTTATAAAATAGGAAGAAAAATATTACAAAGGTAGAGGAGGTCTAATATCTAAATAATAGAAGTTCCAAACAGAAAGAAATGGGAAAAAATAGAGATGGGAATTATTAAAGATAAATAATACTAGAAGATGTCCCAAAGATTAAACATTTGTTTCCAGTCTTGAAAAGTACTGTATGGAAGAAGAGGGGGAAAAAGAGTCAAACCAAGGTCCCATTGCTATGATATAAAAATTCAACATTGGAAGTCAGAAGGCAAAGGAAAAATTTCTTCAAAATTCTAAAGGTAGTTAATTATCAACTTAGAATTATTTACTCAGTCAAGGTAGCTATCGAATGTGAGACTGCAATAAAAACATTTTTCAGACTTTCAAGGACTTAAAAAATGATTTTCCTTGCCCCCTTTCTCAAAAGCCTACTAAAATATTTGCTTCACTGAAATGAAGCAGTCTTCAAGGAAGAGGAAGACTTTGGATAGTAAACAGGACGTCCATTGCAGGCAAAGGGCATCCTGCTGATGATGGTGAACAGAGATTCCAGTAAGAACACATATATTAAGCAATCCATTCAGACTACTGAATGAAGGCCAGGAATGCTGGCAATAATGGTTAAAGAAAAACACAAAACCCCTAGAGTTCCTGACGTGTGTGAACCACATTACCACCAAGAATCTCACCTGACTCCTTGTAACTGCCTCTTAACTCTTCTTTCTGTTCTACCCTTTTCTTCTCTTCCCTCCCCTCCAAATAGTACCCATTATCCTCAACACAGCAGCCAAAAATATCATTTTAAAACAAAGGTCAGATTATCACTTCTCTGCTCAAGCTCTAAAAACTTCTTTCCCTTGGAATAAAACACAAAGTCTTAAGTGGGCCCCATTTCCTAACTTCATCTCCTACCCCTCACCTCCTCACTCCCTCAGTTCTTGCTACACACGTCTCTCCAACATGCCAGGCATGCTTCCTTACTGCACCACTTCCAAGCCCATACTCCTTTAATGTCTTCTAAAGTGTTGCCTTTCCAAGGAGGTCTGTCCCAACTCCCTGTTAATAATGAAAACTGCATTCTACCCACTCTACTTACTTTTTTTTCCCATAGCTTCCAGTCCTTCTAACATTATTGGTAGTACATTTATTTATTATAATATTGTTTATTATCTGTCTAACCAGCCAGAAATTAATTTACAAATGGTCAGGGAGCTTCTTATGGGATACTGTTATATCTGTTATATCGCAGATTCTCAGAGCAGTCCCTAGCAATCTAGCAGGCACTCAGCAAATTTTTCTTAGAGACTTATGTTTCTGTGAGAGTTTGAGAATGAATTAGAACAAATTCTTACAAAATTAAAAAAAAAAATGCCCCGTTATTAATTCCAAGGAAATCAAAAGTTTGCATGAGAAATAAAATACAGTGGTCCTTCCAAGTCCACAGGGGACTGGTTTAGTTTTAGCACAAACTAAAATCCACAGATGCTCAAGTCCCTTAGTCAGCCCTCCATATCCGCAGGTGCAGAACCTGAGGATAGGGAGGGCCGCATAAAATCCTAGTCTGTTACCTGACTCAGCTGTGAAAATATTTACATAGTATTAATAATGTAAGCTTTGCCTATTGCTGTAAACAAAATTGAGGATATAAACTTAATTGGAAAAGGGGGAAAGGTATAGTGTGTGTGTGTGTGTGTGTGTGTGTGTGTGTGTGTGTTTGTAATAAGGAAAAAAACCAAATCCTCCTATTTCATTGTAGGAAGCAAAGATATCTAACTGAAAAATCATGATTGCAAAAATTCAAAAAAAAATTTTTGATAAACATTGACAGAAATTTCTTCTAGGAAGTGAAATTTGGGGAAGTTGAGTAAGGAAAGAGTTGTTTTTACATCATACACAAAAATTTTTTGTTTAAACTGCCTACATGAACTGCAACACACCTGTTAGGATGACTACTAACAAAAAGTGAAAATAACAGGTTTTGGTGAGGATATGGAGAAGTTAGAACTCTTGTGCACTGCTGGTAGGAATGTAAAATGGCACAGCCACTGTTGGAAACAGTATGGTGATCCTCAAAAAATTATAAAAGGATTACCATATGTCTCAGCAATTACATTTCTGGGTACATATCCAAAAGATTCAAAGCAGAATCTTGAAGACATATTTATATACCCAAGTTCATAGCAGCATCTTTCACAATAGATAAAATGTGAAAGCAACACAAGTGTCCATCCACATAAGAATGGGTAAGTAAAATGTAGCATATACAAGCAAAGGAATATTATGCAGACTTTTAAAGAAGTGAAGGAAATTCTAACATATACTACAACATGAATGAATCTTGAGGAACATTATGCTAAGTGAGATAAGCCAGTCCTAAAAAGACAAATACTGTATGATTCCACTTATATGAAGTAGCTAGAATAGTCAAAATCATAGAGACAGAGAGTAGAATGGCAGTTGCCAGGGGCTGGAAGGAGAGGGGAATGGGGAGTTAATTTTTAATGGGTATCGAGTTTCAGTGGTGAAAAATTAAGAGTTCTGGAGATCAAGTGTGGTGAGGTTGTACAACAACATGAATGTACTTAATACTACTGAACTATACACTTAAAAAGAGTTAAGATTGTATAATTTGTTATATATATTTTACCACAGTAAAAAAATGAAAAAAGTACATAAATATCTTTGATTTTTTAAATAAATGAATACATATTTTTAAATGTAATTCATTATTGTATTAACTGTTCTTCCCTGTCATGACCATAAGCTGTGTTTAGTCAATACACATGGATCAAAATCACTAAATAATTTAAACCCCTGCTTTATTTTGAGATCCAGAGCACTGACAAACTAGTTTAGTCAATCTGTAACATAAGATATTATCCATTTATTTAATCATACCTAATCTATAAGGCTTTGTACAGAGGTCACAAAAAATAATAAAATAGATCATAGTCTATTAAATTGATTAATGATTAAAAATCATAGGTTGTTAAAGCAGATAAATATAACCATCCATGTCTAATTTACATGAAATTTGCCTTGATTACAATCCATCTAATTCATATGCCTTTTACATGGGACAGGTTGGCTTATAATTCTTTAGCTGTATAAGGGGATGACATACATGTGGGATATACATTGTCATCACTTAGATTTGATTTAGCCTGAGCTCCAAATTACCCTCTCACTTAAATGACAATGTAATAAAACATGAAAATTCCTAAGACTAAGATTCCATGACATTAAAAGTGTGGAGCAAAATTAACTTCTGAAAGACAATGGAAATGAGGAAAACTCAAAAAACAAGGAATCAGTTTAATATTGGTAACTTTCTGCAAGTATTTTGTAGATGTACTGCTTAGCTTCAGTATTGAATCTATAAGTGAACTAATATGGAGAATGAAGTTCATTGTGGCGGCCTGATGACAAGCTTACCATCTCAATGTTCGAAGTACTTCATAGCTTTTCAACTAGCCTGTGGATAGACGTGAATGTATTAGTTAAGCTAAAGATGGTTTTTACAATCTCAATTTTATCCTCTACGAATTGGGTTTACAGAGAAAAAAAATTTTCAGTAAGCTTAATCATGGACCAAAATACCAATAAGAAGAAGTACATTCTCTTTACCTTATATTTGAAAGGTCAGCTATCCATCATAGATCCTTCTCTGCCTTAAAGACATCATGAGATCACACAATCTTATTTTGCTTTACTTACTCTGGATTTATTACTTTTCTATCAATGGAACATGTTTTATAGTATGCTGTTCATATAAGCTGTGATATGCACCTACCAGGAAAATATCCTACTTCTGTGAAGATTTCTCTCTCTCTTCTTAATAAGAGAAGCTCTTGCATTCCTCATTTGCTGATTTCAGTGGTCATCCCTTTTTATCTCACCTGTTGTTATGTATATCTAGTTGCAGTCATATGTGAAATTCCACTTTGGTTCATGGTACAGCAAAAATACAATATGTGCTCTTATTCATTTAGCATAATTTTAATTAACAATAATTACATGCAAAGTTCTGTGGTAGATATTAATAAAAGAATGTGCATCATATGTTAGATGAAGTCTCAATATAAATAATAATACATTTTCCCAAAAATGAAATGGATCTACCTTAGAGGTAGTTTACTATCACCAGACATGTTGCACATTGGCTAGATAACTAATTTTCACAATCATAGATGAGTAATTTTTCTGGGTCATAACATATGGAAGAGAAGAATCAATCACAGAGTTAAATGAGATATTTTATAGTAAAGAATTTAAACTTTGCTTCTAGGAGATAATCTCTAAGCCCTTGGAATGTCAAGCCTGATAGGAATATTTTTTTTATGCCTAGAAGCCTTTTATTTTGGGGGGAGGCCATGCTGCACAGCATGTGGGATCTTAGTTCCCTGACTAGAAAATGAGAAGGAGAGAGAGAGATGGGTAAATCCAGGGAAAAGGCAGGAATGCTATAACCATCTATAAAGGTGGGGGCTGGAGGGGTGTGACTTCTGAAAATGAACTAGAGCTTGTGAGGAAATGTTTCACCTTTATCTACATCATGCAAAAAAGAAATATTGAAAACAAAGCTAGTTTATTTTCTTATTTCCATTTTTCAAATAAGTTAAATGCTAAACTTACTAAGAGAAAATCTAACAAGATAGTAACAGTGTTGTTTTTGTGAAATTGGACCCATGGTAATTTATCTTATGATTTATAGTCATCTGTAGTTTTCACTTTTTCTACAATAAGCTTATGCATTAAATAAAATTTTGTAAGAAGCTTTGTTGACAAAACCTGGAAAAGCAAGGAAGTTTATTGCTAGATCTGAATATAGTATGATTATATCTCCTACCTCATTTATCTTTAAAGTAAATGGATTGTGATGCAGGTCATAATTTTGTGTTTAATTACCACTTATGTATATTTCTGGCACTGGAATCAAAATGGATGTAATAAAGAAAATTTTCATATCTTCTGTATAAACAATTAGAAAGTGTCCCTCTGAGTTTCTCTTCCATCAAGTGTAGATGCAATGTTTATATTTTAAGTTTCTGTTATAATAATGTAAAAACTTATCTTGTTTATCCCCACAGTGCCTGGACTTGTGTTAGGTACATATAGGTTTAATAAAAGTTTATTGAACCACAGCATAATTGAATAACTGTAAAACTCAAATCAGTTTTTAAAAAGGGAAGTTTAGTTCCCCTAGGGAGTTTTTTTCTGAAACAAAATTTTACAGCTCCAGGGAAATATCCATTTTGGAGTTGAACTCTTTATGGCTAGAACTGCATGGGGTGTAGTGATAAATATGTTTCTTTAAGGTTGCCTTTGTCTAACTGTTAGCAACTCACCGGGTGGCTGCAACTGTGGAAAAATATTTAGGTCTTTAAACATTTCAGTCAATGTGGTAGTATTTACACTATGACAAATAGCAAACATTTCTCCATAGTTTACGGCCTTTTTCTTAATAAGTTTTCCAGTGGGAGTAAGAGCCCCTATTTAGTCAATACTTAGTCAATGTTATTTTTCTAATTATACAATATGACTAATTTTAAATGCCTTAACTTTTAATCAAATTATCTTTTTGCCACAGCATGACTACCTTTTCAAATGCATAGTTTCAAATTTTCACAGTCTATAAAGTCTAGTCAAATGCCATTTCTCCATGGAGCTTAATTATTTCTCCTTATTCAGAAGTGATTTTTCTTTCCTTTGAAAATTCATAATACTGTCTTTTATTTATACTTGAATACAGCTTTATTATAACCTGCTTTCATCTATTATTTCTTTTGAGTCCTCTATTATTTATTTATATTCATCAATTTATTCAATAAGCATTGAGTGCATTCTATATGGCAAATACCATTTCTGAGCACTGAAGATATCATAGTGAACATGAAGAGGTCCCCATCTTTAAGGAGTTTGCCATCTGAGTTTTGCATTTAGTGTATTCCTACTTATGTTAAAGTTACTCTGGTCTTCCAATACTAGAATGAAAATATCTTGAGGAAAGAGATATAGTCATATTTATCCTTGGATACCCCTTTGCTCATCAGAGGGTGCTCTACGTAACATGCATTACAATATTTATTTGAGAAATGGATAATTTATACTTATACAATATTTTATCCTTTACCAAATATACTGTAATACATTCTCTTTTAATTTTCATTACAACTACGTGAGATATATAAAATTAACTCTATTTTAAAGATCTTAGTCAAACCCCAGTGTTCATTCATTTATACCTTAAAGTATATATAACTTTTCCTAAGATTTCTTACATTGTGAAAACTGTAAAAGTCTGTAATTCAATGGTCAAGAAATCAAAGTTATATAGGTTAAACATTGTGATCATTTTTTCTCCCTAAATAGAAAACGTAAGAATGTTTAAGACTGTCTAAATTATTTGCAAATAGGCATAAATGCCAAATAACTAAGCATGTTCAAAGCATTTCTCACAGAAATGGTCATGAAAAAGCCTGGAAGTAGAAACTTCTGAGAAAGATGTCCAATGTGATAAGACATTCAATGTGTAACATTATTTTTAATGCAAATACTTGACATTGTAATTACCACAGAACATATAGAGAGGTAATAGTCTAGGTTTTATTACTATATTTAAAAAAAAAAGAAATTCAGTCATTGAACTAGTTCACAGATAAGAGTCGAATACTAGCTTCTTGAGATTAAAGAATATGTCCCATTTTTCTATATAACCCATAGCTTTCCTGACATTACACTCTTCTTGATTACTTTTCTTGGTCCCTAGCACCTATTCTCTGTCCCCCAAGCTAGTCCTTCCAACCTTCACGTGACCATGAAAAGTTGAATCTTCTCAGAGTTCTGTGCCAAACCTCGTCTTCTGCCTTATTTTTCTACAAAGGTAATCATAATCATTCCCATAATTTTAAATACAAGTCCATAGGCCCATAATTGCCAGGTTTCTACTCTAACACTTGATCATTTTCTGAGCTTCAACTTGCAGAATGACTTAGGGACTAACTTACAAAAAAATTTTCCAAAGAATACTTTTCATAGAATTCTTTATGGCCCATTCTGGCAAATATTCTAATTGCACCAAGTCATAGAGTATTGTGTATGCTATTGTAAGACACTGTTTTTTCCTTCAAGTGAAATGGTGAAAGCAGAGGACTGATATGATATGGTTTATGTTTTGGCTGCTGTGGTGACAAGAAACTATATGTGGGGTTGGGGGTGGGGAAGCCATGTCAGGGAGAGGTGGGTTCAGGATGATAAGTTAGGGACCATTTAGTAGTCTAACCATAATCCAGGAAAAGGCTGATAGCTGACGTCACTTAGACCAATGTGATAGGCTTGGAAGTGAAAGAAGTGCCCTGAGTCTAAATATATCAGAGGTTGAGTGGACATAGTTTGCTGATGCAAGTATTACAAAAAGAGAGTAATTAAGGATGAATCTAATATTGTTGGCTTAGGTATCTAGAAATTTGGAGTCATCATTACTGACATAGGGAAACCTGCAGAAAAAAAAAATATCTGGGGGTAGGTAGGAAGTGGCTGTGATGGGTTTTGCTTTGGACTTGTTAAGTTTTAGGTGCCTATTAGATATCCAAGAAGGAGATATAGAATAGGCAGTTGGATATTTGACTCTACAGTTAAAGAGAGATGTTCAAATTGAAATATAGATACGAGAGTCATCAGATGGGTTCCAAAGCCATGAGATTTGTTGAAATATGCTTTCAAACAAGGATAGGCAAGAAAAGTGAATCTCACTTCTTTTTGACTCACCCCTTGACACCATTCAGAACAGACCTAGATCAGACTATGGAGAGACCACATAAGCCAGTGCAATTTTTACTCTTAATATTAACTTGACTTATTTCACCTACTAACAAATAAGACCTGGAGAAAATCCAGATCATAGTTGGATACTTGAGTACATATGTGTCTCATTTACTAGACTAGGATCTCCTTGAAGTTAGAAATTATATATATATATTTTTTTTTATTAATCTCTGAATCGCTATGCTTATTTCTTGAACGTATCAAATGTACAATAATTGTTGGGTTAAACTGAATTGGAAAATATTCCTAAAGCAAATGCTGTTGATGCCCACCCAGATCACCTTTGCAGGTCTGGTTCACCCATGCCTCAGCTTTTTCAGTGTTGGTTACTAATGTTTCAAACCTGCACTCTTCTCTTGAGGCTCATCCTTTGCTAATGGGAACTGCCTTACAGGGAGGTTCCTGGAAGATTTGCCCCAATCCCTCCCAAGGGCCACCAGTAGCCCATGGCTGACTTATGGAGAACATAACATAACAACCCAGGACCTTTGTCTGGTGTAATTCATGTGCCAGAACTCCCAGTAAGGTCAGGCCTGGGTTGCATTTCTCCTGAAATGCACATTTCTGCATAGCTTCTTACCCTTCCTTATCACTCAGGTTTCTCCTTCAATGAGTCACTTGCACAAGGGTTTCTGCCACAGACCATATTTCTAAGTAACTGGACCTAAGATAATAATCACAGATAAACATTTTGACCCCTAAAATATTTCTCTAATCTAAGGGCATTTGTACTTAATCTTTAAGTTATTCAACCTTTCTAGTTTGGGGAGTGGAATGGAGAAGAGTTTTTATTCTGTATATTCTTCTCAGGCTTACTTATATAAATGGGACATCAAGTCATCACTTTTTCTCTCCATCTACCACCTCATCAAAATTTCATGTTCTTTTTTCCAAGGTAGGCAGCTACACTTAGTTGAATGCACAAACATGTATGCTGTGTAAATTATAGCAAGAATACCACACAAAGAGTTTAGGAAATCTTTGTAATATTTTAAAACCTCTGGTGTTTAGTTAAAGATTCACTATACTATTGTAAGAAATATTTATTTTTGTAGACAAAGCCAATATCTTGTGCCTCAACCTCATGATTTTATTTTTGTCTTTTCTTTTATCTCAGTAAATCATGGGTCAATATGTTCTGTCCACCTGACCATCTGTTCACATGTATGTTGCATGCAACATGTGCCCCACACTGCTTACAGAGTCATGGAAAAATATCAGACTCCAATCTTTCTTCTTGGGAAGGGAGGTGAGGAGGAAGGGAAAGTGAGAGAAACACAGAGACAAGGGAGGAAAAAGAAAAAGGTATGAGGGAGGAAGGATGGCTGAGAATGACAGGTTCCTGGAAAGCTGACATCTGAGAACTGAAGCATGACATTTAACTGGTGGACTGTACTGTACAAAACGACTTTCCTTGACCCAGAGAATTCCTCTTTGGTCAGGAAAATAATAAGAACTGGAAAATATCTCCCTTGACAATGCTCATATACATATCTTAAGTTAAATGAAAGAAAACTAAAAGAGACAGCTCACGTTGTTAGGAGATAGTGTGTAGAGAGTAACTTAGTGAGGAGAGAATGTAAATGCTTTCATACTGTTAAAGGTTAAATGTAAAGAAAAGACCCCACTGGCAAGCCTAACAGTGTCAGCGATTTTGTCGAGGCAGCTTGTCTGGCTCTGGACCTTGTATGGCATTGTGCGGTCACTGGTTGGAGCAGGCAGCTCTTTTTCATTAGTGTTTTTTAGTCTCTGCTCTGCTAATGTAAAGGGAAATCTATTTATATCTTCTCAGCTGTATCTATTGATATTTAATGACACACAGCTCACCTTTCTGTACAATTAAAGATATTACTCCTCTCAGGATTATTGGTTTTCTTTTTTGTTCCATCTATACTGAACAATGAGATCATCACAAAAATCTTATGATACTTTAATGACGGTGTAAATTTATTGGCATTTTCCCCTTCGGGTGGGAGAACTCAAATGAAGCTCTGGAACCTCTGGAGAGAAACATTTCTCTCCTTCTCGTTATTCATTCTCATTATTCATTCTCTCTGCCCAGAAGATAAAATAACAATCTTTTGTGTTCAGAAAGTAGCACACTGAGAGAACCTGCCCTTTCCTAGAGTAAATATTAGAAGTTTCAGGAAAAGGTCCCAGGTCCTTAGAAATCTCAGCTTCTCTAATAAGGAATGTGAGGGACATGAGGAGAAGACCACCAACAACACCCCGGGAACATTATGCTTCCTCACAAAGAACTAATGGTTTGTACTGAGATTCCTCACCTTTTTTTTTTTTTTAACATCTTTATTGGAGTATAATTGCTTTACAATGGTGTGTTATTTTCTGCTTTATAACAAACTGAATCAGATATACCTATACATGTATCCCCATATTTCTTCCCTCTTGCATCTCCCTCCTACCCTCCCTATCCCACCCCACTAGGTGGTCACAAAGCACCGAGCTGATCTCCCTGTGCTATGCGGCTGCTTCCCACTAGCTATCTATTTTACATTTGGTAGTGTATATATGTCCATGTCCATGTCACTCTCTCACTTTGTCCCAGCTTACCATTCCCCCTCCCGGTGTCCTCAAGTCCATTCTCTAGTAGGTCTGCATCTGTATTCCTGTCTTGCCCCTAGGTTCTTCATGCTCCTTTTTTTTTTTTTTTTTTTTTTTTAGATTCCATATGTATGTGTTAGCATATGGTATTTGTTTTTCTCTTTCTGACTTACTTCACTCTGTATGACAGACTCTAGGTCCATCCACCTCACTACAAATAACTCAATTTCGTTTCTTTTTAATACTGAGTAATATTGCATTGTATATATGTGCCACATCTTATTTATCTAGTTATCTTTTGATGGACACTTAGGTTGCTTCCATGTCCTGGCTATTGTAAATAGAGCTGCAATGAACATTATGGTACATGACTCTTTTTGAATTATGGTTTTCTCAGTGTATATACCCAGTAGTGGGATTGCTGGGTTGTATGGTAGTTCTATTTTTAGTTTTTTAAGGAACCTCCATACCATTCTCCATAGTGGCTGTATCAAATTATATTCCCACCAACAGTACAAGAGTGTTCCCTTTTCTCCACACCGTCTCCAGCATTTATTCTTTGTAGATTTTTTAATGATGGCCATTCTGACCTGTTCCTCACCTTCTTTTAAGTTATGCTACAGTCAGGTTTCCAAGAAATACAACATAAGGCGTACACAATATTATTTCTCTCCACAGTTCTGTCCTGGAAACTCTTCTAGGAATCTGAGATGACAATTTAGGAAGAAACCTGAACGTCCTTGTTCTCCATTAGTTCTAGTGCTGACCTAAGACATGAGGTCATTTTAGCCACCCCCACCCCCAGCTAGCTTTCATGTTTTTCAAAATTTAAATCCTGAAGAATCCTCTTAATCCTGCAATAGAAAGACATTAACAATAATAACCTTGAGTATATTTGTAACTCAGGGTATGGTCTTCACATCTCTTCAAATTTTTCTGATTTTCATCTCCACTAAATGAGTATCCATAAAGGCAGAAGAAGAAAAAAAACATGTGACCAAGGTCAAGAGAAGGAAGTTCTACTCAATGACCTTTATTAATATTTGTTAAGCTGCTTACAATGTTCTAGGTGCTGTGCCAAGTATTGAATATGTATTAATTCACGTTATCCCCACCTATTATAATATAGGTACATTATTATCCTTTCTTATCTGAATTGAAGACTAAGACCAGAAGAGGATCAATAACTGGCCCACAAGTACACAGACAGTAAGCAGCAGAGCCAAGTGTGAATCCAGAAAGCCTGGCTCCAGAGCGTTTCTGCTCAATCACGAATTTGAGATAAAAGTTGTTACTCTTCTAACATGGAAGACATTTCTTTCAAGTCTTATCTTTTATCATCAAAATTAATGCAAACTTTGCATGTGACATCTTTTATTGTTTTCATTAAAACAACACTTTCTTACCTGACTTTTTCATTAACAAGTAAGATGCTGATGCATTTTTTAAATCAACTTCCAAAATGTTGCTGAATTGAAATATGTGGACCCTTCATATCAAATTCTCTGCCCATACATAGATGCAAATTTGATGCAGAAAATGAAGACCAGTTGGTGAAAGAACAAATGAATAAATGTATATATTTGGTGGTGGTCCTTCATTGTGCATTTCCAGGAATTGGATCTGGCATAGCTTAAGAAGCAAGGCAATGTCACTTTCCTCTGACTAAAATCTTTCAGTGGCTTCCCGTTGTCTGAAACATAAAGTCCTTACTATAGATAATACAGTGTTTCATGATCAACTTCTGGCTAATTCTCTAGCTTACTATCTAACTCTAGTCATACCTCACATCACCCCCAAATGCATACCTTATTCTTTAGTTAGTTCTGATTGTTTACTAAATTCCTGTTCATGTCCAGTGCACTGTTGCAGCTCTCTTGTTTATGGTCCTTGATGTAGACAAGTGCCCCCTCCAAGGAACCTGAGTGAGATTGTAATAGGAGCAATGACTTGTTTAGATTCAGGTAAGCCCATATTATTGCTTTCAGTGAATGCACTTCCACTTTATAATACATCTTAAACTACATAAATTGTTCCTAGCTTTAGCTAATTTCTTGTTTAATGAACTTAGAATACTCAAATTTTATAAACATAGAGTACTTATATACTTCTTTAGGAGGGCATTTCTGAATCATCTTCTGGACTGCCACATTCAACATTCTTGATGGGAGGAACAATATCTGTCTGCTGCTGATTGTCATTAGTAACCCATTTTATATGTAGGGAGAAAAAATAAGGTTTGCTAAATAGTTTATTAGGAAAAGTAACTCTTCTCCTTTGGTGTAAGTTTTGCAAAAGTAACAGAGGGAGAGAAAATGCACATTGTAAAGAAGACACCAGTATCTTCTCTCATAATTTTGTGTATCAGTCAAGGTCACAGGAGATAGATGGCACACTCAAATTAAGTAATTTGTGAAAGACTTAATAAAGATGCAGTGTTTACAAAAGTAGTGGTCATAACCACAAAGTAGGACTAGTGCAGTACCCTGGTGATATAACAGTGGGGAACCAAGAAGGTAAGCTTACCAGAACTTGGGGAGAGAGATGTGAGGAGAGTTCTGTGTGACTTTCACCAAAGGATTAAGCCTACTCACAGTGTGTCCACAGGGAGTGGGTTTACTCACTCCTCTCCCTTCCATCAGTCTCCAGTCAGTGATTCAGAATGGCTAAGTAGAACTAGAATCAAGAAAGAGAGCAAATAAGGTCATCCAGGTAGTTCTTACAAATATGTCTCCTGTGGCACAGAGCAGGTCAGAGAAAGCTAAAGAGTAGATCTGGAAGGCCAAGCAGAATTTCACCAATGCAATCTACTTTCTGGTTGAGTCTCCAACCTACTACTGTTGAATAACCTTTAAATCTATAGGAAAAGATCATAATGAATTCAGATCAAGACATCAATCACCCACCTCCAGACCCTTTTACTGAAGTCAATGACTCTGCCTCTATGTTAGAGGCAGAGACTGTGTGTCTTCTAAGGTTGACAGCTGCCCCCTGTGCATTTTCAAATGCCCCTTACTGTCACCCTATCACTACTTACTACACAGTTTTGTAGAGTTGGGGGAAGATGTGTGATTTCACTGCCTCTTCCCATCATCTAGAATTTTTATGTTATTGTAGTCATAACTCCTCACCCTACCAAATGGCCCCATTAGTATGTGATTTCCCCAAGAAGGAGGATTATCCTCTCCATAGACCTTTGAAGTATAGTTGATTTACAGAGTTGTGTTAGTTTCGGGTGTACAGCAAAGTGATTCAGTTATACATATATATATTATTTTTTCAGATTCTTTTCCCATTTAGGTTATTACAGAATATTGAACAGAGATCCCTGTGCATAGGTTCTTGCTGCTTATCTATTTTATATATAGTAGTGTGTACATGTTAATCCCAAGCTCCTAATTTTTCACACACACCCCCCACTTTCCCCTTTGGTAACCATAGTTTTTTTCTATGTCTGTGGGTCTATTTCTGTTTCCAATACAAGTTCACTTGTATCACTTTTTTTTAGACTCCAAGTATAAGTAATATCATATGATATTTATCTTTCTCTCTCTGGCTTACTTCACTTAGTATGATAATCTCTAGGTTCATCCAATAAATATTTTCTTAAATAAAAATGATATGAAATGTCCTTACTCCATTTTTTAAATCTTTGACAATGAGAAGAATTTACCCTAATAAAATAATGTTTACTTTTGTTCAAGTGTGACCAAACTAATTTTCACCTCTCTATCAAGGCCTCTGTATTAATACAGATTTCTTACTAAATAGAATCTGATATTATGTTACAGGCTAAGACTTTATTGGGAGGTGCAATCCCAGGGCAGCAAGGGTAAGGGAGCGAAGAAGATAAATCAAATAAAAGTATGCATTTCCAAGCTACCTGTGATATGGTCATATGGAACATGAAGGAGAGCTTGATGAGAGCCTTGGAGCTTTGCAACAGTTGCCAAGGGAAAGAAAGGAGAAGGATTTATCTTCAGGCTTCTTGATTTTGTCTCCTGTTTCTCAGTGGCCCACGATTGACCACACGTATATTAACTCCAGGTAACATCAATTAGACACCCCAGAAAGCTGCTAAGGAAGTCAGGCCCCATGCTCTACAGTATGATCTTTTATCTAAGGCCAGAATGGTGGGAGAAGACAGAGTCTCTTCAGGGATGTTTATGTTTGGCCTGGACTCTTTCACTGCTAAAGGTCTCATTGCATTGGGGCAAAAAGAAGCCAAGCCAGAAACTGACCTTCATCCAGGGGTGACAAAGGCATGCAGCAGTGTTAGGAAATGAGGTAACATGACTGTCCATTGAGCAACTGCTTCAGGGCTTCTTTTCAGCTGTTTATCAATTAACTGTGTAATAGAGTGAGTCTGGAGAATATCACTCATTGGGCCACTCAGGTCCACACACATGCTTGCATGGTATCTAGCTCTGTAATAAAATAAAAAGACTGATAAAATGTCTTCACTTCTTCCTTGCAGTCCAGTCCTTTAAAGTGTTGAAGGCAGATATCAACATCTTAAAGCCATTTGGTATCCTGCTTTAGGTTTCTGTCATTGAAATCCTCTTTCCCAAGGCAGGCTGCCCTCTTAGAATCATTTGTTCTAACACCTATGTGTATTTTTGACCTATTTTGGACTGAAGTAAGGAGTAACAAACAAAATTAGTACTGTTTTCAGAGTAAGTTCTAAAGATGACGTATATTTTAATTTACACTCTATTTTATCCTGGCAAGAGTAAAATAACAATATAGCACCTCTTTGTGATAGGCGTGTCAATGGCAAATAGTCTAAGTGAAATGGCACTGACTGAAGTTATCTTTGTTAGTTTCCCTACAGAATTCTTCCAAAGCTATAGGAAAACTTGAAACCTAGCCCAATAACAATTATACTAACAGCTGTGTTCATAAAACACTTATCTTTCTGAATGATAACATAATCAAGGAAATAAAAAGAAATTTTGATATTCACCTATTTTTTAAGATCCCTGACTTTATTTTTTTAAAGAATTCCTTTTATATAAACTCGTAAAATGTTCTTTTTTTATATTTTGTATTTTATACATTGGTTTAGTTCTATTTATTTAGCATATGCAGCATGCCATAAAAAAAATTGCTGGAAAAAGGAATACCCATTCTTTTTCTCTCTTTCTACTGCGCTTTTTTTTTCTTGAAATCAATTCAGTTCAATCCAAATGTAGGTGATTCCATAACTCCATTAAAACTCTTTGTGTTGATGACCAACGTCTTCCATAATCCTTAATCTGATGGTCTCACTTCATCTCACCTGGAAATATCAGATGCAAGTGATGGAATTTTTTCTTCCTTTTTAAAAAATGTTAATCATTTGACTTGTAGGACCCAAAAGACTCCTGGCTTTATTTTTCCTTCAAGAGCAAATATTCTTCTTAATATCGCTGGCAGCTCCTGCTCCTCTGACAACCTTCTAATCATGTTTCAGTTTTGTCAGCTCTTCTTTTTTCTATCTACACTCATATACCTAGGTAAACTCATCCAATCCCATTTTAAAAAATACTATTCATAGTCTGAAGACTCCTAAGTTTATATCTCTACTCTGGATTGTTATCTTGAACTGTATACTCATATATCCCATCGCCTTCTCACATTTCCGCATCATAAACTATAGGCATCTCACACTTTTTCTGTTCCAAAACAGAATTGTTTTTCTCCATCTTAAGGCTTTCTTTCTCAGTTTTCCTCAACAAATTCCACTATTCCCTCAAGTAGTCAGGCCAAAAAACATAGAGTCTTCCTTTATTCTTCTTTTTCTTCCTACCATATTATTCAATCCATAAGCAAATACTAATGTATTAACCTTCAAAATATATCCTGAATCACCATTTCTTGATACTACCATTGCTACCGTACTGATCAAGGACACCATCCTATCTTCCTTGGATTACTGCATGGAGCTCTTAAACTTGCCTCATTAAAGTGCATCCCCTACAGGGAGATGAATTTTTAAATCCAAATCAGATTATGCTGCTCTCCTGCTCTGAAACCTTTAACGGCTCCCACAACACTTAGAATAAATCCTCAAACCCTGGATATTTCTCAGCCTTTCTTTCCACTTCCCTCTCCTGACACTCTGGCCACACAGGCCTCTTGCCTCTCTTAATGCACACCAAGGAAACTGCTACTTCAGGGCTTCACTCTTGCCATCTGCCTGAAAGTTTGTCCCTTCTATGGCTATTTCCTCTCATAATTGAAATATCAATTCCTAAGATAGGCATTCCCATAACACCCTATCATAAATAACATCCTTAGTAACTTCCTATTTCCTTTTACTGATTATTTGTCTTAATAGCTTAATATTCATAAGAAAAATTATCATTACCCGACATTTAGTGTTTTTTACTGGTTTATTTTCCCTCTTTTTCACTATAAGTTGTGAAAAGACAAACTGTTCCTGACACATAGAAGTACTCAGTAAATATTTGTTAGATGGATAAATAACTTTCATTTACTGAGTTCACTGATAGCATGGCATCCTAAGATACTGTCCTAAGACTTGTTTGTGGTTAATTTTGCTGAATTATGTATCTTAATACAGCAAAGTCTAACCAAAGCAATTCTAATAGTCAGTGTTGGCATGGTGATCTCCCTCTACCCATTAAAACTCTTAAAAAACAGTAGTATGTCAAAGTTCCTTTTAGGAAAAAGGTAGGAACCACCCTTTTTCTCATTCATATCACTCTTTATCAGACCAAAATAGAGAAACATGGATCATGCCACCTGCTTCTCCCCTAAGACACTGGCAAATAAGTAAATGTTGATTTTTTTTTTTTTTTTTTTTTTTTTTTTACTGCTCCTGTCTCAATAAAGTTTCTAGGTTACTTCTATTTCCTGGCTTTTCATTAACCTAGAAGAAATGTAATTGACTAAATTTTGCATTTTAAAATATTATAGACTCGGGAGTTCCCTGGTGGTCCGGTGGTTAGGATTCAGTGCTTTCATGGCAGTGGCCCAGGTTCCATCCCTGGTCAGGGAACTGAGATCCTGTAAGCTGCATCATGGCCAAAATAATAAATAAATAAATAAATAAAGTATTACAGACTCAACTATAAAGCATCTCCTAACTAGAGAATTTTCTTAAAGGTGTTCAAGCATTTTCTTACTGAACTTTTAAAGCACATAACTGAGCACATTATAAACCTAGTGTTTTTGTCACACTTTATTCACACTCTATGCAAGTTCCAGAAAATTTGCATCTTAGTCAAATATGTGTAAATCAATTCAAATTAATGCAGAAGAGAGCTTTATTTAAATGAATTGTACAGTGAATCCTTCTTAAAAATGTATTTTATTAAATGAATCATCACTCCTTAAAATGTTTCATTTTAAATTTCAGAGTTTCATTTACTAGGTTTACTTATCATAGGGTCCCCTACTTCCCCTATTTTAGTCAAAATTCTCTAGCCTAAAAAATATTTTGGGGGATTTGAATCTTTTCCTAGGAATAAAAACATTTTTTACAGTTTGATTAATATATCATCTTACATTGATTCCATAACTGGCACATTTCTGTGACTGAGTTCTGCTGTAGGGTAAACTATTGGTCATATGTGAACATCTTCTCAATCATCAGTATCAGACACAATTAAACCTCCTCAAATCCCCTCCTTTTATTTCCATTTATTTTACATTTTATTATGTTAGAGTTTAAGCATATACAAAAGTAAACAAAAGTTTTTATCTAAAACCAGTGGTTTCTCAACCTTGGGAGTATTGAAATTTTAGACCAAATAATACTTTATGTGTGTGTGGGAGGGAGGCAGATTATCCTGTGCCTTTTAACATGTTCAGTAGGATCCCTGGCCTCTGCCTCCAGATGTCAGTAGTCCCTGGCCCTTGGTCATGACAATCAGAAATACCTACAGATCTTGCCATACATCAACTGGGGGACAAAATCGACCACAGATAAGAACAACTACAAAGTCCATCTACTCTCCTACTTCCCAGATATCATATTATTTAATCCATGAATTATCCATTCTATCTACTATCTATCTATCTATCTATCTATCTAATCAGCTATCTATCAGCTACCTATCTGATAATGACTTTTAAACATAATCAAAACACCATTACCAAACCTAAAAATCTGGAATAACAATTCCTCAATATCATTATATAGCCAATCCCCTTTTTCAAATCCAATTATCTCATGAATGCCACACTTTTTGGTTTTTTCTTCTTGTCCTCTCTGTCTCTTCTCTCCCTTTCTCAATCTCTAGATGGAGAGATGATAGATAAATATAGTGATATATCACTATACTACATATACACATACATAGAGAGAATATATTTATAGATATAGTTATATAATACATACATATGCACACATATGCATGTGGGTAAGCAAGTGTGTGGGTATGGATAGATGGGTATGGATAGTTTCAAGTACAAATGAGGTCAACATATTACAATTAATTTTAAGGCTTTTTAAATCTTTAGTTTTAATATTTATCAATCTCTTAATTTTCCTTGTAAGTTCTATATTTAAAAATTACCTCATTTTTTCTGTAGAATTTCCCAAAGACTGGGATTTGCTAATTGTATCCCCACAGCATAGGTGATTCTATTGTTATTAGTATTTCCTGGTAGTTGAATCTAGAGGTGTGATCACATTTAAGTTCAAAAATTTTTGATAAGATGGTTTTCACAGAGCTTTGTGTCCCTCCAATAAAAGGTTCATGATGCATGGATATCTCTCTTTATGAAATGTTAGGCATTGTTGATAATCAATGCCTAGATCTTTCAGTTCATTAAGCATTGAAAAATGGTGATATTCCAATTCTATTATTCCACCATCAATTTATTAACTGGAAAACATCTTAATAGAAACTTCTCTCATCAGCTAATAGACTGTTCAGGGAAGGAGATTGTATAGAAAAGGCAGAATAAATGATCAATTCTTTCATTTTACTGACTAGTTTTCAAAAAAAATGACCAATTTCACTAGAATCCTCCCAAAGTGACACAGTAGTTTTCTTTTTTCATATTGTTATTGTTATACAATCATGGATTTAAACATATTTGATACATTTGAATCCATTGTAATTATTAGGGTTTTTTTTCAATACTTAAATTTTCTTATATTTTTTCTAGTAGGATCTCTTTAAAATGACTCCTAGATTCTTTTGACAAGACCCAAGAGTCTTTGAAAGCTTTCTTTTTTTTTTTTGGTTCCACATATAAGTGAGATCATACAGTATTCATTTTGTCTCTAATGTCTCAGCCATTTTTCCAAGGAATAAAAAGCATAAGTTCTTCTTGCAACAAAAATAATTGTTTGATAGCTATATTACAGTCCTGTTAGACATATATCTATATCTATACATATTTCTTTATATTTATATCTATTCAATTTTCTCTATGTATAAAATGAATATGATGTATAAGATTTATAAGTCATTGAAAAAATAAGTCTCAAACTTTGCTGATGGAAATTACTCTCTCTGTGAATTTGTTAAGTTACTTAATCTTTTTGAGCCTGTTTTCTCATCTCCAAACTGGACCTATAATGTTGATCTTTTTTTAGATGCCGTGTGATTAATTTTATCAGTATATTTTACCACTCCATGTGCCAAGGTATTTTCTAATGTGTGGACACAATAAATAATCTTAGCTATTATTATTATTATTCTATTTTTCTAATTGACTCCCATCTGTCAAGAAAACCTATCTCGTTCCTCTCAAAACCTTATAGGGTATAGTCATCTTGTCAGTAGACATTGTATTACCTGTCTGCCCCATGGTAATAATTTTTTTTTTTTTCTGCAACGCAGGATCACAGATCTATGAGATTACTATAGAGGAGATAAAAAACGGCAATATAAACGAATAATATCTGGTCATTCCTTTTTCTTTTGATACTAACATCACCTACTATCTTGTTTACTTTCCTTTTCTACCACTCTGCACGGAACTGATAGTTTCAATGATTCCTTCATAATAACTTCCCAAATCCTCTTCCTGGTCAGTGTGCTGAATAATTCTTCCATTTAACACCTACTCCCTTGACTTGGTTTCCATCTCCTGGAGAAATGAAGATTTGACTTGCACTCTAGCTGCCATCTGCCTGTCTGGACTACAAACCAGATGACTTGTCACAGAAACTTTGGGGAGAAATGGAGTGGTTGTGATTTTTGAGGCTAAGACTATTATGCCAATTTAAATGGGTGAAATCACTTGCCTTATATTCTAACTTATTCCACCAATAAGAGGACTTCAAATTTTCTTGCAGAACTGAGAAACATTCTTTGGTTGAGTGACACCTTTAGAAAAACCAGTACCTCAGTTCAGAGATTCCATTGCTGTGAAAGAATTTTTTTTTAAAGCTTTAAAAACTAAGAGAAAACAAAACAAACCTAATGCCTCTCTTTATGGGGACTCAGCACATGCCTTGTTCCCAGCCATGCACAAGTTAAACAGATTTAATTGCCTTTTCATATGTCAAAACCAGCCTGTCCAGAGGGACTCAATAAGAGAAGCTTGTAAAAGAATATTTTACGCTGTATCTGTTCCTAGAGCAATGGTGCTTGTGTTTCCAGAGCTGTCAATTAAGCATATTTTTTCCCCAGCACATATTCATTAAGATACAGTTGCCAACATCATTGCCACTGCATTTTTTATTATTTACATTAGTTCTGGTTGAAGGACAATTTAAGAATGTTTTATGGGGAATAAAGAGAACCTCTGGCTGGATGATTTTTCTATCATTTATTATACTATACTAGCAGGGCAAATGACTTTGTACCCCTAATGATACACTCTTACCTGCACTTAACTTAGTCTGATCCTTTGAATATTTTTTTGAGTAATGTTCTATAACCACAGAACTTGTTCAAACATACATCCATTTATATTTATTGTCCATGCATTGAAGATGCATTACCAGATATTAGACAGTGGGGGTGGGAATGTGCAGCAAATGACCAAAGGGATTTTATAGCAAAAGGAGATATAGATACACTTTAAAAAGTCAACCAAACTGATTTGTTTAGATGGACATAGGAGTGGAAACAAGGGGGAGGAGGGAGAACAAAGAAAAAGAAAAAATGACAAAAAAATATAGGAGAAGAATAATACCTAGGAACAAAACAGGTATCATATAAGGATATATTTGAATATAGCTGAAAATCTTTCAGTTCTGTCTCTAAAGACTCTGTCCTAGCCCTAAGAGAGTAGAAAACAATACTGCTCTCTGATAGATTGTGACCAAACTTGGGGTTCAGGACAGCATCCAACCTTATACTTGCAAATAATGATACACAGAAAAGGAGTGAGCATGTGTCAAAAATTACAGAGCATGTGAAAAGGTTTAAATTCAGAGAGCTACAATTCCCTGAGTGGTGAATCACATGATATACTCAGAATTTGTTACTTTATAGTAGTGACTGGGAAGCCCCATGGAGCTATTGTCAGAAAGGGCAGAAGAAATGGATACCACTAGGAGGTTTGGTTTTGGAGGATATGTGACGCATTTTGCATCTTCTAGGATGTTTTCTCTTTTCTTATCTGAGTCATGGCTGTTACAAAGAAGCAGACTCCAAGACAGTTATAAGCATGAAGGAGGTTTATTCGTGACTGCTCTTGGCATCAATATGTGTGAAAGGAAAGGGAAGAAGCAGGAGTGGGAAGAAAAAGAAATTAAGCTGTAATATATCAACAGACACCTCAACTAACCCTACAGTGGATTCTGAAGATAGGGTGATGCTTCAGAGTTATATGGAGTTTGGTTGAGAGGCATAAGTCTTTATAATCCCAAACTGAGAAGTAGTTGGATATGAGCAGTGAAGAGCTTGTGACCTTGGGTGAAGTAACTCCGTTCAGCTGAGGCAGTGCCCCAAGGAGTCTGGCAACCACGAGGTTTATTTCTGGACAACATTCCAAGCAGATGGGGAGATTCTGGGTGCTACATTACCCAGGGAAAATGATTATACTTTTCTCAAAGTGCTGTTGTGGTAATTAAATTTAATCAATCTATTTTAGGGCATATGGCATGACCTCAGTAAATAATATTTAAATTCTTCCTTCTTAAAAATATCAAGTCAGAATTTTGAAATCTTTTGAAATTTATAAAGATTTGTAAAAGGTATTTCTGCTATCATTTTTCTAGCCTCTTGAAGTTAGAATAAATTTTTTTGTATAATTATTTCATCTAACCTTCACAACAACTTTGTAACATAGGTGTTATATGCATTCCATTTTACAGAAATCTGAGACTTAGAATAATTTAGAAATATTTGCACAAAATCACAACAATCAACTATAAAGAACCAAAGATTTTATATGACAGCTGTTTTGTTATGTTTTGTTTTTTTCTATTCTAGAATGAGAATAAAGCTTGCAATCAGAAGATCTGGGTTATTCATAGATCTTCCCCTAATGAACTTTATGATTTGGGCTAACTTAACACCTTTTGATCTCTAGTCCCTTATTTATAGGTGAAACTTGCATTTTCAAGCTCTGTGATCTATGTTTGTCAGAAGTGCCTCATACCACAAATGAAAAATGAAGAGTTGTTTTAAGGGCAAAATAAAGAAAAAAGTGAAGTACGCTTCAGTGGTGAGAAAGCATGATACATTCAGTTATCTGAAAATAGTTAACTATGCCTAGAGCATACAGTCTGAGAAGATGTGTTTCCAAAGAGAAGTATGAATGGGTAGGGAAGAAAAAGAACATGTAATGACCTAGTATGGAACTCAGACTTGAGGTTATAGCCAATGATGACATATTAAAAGTTAAGCAAGAGAGCAGCTAAAATCATACTGAGTTTTAGAAATATCACTCTCAAAGCAGATGGGTACTAGAGAGAAAGAGAAAAAGTGGGACGTGGAAGCCCTATTCAGAATTCGTGGCTAAAATTATTGAGTGACTAAGCTGAAAAAATGTCAGTGAATATAAAGAGAATATAAGTTCAAGAAATATTACAGAGATAAATATGACTTAGTGGAACTCAACATTTATTGATTTATTTAACTAAGTGTTGCATACTCTCTTTTGTGACAATCATTCTGTGACTCTTTGGAGATTTCACCATGGTTGAATGGAGAAAAATACATAAAACAATTTCTAATTGTTATAAATATTTTGAAAAAAACAAGAAGCATATATACATTTAACTCATCCCACAACTTCGCTGTCCTTTGTTGTCTATCTTAAAAAGGACCCCTCCTTTATGATTCCCCTTTCTTCCTCTTTCTTGACTTTCTCACTTACTTTGACATATTTTATCTGGAAATAATATGTGTATTAATTCCAGTATCAGAGTAATGCTAGCTCTTCAAAAATTAATCCCATAATTTCTATGGCTTATCTCAATAACAATTTAATTCTTATTCACATAATAATAATATATGGATTCTTCTGATTGGTGAAAAGCCTTTTATTTGGATCCTCCTCAGAATCCATCCACTCTGTAGATATATTCAACTCTAGGTTTTTAGACTTCTATGCATTCAACCATAAACTGAGAAAATAATCAGAATATTTTTTTTAAAAGGGAGGTTGTTATAGGCCCTGATGGAAATAGCACACATCATTTCTACTCATACACCATTAGATAGAATGAATCATACAGTCATATCAAAATGCAAGTGAGGGGCTTCCCTGGTGGCGCAGTGGTTGAGAGTCCACCTGCCGATATAGGGGACATGGGTTCATTCCCCAGTCCAGGAAGATCCCACATGCCATGGAGCGGCTGGGCCTGTGAGCCATGGCTGCTGAGCCTGCACGTCCAGAGCCTGTTATCTGCAATGGGAGAGGCCACAACAGTGAGAGGCCCGTGTACTGCAAAAACAAACAAACAAACAAACAAAAAGTGCAAGTGAGGATAATAAAATAGTTGAGTAAAAAGTAAAACTTGAAGAGGCACTCCAAATTTTTAAGAGAGTAAGTTTTAGTGTTCTCACCACAAAAAAAAAAAGGTAACTATGTGAGGTGATGGGTGTGTTAATTAGCTTGGTTGTGGCAATCATTTCATGATGTGTAGATATAAAACCATCATGTTGTATACCTCAAATATATACAATTTTATTTGTCAATTATGCCTCAATAAAGCTGGTGGGAGGGGGGCTGGAACTGACACTGAAATGAACTAGTGTTCAAAAAAAAACTTTAAAAAGAATTGTTATAGATATTTCAAAAGACATAAAATATTTGCATAATAAATGAAATAAAGAATCTCAGCAGAGAAGTAAATGCTATAAATAAGAAACAAATGGAAATTCTAGAGCTGAAAATAATAATCATTGAAGTAAGAAATTCACTTGATTGGTCTCGGAGCATGTTGGAAATGGCAGAAGAAAATCTGTGAATTTGTAGATAGAGCAATAGAAATTATACAAGCAGAATAAAGAGAATAAAGTTGAAGGAAAATGAACAGAACCTTATAATACTGTGAGGATTACCAAGTTTTCTAAATATACATCTTAGTACCAGGAGGAGACAAAAGAGAAAACAAGGCAGAAAAATATTTGAAATTCTAGTGACTAAAAACTTTCAAAAATTGATGAAAAATGGCAAATAAATATACAAGCAGCTTACTATATCCAAAAGAAAACTTACTAAGTTAAGGTCAGGATGACTTTGAAATTCTTTTTGATTTTAGTTTGTATTAATACATCAATAATTTCACACAAAGTATTCAACATTTTCTTGAAAAACACATTTTACTTGTTTATATTCATTACTTTCATGTAGAGTTAAGTTCATTTGTTCGACTTTCTTTTTAATTTTAGAGTTTACTTCCATAATCTTCTTTATTCAACTTTATTTGGAATGTAGAAAATACTGTCATGCTTCAAAAATCAAAGCCTATGCCTGAACCAACTTCCTCTTCCAATGACATCAGCTTAAAATGTAACCTACACTCTGGGTACCTCACAACACATGAATTTTTAAAAAGCCAAGTTCTTCATCTTCTCAGAGAAAGAAGAGGCTAGAAATTCCATTTTAGTAAGATTTGTATTATGTCTGTACTCAACGGACATTAACAGGATGATAACTGGTCATTAAAAGAATATTAAAGGAATATTATGAACAACTCTTTGCCCCCAAATTTGATAACCTAAATTAATGGACCAATTCCTTGAAAGACACAATCTACTAAAACTCACACCTTCAAAAAATCTACAGCTAACATCATACTTGACGGTAAGAAAATAGATGCTTTACCACTAAGATTAGGAACAAAGTAAAGATGATCCCTTTTACCATTCTTATTCAAAATTGTACTGAAAACCTTAATTAATGTAATAAGACAAGAAAACTAAATAACAGGTCAACAGATTGGGAGGGGAAAAACAAAACTATCTTTGTTCTCAGATGACATCGTTATTTATGTAGAAAATCACAGAGTTAAAACAACAACAACAAACCAATAACTAATAAACAATTATAGTTAAGCTGCCAAATACAAGATTAATACACAAAAGTAACTTCTTTCTTATACACAAGCAATGAACAATTGGAATTTGAAATTAAAACCAAAACACCATTTAAATTAAATCTAACAAAATATGCACAAATCTAGATGAGACCTTAGATAATGGGGATAACTAATCCTCTACAGCTCTCATATCACACCAGGGGGTCAGCATAGAGTGCTTGCAAATGAGACTTGCAATTCCTGAAGCTTCTCCAGCTTCTCATCCAGTTTTACCTGTCTCTGAGAGAAACTTTCTATGATATGCTTTTTATATGCTTATCAGAGGTCCATATGCCATTTGCTTTGCAGTAGGTTTATCTGTTCAGTTGACAGTCTACTATAAGACAATGACAGAAGTAGCCTGTTTCTACTTTTGCCAAAGCAATACTACACTGTTGATTATCTTAGCTTTATTGTAAGTCTTTGTTCATCTTCTTCAATATTGTGTTCTCTCTTCTGGGTCTCTTGTATAGACCGAGTAAGCAAGAACTTATATCTTAAAGCTTAACAATAATTAAGCAAAAACGCAATTTAAAAAAGGGCAAAAATCTGAAAAGACACCTCACCAAAGGGGATATGCAGGTGGGAAATAAGCATGTGAAAAAATGATAAACATCATATGTTATTACAAATAGCAAACTAAAACAACAGAGATATTACTATACACTTATTAGAATGGTCAAAATCCGAAACACAGACAATGCCAAGTGCTACTGAGGATATAGAGCAACAGAACTCTCATTCACTGCTGAAGGGAATGAAAAATAGCATAGCCACTTTGGAAGACAGTTTGGTAGTTTCATGTAAAATTAAACATACTCTTACCATAAGATCCAGCAATCATGCTCCTTAGCATTTAACCAAATAAGATGAAAGCTGATTTCCACACAAAAGATTTGTACCTGAATATTATAGAATCTTTATTTATAATTACTAAAATTTGGAGGCAATTAACATGTCTTCCAATAAGTGAATGAAGAAACAAAATGTGGTACATTGATATGACAAAATATTATTCAAAAATAAAAAGAAATCAGCGCTTAAGCAATGAAAAGATAACAGAGAAATGTTAAAAATGCACAATGCTAAGTGAAAAAAGCCAATCTGAAAAGGTTACATAACATATAATTCCATTAGATGATATTCTGGAAAATACAAAAATTAAAACAAGTAGCCATGTAAAATACTTATGAGCCTATGGAACAATTGAAGAGTTCAGTATTTGCTAGTAAAATAGCAGAAGCACTTTGGAAATTATTTTGGCAATTTATTATAAATTTAAGCATTTACTTAATATCATCTAGAACTATAACTCTGTTTACCTGACAGAAATAAAAATGTATGTCTACACAAAAATTTATAAGTAAATATCATAAAAACCCCACAATGGAAACAATGAAACTGCCTCTCAGCAGATGGATGGATTAACTGATTGTGGTTTATACACACAACTGAATACCACTCAACAGTAAAAAAAAGAAAAACAAAGTACTGGTTACATTCAACAACATAAATGAATCTCACAAACAAACCAAGCAAAAGAAATCAGACACAAAAGAGTCCTACTCTATTATTCCAATTGTATGAAATTATAGAAGAGGCAAGACTAATCTATAGTGATAGAAAGTAGATCAGTGGTGGCCTCCAGCCAGAAGTGAGGGTGATTAAGACACACGAGTGAACCTTCAGGAGTGATGGAAAGATAATATACCTTGATTGAGGTGGTGTTCTCAAGGGTGTGTGCATTTAATTAAATTCATCAATGATATCCTTAAAATAAAACATTTTATTTCAAGTAAAATAAACCTTAATAAAGTCGACTTTTAAAAAATCAAACACTTAGCTTCCAACATAAGTTAATCACATTCACAGTGCATTTGGACATCAGAGTAATCTTCTGTTCTTCTATTTATTTAAATATAACATAAATCTGTTTCCCACAATACATAATCACTTTGATATCCAAGTAGCTACTAAACAGTTACTCAAAGTACTATAGAATCTAAACCACAGATATCAGATTTTATCACAAAAAAATGAGCTTGAAATCAAAATCAACTATTAACTTAATGTTTTTCACAGAAATTTCTGACCTTCCAAGAATATACGTGCACTATAATATTTCCCATTTCAGAACTTATCAAATCTGAAGAATTTTTGATTCTTGTGCAAGTCTATTTATTTTTATAATGAACTATTAAGAGATTAACATCAAGGGCCTAGTTTGCTTCAGATATAAATATCATTATGAAAAAATGTCCAGTGGTAGACATAGCTGAAAATTCTTGAAATTCAATATCATTAATTCTGAGTGTTCTTAGAAACCTTAATTGCCCTCTTGAGATTGGATAATATCTATATATTCTATTCTGTTTCCATTACTGTGCTTTCAGTTTTGAGCAGGGGTGGGATTGTTGACTCACAAGGAAAATTCCAAAACAGCTGCTTTTTATTGTTGCAAAGGGAGTTAGGAACAGGAATTGTGGTTTTGAAAGCATTGTACGTATATTACCATGAATTTGTGTGATAATATTGTTTACTGTTCTTAATTAGCACTACTGGCACATATGAATGGTTTCAGAGACAGAATAGAACTAGCAGGTTTGTGATTTATTAGTAATAGAGTTTGAAGTAAAACTTTGGGTCTAAGAAAGTGAGGCAAATTATATTAAGACAAAGAATGCTGTTTGTGTTTCTATGGTCTACACCAAGGGAAACAAAGATGCCTAGGAAGCTTGTTTGCACCTTAGAATGCACTGTGGGGCTCAGCAGTTAAAAACGCAAAGGGTAGTCTTCAATAATAATAACCACACTTAAAAAGAAAAAGATTTAAATGTAGTCTATGTATTGATTAATCAGTACTAAACCAGTGTTCTTTACACTTTCTATACTGCAACAATAGAACAGAATGCATTTTACAAGCAACCCTGTGTGCACACAATACACACACATCTGAAACAACCATTTCTCAAAACTTCGATTATTCTTAAAATGTGCAGTATTTTCTATTCTATTCTATTCAAGCTTATGCCTTTTTTTATATTGGTTTCCTTCCATCTCAGTAAATAAAGTTCATAATCAGTTAAACCACAGTTTGAAAAACTGCATTAACATCTAAATATAAGACTGATGATGTTTATTAATTGTACTAGTCAGGGTTCTTTAAGAAAACAGAACCCAAAGGAGACTTATAAAGTAGATTTATTATAGCATTTGGCTAACATGGTTATAGAGGTCAAGAAGTCCCACAGTCTGTCTGCAAGCTGGAGAGCCAGTGTTATAATTCAATCTGAGTCAGAAGGCCTAAGAAGAGGGGTTGGGTAGCACTGGTATGAGTCTCAGAGGTGTAAGGCCCAAGAACCAGGAGGTCCAATCTCTGAGGGCAGAAAATAGATGTCCCAGCTCAAGACAAGAAAGAGACAATTCTCCCTTCACCTTTTTCTCCTATTTAGTCCTCAAAGGTTTGGATGATGCCTGCCCATATTGGTGAGGGCCAATCTTCTTTACTCAGTCTACTGATTCAAATGTTTATCTCTTCCAGAAACACCTTCACAGACACACTGAGAAATACTGTTTTACCAGCTATCTGGGCATCTCTTAGCCCAGTCAAGTTGACACATAAAATTAACCATCACCTAAATTCAATTCAATTATTTCTTATTCTGGATGGAAATTGGAAAATGGTACAACTAGTTAAATAAGGACCTGGAAATGGTCAAAAAGAACTAAATTATTTCTTATTCCACTGTTATCCAGATCCTGGGCTAAGCAATTTAAAATGTGATTTCATGAAATTTTATGTTAGTACAAAAGAAGAGGAAAAGTCCCTGATGGTCTTGGTTGATATAGAACTACATATTCCAAATATATGAACTAAGTTTTCAAAGTTTTAGTTTCCTTTGTAATAGTGTTTAAAATGGAGTGTGTTCTGCCTATTAGAAAACAGTAGCTGGAAACAAATTTCTCTAAAATGCTGACAAACATTAATAATTAAAGCTTAATGGAATACTCATCTTATACCTACTTTCAGAAAATTAAAGAATAAATAGATTTTAGAGAGATTTATTTAATTCATTGTATTCAACAAGTAATTTTTGAGTCCCAGCCATGGCCAGCCATGTAAAACTAGATTTACAGTGGTATTTTAAAAAATTGGTTCTCATGGAATTTACAGCCCAGTGATAGAGATAGGCATGAGAAAGAAGAAAAAAAGTTAGTAAAATAGGTAGTAAGTTAAATGATGATATGAATACTTTGAAAAAAATAAAACAGGAAAGGGAGCTATGGAGAAACTGGGGGTTTACAATTTTAAAAAGAGTAGGATATAAAGGTTTCACTAAGAAGGTAACATTTCAATAATTGTAGTAAATAAATCAAGGTGACTTGTGGCAGAAGGGCAATTTAATCAAAGATATAATTTAAGGGTTGTGAGCATTATTATTAAAATGTAGATCTCTACATGTCTAATTTACTTATTTTCAAAAGCTGTTTGAGAAATGGGAAAAATGACTTAAAAGATCTGACTTGTATGTAATTTCTTCCCCTTTGCCAAAGGAACACCACCAAGATAAAGAAAAGAAGGCAGATGTATTAGTCAGTTCCAGCTGCTATAACAAAATAACATGGACTGAATGGCTTCAACAACAGGCATTTATTTCTCACTGTTCTGGAGGCCAGGAAGTCCAAGGTCAATGTGCTGGTAGATTCAGTTCCTGATGAGACTCTCTTCATGGCTTATGGACAGCCATCTTCTCACTGTGTCCTCACATAGGAAAAACAAAGAATATTCTGGTTTTCTTCCTCTTCCTATAAGTACACCATTTCTATCAAAGAGGATCCCAACTTCATGACCTCATCTAAATCTATTCACCTCCTGAAGGTCACATCTCCAAATACCAACACACTGAGGATTAGGGCTTCAATATACGAATTTCAGAAGGACACAAATATTCAGTCTATAACAGTAGGTGACTTAATTTATCTTCCTGTTAACATCATAACTGGACCTCTGTGTAAATGGACTAATTGTATGTACTAGGAAAGTGTACTTATGTAAAAAATGTTCTTAGGAAACTCCAGATGTCCACTGCTTATAGTAAATAAACTTAGAATCAATGTATTCATAAGGTGTGGCTCCCTGGGAAATGTCATCTAGGTTGCATTATTAAGACTAAACACTTCCTGCTATTTGACTAATAATATGAGCACCTAACTTGAAGAATTTACTATCTCTGAGCCAGAGAGCATGTATTGAAGTACCTGGGAGTAGCCCTCAATCTCTAGGATGACTCCATGCATGCTTCTTCTAGCCTCTTGATTGCTGGCTAGAAGCAGCAATGAAATTATCGACATTATTATTAGAGTTTGATACTCAGTAATTTCTCTGATTTCTGTGAATCTGATTTGACAATCCAATCTTTTGGGTTAGTTCAGGATAAGATATAATCTGACATATATTCTCATTTCATCTTCCTGTGAATTTCCTTTCATCCCTTTGAAGTCCCAGACCCTTATTCTCTTCTCCTTAGTTAATTAAGGATGACATATATACCTCATTTTACCTGACTGTCTTTGGAATCTCTCATGTTACATGGATTACCTGTATATATGTAATTAAATTTATTTTTCTCCTGTTAATCTATCTTATGTCATTTTAATTATTCAACCACCCAAAAGGAGCAAAAGGGTAAGAGGGAAATTTTTTCTCCCCAACACATGTCAAAGAATTCCCACAAATGAAGTTTCAAGGAAAATTATTTTTTAAACAAACACACACATACACACACACACACACACACACACACAGAGAAGCATAGCACAAGAAAATAAAAAAGACAAAAGTTGCATATCAGTTTCAATGGGGTACTGAAATTGTCAGATACAATATAAAAGTATGTTTGATAGGCTACAAAATTATAAGATAAGCATGAAAAGTAGTAAAGAACTAGGTAGTTTTATTAAGAACTGTATGGACTTCCTAGAAAGATATAACACTGTTAATTGTAAAACATAATTAAAGAGTTTAACAGTAAATTAACAAATTAAAAATAAAGCCATATGATCATTCTAATAGATGCAAGAGGGTGAAAAGCCTTAAAGTTTAAAATGCATCCATAATAAAAACTCTTTCTTGAGATTGACACTCAGGATGTGGAGAAAAATGAAAATCAACAAATTTCTTTTCACTCTGACTGCCTCAAAAACTGTTTCAGGAAAAAAAAAAAAAGTGGAGCATGAGAAGATGCTCATGTCCTAGGTCTCAGGCAAGTCCCTGGTACAGCCACCAAGTGTGGGTTCTTGGCTTCACTCAGGAAAGAATTCAAGAGCGAGCCATAGTAAAAATAGAAAGAAAGTTTATTCAGGGAGATACACAATCCATAGACAGAGTGTGGGCCACCTTTGAAAGCGAGAAACCCCAGGGGTTGTCAGCTTTTATAAGGGTGGGTAATTTTATAGGGTAATGAAATTACCAACCATTATTCCAGCTATTTTGGGGGAGGATTATTCCAGTTATTTTGGGGGAGGGGTAAGGATTTCCAGTAATTGGGTCACTGGCCACTTTTGACCTTTTATGGTCCTCCTTGGAATTGTCATGGCACCTGTGAGTGTGTCATTTAGCAAACTGATCTGTTACAATGAGTGTATACTGAGGCTTAATGTAATGTGGAAGTCAATCATCCACCATCTTGGACCTAGTTGGTTCTAACCAGTTCATGTCATGTCCTGAATGGTTGTCATTCTTTTAAAGGTTGTGTCCTACCTCCTTCCTGTCTCAAAACAATACAAAATAAAAACTTAAAATCAACAATGAGAGCAAATTGAACCATACAGATTGTACATTTTTAGCATTACTAACATAGTACATCTCAAATTTCAAATTGCCTATAAATAGAAATCTCACTGCCTCTGGGGATGGAGGATGGGTGAGGAGGGATGCTTAAGAGAGTCCATGAAAAAAAGCTCAGAGGAATGGAAAATTAAACAAAGCATAGATTAAATCACCTCCTGAAAGAGAAATTGGAATGAATGACAAAGAACTGAACACAAGCCAAGACTTGGTTACAGAAAAAGAACTTAAAGGTGTGTAGAACCAGAAATCGTAACCCTGAAGACACATTGCTTCTGGAAAAGAGGTAGATATAAGGAGAATATGAGCCATAAAAAGGAAAGAAAGGAAATGAGATCATATAGAAATGAAAAAGAAACAAGATTCATTGACATTTTTCCTGGACCATGTCACAAAACCATCACCATCCACAAATCAAAACTACACAGGGGTGGGGAGGGGTGGTAGTAGCTCTCAAACTAAAAACCCATTACAGGAGATAATAAAAAAAAAAGACCACATTCATACAAAACAAATGCAAAAAAACAGAAAACACATGTAAAAACTTCCCTGCTAACAAAAAGATTTTCTCCCAAAAAAACACAAATTTGAAGAAAACAGGAAGAGCCAAAACCCCAAGCTGAATCAAATGTCCTCAAGCTAGCATTTATATATATAAGAAGCACTTTAAGCCTGAAAATAAAATACCAGGAACAAAAATGAAAAATAAAACTTGGAAAAAATAAAACAAGTTAAATTCAGTAAAGAAATAGAACAAAAAGACACAATTATCTTACAAATGTGGACTAAATCATAAAGCACCAAAAGGAGAATAGATTTAAACCAAAAGTTAATAAAAGCCAAAGAAGAAATCAAGAAAATAATGAAGATAATTAGTCAATAAAATAAATGATTAATAAAATAAATAATTAAAATTTTAAGTAAATAAGGGGAGAAAAGGGAGGTAGTAGTTAAAGGGTACAAAGTTTCTGTTATACAAGATGAGTAAGTCCTAGAGATCTAGTATACATATGCTATTTATTATAGCATAGTGCCTATAGTAAATAACACTGTTTTAAATACTTAAAAATTTGCTAAGGGAATAGATCTTATGTTAAGTGTTCTTATCAAATACACAAACAAAAAATAATAATAGAGTGGGAGAAAACTTTTGGAGTGGATGAATATGCTTATTGCATAGATTACACTGATGCTTTCATAGATATATACTTATCTTCAAACTCATTAAGCTGTATACATTAAATATGTACTTCTTTTAGTATGTCAATTATATCACAATAAACTGGTTTAAAAATAAATAAATAAGAAATCAAATAAGATAAGCAGGGCTTCCCTGGTGGTGCAGTGGTTGGGAGTCTGCTTGCCGATGCAGGGGACACAGGTTCGAGCCCTGGTCTGGGAAGATCCCACATGCCACGGAGCAACTAGCCCCGTGAGCCACAATTACTGAGCCTGCACGTCTGGAGCCTGTGCTCCACAATAAGAGAGGCTGCAATAATGAGAGACTCACGCACTGCGATGAGGAGTGGCCCCCACTTGCCGCAACTAGAGAAAGCCCTCTCACAGAAACGAAGAGCCAACACACCCATTAATTAATTAATTAATTAATTAATTAATTAATTAAAGGTAAGCAAGCACTAAAAAGCTGGGGTGAAGTGAGAGTAGCATCGACATATATACACTACTGAATGTAAAATAATTAGCTAGTGGGAAACAGCAGCATAGCACAGGGAGATAGCTCAGTGCTTTTCAATGACCTAGAGGGGTAGGATAGAGAGGATGGGAGGGAGGCTCAAAAGGGAGGGTTTATGGGGACATATGTATGCATATGGCTGATTCACTTTGTTGTACAACAGAAACTAGCATGGTACTGTGAAGCAATTTTACTCCAATAAAGGTATATTAAAAAAATAAAAGCAGTAGAAAATGGCTGAAATGGAAAAGAAGAAAAGGAGAAAAATTATATATATATGTACACCATATATATATATATAATTTTTATATAATTATATCCCTAAAGAATAAAATAAAAACAATGTAACAGAGCTAATCATTAAAACTACATTTTAAGAAAACTTTCAAGAAATACAATACCTGAACTTACACATTGGCAAAAATTGACCGAAAATAATCAGCTGTAATATGTATCCTAGTAAAACTATTGAAGATAAAGAAAAAGTTCTACAAACAAAAAAAATGAAACTTACAAAGGCAAAGTAATTCCACTGGTATTAAATTTCTCAAAAGAAATGTACAAGGCAACAGCAGAGAAACAATTTCAAAAAAATTTAACTAAAACTATGTAAACTGGCTAAGCTCTTTTTCAAGTATCAAGGCAATAGGAAAAACAGTATTGAAGGGTACCAGAACTCAGGGAACACTGTAGATACATATCCTTCCTGAAGAATCTGCTAGAGCATAGATTAGGAAAAGTTTTTCTGCAAAGTGCTAGATGGTAAATATTTTAGGCTTTGAGGTCCATTTACTCTCTATCACAAGTATTCAACTTTGTGTATGTGGTATAAAAATAGCCGTAGACAATACATAAGGAAATCATCATGACTGTGTTCTGATTAAACTGAATTTACAAAAAAGTGAGCAGGCCAGATGAAGCCTGTGGGCCTTATTCTGTCCTCCTATACCAAAAGATGAGTTTTATCCAACAAAATGGTGCCTGGAAAAACTTTTTTAATAGTACTGATGGTGATTTCTTCACATGGCTAATTAGAAGACTAAACCAGCCTTTTAATTTTTTGAGATACTGTTTTCCACAGTGGCTGTGCAATGTTAGGGTTTGGATTAAAATATAATATGCAAACACTACATAACCTGATGAAGTAAAAAGAGTTCAAATTTTTAAAAAAGAGAAGAAAGAAAAAAAGGGGAAATTTGAATAAGGTCATAGATTCTTTTTTTGAGATATAATTGATGTATAATATTATATAATTTACAGGGTGTACACCATAGTGGTTCACAATTTTTCAAGTTATACTCCATTTATAGTTATCGTAAAATATTGGCTTTATTCCCTGTGTTGTATAATATATCCTTATAGCTTATTTATTTTATGCATAAGAGTTTGTATGTCTGAATCTCCTACCCCTATCTTGTCCCCCCCACACACTGATAACACTAGTTTTTTCTCTATATCTGTGAGTCTGTTTCCTTTTTGTTATATTCACTAGTTTGTTTTCTTTTTTAGATTCCACATATAAGTGATATCATGCAGTACATGCAATATTTGTCTTGTTCTGACAGACTTATTTCACTAAGCATAATATCCTTCAAGTTCATTCATGTTGCTGAAAATAGCAAAATTTCATTCTTTTTTATGGCTGAGTAGTATTCTATTGTGTATATGTATCACATAATTTTATCCATTCACCTGTTGATAGACACTTAGGTTGCTTCCATATCTTAAGTGTAAATAATGCTGATATGAATATAGGGTTGCACGTATCTTTTCAAATTAGTGTTTTTGTTCTTTTCAGATATATATACACATATACACATACCCAGGAGTGGAATTATCGGGTCATATGGAAGTTCCATTTTTAATTTTTTGAGAAATCACCAGTAGTTCCACAGTGGCTGCACTGATTTACATTCCTACCAAAAGCGTACGAGATTTCCCTTTTCTCTATATCCTTGCCAACATTTGTTATTTGTGGTCTTTTTGGTGATAGTCATTCTGACAGGTGTGAGGTGATATCTCATTGTGGTTTGAATTTGCATTTCTCTGATGGTTAATGATGTTGAGCATCTTTTCATGTGCCTGTTGGCCATCTGTATGTCTTCCTTGGAAAAATGTCTATTCAGATATTCTGCCCATTTTTAATCAGATTATTTGTTTTTTTGATGTTGAGTTGTATGTGCTGTTTATAAATTTTGGATATTAACACCTTATTGGTCATATTATTATCAAATATTCTCTCCAATTCAGTAGGTTATCTTTTCATTTTATCAATGATTTCTCTTGCTGTGCAAACACTTTTAAGTCTAATTAGATCTCATTTGTTTATTTTTGCTTTTATTTCCTTTGATTTAGGAGACAGATTGAAAAAAATATTGCTATGATTTGTAAAAGAGTGTTCTGCCTATGTTTTTTTCTAGTTTTATTGTTTCCCATCTTACATTTGGTCTTTAATCCATTTTGAGTGTATTTGTATGTATGGTGTAAGAAAATGTTCTAAATTCATTATTTTACATGTAGCTGTCCAGTTTTCCCAGCACCACTTATTGAAGGGACTGTCTTTCCTCCATTGTATATTCTTGCCTCCTTTGTTGTAGATTAATTGACTGTAAGTGTGAAGAGCATAGATTCTTGAATAAGAAATTGATGGGGGTCAAAGAATTCAATTTACAACTTTTTTTGTATTACAACTAATACAAAAGCATTAATATGAAAGTAACCACTGTGTATACAATTTTCCTAAACAGTAGAATAAATTGAAAAAGTAAAGTAGACATACAAAATAGAGAAATAAATAGATAAATATAATAAATACAATATATACAAGAAAATAATATGACAGAATTGATACCAAACATAATTTCAAATTGTCTAATAAAGCAAAACCCAATTCTATGCTCTGTATAAATGATCCATTTAAAATAGTGGCATTGACATATATACACTACCAAATGTAAAATAGATAGTTAGTGGGAAGCAGCTGCATAGCACAGGGATCAGCTCCGTGCTTTGTGGCCACCTAAAGGGGTGGGATAGGGAAGGTGGGAGGGAAACTCAAGAGGGAAGGGATTTGGGGAAATATGTATAGCTGACTCATTTTGTTATACAGCAGAAACTAACACAACATTGTTAGGCAATTATACTCCAATAAAGATGTTAAAAATAAGTAAATAAATAAATAAAATAAAATACAATGTTTGGGGGCTTCACTGGTGGCACAGTGGTTAAGAATCCACCTGCCAACACAGGGGACACAGGTTCAACCCTTGGTCCCAGAAGATCCCATATGCCACAGAGCAATTAAGCCCATGTGTCAAAACTACTGAGTCTGCACTCTAGAGCCCGCGAGCCACAACTACTGAACCTGCGTGCCACAACTACTGAAGCCCACATGCCTAAAGCTCATGCTCTACAAAAGAGAAGCCACCGCAATGAGAAACCTGCCACCGCAACGAAGAGCAGCCCCCACTAGCGGCAACTAGAGAAAGCCAACATGCAGCAACAAAGACCCAACACAGCCAAAAATAAATAAATTAATTAATTAATTAAATAAAATAGAATGATTCAAGAAGGCTGAAAATAAAGGAAAGACAAAGATTTACTGGGCAAATGGAACTTTAGAAAGTGAGGGTTGGAATCCTGATATCTAACAAAGTAGGATCTTGCCAAAAAGCATTAATGAGCCAAAGAAGGATACTTTACAACATTAAAAGTTACATTCTACAATGAAAATATAATAGTTATGATTATCTATGACAAAATCATCTATATAAAACAAAACTGAGAAGAAATAGCAAGGAAAATAGATAGAAACACAATAATAACAAGAGACTTTAACTCACCAGTCTCAATATAAGGTAAGTTAAGTGGACAAAAAATAAGTAGACAGATGCAAACATATTCTACACCCAGATAATAAGGAATGTACTTTCTTCTCAAGTGCACCTGGGGCATCTACAAATAAATGACCAACCGTAAGTAGCAATATTATAAACAATCTTTATGATTATAGTTCAATAAAACTGAAAATTAAAAATATCTACTCCCACCTCTCCCCCCTAAAAAAGATCTCTTCCCCTGGAAGAGTAGAGATATTCTATTAAACAATTTTTTGGTGAAAGGAGAAATACAAACAGAAATTATAGAAAATCTAAAAATAGTAATGAGTGAAACACTACATATCAGAATTTATCAAACGCATTTAAACAGTGAATAGAGGAAAATTCACAGCCCTAACATCTATATCAATAGATATTAAAGAATGACAAATAATTGTTGACATTTCCATCAAGAAGCTTGAAGATAATATAGTTAATCAAAAGTACGTAGAAAGGGGCTTCCCTGGTGGTGCAGTGGTTGAGAGTCCGCCTGCCGATGCAGGGGACGCGGGTTCGTGCCCCGGTCTGGGAAGATCCCACATGCCGCGGAGTGGCTGGGCCCGTGAGCCATGGCCGCTGAGCCTGCGCGTCTGGAGCCTGTGCTCCGCAACGGGAGAGGGCACAACAGTGAGAGGCCTGCGTACCGCAAAATAATAATAATAATAAATAAATAAATTAAAAAAAAAGTACGTAGAAGGATAAAACAAGGATAAATGTAGAAAATAAGGTGAAAAAATCACGTTAATAAATCAAAATCCTGGTCCTTAAAAATATCAACAAAATAGACAAACCACTTGCTATTTTAATTAAGGAAAAATGGAAAAACACAAACATAAGAAATTAGAATTAATTATTAAAATTAAAAATTACAGGGGAAAATAACTATTGATACAAAAAAATGAAAAGATAAGAGACTAGTTTGCAAACCTTTATGCAGACAATTATTGTAATATTATTATTGTTTAGATTGTAAATATATGTTCATATACTTTGTATAAATTTAATACAATAACAAAGAAAATATATTAGGTAAGAGCATTAACTATGAATAAAAGCAATACAGCAATGATGAAACATTTTCTGAAAGAGTAGCCTAATTTTATTGGCATTTTCATGTAGTTGTTCCTGAAGTTTGAATGATACCAGGAGAAGTGGCCCTATTTATTTCATCAAGAAACCCATTTGACATGGCACTAAATGTGGTCCTCTACCCATCATACAATAGAATTTGAACTGTCTAAACTTGCCCTGGGGTTACTGTTTCTCAAAATTATCATCCTTTCAGGTCCGTTAGAGCAACAGGAGATTTCATCACTCTAAAAATAAAATCTCTTAACAAGTTCCCTACTTCTGTTTGAACTTTTGGTTATTCTTTACATGATTTTTTCCACTTTATCCCTATTATTCTGCATTTTTATCCTCTACTTGAAGTCTTTTTGTTTCTATTTCTTAGATTCAATGGCCTCCTGGTTTCTTCTGCTAATTCACAGTCATTATGGTCCTTCAGGATTTTCAATCTCATGATCTTTTAGCTTACGCTCACTAAGAGCTCTGTTCCTTCTTTATTTCCTATTAAAATCCCTAATAATGAGAATCTGCCCAGACATTCCCTATTCACCATTCACCACATTGTGCCCATTCATGCATATGCCACTGGCTAAGCTGGGGAGAGAAAATTTGTTAAAATGTTTACATAATTGTGAACATCAGCTCTGATGAAACAGACAAGTACAACTTCCCACTCTATTCTGTAACTGCTGAGCACCTTTGGAAGATTATTGAAACTATCTAATCCAAATTTCTTCACCTGTAAAACGGGCATAATGACATTTTGTTACAAGAATGTTGTGAGGATCAAATGAGATCCAGACAAATTTTGCATTTGTTGACTGCTATTGTTGTCATTGTTGCTATTATTGCTATTGTTATAATATAGTAGTTCAGATGCACACCTTAGATGTTAAAAAAAATGTGTCAGAATTAGGTTGGTTATTTTAGTGCTAAGATTCAGAAGGAGTAGTGACTATCAAAAGTGGCTATTGGTCTAAAAAAAAAAAAGGCAATTAAAGGCAGAATGACTGCCTTTGTAAGGAATCTCTGGAATTAAATGGAATGAAGCAATGCTGGTTAATGTAAGTAGAAGAATGACCCCAGACACACACTTAAAATTTTATAAATGAAACTTTATTAAGACACTTTAATACTATTTGTTAGAAATGTCAATATTATACATGTTTTTCAATGTACATTGTACCAAAATTCCTAACAATCTTTCACATAAAAATAAAAGAAAAATGAGAAAGCCTGTTGTATTACCTTCTACAATCATTTCACTAATTTATCATTCTAGATATGTTGATGGTTAAACCACTGCTAAAGGTATAACTATATATATATGTAAGTATGTGTGTGTGTATTTTAAGCTTCAACTGTACTTCTGTTCTGCCTTCATTCTACTTTCTTTATCTTTTCTTTTGACTGAATGGCACAGAGCACAATAAAAGTAAAGTTTTCCAAAATTACATACAAGCTGTTTTTTCCCCAAAGTTATAAGAAAGATAATTTGGAATTTTAGCATGTGGGAAGAATCTTATCCTAAGAATATTATTATTTATCAAATATAGTGAATATATTTTTTTAATTGGATCGATTTTAGAAAATATTTAGTAAAACCTGAAATAGTACTTAATAATTTTAACTTCTTTGGAATTTAAAAATCATCTTTATAGAAGAAAGAAAAAAATCTAGCTACTGTATGAAGTCCCTAAATGGCAAAAAGACAACTTTTCAGCATAAAACAGGATACATTATATCATTTACCTGCTTATCTCATTTTCAACACTTTCTATAGGAATAAACTGCGGTCCTATACCTAGTATCAATGTGCACTTTATTAAGTCAGTAATGTGATCTGGTATCAAATTACTTGTAAGGCCCTATTTAAATATTAGTGATGGGTTAATTACACAATGATTAATGTCCATAAAATGGTAGTGTTTCCTAGTCATTTATCTAGGATTCACAATTATTTTTCTAAATTTCTGTTAGTATTTTAAGTTGATAAAATATTTGTAGCATCAGCTCTGTTGAATACACTAGGTGTTTGAAAAAAAGCTTAAAAACAGAAAAAGACCTTTCTAGTATGATGAAACCAAATTTTTTTTTCAGGCAACATCTTTCCTTATAAATGTCAGATGATGAAAAAGAACATAAGCCAAAGACAAGTAGTCATTGAATAAGTCTGTACTGTAAGACTTCATTTAATTGAAACAAATTCAGAATATATTGCAAACTGTTTCTATTTATGACATAAGAATTATGCATGTAATATTTTAAATTTTGCTTTGTAAAGCCATTTCCAAAGTAAAAATAAATCTATTAAAAATCTGTAGAATCTGCTAAGGGAAAAACTTGTTATGTTTTCAAATTATGGGCTGAAAAAATTGATAGCTATATTTAACATTTTTCTTGTCTATATAATCATCATTTTAAAGTGTAGACCTATCTCAGTTGTCATTTTTTATTAGCATCTTACTCTTCTATTAGTAACAGCGAAACACCTTGACTAATATTTGTTCTGTGACAAACGTTCATAGCTATAAAAATATTTCCTAATTTTTACTAGCTCAAAATGTTCATACACACCCACTGAAATTGATTAGATTTGAAGTCATATAATCTGAATTATTATTAAGGTCACATATAGTAATAATAATATCTTAAATTTCCATCAGTAGTTATAGTTTAAAAAATGTTTCCTTATACAATGTTTCTCAAACTTTCCCACAACTACCTTTCATTCCATTAAAGTAAATATATATCTTTGTTGGTTTGGGGATACAGGCTAAGCAATTTCAGTAAGTACAGTCATCCCCCAGTATCTGCAGGGAACCAGTTCCAGGACCACCATGGATACCAAAATCTGTGCATGCTCAAGTCCCTTGTATAAAATGGCATAGTATTTGCACATAACCTGTGTTCATCCTCCTGTATAACTCAAATCATTTCTAGATTACTTATAATACCTAATACAATGTAAATATTATATAAGTAGTTGCAAGCACAAGTCAAATTCTAGTTGTGATTTTTGGAACTTTCTGGAATTTAAAAAAATATATTTTTGATCTGCAGTTGGTTAAATCCATAGATATGAAGGACTGTATAATTTTTCCCAAACTTCATATTTTATTTAAATATTTATGCAACATTCTACTGTCAATTTTACCCATGGCCACTTTAATGTGTTTGTCAAGTCCGTTCATTTTAATCACTTGTTTGCAAATACCTTCAAGTCCTTTGCCTCTCTCTCATTCTTTGTTCTCTCCTGGAAAATCTCAGCTCTGATTCGATCTCTCTTTTTGCTCCTGCCCTGCTCTTGGGCAGCTAAAATAAGCTAGAGGAAAAAAGAAAAATATAAATCAGGACCATTCTAATTGGTCTCATTTTAAATTTATAATTCCTAATTTCAAAAAGGATATCTCTTCTGTGAACTATCCATTCACTTTTCCACTATCCTACAAAATGATTTCACACATTCTCTCTCCTCATACTTTCAGTATATCTCAGTACTTGGAGTGGTCGAGTCCTTCAGTAACCATGCCACCTGAGGCTGGTTGCACTAATTACTTGACTGCATTGTTCCCAACACTGACCCTAGTCCGTATGGCACTGTGATGCAAATTAGTGCCCCCTTTTTCAAATATATGCCATAAAATTGATGAAATAACTATATATATACAGGATGAATGTGAGGTAAGTGTACTTCTTGGACTTGTGCAAGGCATAATTTGAACTATGCCAACCTGATATAATCATTTTTTTTTAATGTGAGTCAAATGTGACAAGAAAATGGAAGCACTGCTATAAGAAACATTTCAAAGAATTCTTAACCACAGGATGGAGAACAGTTCATACATCCCATTGGACAGAGGAGAAAAGAAAGGGAAGAAAAGAAAGAAGTAAAATTATTCTCATTAATCTTCTCTTAATTGATGGCAGAGTGGAGGATTATAACATTGTGGTGGGAAAACCTATGCATCTCAGAGGAGGAAATGATTGATGCTACATTTGCAAATTTTAGTAAAGGATTATGTTTTCAATTAAAAGAATAGAGAAGTAAAAGTGTCACTAACAAAAAGAAAAAATGTAGTATGACTTTTAAATAAGAGAAAAAAAACTAAAATAGTTTGATCAAACCACCAAAATTGAGGAATTGCCAAAAATGTAAAATTAGTTTAAAAATTGATTATATCAAATTGGATTAAAAACTAAAAAAGATAAATACACTTTATAATAAAGACACTTAAAAAACAAAGTGATAACTTAAGAATTTAATGACAGATTACTGTAAAAATGGTCCCATTTCTCTAAGGATGCTAATGTCCATGCTCTTTTCCATATAACTTTGCAGCTCTTCCCACTAAGAGGTGGAGTCTATTTTCTTACCCTTTGAATCCTGCAGTTCTTAAAACTTGCTTTGGCATATTGAATTTGATAGAAATGACAATGTACCAATCTTGCATGTTTCTGACCTACCTCTGGGAACCCTGGCATTGTCATAAGATTAAGTCCAGTCTAACCTGCTGGAGGGTAAGGGATCACATGAAAAAAGCCCAGTTTTCCATCTGAGGCCATTCTGGATGAAAGGACAGCCATCTAACTCCCAAACATTTAATAAAGCCCATAAGAGTTCAGGAGAACCACCCACTCAGCATGCAGCACAGAGCAGACACATGAATAGCTTAGCCAATGTAGGAGAACTACTTAGCTGTATCATTAACAAGAATATATAGTTGTTATATTTTAAGATACTAACTCCAGCGTGATTTGCCAATAAGCTTTGGGGTGGTTTGTATGAATGGCTAATTGATACATATTGAAAATAAAGAAAGGTAAAGAGATAGTATACACATACTATATAAAAGAAGCAGGATTGGCAATATTAATATCAGACAAGGTGAAATTTAAGTTTGAAAATAGTAAGTAGGATAAAGAAGAGTAATGTGATACACAGTTTAAGAAAATCCATTGTTAGTAAAAATGTAGAGATTTCTAAGACTACTTTTTTCTAATGTTAAGCCAATAAAAGTAAAAATAATTCTGATTGCAAAAAAAATCAATCAACTATAAAATTTAATAAACAGCTCTTAGGTAATGCTTAAATCAAAGAGAAAAATTGAGATGGAAATTCTAAGCCATCTATCAAGAAATGAAAAGGACAATACTTTGTAAACAAATCCAAGGACAAAACAAATGCAATATTTAGAGGATAAAAGTATAATCTTAGTTGCTATGATAACTAAAGAAGAATCAAAATTAATGAATTCAGTATCCTTCTTTTTAGGAAATTAAGGGAAAAAACTGAATAAGTCAAGGAAACAATAATGAATTAATAAAATACTAAAATTAATTAAATAGAAATATATATATTGAGATATCTGTATATAAGAATTTAGTATTGACAAAGTTAATTCAATACATGGGGAAAGCATTAAACAGTTAATAAATGGAATTGTCACAATAGATGTTCCATCTAGAAGAAAACCTAAATAGATCATTTTCTTATCCAATACACAAACAATTCCAATTGAATAAGAGCAAATGAAAAAGAATAAATGAATGGATATGGTATACTTGCTTAATCAACATTGAAAATAAAGACCCCATAAAATATAGACATATGATAATATGAAGATTTAAAAACTTTATATTTTATGGAAGATACCAGAAACTTCAACAGAAATAATATGGGTATATAAAAATATTTGTTAATTCAGATGATAAACAAAGGACTATATTTGTAATACTAAATGACCGGAAATAAAGAAAAATAATCCAATAGAAAACAATGGACAAAAGATATAAATAGACATTTCATACCAGAGTAAATCCAAATCATTAAAAGAACTATGAAAAGATGTTCAAATTCACTAGTAATCATGAAAACAAAAATTAAATGAACAATGAGAAATGATTTTATTCTCGTTAGGCTGGCAAAAATTTGAAAAGAGCTTTAAGATTTATGGATGGCAGAGATGTAGGGAAAGGGATTCCCTCATACACTGAGAGTAGAAAAATGAATTATTTTGCGTTTTGGGGAAGAAGTCTTTTAACTTCCATAAAGTTATAGGTAGACATACCTTTCAACCTAGCAATTCTATTTCTGTGAATATATCCCAAAGAAACTAAAACCAAGTAAGGATATAGATAGAAATATATTTACTGAAGCATTGATTGTGGGGACAAAACTAGAAACCAAATAAATAACCATCAATTGCTGAATAAAATAGGGCACAGTCACAGCCTGTAGTATCATGGAGTTATTAAAAAAGAATGGTTTAGAGTTATACAAGAATATTGATATATATATATATCCATTAGGCAGTTTTGAAAGAAGAAAACAAAACAAAATTTGAAATGGGTAAATAATATGGTTTAATTGAGTAAATAAGGCCTAATTTCAAAAATAGTATTTATCTATTTGAGTATACAGACTCATATACTATTATACAAATCCTGAAGAGTATGTGTTCAGTAGAGTATAGATTGCCTGTGAAGAGACATAGGAGTAGGGAAGGGAAAGAGAAAGCCTAAGTCTCACTTAACTCCAGAAACCTTCACTCATATTCCAAGTGAATGTAAATAGCACCACTGGAGTTGTAAATGGCACAGTTTACAGAGTTGTACATGGACTCCCTGATATTCATTGACAATTTCTATGTAGAGAAAAATTACCAACCTCATATCCATCCAGGTTCAACAAGAAAAGTTGTCTGTGTCTTTCAATGGTCTGTCATGTTGTTATGACTTAATATTTATAGCTCCCCCAAATTCATATGTTGAAGCCACAACCCCTAATGTGATAGTCTTTGGAGGTAGGGACTTTGAAAGGTACTTAGGGTTAGATGAGGTCATGAGGGTGGGACCCCTATGATGAGATTATTGCCCTTATAAGGAGAGATATGCGAAAGCTTGCTAATTTTCACTCTACCATGTGAGACACAGTGAGAAGCGAACCATCTGCAAGTGTTGTACTACATCCTGCAGGCCTGCAAGCCTTGTAGTTGCCCAGCCTTGAGACTGAAGAAAGAGTCCAGAGACAGTGACAGAGACAGAGACACCAGTGGCTTACGTGACAAGGAAACTTATACATCTGAAGCAAGGTCCTGGAGCAACACACCACCATGTGTGGCAGAGAGTAGGCAGGACATGGCAACAGTCTTCACTACTGGGGGGAAAAGGAGGCAATTATTTATAGGGGGAAATGATCTCAGGTTGGCTCATCAATTACCAGGGAAACCAGCAGCTGGTATGGGGCAAGTACATAGGCAGTTACTAAGTAAGCCCTATAATTAAGAGAATTGGATAGCCATGTGAGTGAAGCAGGGCCTGATCGAGTAGGGAATGTACAATGAGCAAGAGAACAGCCTTCCTGAATGGCTTGACCATACAGCAAGCCAGGAAGAGAGTCTTTACCAGAACTTGGCCATGATGATATCCTGATCTCAGACTTTCATCCTTCAGAACTGTGAGAAATTAAATTTCTATTGTTTAATTCACTCAGTCTAAGGTACTTTGTTATGGCAGCTCAAGCAGACTAATACACATGGGCTAGAGAAGGTAGAAGGTGGTAATAAGCACATCATATTTTCTCTTAAATTCCTGCTTTAGAATATAATCATTTGTCATAATGCTTTATGGAAAAATAAGTTCATAATTTTTTTTTTTTTTTTTGCGGTACGCGGGCCTCTCACTGTTGTGGCTTCTCCCGTTGTGGAGCACAGGCTCTGGACATGCAGGCTCAGCGGCCATGGCTCACGGGTCCAGCCGCTCCATGGCATGTGGGATCTTTCCGGACCGGAGCACAAACCCGTGTCCCCTGAATAGGCAGGCGGACTCTCAAACACTGTGCCACCAGGAAAGCCCCCAGTTCATAATTTTAATTTAACATTTCCATCAAGGAGCTCAGAAAGAGTCCAGGAGGAGCAGGATGCAGACACAATTAACTGTGATGAGTAATGAAGTTCTAATAACTTACTAGAGAAGCAGAGAAGAAAGAATGGTTTTGTGTGGGGATTTGAAAAAGACTTCAGAGAAAGGATGCATTATTACTAGGTCCTGAAAGATTGACATGTTTTCCAAAACAAGAGAGAAGTAAGACCTTAGAGAAAGAAGGGAATTTATGAATGAATATGCACAGATTGGCAGTGTAAGTTTCACTTTGAGAAAAGAGTATAGTAATTCTGATTAAACTAGAGTGTGGGTAAATGGATAAAAGTGGCCAAGAATGAACTTGTAATGCTCACTATGAGAGACCTTTTTCGTAACATGTGTCCTCCAGAATCAGATCCTGGGAAAAGAATTTGAATGCAAGTAGTTTACGTGGAAGGAGCACCAGTAGAGGAGTGGGGAAATGATTCAGGAAAACGAATGCAGTCAGTGAATTCTCACTATTAGGCTAGCCACCACAATAGAGTAACTGGGTGGCTGGAGCTTAGTCTCATGGAGAAACTGGGGAATGGCATAAAACACTCACCTCAGAATTATTCCACACAAAGTATAGGTGAGATTTGTAGTTTTAATTCAGCAGCTCCCAAGTGTCATTATTTGAAGGCTATTCCCGAGTGTTAGTTCTCCAGCTATAGCAATCTGCTGTATGTACCAGCTAAGCTGCCTTTTATTGTACCAGAGGAAAAATTCTTAGCCACAGAGAAACCAATTTTAGCAGGCAGAGTACCCTGAAATGGTTAAGTCTATGGCTATGGTAAAAGACTTATAGCATCTGATATACTCAAATGAATATTGTGCTAAAGATCTGGAACTTCACTCTATAGGTTATAGAGAATGAGCAAGTTTTTTTTTTTTTTTTTAAGGAAATTGGTCACAGATTTCTTTTGTAAGCTATTCTGACAACAGTGTGGAGGTTAAATTGTGTTATGTGGACAGTGGAGCATTATGGTAGAATTTCAGATGAAAGATGATGAGGGCTTGAATTATTTGCAATAGGAAAAAGGAGAAGGATGGAATGATGTTAGTGACATCCCTTTAACTATAACTACAGATGTGGAAAGTCATCAGACATGTGAACCCAGGGACATGACACACTCAAAAGGTTGTGTTATTTGAGTGGCTGGTTAAATGGTGAGAGCATTTAACTGGTTAGGGAATTTGAGCAAAAAATTGGTTAGAAGTAAAGATTTTAAGTATGGTTTGAGATGCATTTACTGACTTGGAAATTCCTGTGAAATATTCTGATGGAGATATTCAGTAGACACTTAAGGAGTTGGAACTAGAGCTCGGATAATAAGTAGGAACTCCCGAAAGAAGAGAGATTTAAAGTCCTAATGTTGTATATGAGAAAGCATATGCCACCTCTCCATCTTGATGTACTTTGAATCAAAGATCTTCATTCTGGTTTCCAGGAAATTAAAACTGATGTAACAGAAAGAAAACAAGGCCTGAAGTAAAGAGATCTGGATTTGAATCTAGACTTTGTCAACAATAAACTGTAACAAGGGAAAGGGGAGGGGGGAACCTCAAAATGAAGACACTAGACATTTTGAAAATAAAGACCTGTGATAGCAAATTTTTCAGGTGGGAGAATTTACATGACGGTATTTGTGTCACATTTTCGTAAAACAAGTAATATGGTTGCATAAACAAACAAATACATAAAGTATTCCCTTGGCAAATCTATATGAGCAGGAAAAATAAATTCTAAGTGTCAGGTTTGATGGCATGACTTCGCCTAAATTCTTTAAATCTCCAAACATAAATTGCAAAACTTAATGAAATGCCAAAGAACTTTTAAATTGCAGCTCCAAAATTTAGCAAATTTAAGTGATATAAAGCAACATTCTGCCTTATGGTAGAGTGTGCATGTATTTCTGAGTGATATGGATTAGGCTTGTATGTTTTATTTCTGAAAAGGAGATTATCCCTAAGAAATGCGGAGACAGTTTGCAGGGATTTGACATAGATGGAGAGCCCTGTACACCACAAATGAAAGAGTTCAGAGCTTTTAAATTGCACCATGTAAACCAAAGACCCTGGTTAGCTAACAGATCCATACTTCTTCTTTTCAAATAAATTGAATACAAATAAAATGCTGATTTAGTAAAAATGTTGAAAAAGTGTGCTTCCTGAAGAAACATGAAATTTAATTACTATTATGTGAAACTTACATAGAAAATGTGACTATTAATGTTTTACATGAGTGAGCAGGATGGTAATTTTGAGAGATAGTATAAGTATTCAGAAATCAAAAAACAAATAGACAGCAATACTATGTTGGGTGACTTTCCATTGGGACTATTTGTCTATGTCTATTTGATATGTAATAAGATAGGAACAGAAGAAGCACAAACTCATTTACAAGAGGTTGTCTTACAACCATAGACAAAGAATTTACTGAGGAAATATATGCATTAAAAATGTGAGTTCAAAGATCCCTTTTATATTAACTAGCATTCATTTCCTCTAAGATCCAATCTGCTCAACAGACTTCAACCACGCTTTTACATGGCAACAATAAAGGACTGCAATTAAAAACATTTTAAATTTGACTTTGCAAACTGTTTAAAGCTTTTCCAGAGGAAATAATGTGTGTCTTTTACAACAGTACATTCTTCATTCTCTCCTAAATTAGCTGCATAATATGTGAGCAAATTTCCATGCCTAGTTAGAGCTCATTATTCAGTGAAGTCTCGGGGAATTAGGATTTTTTGAATCAATTTTTTTCCTTTGCCCTTTAAGCATCTTTCTAATTTAAACAGTCCCAAAGAACACTGATATCATTGTACCCATTAATTCCTACTTGTTTTTGATGAAATGACAAAGGGGCATGGATTTTTCACATTGATCATTTATGTGTGCATATATTTTTAAAGAGTTTTTCTGTAAAAAGTTTTATTGTGAAAAGATACGTAGCTTGGCAATTGCAAACTTGCAAATATAATATGTGAAGATTATGGCTCAGAGAGGATTAAATGTAGAATAAACAGCCAACAAGATAGAAAAGATAAAGGCTGGATAAAATGAAGTCTTAAATTGCCAATCTGTTACTTAAGTATTTTAAGTTTCTTCCGCTGGGGTGATTATTTTCTACATTTGATTTAAAGATGTATTAAGCATTGTTTGCAGCTGTTGCTTCAATGCTCTTTGCAACCTCAATCCGTGTCCATGTCAAATCATAACATGATACTGTCAAATTCATAAATAGAAGCCTTTTCTGTTGCTCATTTTTGTGTCCAGCATATCCAGATGCAACCCTGCCAATTAAGGAATTTTTATGGAGTATATCTGTTTGATCTAAACCTTAGTGTCTGCATATGATTTTCTGTTTCCTACTTGTTTGCAAGATAATTTGTAGCAGGTAAACAGCCAAAATTAATATAATTGTGTTTAAGGAAAAGCAATGGCTCTTTTAACCATATCCAACTTGGATAATGGGTTTTGTTTCTGTCAATAAAACAATATATATAGAGAGACCTAAAAAGCTGAAAAATCTAGCATAGCAAAATAATATAGAACTGGTCCTAAAATGCTAAGGACCAAGGTAAGGTAAAATTGTTTTAAATCTGTATCTATGAATAACCGTTAATATTCAATACAATGATAAAAAACCTAAGTTTAAGATTATGATTGGCTTAAAATAAAATTTGGGTTTGGCATTTAACCACTTTGTAGGATTTACCTTCTAGACACTTCAGTCATATCATTAGAAGAGTGATAATATTACCTAGCTCATCAGATTAATGAATGATTTAAAGTAATTATATATGAAAAGTGTTACTGTAGTTAATACTATTCTTACTAAAGGTTTCAATTGAACTTTCAAATTAATTCATCATTCTGTTATATTGATAAAATGCAGAAGGAAGTAAACGGAATAATGCCTTTTAGGGTGCCATATTATTTGAATATGTGACATTTGCTATTGTCAGTCTACCAATTTAGATTTTCAAATCCACCCTCTATGACATTTATTGACTTAAAAGAAATAAACTGATCATTGAGGTACACTGCAACAACATGACAATAGGTACTTTAATATCATTATCAAAATGTCAGGATCTAGATTTAATATTATTATGGTGAGTCTCTAATTCCATCACTTTTAAAATCATGAGAAACTAACTATAAGAAATCAAGGCAATGAGATTTTAAAAATGGTCAAACCGTGTCCTGGTCTCTACGTCTCTCCATCTTGCTGAACACCATCTAATTTCTCCCTCTCTTAACTAATTCAAGAAAGAAACTGCCCCTGGCCATTTTTTACAATGGGGGGGTGGTTGTTCAGCTGTTTTTCTCCTCTGAATTTTGAGAAGCATTGTTCCTCAAATTACCTTTTCTTTTCTGTCACTACATCATTAGCAAGCAATGGTTGCCTTAGCAACTCTTTAATAGGCTGCAACTCTCAAAACCTGTCTTTTCTAGAGAGAGTCTTCAGGCAGGATTCCTAATGGTACCAATAGCTCTTCCTAGTAAATATGCAAAAACATCATTTCTGATTAGAAAACTAACCATGTAGCTTAAATATTTAAAATATTACACATTTAAGAGTTAGCTACATGTATTTATCAAAAAACTAAGATATTGTTTTACAAAATAATAATAATTGATCTTGATAACATCTACCATTTACTAAGTATTGCATTATGCCAATTTCTTTTTCAATAACCCTAAGAGGTATGCAACATTACTTTTATAAATTTATCAGAGACTAAAATTTATAGGACTTAGTTCAGTTGCATGCTGGTAAATAGTTAACAATCAACATCCATCTCTCTAAAAAAATATTTTGTGTGTATATATTATATATATATATATACACACACACACATACACATATATATACTATATACGTAATTTTTTATGAATATTACTGAAATAACCATGTGTAGTGCATAATTTTAAAATAATAATTGCCTTTGTTTTTAATACAAGGTACTTCATTTTAATGCTGTCATTTAATTTTTAATAATGGCTGTGTTTAACAATTGCCTTGCAAAGTTCTTGAAAATTAAGCAATCAACTCTTGCAATCTAGTACTAGTCTCCAGCTTACCACTAGGTTAGTTACTTGCGAAAGGTCAGATTGCTACTAGGGACTATAATATATAGATGCAATAGAGCTTCTTCAGGAGGAGATTCAACGAAATATGGGTACAGGACTTTTAGAAGTTCAAAGAAAGAAATTTCTGTTAAAGCACTGCCTACACAAATTTTACTCAAGTTCGTTGGCATATTTCTGTCTCTTATGTCCCTAGTAATTTACTGCTCAGAACCCAGCACTTATGTCCACTAGTATATTCTGGCATAAATATATCTTTAACTTCTTCAAAGACAATTCATGATCTAACACCTGCTTTCATAGCCAGCCGCTTCTTCAGGTTTGACCCTGTCAACCACATCACTCGTGACCAGATCTCTGTGCTCAGTTTGATGTGTTCCCTGGATTTGTTTGTGCTCTTTCCATCACAGTTCCTTCCTTCACTTGCCAGCCTTCACAGAGGCCGTAATAGAAAGGGGAAGCCCTTTGAGGGGTGTTGAAAAAAGGAAGTTAAAACATGGAACTCCTCAAACCCGAAGACTGGCGCTAATATACTGGCAGCCTACTCAAGAAAAGGCTCAGCAGTCAGGCTGACTCCTGGCACAACTGTGGAGGAAGTGACACTTATCTTTGACACCCTTTTATTACCTTTTCGTCACTCTCCCTTCATGTATTCTCAGTTGAGCTGTCTTCTCTTTTCCCTTTAATTTCCTCAGCCTGGACTACCTTTCCCTAGGACTAGCTCACATGAAAATATTCCATGAAACTTTTTCCTCTGTCCACCATCTCAATTAGTATCAATGGATTATTTCTTTTACCACCTCAGAATATTGCTTGGCCTGAGTTATAATCAATAGTAATCACCTCTAACAGAAATTTATGCAGTGGCTCTTATGTGCCAGATGCTAAAATATGTGCTAGCAAAACAGAGATAACCATAACTGGAAAATACTCCATGACCTAGAGAGTACTTTTTGGAAACACAAAGACTGAGGACATAATTGCAGTAACGAAAGTGCTACAATAAAGGAAACTGTTTCAAAGGAGAGTGAGTAAACCTGGTTTCTGTTAATCCTCAAATGTCATAGCACATGTACCTACCCCGTCTGCTTCTACTAGGAACAAACTTTTTTTTTTAACATCTTTATTGGAGTATAATTGTTTTACAATGGTGTGTTAGTTTCTGCTGTATAACTAAGTGAATCAGTTACATATATATATATATATATATATATATATATATATATATATATATATATATATATATATATATATATATATATATATATATATATATATCTCACCATACACACTCCTTCTTGCATCTCCCTCCCACACACCCTATCCCACCGCTCTAGGTCGTCACAAAACACTGAGCTGATCTCCCTGTGCTTTGTGGTTGCTTCCCACTAGCTATGTACTTTACACTTGGTAGTATATATATGTCCATGCCACTCTCTCACTTCGACCTGCTTCCCCTTCCCCACCCTCATGTCCTCAAGACTATTATCTACATCTGTGTCTTTATTCTTGTCTTGCCCCTAGGTTCTTCAGAACATTTTTTTTTCTTTTTTTTTCTTTTTTTTTTTTTTGCGGTACATGGGCCTCTCACTGTTGTGGCCTCTCCCGTTGCGGAGCACAGGCTCCGGATGCGCAGGCCCAGAGGCCACGGCTCACGGGCCCAGCCACTCCATGGCATGTGGGATCTTCCCGGACCGGGGCACAAACCCGTGTCCCCTGCATCGGCAGGTGGACGCTCAACCACTGAGCCACCAGGAAAGCCCCAGAACATTTTTTTTTGATTCCATATATATGTGTTAGCATATGGTATTGGTGTTTCTTTTTCAGATTTACTTCACACTGTATGACATACTCTAGATCCATCCACCTTAGTACAAAAAACTCAATTTCATTTCTTTTTATGGCTGAGTAATATTCCATTGTATATATGTGCCACATGTTCTTTATCCATTCATCTGTCAATGGACACATATGTTGCTTCCATTTCCTGGCTATTGTAAATAGTACTGCAATGAACATTGTGGTACCTGACTCTTTTTGAATTATGGTTTTCTCAGGGCATATGCCCAGTAGTGGGATTCCTGGGTCATATGGTACTTCTATTTTTCATTTTTTAAGGAACCTCCATAATGCCTCCATAGTGGCTGTATCAATTTACATTCCCAGCAACAGTGCAAGAGGGTTTCCTTTTCGCCACACCCACTCCAGCATTTATTGTTTGTAGATTATTTGATGATGGCCATTCTGACCAGTGTGAGGTGATACCTCATTGTAGTTTTAATTTGAATTTCTCTAATGATTAGTGATGTTGAGCATTTTTTCATGTGTTTGTTGGTAATCTGTATGTCTTCTTTGGTGAAATGTCTATTTAGGCCTTCTGCCCATTTTTGGATTGGGTGGTTTGTTTTTTTTGATATTGAGCTGCATGAGCTTCTTGTAAAGTTTGGAGATTAATCCTTTGCCAGTTGCTTCATTTGCAAATATTTTCTCCCATTCTGAGGGTTGCCTTTTCATCTTGTTTATAGTTTCCTTTGCTGTGCAAAAGCATTTAAGTTTCATTAGGTCTCATTTGTTTATTTTTGTTTTTATTTCCATTTCTCTAAGAGGTGGGTCAAAAAGAACCTTGCTGTAATTTATGTCATAGAGTGTTCTGCCTGTGTTTTCCTCTAATAGTTTTATAGTGTCTGGCCTTACATTTAGGTCTTTAATCCATTTTGAGTTTATGTTTGTCTGTTGTGTTAGGGAGTGTTCTAATTTCATTCTTTTACATGTAGCTGTCCAGTTTTCCCAGCACCACTTACTGAAGAGACAGTCTTTTCTCCATGGTATGTTCTGTCATCTTTTATCAAATATAAGGTGACCATATGTGTGTGGGTTTATTTCTGGGATTTCTATCCTGTTCCATTCATCTATATTTCTGTTTTCATGCCAGTACCATACTGTCCTGATTACTGTAGCTTTGTAGTGTAGTCTTAAGTCAGGGAACCTGATTCCTCCAGCTCCGTTTTTCTTTCTCCAGATTGCTTTGGCTATTTGGTGTCTTTTGTGTTTCCATACAAACTGTGAAATTTATTTCCTAGTTCTGTGAAAATGCCATTGGTAGTGTGACAGGGATTGCATTGAATCTGTAGATTTCTTTGGGTAGTATAGTCATTTTCACAATGTTGATTCTTCCAATCCAAGAACATGGTATATCTCTCTATCTCTTTGTATCATCTTTAATTTCTTTCATCAGTGACTTATAGTTTTCTGCATACAGGTCTTTTGTCTCCTTAGGTAGGTTTATTCCTAGGTATTTTATTATTTTTGTTGCAATGGTAAATGGGAGTGTTTCCTTAATTTCTCTTTTACATTTTCATCATTAGTGTATAGGAATGCAAGAGATTTCTTTGCATTAATTTTGTATCCTGCTACTTTACCAAATTCATTGATTAGCTCTAGTAGTTTTCTGGTAACATCTTTAGGATTCTGTATGTATAGTGTCATGTCATCTGCAAACAGTGACAACTTTACTTCTTTTCTGATTTGGATTCCTTGTATTTCTTTTTCTTCTTTGATTGTTGTGGCTAAAACTTCTAAAACTATGCTGAATAATAGTGATGAGAGTGGGCAACCTTCTCTTGTTCATAATCTTAATGGAAATGTTTTCAGTTTTTCACCATTGAGAACGATGTTGGCTGTGGTTTTGTCATATATGGCCTATATTATGTTGAGGTAAGTTCCCTCTATGCCTACTTTCTGGAGGGTGTTTATCATAAATGGGTGTTGAAGTTTGTTGAAAGCTTTTTCTGCATCTACTGAGATTATCTTATGGTTTTTATACTTCAATTTGTTAATATGGTGTATCACATTGATTGATTTGTGTAATTGAAAAATCATTGCAATAGTGGGATAAACCCCACTTGATCGTGGTTTATAATCCTTTTAATGTGCTGTTGGATTCTGTTTGCTGGTATTTTGTTGAGGATTTTTGTATCTATGTTCATCAGTGATGTTGGCCTGTAGTTTTCTTTATTTGTGACATCTTTGTGTGGTTTTGGTATAAGGGTGATGGTGCCTTGTAGACTGAGTTTGGGAGTGTTCCTCCCTCTGCTAAATTTTGGAATAGTTTGAGAATGATAGGTGTTAGCTCTTCTCTAAATGTTTGATAGAATTCGCCTGTAAAGCCATCCGGTCCTAAGTTTTTGTTGTTGGAAAATATTAATCACAGTTTCAATTTTGATGTTTGTGATTGTTATGTTTATATTTTCTATTTCTTCCTGGTTCAATCTCAGAGGTTATGCTTTTCTAAGAATTTGTCCCTTTCTTCCAGGTTGTCCATTTTATTGGCATAGAGTTGCTTATAGTAATCTCTCATGATCCTTTGTATTTCTACAGTGTCAGTTGTTACTTCTTTTTCATTTCCAATTCTGTTGATTTGAGCCTTCTCCCTTTTTTTCTTGATGAGTCTGACTAATGGTTTATTAATTTTGTTTATCTTCTCAAAGAACCAGCTTTTAGTTTTACTGATCATTGCTATCATTTCCTTCATTTCTTTTTCATTTATTTCTGGTCTGATTTCTTCCCTTCTGCTAACTTTCAGGTTTTTTTATTCTTCTTTCTCTAACTGCTTTTGCTGTATCCTGTAGGTTTTGGGTCATTGTGTTTTCATTGACACTTGTTTCTAGGTATTTATTGATTTCCTCTTTGATTTCTTCAGTAATCTCTTGGTTATTTAGTAGTGTATTGTTTAGTCCATGTATTTGTATTTTTTACAGTTTTTTTTCCTGTAATTGATATCTAGTCTAATAGCATTGTGTTTAGAAAAGATACTTGATATGATTTCAATTTTCTTAAATTTACCAAGGCTTGATTTGTGACCCAAGATATGATCTATCCTGGAGAATGTTCCATGAGCACTTGAGAAGAAAGTGTATTCTGTTGTTTTTGGATGGAATGTCCTATAAATAACAATTAAGTCTATCTTCTTTAATGTGTCATTTAAAGCTTGTATTTCCTTACTTATTTTCAGTTTCTATGATCTGTCCATTAGTAAAAATATGGTTAAAGTCCCCTACTATGATTGTGTTACTGTCAATTTCCCTTTTCATGTCTGTCAGTATTTGCCTTATATATTGATATGCTCCTATGTTGGGTGCATAAATATTTGCAATTGTTATATATTCTTCTTGGATTGATCCCTTGATCATTATGTAGTGTCTTTCCTTGTCTTTTATAATAGTCTTTATTTTAAAGTCTATTTTGTCTGATATGAGAATTGGTACTCCAGGTTTCTTTTGATTCCCATTTTCATGGAATATCTTTTTCCATCCCCGCACTTTCAGCCTGTATGTGTCCCTAGGTCTGAAGTGGACCTCTTGTAGACAGCATATATACGAGTCTTATTTTTGTATCCATTCAGCCAGTCTATGTCTTTTAGTTGGAGAATTTAATCCATTTACACTTAATGTAATCATTGATATGTATGTTCCTATTACCATTTTCTTAGTTGTTTTGGGTTTGTTATATAGGTTTATTTCTTCTCTTGTGTTTCCTGCCTTCTATTTTTTAAATTTTCAATTTTTTCTTTATTTAGAATGACATTAAATAGAAAATAAAAGACACCAGAACAAGTTGAAAGTGACCATGGAAGAAAAGGGAATTATATTTTCATACCTTTAATAGCAATTTTCCCCTACTCTTTTGAACACAGCATCCTTCATTTTCATTTTACACTGGGTCCCAAAAACTATGTAGCGGGCCCTGCATAATATTTTCATTACTAGCTTATAATTGGCTACTTACTTGCTTAACTCCTACTAGATTGGCCCACTTCTGAACACATAATAGGCCAGAAGGAAATGCCAAACAGAAACAAAGCTGGACATAGGTAAGAGGAGACCTTATTTAAAAGGATTATTGTGACTGGAGGAAAGGGACTATTGCAGTAGAGAATGCCATGACCATAGGGTCTGCAAGTGTCTCAATGGTCTTTAAAAGAAGAGATCTGGACATGGTCTTTTAGCATTTGTTGTAAAGCTGGTTTGGTGGTGCTGAAATCTCTTAGCTTTTGGTTGTCTGTAAAGGTTTTAATTTCTCCATCATATCTGAATGAGATCCTTTCTGGGTAGACTTGGTTGTAGGTTTTTCCCTTTCATCACTTTAAGTATATCCTGCCACTCCTTTCTGGCTTGCAGAGTTTCTGCTGGAAGATCAGCTGTTAACCTTATGGGGATTCCCTTGTATGTTATTTTTTGCTTTTCCATTGTTGCTTTTAATATTTTTCCTTTGTATTTAATTTTTGATAGTTTGGTTAATATGTGCCTTGGCATGTTTCTCCTTGGATTTTTCCTGTACGGGACTCTCTGCACTTCCAGGACTTGATTGACTATTTATTTTCCCATATTAGGGAAATTTTCAACTATAATCTCTTCAAATGTTTTCTCAGTCCCTTTCTTTTTCTCTTCTTCTTCTGGGACTCCTATAATTCAAATGTTGGTGCATTTAATGTTCTCCCAAAGATCTCTGATACTCTCCTCAATTCTTTTCATTCTTTTTCCTTTATTCTGCTCTGTGGTAGTTATTTCCACTATTTTGTCTTCCAGGTCACTTATCCGTTCTTCTGCCTCAGTTATTCTGCTATTGATTCCTTCTAGAGAATTTTTAATTTCATTTATTGTGCTGTTCATCATTGTTCATTTGCTCTTTAGTTCTTCTAGGTCCTTGTTAAAACTTTTTTGTATTTTCTCCATTCTATTTCTAAGATTTTGGATTATCTTTACTATCATTACTCTGAATTCTTTTTCAGGTAGACTGCCTACTTCTTCTTCATTTGTTTGGTCTGGTGGGTTTTTACTTTGCTCCTTCATTTACCTTGTATTTCTCTGTCTTCTCATTTTGCTTAACTTATTGTGTTTGGGGTCACCTTTTCGCAGGCCGCAGGTTTGTAGTTCCCGTTGTTTTTGGTGTCTTCCCCCAGTGGGTAAGGTTGGTTCAGTGAGTTGTTTAGGCTTCGTGCTGGAAGGAACTGATGCTTGTGTGCTGGTGGATGAGGCTGGATCTTGTCTTTCTGGTGGGCAGGACAATGTCCAGTGGCATGTTTGGGGTGTATTATGATTTGAGGCAGCCTCCCTGCTAGTGGGTGGGGTTGTGTTCTTGTTTTGTTAGTTGTTTAGCACTGGGTGTCCAGCACTGGAGGCTGTTTGTTTTTGAGTGGAGCTGGTTCTTAGCGTTGAGATGGAGATCTATGGGGAGCTCTCGCCGATTGATATTATGTTGGGCCAGGAGGTCTCAGTTGGTCCAATGTTCTGAACTTGGCTCTCCACCTCAAAGGCTCAGGCCTGACATCTGGCCAGCACACCAAGACTCTTTCAGCCACAGGGCTCAGAGGAAAAGGGAGAAAAAAAAAAAAAGAAAGAAAGAAAAAAATAAATAATGTTATTAAAATAATTTTTTTAAATATTAGCAAAAACAAAGATTTAAATGAAAAAAAAAAAAGAATAGGGCTTTCCTGGCGGCGCAGTGGTTGAGTGTCCACCTGCCGATGCAGGGGACACGGGTTCATGCCCCGGTCCAGGAAAATCCCACATGTAGCAGAGTGGCTGGGCCTGTGGGCCATGGCTGCTGGGCCTACGCGTCTGGAGCCTGTGCTCCGCAATGGGAGAGGCCACGACAGTGGGAGGCCCACAAACTGCAAAAAAAAAAAAAACAAGAAAAAGAAAAAGAAAGTAACAAAACCAATAAACAAATCCACCAATGATAACAAGTGCTAAAAACTATACTAAGATAAACATAAAAATCAGAAACTTGTCAGTTACATACAGCAAACCCCAAGTCTACAGTTGCTCCCAAAGTCCACCGCCTCAATTTTGGGGTGATTCATTGTCTATTCAGGTATCCCACAGATACAGGGTACATCAAGTTGGTTGTGGAGATTGAATCTGCTGCTCCTGAGGCTGTACGGAGAAATTTTCCTTTCTCTTTGTTTGCACAGCTTCTGGAGTTCAGCTTTGCATTTGGCCCCACCTCTGCTTGTAAGTCACCCTCTGGCATCTGTTCTTTGCTCAGACAGGAGGGAGTTAAAGGAGCAGCTGATTAGGGGGCTCTGGCTCACTCAGGCTGCGGGGAAGGAGGGATACGGAATGTGGGGTGAGCCTGCACTGGCAGAGGCCAACGTGAAGTTGCAACAGCCTGAGGCCTGCCACGTGTTCTCTTGAAATTGCCTCTGGATCATGGGACCCTGGCTTTGGCAGGCTCCACAGGCTCCTGAGAGGGGAGGTGTGGATAGTGACCTGTGCTTGCACACAGGATTCTTGGTGGCTGAAGCAGCAGCATTAGCATTTCATGCCCATCTCTGTTGTCCACACTGATAGCTGTTACTTGTGCCCATCTCTGAAGCTCATTTAGGCAGTGTTCTGAATCTCCTCTCCTCGCATACCCCAAAACAATGGTCTCTTGCCCTTAGGGAGTTCCAGACCTTTTCCTGGACTCCCTCCTGGTTAGCTGTGGCACACTAGCCTCCTTCAGGCTGTGTTCAATCAGCCAACCCCAGTCTTCTCCCTGGGATCTGAACTCCGAAGCCCAAGCCTCAGCTCCCTGCCCCCACCTGCCCCAGTGGTTGAGCAGGCAAGCCTCTCAGGCTGGTGAGAGCTGGTCGGCACTGATCCTCTGTGCAGGAATCTCTCCACTTTGTCTTATGCATCCCTGTTGCTGTGATTTCCACCATGGCTCCAGAGTTTCCCCCGCCTCCGCCAGTGAAGGGACTTCCTAGTACGTGGAAACTCTTCCTCCATCACAGCTCGCTCCCAGAGGTGCAGGTCCCATCCCTATTCTTTTGTCTCTGCTTTTTCTTTTTTCTTTTGCCATACCCAGGTACGTGAAGAATTTCTTGCCTTTTGGAAGGTCTATGGTCTTCTGCCAGCGTTCAGTAAGTTGGACATGTTTTCCACATGTAGATATTGTTGTTCCACATGTAGATGTATTTTTGAATGTTTTTGTGTGGAGAAGGTGATCTCCATGTCTTACTCCTCCGCCATCTTGAAGGTCCTCTTAGGAACAATCTTAACATCCCCTAAATTATAGCAGAACCTTAGTTCTACCAGCAAAATAATTTTTAAGTGTTATTTTGTTAGCCAGTATAGTTATTTCATTAATGCATAAATGCTATCACTTCCAAGTGCTAAAAGCAGAGATGGGATAAGAGACTATCTGTATTGAAAATATACCAAAAGTAACCATATTTGGGATTCAACAAACATTTATGAAGTATTTACTATGTGACAGGTACTAGGACAGGGATTTTCAAAATGACATTTAATCCTTCCTACCACCTCCTATTTTATGGGTTAGAGAACAAAGTTATCTTATAAATTAAACCTATAGCTTCTAAGAGTTTAACCATGACAAATGGGAAAAATAACACAAATACCAGTGTCCTATTTATGTAAGAAGAACAGAATATAATGCCATTAATTCATTGATATCTTATACAAATATAGAAAGTGAAATGTAGTCACTAATAATAACACACTGTCTATATGCAGTGATTCCACTGCTGGCACTTACATAGGCAGCATGTGTTTGTTGTGTTGTTGTTAGTGTTACTTTCTACAAGAGATAAGTATTTTCCTTTCATTGTTTTATTCATTTGTTTGTTTTGGTTTTTTATAGAAAGAGAAGTACTGTGGACATGAGTTGATGCAGGTGAAGTCCAAATAATTGCCTTGAAACTTGCATGACATTCCAAGTCAACTTAAAACGCCCATGAAATTCAAAGCAGAAGAATCTAGCATGAGGCAATACTTAGGCTTTAGCCCTTTCTAGTTTTGTAATCATTTGCTTTTCTTTGCTCTATGAATTCTTTATGACTCAGAATATCAAAATGCACCAACAGTTGCAGTACGTAAAAGATCTTCCACCATAAGCAATCCATGAGGAGAACACCATTGGAGACCAAGGGAGCAGTCTGACCTTTCCCAGCACATTCACTCCATGTAGGAAGTAAGGATTTTATAGGACTGGCTTCAATATCATCATAAAGGTCTACATCTTTGAAATATCTGTCCCTCTAGAAGTAAAACTTCTGATGTAATTATCAAGTAGCCATCGGTCTAAAATATTTCTCTCTTTTTACTGTGTATATTAGGCTATGATTTTTGTTACTTATAAAATATGAAAATTAAAATCCAAGTAATTATATATTCTTTAACTTTGGCCCAGTCTATCACAGGGAAATAGCAGATCTATAATCTTGGCAAGGTTATATCATCTGCTATGTTCCTAATAACCATAGACATATAGTTTATACTTATGAGTTTATACTTATATATAATAAAATAAATTAAGTATTTATGAAATATCTTCACACACTCTTATGATATGCCATGAATACTGTAAAGGATTTAAAGTAATCTTAAAACCAATGAACCTATAAAACATATCTCTATCATGTAGTTAGAGCATCAAGGAAACATATCTAGAATTGCACCTACCCAGAATAATCTTGAAGAGCTTTAAATTTTTAAAATTATATGTGAAGTCCTGCTGACGAATCATGAATTATAACTTATTTTGGATTTGTAACAAGAAATAAATATATAAATGTACAAACATAGAAAAATAAGTTATTTTCCTGGTATCTTAAGTCATCAAAAAAAGACAGGGCAGATTTTTAAAGAATCCTTCATATCTTGTTTTCTTTGATTTGATAGTGTTCTTTTAAAGAGATTGAAAAAGGCTAGAATTCATTACAAGTCCTTAATTGCCAGTTTCTCCACAAAATAGATGTTTATGTGCAGGCTTTGGAATAGCTACCATTCATTTGAGGGAGATCTTGTACAGCCGAAGTTGAAATAAACAGCAATGTTTTACTAAGTTTGCAAAAGCATAATTAGTCCTAGAGGCACAATATTTTTAAGCGTCAAACACTTGTTCTCCAGCTGTACTATTTGGATCTGTAGTTTCAGAAGCGGCTTATAGCTCTCTCCTTGAAGTCCAAGCTTTTCCATGACTGACAAGCACTTTCACTATGTGTGTGCTCACAGAAACAGAACAATGCATTGCCACTACTTCTTTGATAGAGGCATTTGCTACCTTATTTTTTGTTTTTAGTTCAGTAGTGCATATAAACACTTCAAAATGGATTCCACTGGGGCCCAGTAGCATTAATTTGTGTTCTGTCATGAAATTATAATAGAGAAATGAAATAACTGATCGGGAAATTCACAGGTGGGTAGAAATGGTAGTTTAAATATATCTTTTCTACAATACTGTGTTAGAATCTACAGGGGGGTCACAGTATTCATTTCCCTTTTTAAGAAAAATACCCTAGTAGAAATCATTTTGAAGTACTCAAAGGTTTTTGTTTTTAAGTAGCAGATTTTTTAAAAAATTTCTTTCATGTATATAATAAATAACAAAGGCAGCATTTATAAAATATGTTCACTTTAAGAATCTTGTAGGGACTTTCCTGGTGGCACAGTGGTTGAGTATCCGCCTGCCAATGCAGGGGACACGGGTCCAAGCCCTGGTCCAGGAAGATCCCACATGCCATGGAACAACTAAGCCCATGAGTCACAACTACTGAGCCTACGCTCTAGATCCCATGAGCCACAACTAGGGAGCCCACATGCCACCACTACTGAAGCCCACACAGAGCCGGCGCTCCACAACAAGATAAGCCACCGCAATGAGAAGCCAGCGCACCACAATGAAGAGTAGTCCCCGCTCACCGCAACTAGAGAGAAGCTCATGGGCAGCAATGAAGACCCAATGCAGCCAAATATAAATTAATTTAAAAAAATCTTGTAAATAATGCAACCTTCTTATTGCAGCTGGGTCAGTTTGTACCTTCATGAGGTTGAGACCCAAGTCATTGGCATGGCACTAAGTGTTGACCATGACACCTCTAAGCCAGCAGACCATGTTCTGTACTTTGGAAAGTGTATATTCTTATAATAACTACATTCATCTGAAGCCATACAAATTGTGATTGTTCCTATAAATTATTAAAATATACACCATATCATTTGGTCCAAATTCATCCTGCTACTTAAGGCAAAAAAAAAAAAAGTTAATAGCTACATGATAAAAAGAGAGGATAGAAAATTGAATCTCTTTGTACAAGGCAACAGACTCCTTGATTCCCATTCTTTTTGCTGTTGATGATGCTTCAACTTGAAATACCCTTTCCTTCTAATTTCACTATTAAAATCTTATATATATTTAAAGATAAACCAAATTCTACCACCTCCCTTTGTTACTTAAATGGCGGTAACATCCTTCCTCTTTTGACATTGAAATTTTGAGAACAAGGATCATGTCTTTTTACCTTTAAATTCTTTGTCACATAGTAGATGCTCAAACGTTATAAGTATGATAAATGATTTTATCCTTAACCTACACTAAGGAAAAAAAAAGAGAAATGTTATATGATCTCACATGTTCTTGAGTCATATGTTCCTTATATCTCTGTTAAAATGCTTTTTAAAATATATTATAGGCTTTGACTCTAAAGAAGAGAATGATTTCCTCTCTGTAGCATGACAATTTTATGATGATGTAAAAGAATACTAAAAATATATATCCACAACAGCAAAGCAAATGGCAAAAAGACAAAAGCAGACAGAAATCCAATGGAAGAGCAGTGACTGATTAGTCAAAGTCAGAGAAGTTACAGTTGAAATACTGAAGCCTGAAATATTTGCAGTGGGAACTAGGGCCAAGGAGATGGTCATGCTTTAAAGTATAAATCTGTATGCCTAGAGCAATGATGAGCTATTGAAAATTTTATGTTGGGAGAGTTGGCATAATCCAATCTATTACATTTTGCAAAGACAAATGAGACCTGGGGAAATATTTGGAATATATGTTAAAGACACAGGTTTAATGAACCCATTATATAAAAATTTCTTATAAATTTATTTTTGGAAATAGAAATACAAGCTGACAAGTGGGCAAAAGATATATAAACATCCAATTCACATAAAGTAATTACAAATGTCTAGTAAATATAAAAATAAAAATTTGAGTATCAATGAAACATTATTTTTTATCTATAAAATTTCAAAATCAAAAATTGCTAATGTTCATACTATTATACTCTACAGCCATTAGAAATTATATGGCTTGTAAAACAAATATACTTCAATAAAATTAATTTTTTAAAAATAAATCATATGGCTTAATTACATATATTGACATGGAAATACATTAATGATGCATAACTAATAGAAAACAGAGGTTTCAAAAGACTATGTGTCACATAATTTTATATTTTGTGATAGTTATGCATGCATTCACACATACACATATGTGTGTTCCTGTGTGTGTGTGTGTCGCACAGAATAGAAGCCTGGGAAAAATGATAACATCATATTATCTCTAGATGAGAAAACTACTTTGAAATCAGAAAATTATAAAGCTATTCTCATTTTTTAAAAAAGTGAATGTATATTTTCATTCAAATGTTGAATATGCTGAGCTCTATTTTCTGTACTTAGTACTGTAGCAAATGGTGGGGTGTTTGAAATGTTTTTTTGTCCTTAAGAGCAGCTGCTCTCATTAAGAGACAAGAATAAGTGTATTTTAAACTGCTAAACCAATGCAAACTATTGCTAATAACAAGATAAGTAGTATAAATTATATATGCTACCTGAATTCACAGGAGAGAGGACTATTGATTTTCAGTTAGAATTCTCAACATTCACTTACTCATTTCACTGAAAAATGCTGAGTTCCCACTTCCTATCAGTTGTTGGTAAGTCCCAGAAATATAAAATGTAAAATAGATTTCCTGACCTAAAGGATCTCAAAAGGAAGACAAATGGGTATACAAAGGAGGACAGTACATCAAAATAAACACAATAATATAAGCAAGCTCTGATTTGGTGGACTATGTAATAAGGATGCTTAGCTCAGCACTTCCCTTAAACTTCTTGGAGCAAGACTATTCAGTCTCACCACCACATCCTACACGCACGCGCGCACACACACACCACCAACACCAACACCACCATACTAAAAGTCTGTGATGGGTGGAATTCACTACTTTCTCACAGTATCTTATGTTCCCCAACTTATGTTATATCAGTAATAAGAGTGGTAATCCGTCCTACCTCAGTCTGATGCTTTGTCTTAATTCTCAGTTGTTTCAAGTCTCTGGAAGGAAAATGGAGATTATGGTGTCCATTCAAATAGCAGCCCGACATTACTGAGAACGAGATAAAACAATCTCAAAATGAGGGTAACATAAAGAATTGAGCAAAGCATATTTGGGCAAAAGAAGCTTACTATTATTTTGAAATCAATGGCATATTTTCACAGTAAGAAATAATATAAGAAATAGTAGTGACTTTACTACACGAGGAAATGAGCTAGGATCTTTCCTTGTATTGTCTAATGTAATCTTCAAAAACATCCTAAACAAGTACTCCCTCACTTTACAGATAAGTAAATTGGAGCTCAGAGAGTTGAAATAATTCAACTAAGACACAATAAGCAGTCAGATTAAGGTTCAAACCTAGTTCTGTCTAGCATCAAAAAATGCATATTCTTTCTACTAAACCATGTAAAGTTTTATAGTAATATTTTTCCAAAATATCTTCTTTAACAAAATAAATAGTTTTAAGCACTTAATGCTGGAAACTTAACTAGGTATTGTGAATAAATAAGTCAAAATCTCTTTATTTAATAATCTCACTTTCTAACCAATTGCTCTCAACATACCCTGTTACTTCCCTTCCCTAATGCTAAGATAATATAACCAAATAAATAAACAGAAACTGTTTGTACAGAAATGAATGAATAGATGTAGGGCACTTTGAGTTTCCCAGACAAAAGCATTCTATGAATTTACAGTGGTATAATTATTACAAAATGATGCAAAAGTTCTATGACTCATTTTGTCATGTACTTTGACTTTCCTTTTCAAATGTAAACTTCCATACTTCTATTTTGCTCTATTTTAAAATTTGTTCATGTTTTAAACAGGAATTTAATACACAGATTGCCAGTTCACTTACATTTAAATTAGCATGAGATCACATTTAAAGGGTGGTGAAGCATACGCCCTATTTCAAAAGGGCTTGTACACAAAGAGATAGAGCAGTTCAGTGCAGAGCTGCACAGCTGCAATTCTAGACATATTTTCATCTTGGCAGAACACTCCCTCTTAAGCACACAGTGCTGAGGAGCAAGGAATCCATATGAATTGATTGTGATTTATTATGTTGCCATTTAATCTATAATTTTTGGCACTCTGGGGAAGTTTGTGAAAACCCCCGATGGTAACAATGTACTTAAAGATAAAAACAAAGGCAAACCACATTTTCTAAAATAATGTTCAAGTTCACTCTTTATTAGCTCTTATCTGGAGAGATAAAAGTATAGTAATTATTCTTTTTATACACAAGAAATGTTCAAGCCTCTGCAATTTCCCTGTTTTTCTCCATTTCATTGATGTCTGTGCATGCACTCTAAGATTTCTTTAGATATTTTACATGTATATATTATGTTAACGTGATAAATTTTCAGTTCACTTATAGTATAAACTTCTGATAAGGAGGAAACTTTACACTTTGCCCAAGGACACTAAATTTGGAATTCTAAAACTGGGATCAAGTTAAAACACTAACACTTTTAGAACAGGTTTATAAACAGAGGGGAGTGGTAAAGGACAAAGCTGTTAGGTCAGTTGGTTCCCCCAAAGGGAAGGGACTTTAATCAAATGCATATAAGACCACTTGAGGCAGAAGAATAGGCATATGAAGAAAACCCTAAAATAGTATGCAATGGAAATATCCACCAAGAAACTCAATGGTTTTACATTGGGAGAAAAAGCACTATTAAGAGAATAGCAAGATAAAAATGAAAGGAACCCAAATGCATTGAGGATAACAGCACAAAGAAGGGAACAGAAAAGGGTTGGATTCTGATTGAAAAATAGAAAGAAATATGGGACATAGAGTGAGATGTTTAGATGAATCAGGTTTTGTTTAATTTTGGTTTAATCAAGGGTCTGTTGATATGTTCAGGTTGTCATTAATCGAGAGAGTCCTGGTACAGTCAATCTACAAGAATATAGAAGATTTCAGAAGTCTTGTACCTGGGAAACTGCTTGAGTTCTGCTTGGTCCAGACTTTTCCTCAAACTTATATATACACAGTTCTTTGCCGTTTATGATTCAAATAGGTGAAACAACACCAATCTATCATACATAACTTGATGAAATGCTGGCACACACAGGTGAGACATAACTTTAGTAGACTAAAATTCCCCAAAGGATGCTATCAGGTCCTTTTCGTCACTGATACATGTTAGCATCACACACACACTTAGCATATAAAAAATGCTCAGTAAATTCTTGTTAAATAAATGAATGAAGGGAGGATATAAGAAATAAATAAAGGAATGAACATAGATTATTTTGAAAAAAACACCAATAAGGACTGTCAATAGGTTTTTTGGGAGGTTTACATGAGTCAATATATGCAAAGTATTTTGGACAGTATCTAAAAATTAGTAAGTGCTCTAAGTGTTAGCTATAATTATTATTCATTCATAAAGAAGGTAGAAGTTATGGATAATATGTTTGGAAAACAAACTGACTCAGAGCTGTTGAATAAGATTTAGAAAATAAACATTTTCTAAAGAGGGCTGGAAAACTCATATGGAGTCTAGAAGGCATTAGTGTCTTGGTACCAGGAACTGCATGCCTGAGGTAAGACACATTTCTCACAAATCTCAATTTAAGCGTTGGTATCTGATTGTTAATGATAAGTTCAGTTTCAATAAGGATTTTACTCAGTGGCTAGGAACATACAGAATAGATCATAAAGAACAGCACTCACAGGAACGTGGGGCTGTCCTTAAAGCACCTAGAATGAGAGCAGGTTTCCCTGCAAAATCATCAGAGAAAGCATTAAAACACATCTCCATACAATATACCCAGACCACCCTCCTGCTCACCATTTTTGAGTTACTGCTGCCCACTTTTACCCAACCTGATGAGACAGTCCCTCGCCATCAACCACCTGGGGGTAGCAGAGGAAGCTTAAATTTGTTTCCTTTCTACATACATTTGTTGAAAAATTTGTTCAGCATCCAGGTCTGCTGATTTATGAAGAAGAGTATTTTTACCAGCAAAAGTAACAACTGGCCTTCTGTATCTATGAATTCAACCATATTTTTATATTTAAAAATATTTGAAAAAATTCCAGAAATTTCCAAAAAGCTAAACTTGAATTTGCTGTATGCTGAGCACTATGAGTCCATATGAATGATGTGACAAGTAGGCATGCACTGCCTGTAGCCTCCTACCATTCCACAGATTCTCAGTCTCTCTCCAGCATTCGCTATTTGAGCTACTTGTGTTGGGTGCACCTTTTGTTTCTGTGAAAAAAAATGAATCCTAAAAAACAATGAAGTGAACAAAGCAATCCCTCAAAGGCTAAGAGGGACAGTAAAGTGCTATGTCTTGACAAGAGAATAAAAATCTTAGGTCTTTTGGGAAGTGGCACGCATCTTGCCAAAGTAGGCTGTGAGGTAAGAATGCATTGAGCGTTTGTGCAATAAAGAAGAAGGAAGCTGAAACTCACGGAAGTGTTAGTGCTCCCCTAGAATGTCAAAAATGGTTTCTGGCTCATGATAAAGTGCTTGCAAAGACTGAGAAAACATTCAATGTGTGGCTAGAGGACATGTCACAGAAGCATATCCCTGTCAATGGCAAAACTATGCATGAAAAAGCACTATGAACACTGCTGTGAGAAGATTGAGGAGAGACAGAGGAAGGAATTTAAGGTTAGTACTGTAAAGGATAGCTGGCTAGCTATGCAAAGGCCTACAGCCTCAAGAATTTAAAGATCACAGGGTAGTGGTCATTGACTGATGCTGAGGCAACACAGTGTTCCTAGAAGAGCTCAAGAAACTCACAGAAGAGAAAGGCTACCTTCCAGAACAAGTCTTCAACTGTAATGAAATTGGCTTGCTCCAGAAGAAGATGTACAATTGCACATTCATAAGAGTGCCAAGCCGACCTCAGAGTTCAAGGCCTGGAAATGTTGCTTTACTCTGTTGCTGTGTGTGAACACAGTAGGTCACATGACCAATCCAGGCCTCTCTGCTGAGCAAACAATTCCCAGACCCTTAAGAACAAAATAAAAAATTGTCTGCCTGTGTTCTGGCAGCACAACTAGAAGGCTTGTGTGATGATCACCTTGTTCTTAGAATGGTTCCATCAGTACGTCATTCCTGAAGTGAAGAAGTATATTAAAGAAAAGGGACTGACATTCAAGGTTCTCCTCATAATTGGCAATGTTCCTGTCCATTCCCAATCTCTCGGTTTCACTGAAAAGAACATGGAAATGATGTTCCTGCCTCTTAACACTGTCACGCTGCAGCCACTTGATCAAAGCATCATCAAGTACATTAAGGCAACTTATACTCACCTTATCTTCGGGAGTATTTGTGCTGCCCTTGATGCTAACTTTGGCTGCAGCATCATGGGTTTATGAAAGAACTTCACAATTGTAGTTACAATTTGATTATTGCATAGCCTATAGAGGCCCTCAGGCCCAAGACAGTCAATGCATGTTGGAAGCCTTATGGAGTGTGGTGGTCATTGATTTCAGGGACTTCCCCACTATTGATACAGAAGTCAAGAATATCTTGAAGGTTGCAAGGGAAGTTGCTGAGGAAGGTTTCTCTGACATGATCAAGGACAATGTCGAGGAATGCATAGAAGAGTATAGAGGAACATTTCCTAATGAGGAACTTGAATATCTGCTGAAGTCCTCTGCAGATGATGATGATTATGACAGTGAAGATTTAGGGGAGGCAGGACCATCAATGTGGACACTTGAAAATATTTCAGCAGTTTTTAAATAAGTGCATGAGTTAAAGGACATGATCCTTGAGTATGATCCTTCTGTGGAAGGAAGCCTCTGTGTCACCCAAGGAATAACAACATGCCTACAATCACTGCAAGATATGTTTAAGGATGCAAGTAAAAAGAATAAAGAGCTTCCTAAAACAATGTTTCTCACTAATGCACCTGCAATTGTGAAGCCTCGACCTTCAGCCTTGAAGATCTTCAGCTCTCAACCTCTGCAGATCCTGACATTAGTATTACTGATCCTCCTCCAAAGCATCAATAGCTGCAATCGAAACCCAGTTCTTCCAACATAGATGATCCCTCTGACATCCTGTCAGAAGGTTCAGGTTAGCTTGGTGTCTCACACTTACCTTTAGTGCCACACACCTTGCCACCTCTCCAGATCATCACTGTAGGCAGCATAGGACAAACATCATTGGCCATCGTCTGAGGGTTATCAAGAGAGAAGAACCAGGGTTTTGGTGTTAACGGTGCATGTGTGTGTGTGAGTGTGTGTGTGTGCTTGTGAGAGAGAGAGAGAGAGGAAGACAGAGATAATGAATTTATATTTTCTCCATTTATATTTTCTGTATCTACTTGTATTTTAAATATTCCACGTTTTATTCCATGTATTTCTCTTTCAAATCATTAAAGGAAAGCAAACTGTAGGTGTTGAAAGAAAAAAAAATTACATTGTTGTTGACATGTACTATATAATTAGGCCTACGAGATCCTTGCATCTGTACTAAACACATACAGACCTTTTTTTTGTCATTATTCCCTAAACAATACAGTATAACAACTATTTACATAGCATTTACATTGTATTAGGCATTATAAGTATTCTAGAGATGATTTAAAGTATATGGGAGGATGTGCATAGGTTATATATAAATCCGACACCACTTTATATAAGGGACTTGAGCATCTGCAGATTTCAGTATCTGCAGGGATCCTGGAACCAATCCCCTGGGGATTCTGAGGGACAATTGTATGGTCTTTTACTGTTGAGTTATTGTATTTATTTGGAAGCATGCTTGCAATTTTAGTGACCTGTTCTCATGGTTGTTAGATTGTATTGTTATGCTAAGGTCCTGTGTTTTTGTTTTCCTATCTAGCTGCCTTTCTTTGCCACTCATTTTTGGCCAACATAATTGCTCAGAGGAGATTATTCCTGTCTCTAGCACCCTTCTCCAGGCTTAAGAAACAAAGGCATTGATGGGCATCTCTGCCAGCACTAGCCTTAAGAAGCTATTGCTGTGCTATTTTTCAGCAGTGAAGGGAATGAACATAGCTTCAAAGGATGTATCTGCCATTTTTCAACTGTCCTAGCCTTGCGGGTTCTCAGACATTCAACTTGCAGGAAACATCATGAATTGATTTTTAAAGTACTTTTCTACTCTTTCCCACAAAACCTTACTGTCCTCTCCATAGAGGTATGTGTTTACCCTTAACATCATATCATCTTTTAATGCATCCTCTAAAAAAACATACTCGTTGCCCTATTTTATGCAATGAGGAGAAACTGTCTTTTACACTTTCTTGTAAACATATATTTTGATAAGTTTATGGGATATTTTCAGGGTGACTTTTTATTTTAATCACATATGGTGATGAACTGATATACTATTTCTGTTTGGCATAATTCTGTTGTTTTTTTGCTCACTAAATAGTAATGACAGACATGTTGATTCCCAAAGATAACAGAAACCATTTTTTTTTACAAATAATATGTGGAAATGGCTTGATAGATGTGATAAGGTGCATATAAACAAGATAATGATAAGCATTTATTTTCTAATGCTATATTAAATGATTCATAAACAAAAACATATTCCTTCCAAACCACTATAGTCTAAAATATTTATCCATGACCCTAAAGTAAAAACAAACAAACAGAAACTAGATCCCCTTTAATGAAAATCTTTCATTTTTGCTGCTTATATTAGAAATCAAATTTTGAATTACATGTTACTCTCATGGTATCATAAGCAAATGAGTCCAAAAATAGCACAATAATCAGAATCTAAAATGCAAAATGTAATAGCACAAATCAAATGGAGAGATATATTGCAACTACAGAGAGGTTGGTGTTTCATTGGAACAACTTATTTTTTAACAGCACTACATTAACATTTATTCATAAAAAGATAAGTCAAGGATTGGGTAGAGGTACTTGTACCATGCAAAACTTGGTAAAGTATTTTGTTGTTGTTGTTGTTGTTGTTTTATTAGTTTTTGCTTTATAACAAAGTGAATCAGTCATACATATACATCTGTTTCCCCATCCCTTCCCTCTTGAGTCTCCCTCCCTCCCACCCTCCCTATCCCACCCCTCCAGGTGGTCACAAAGCACCGAGCTGATCTCCCTGTGCTATGCAGCTGCTTCCCACTATCTATCTACCTTAAGTTTGGTAGTGTATATATGTCCATGCCTCTCTTTCGCTTTGTCACAGCTTACCCTTCCTCCTCCCCATATCCTCAAGTCCATTCTCAAGTAGGTCTGTGTCTTTACTCCTGTTTTACCCCTAGGTTCTTCATGACATTTTTTTTCTTAAATTCCATATATATGTGTTAGAATACAGTATTTATCTTTCTCTTTCTGACTTACTTCACTCTGTATGACAGACTCTAGGTCTATCCACCTCATTACAAATAGCTCAGTTTCGTTTCTTTTTATGGCTGAGTAATATTCCATTGTATATATGTGCCACATCTTCTTTATCCAGTCATCTGATGATGGACACTTAGGTTGTTTCCAGCTCCGGGCTATTGTGAATAGAGCTGCAATGAACATTTTGGTACATGTCTCTTTTTGAATTATGGTTTTCTCAGGGTATATGCCTAGTAGTGGGATTGCTGGATCATATGGTAGTTCTATTTTTAGTTTTTTAAGGAACCTCTATACTGTTCTCCATAATGGCTGTACCAATTCACATTCCCACCAGCAGTGCAAGAGTTCCCTTTTCTCCACACCCTCTCCAGCATTTATTGTTTCTAGATTTCTTGATGATGGCCATTCTGACTGGTGTGAGATGATATCTCATTGTAGTTTTGATTTGCATTTCTCTAATGATTAATGATGTTGAGCATTCTTTCATGTGTTTGTTGGCAGTCTGTATATCTTCTTTGGAGAAATGCCTATTTAAGTCTTCTGCCCATTTTTGGACTGGGTTGTTTGTTTTTTTGCTATTGAGCTGCATGAGCTGCTTATAAATTTTGGAGATTAATCCTTTGTCAGTTGCTTCATTTGCAAATATTTTCTCCCATTCTGAGGGTTGTCTTTTGGTCTTATTTATGGTTTCCTTTGCTGTGCAAAAGCTTTGAAGTTTCATTAGGTCCCATTTGTTTATCTTTGTTTTTATTTCCATTTCTCTAGGAGGTGGGTCCAAAAGGATCTTGCTGTAATTTATGTCATAGAGTGTTCTGCCTATGTGTTCCTCTAAGAGTTTGATAGTGTCTGGCCTTACATTTAGGTCTTTAATCCATTTTGAGCTTATATTTGTGTATGGTGTTAGGGAATGATCTAATCTCATACTTTTACATGTCCTTGTCCAGTTTTCCCAGCACCACATATTGAAGAGGCTGTCCTTTCTCCACTGTACATTCCTGCCTCCTTTATCAAATATAAGTTGACCATATGTGCGTGGGTTTATCTCTGGGCTTTCTATCCTGTTCCATTGATCTATCTTTCTGTTCTTGTGCCAGTACCACACTGTCTTCATTACTGTAGCTTTGTAGTATAGTCTGAAGTCAGGGAGCCTGATTCCTCCAGCTCCGTTTTTCATTCTCAAGATTGCTTTGGCTATTCGGGGTCTTTTGTGTTTCCAAACAAATTTTGAAATTTTTGGTTCTAGTTCTCTGAAAAATGCCAGTGGTAGTTTGATAGGGATTGCATTGCATCTGTAGATTGCTTTGGGTAGTAGAGTCATTTTCACAATATTGATTCTTCCAATCCAGGAGCATGGTATATCTCTCCATCTATTTGTATCATCTTTAATTTCTTTCATCAGTGTCTTATAATTTTCTGCATACAGGTCTTTTGTCTCCTTAGGTAGGTTTATTCCTAGATATTTTATTCTTTTTTGTTGTAATGGTAAATGGGAGTGTTTTCTTGATTTCACTTTCAGATTTTTCATCATTAGTGTACAGGAATGCCAGAGATTTCTGTGCATTAATTTTGTATCCTGCTACTGGTAAAATATTATTATCTTTTATACATAAAGGACATAAAAATGATAAATAATACAATTGAAGTAGAGAAAATACCTAAGTAGGTATTTACTATAAAAGGAAAATTAATGGACAATAAAAATCTTAAAAAGGACCTTGTGAGAAACCTGAAAATGAATGTTAAGACTGCAATGAGATACTTTTTACACTTAGCAGATCGGTAAACAATTTTGACAAAATCAGGTATCTATAACAATGGAGGAAGGGGAACACTGCCTGTAAGAGTGTAATTTATTTAAACAACTTTTGAGAACATTTGACATAATTTCTTATTCTGGCATATGCTGTAAGCAATGATTCCTTTTCTATACATATACTCTGGAGAAATTTTTGAATTTTGAATTAGTAGACAATCACTAGAATGTTTTTAATAGTATTATTCAAAATAGCAAAACTCTAGAATCAATCCAAATATCTTTCAAAAGGAAATTGAGTGGATAATTTGGGATTGGTTCATAGTCCATATAGATGAAGAATCAATGAACTATAGGTTCAAGCATCAACATGGATGAAGTTTTGAGGTGGTAAGTTGAGTTCATAAAAAGCAGTTTATAAGAGGCTTAACATATTATGATATCATTTGATGAAGTTCAAAGACTGCCAATGTTGAAAAATATATTATTTAATGATATCCTATTTATGAGATTAAAATCTATAATCAAGAGTATGATAAACTAAAAATTCAGAATAAGAATTATCTCTGTGAATGAAGGAGATGCATTGTAGGAAGAATGTATAAGGAGCTAAAACAATATTGGTTTGATCTGTCTTAAGTAGAAAGTTAGAAGCATGTCTGTTTTCATTATTATACTCCATAACTTACATATAAAGTTCATATATATATATATAAATCATTACATAATCATTTATTTTATATCTATATACATAGATATAAAATTCTTATACCTACCCATCACTAAAAAAAAAAAATTCTTATACCTATATGTATATATAAATATTACATAATAACCACATTTAAAAAAAAAAGAGTATGGTAGCTTTAGCAAGTAGATTGCTTTTGTATGTTCTGAACATAGGAAAACATTAATCCAGCATTCAAAATTCATAGAACAAATAATCAGTACTAGATATTAAGAACTGACAGGTTTTCACTAATTGAAGGCCTTCAAAGACAGGAAAATTTTTATTTTTTCCTGATTATACTTCCTGGATAGTCAAGACATAGCACTTGGGAAGCCCACAAACCCTTTCTACAAAGTTCTTTAATATGTGCCTCCAGCCTGGTCTGGTGTCATGTGATCTGTCCACCTGGCACTACTTTGTACCCCAGGTGGGGGGAGAGGAGGAAGGGAAGATGTCAAATTACATGTTATACAAAGGCCTATGAGGTGGTTACTAATAGCAGGATTACCCAAATCAATCATATCTTCTCTGTAATGGAGTAAGTATATAAATCTCAATAATGGCCAATAGAAATTATTACATTTCAGCTACTGAGCAGACAATGCACATCACTCAATTGCTACAGTTGTTTTGGATCTGGATCAACATTTTCATAGCTAAACCCTCTTCTAGTATCTGAAAGTCCTAGCTATTTTGTCATTACATTGTTTCTGTGGGGTTTGGCTGCCCAGCCAAGATCACTGTCTTCCCAATATTCACAACTATATTTAGGAGAAATACTTATTATTTTTGATAAAAATATTCTAAGACGCAATCTTGCTGTAACTGCATCAATATTCACAATAACGTTTCACGATATGTATGGACAATTTCTCCAATACAACTTAAATGTCGCCACGTATGTGTTTCTTTGTGTATTCATACATAATTTTAAATGCAACATATTATTATATTTTCTAAAAATTTTTTATATTCCACTTCAAAAGTAAAACTGTACATGGCAAAAAATATTAACTGTAAAAGTATAACATAAAATGAAAAGTAAAAGCCTTTCTCAGCTTGATCTCTCATTCATTCTCCAAGTGTAGCCACAGAGATTCTTATGTATCTTTCCAAAAGTAAATCTTCTCTGAGTATATCCACTTATTTATCTCTTTCTTGGACAAATGATACAATGTTCTATGTAATGCTTTACACTATTTTGTATTTTTTTTATTGGGAAACCTTTCCACATCAATTAGTTCAGTTCCAAAGTTTCATTTGTGTTTACAAACAAGGCTTCTCTCTCTCTCTCTCTCTCTCTCTCTCTCTATATATATATATATATATATATATATATATATATATATATACACACACACACATTATTCTCACTTGTTCAAATATACATCATGAATTACTGTACTCCCGGGGAAGGGAAACATTTCCCCTCTGTTCCAGAAACTATATATACATATAAAATTGTGTGTCACAGAACTGTTCATTAACATTTGGTCTAAGATTAAAGAATGAAATTAGACACATAGCCAATCTGACTAAATCAGAATCATCTCTGAAGGAATCCCAAGGAATTCAGCTAATATGCTTCATTTGTTCTTTTTTCTATACATATCTTCCTCCAGCATTTCTCTTCATTCTGGCGTCACCACCAGCTTTGTCCTATACACTTCCCCTACTGTGATTCTGATAACTTTCTCCCAACCACATGTGCTGAATTATTCATTTGAATCATATGAAATTTCTATTTTAGTAGGTAAAACATGATTGAATATTGGCAATTTCATATGGCACGGTTCATATTTTCTTACTCCTTTAATGCTGGGAGTGGAAATACACCTCATTGGCCATTACTACATGTTGACACACATTTGTATTTGCATAATCAAAAATATTATTAATATAATTTCCTTCCTTTGGCCCCCCTGTCCTTACCGTAACTGTCACTGATCTTTATACTTGACTACTAAAGAGCTGCAATTTACTGTTTTGAATTAATTAGTTTTCTTGCATCACTGTTTTTCTTTTAGGTTTACCTCACTTGAAGCATTATAGCAAAATTGAAAGAACTGTTCATACTTAAGTGTAAATCCTAAGTGTACACTTAGAACACTCCAACTTTACCCCAGCTGTTCCATTCCAGTAGGCTCCACATTTCCTTGTACCCTATACAGATCTATCTTCATTATTTATTAATGGTAAACTTTACTACATGAGACATGTTTTTGATTCTTTGTATAATTACTGTAGTGAGCATTATCTATTCCATGTCTCATCTAATATGTCAATGAGAAAACCTCGGTTTTTTCTAAATTAAAATATTTTTACTTCTAAACTAAATGTTTTGCACAATGAAACAGAAAAGATATGCTTCTTTTCTTCAGATAAGAACTTTTAGTTTACTGCTCTGGATGGCAGAAAGGTCAGAGCTAAAATCAGAGCATACTGAAACTAAAACAACTGAAAAATCCCTAACTTTAGTCCTGACATTAACCCTAAACTTAACTCTAGTTTACTTCATTCCTTTCCACAACTAGACTTAAAATTGAAATGTCTACATTGACATTCTTACCAAAACTTACATTATTTTAGTAACTTCATATCTTTTTTAAGGAATCAAGTAAAATAAATAATAAACAAAAATAATATTGAAAACCTATTATAGCATAATTTAGAGTAAATCTACACAATAAAATTATTATCCATAAAAATTAATAAATTTATTTTTGAAATAGCGTATGGATCATAACTATGTCTTGATTTGATTTTTAAAATAATTTAATATTATGAATTTCAGAGTCAGATTATAGCTGAAATCAGGATTAAGCCAAAACAATTTTTTTAAAGAAATGGAAAATACTGTGTATGATACTATGATGGTGGATACATCTCACTATACCTTTATACAAACCTATAGAATATGTAACAGTAACAGTGAAAGAGTGAACCGTAATATAAACTATGGACTTTGGATGATAATGATTTGTCAAAGTAGGTTTATCAATTGTAACATATGTACCACTCTGATGTAGGATGTTGATAATGAAGAAGGCTATGCACGTGGGGGACAAGGAGTATATAGGTCATTTTTCAATTTCTCAGTTTTGCTGTGAACTTAAAACTGCTCTAAGAAATCATTTTTATAAAAATAGATTGAAATGATTATATAAGAATAACTTTTATTTTGTATCTACAGAACTTGAATGCTTACTTTTAATTTCATGAAAATTCCTGAAGTTTAAAAACAATACTACCTTTCATAACAAACTATTTCTCTTCCATCATCTTTTTTTTTTAACACATTGTTTTTTGGCTTACAAAGGTAAATGTCTGCCCAAATCTGAGTAAATGTGCACAAATTCAAAAATAAGTGTTTAGCCAATACAGTTTAATGCTTTTGAGAAAAGCCAAACTAATTCCAACTCCTTCATAAGTACTCATAATTGAGATGGAGGCAGATGGCTTTGGATCTAAAATATTACCAGAGGTAAGAATTATGGTATTTATAGTTATCAATAACTAAACTTAAAAATTGATTTACCTTTCTGTGACATGAGTCTAAGTTCAGTCCTTAACTGTACCTGTATTGTCTGCTTCTCATTTATTAATAAAACTATATATATATATATATATATATATATATATATATATATATACACACATATATACCCTTTTCACTTTTGTTTTATGAAAGGAATGACCACTGACACACTCACTTATATCCTCACTCCCAGCTTAATGGATATGTGGTTCATGATGTGCAAGGTAATAACACAAGATGATACAGTCTGATCACTACAAGTGTCAGAGTGGGAGACTATGAAATCTCATTAGGTATACTGGCAAGTAGCCTTGTATTTATGAATCAAAGTTCTCAATTCCCACTATAAGTAAGTAAAGGCATCTGTTACCACATTCTGTTCAAGTGAAGGCATGTGTTCCGCAGAGAATTCCAAAATCAAATGTAGTCTGCAGCCCCATGCTTTGGAAACTCATTTTTCTCTAAAATTTAAGTGTTAAAGTATGTATGTTGCATGTGATATCATCCATTATTTCAAGCATAGCCTAATTTAATTTATCTAATAATTTTGTATGTTGACCCTCTGTGACTCAGTGTTCTGGGACTACCCATTTTCACTATGTCATTTATTTAATGGGTAAGAATATTAGGTTTTTCATCAGTTTTGTCATTTGTAAAATGAGAAAAATTACCTACTTCATTGTATTGTTTTGAGTATATGTATCAACTGCTCCCTGCTCAAGCGGGCAACAGGAGTGCTGCTTTGTTTTCTAGGGGACGTATGTGATGTGCAGGACAGGGGGTGGGGGGCAGCAGTAAGTAGTTCTTAAGGATTTTTAAGAACTAGGACTTGGAGAACTGAGAAGAGGGAGAAAAATGGGACCTTGGAAAACTGTAAGCTAGAGGAAAACTTTCTCCCAACTAAACAATAAAACTGTTTCCCTGGGCTGCAATTAGAGAGAGATCTGTGAGTTCTGGATAAACTCAGGGGGTTGCAATATCCTGAGAAAAAGGCTATGTGTCTTTTCTTAGGAAACAAACCCATACTCCTCATGGTACCCAGCAGTACAAAAGATTTCTCTGTCCTAATCATTGCAGAAAAATAGTAGAGAGACCCTAGGTCTGAAAGAGCCAGGTAACCAGAGACAGTGGATGCTCAGCGATAACCAGTGAGACACATGACTGATGATCAAAGGCCTAACAGTCTGCAAGCTCCCAGAACTTTGACACAATTCTAGAAGCAGAAGGAGGAAGCATTTGAACGACAGTTTCAGAATTCCATGCCAATTCAACTGAATGCAGACTCAGAAGCAACATGTTGTTAATTTGTAGGAGCTAAAGACATACCATGTTTGTTGTACACCATGTGGTGTGGACAGAGATTTAAACTTGATCTGAGTGGCTAACACAGTGCTCAGTATTTAGTAGGTGCTGAATAAAAAAAATATTGTATCTGTTTTTTTCTTTTTTGGTCTAATTTTTTTTTTTTTCGGTACGTGGGCCTCTCACTGTTGTGGCCTCTCCCGTTGCGGAGCGCAGGCTCCGGACGCGCAGGCTCAGCGGCCATGGCTCACGGGCCCAGCCGCTTCGCGGCACGTGGGATCTTCCCGGACTGGGGCACGAACCCGCGTCCCCTGCATCGGCAGGCGGACTCCCAACCACTGCGCCACCAGGGAAGCCCTGGTCTAAATTTAAAAAAATATATAAATTAAAGGAGCTATGATACTCTGACAGGAAAACACAAAGTTTTCAAGCTTCATATACAGGAGAATAGGGAAGAGTCACAGTCCAAAAAATTAAATGAAAATTGCTTTACTATTAGGGTTTCAACACCCTATTGGACAAGTAAGCTATCTATAGAAACCAAGAAGACTAAATATGCTATATTGCTAACCCAACTTTCCTTCCTCATGTTTCCCAGGCTCAAAGTCATAATATTCCTGATGAGCTTGCTATGTTACCTCCTGTTTCAATGGAAACTCAAAATTCCAAATTATCCTTCATCCAACACTGGAACAGCAAAAGGATGTACATGAAAGAATTGGTGAAATCTAAATAAAGTCTGAAGCTTAATTCATGGTAATACACTAATGTTGGGTTCTTAGGTTTGACAAATACAGAACAGTAATGTAGACTGAAACTGGGTTGAGCTTATACAGAAATTTTCTGTATAATCTTTGAAACTTTTCTGTGAATTAAAAATTATTATAAATTTAAAGATTATTTGTAAAAAAATGATAAATCTTTTGATGTCAACATAGTTTTTAATTGAAGTGGTTCAGGACAAGACACAAGGTGAAGCCTGATGTAGATTCCATCAGGCTTATATTGAAAGCATTGTGGTGAGTACCTACTCTGTACAGTGAGCTGGAGGATATTTTGATGAATTACATATAGATTATTTACTAGCAGGGGCTCAAATGTGTACATGAATAATTATAATTCAGAGAGTTATATTTGCCATTTTTATTAGAAGTTATAGGTGAGAAAGTACCTTGTCAAATTACAGGATCAAGAAAATTTTTGATTTAAAAAATTTAAGGAGAAATTATCATTTGAATTAGACCTCGAGTGATCGCTTGTGTTTGAACATGTACTGATTAGGAAAAGGATATAAAGAAAGAATATACCACATAAAGTCACTAGGGTATACAGTGTTTTTTAACATCTTTATTGGAGTATAATTGCTTTATAATATTGTGTTAGTTTCTGCTGTATAACAAAGTGAACCAGCTGTATGTATACATATATCCCCATATTCCCTCCTTCTTGCATCTCCCTCCCACCCTCCCTATCTCACCCCTCTAAAGCACTGAGCTGATCTCTCTGTGCAATGCAGCTTCTTGCCACTAGCTATCTATTTTACATTTGATAGTGTACAGAGTTTAGGGGACATAAAATACAATGGAGATGATTTTTCCAGTACTGCCTATAAGGAGCTTGGAGTTCCCACTCCATCCTAACAAGTAAAGAGCTAAACAGACTGAAAGATCAACAACTCTTCTTGAATGTGTAAGAGAGGGTAAGACTCAGTGTGAAATGCTGACCCCAAGATTATAGACAGACAGATAGTTGAATAAAGAGAGTCACAGGGCTTCCCTGGTGGCACAGTGGTTGAGAGTCCTCCTGCTGATGCAGGGGACACGGGTTCGTGCCCCGGTCCGGGAAGATCCCACATGTCACGGAGAGGCTGGGCCCGTGAGCTATGGCCGCTGAGCCTGCGCATCACAGTTTCCCAGAGACTCATGAGCAGAAATAACCATGGGAATCAGTGATGGGGTAGGAAAACCTGAACTGTAATTAACAAGTTGTTCAAGACTCAGTGTGGACAACTCTGAGAGCTAAAAATTGCAGAGAAAGCCAGTCATAAAGGGGTCCCACAATATTGAGAAATTTACCTCCAGTTTCTCACAGTAAATACTGTATCTAAGAAAAACCCCATCCTGCTTCAGGCAGAGGGAGGAGAAAAGTAACCATTTTGAAATGCACCAGAGCACTCCATTCTACTTAACAGAGCCTGCCTTCTTCGGAAATTAGTTAACCAGACCCAGCCTTCTGGGGCATTATCAGAGCCTACTTTACTTAAAGGAAAGGAAATAATTAACCATAGCCAGCTCTATCTTTCCACACAGGGGAAAGAAAAAACCCAAATTCAGCCCACTCTACCCACCTTGTCCCACCTAACAGTGGAGAAAAAAAAACTCTTGTGAAGTTCACATTCCAAGCAAGGCTCACTACAAGACTGAGACCTAATATTAGGACTATATGACACATAGTTTTATTCACAATTGCAACACTTGGAAGCAACTAATATCCTTCAGTAGGTGAATGGATAAACTGTGGTATATCCAGACAATGGAATATTATTCAGTGCTAGAAAGAAATGAACTATCAATCTATGAAAAGACATGGAGGAAACTTAAATGCATATTGCTAAGTGAGAGAAGCCAAGCTGAAAAGGCTACATGCTGTATGAGTCTAACTATGTGACATTCTGGAAAGCCATAACTGTAGACACAGTAAAAAGATCAGTGGCTGCCAGACATTGGGGGAGCAGGCATGAATAGCTAGAGCACAGAGGATTTTTAGAGCTGTGAAAATACTCTGTATGGTAACTTAATGATGGTTACATGCCATTTTACATTTGTCCAAACTCATAAAATGTACAACACCAAGAGTGAACCCTAATATAAATTATAGAGTTTGGGTTATAATGAAGTATCTATGAAGGTTCATTGATTTTTAACAAATATACCACTCTGGTGTTGGATATTGATGGTGGGGGAGGCCATGTGTGTGTGAGCAGTGGTATATCGGAAATCTCTGTATTTTCTTCACATTTTGCTGTGATCCTTAAACTGCTCTAAAAACTAAAGTCTTAATTTAAAAAAAGAACCTTTAAAAATAGTGGAAACTGAAAATAGATAATGTTCCAACATTTTGCAGAGCACATTAAAGGTCACATTATTGTGTTTTATTTAACTTTGCAGTGTTTTGACTTAGGAAGTAATTTATCAAGGCACTAATTACAAAATACTGCATTCTTCTAGAAACAATGTCTTATTTTAATACAGACTCAGGGAAGGTTCCAATAACTTTCTCACTCTTTAGGATGAATTAGAATCCCCCAGGGAAGAGATCCTGGGCAATAGAGAAAGCCAGCAGCTGGGAAAGTTCAATGTGAAAGCAGAGCAGTTCATCAAAAGCAAAAGTTGACATATACCACATAGTGATGTGGGAAAGTAGTTATTCCAAAGGACAGAAAGTAACAGATTTCCCCACAGATCAACAGCGTATAAGGATATGGAAAACAGGACAAGAAAATTGTCTAAAAAAACATATGGTCACACACTACCAAATGTAAAATAGATAGGTAGTGGGAAGCAGCCGCATAGCACAGGGAGATCAGCTTGGTGCTTTGTGACCACCTAGAGAGGTGGGATCGGGAGGGTGGGAGGGAGGGAGATGCAACAGGGAAGAGATATGGGGATATATGTATATGTATAGCTGATTCACTTTGTTATACAGCAGAAACTAATACAACATTGTAAAGCAATTATACTCCAATAAAGATGTTTTTTTTTTTTTTTTTTTAAAAAGCATATGGTCAACATAAGGAAAACCGAGATCTGAGTCCAAGTTTTTGTGCTCATAATTAGGACTGGACTCCAGATTTGCAAAGAAAAGGAATTGATAGGATCAGTACTTGGTCTTTGTCAAGAGAGGATAAAGTAGGAAGTTGATTATTATAACTAGTTTCCTAACTCCTTCCAAATTCATAGACCACGTTATTCCTTCCTTGACAAAATTAAAGATACCTCTAATCCATGCCCCCTGCCTGTGTAAGAAATCCCTGAGATGGCAGGAGACACTTAATGCTATAGAAAAGGGCTGTTGAAGAATGAGAAATCCTTGGCCAAAAACAGAGGTTCAATAGAAATTATATACCAAATACCAGGGAGAATCGCCAGCACCTTGGACCGAGAAATGTTGGTTGGTACCAAAAAGTAAAAACAAGACCTGAAGGATGGCCAAAAATAGACTTGCTAACTCTACTTAAACTAGACCACACAGTGATGCCTGTGCACATTAGAAAGTATACTTGATGCAGGGGAATTAACTGTTCAGATTTCATTTTTTCTTCTTCTGTTCTCCCCAACTTAGAAAAGTTAAACATTTCCTAAGGTATGTGCAACTTAGGTTAGATACACCTTCTTTCCTTATCAACTTTCAAATAGAAAGGTCATCATAAATCCCTGAACTCTAGTCTTGTTCTGAGTCATATTAAATCCTATGATCCATGGGGGTGGCCACAGATGCAGGAGTTGCTGCCTCTGGAACAGTTAACAATATAGAATAAGGAATATCTCAGGTTTCACTTATCAAAGCCAAGTTACCCATTAGACACTGCACCCTTAGAATGATACAGAACCCAAGTTTTCCAAACTGGAAAACATGTTTCTATTTTTCACAATTCTTCAGGTCTAATATGACAAAACAATAATGCCTAAAGAATCTAACATCGAAAATAAAATATGCATTAGTTTATTTAGCATGACTGACCATATCAATGATATTTCAATACCTTATAATCTGAGGCAGAATCATTCATATGTGAAAAACTTTATAGGTAATGTCTATGCTCATGTAATTGCACTTTCTGTGTAAAGTTAATTAAGCTCAGATATATTGAACCCAAAAGGAAAGGAAACTAAGAAGTGTTAACTGACAGTGATGTCCTAAATAATGCACTTGCTGTTTTACATAAATAAATGTATGCTCTGAAAACAGTAGCAAAATTATATTTACCTTACTTTATGTATGTGAGTCCTAGCATATTTTATTTTACATTATCGTTTAGAGAGATCAAGATGAATAAATAAGCTTATTGGCAGGTTGTATTTATTTTCTAACAATATTTTCTAGAACTAAAGCTGAATAAATAAGTAAAAGAGGCTTTGATGATGAGAGAAACTATATTTTAAATGGATATATTATAAAGATATGAAATATACATTAGTGTTTTTAAGCAGGAAGTAATTTAATTGCCTTTTTAAAAATCACCTTTTGTCTTTCTATAAACTGAATATTCTCTTCTGACATTTTAATACACTCATATCTCCAGCCTCTTTGAACATTCTGCATCCATTCCTAGGTCAGGTATTTCCATCCTCAAAACATTTACTCTGTCATTATTAAATATGAAATTAAAAGAAGTTTTGGTTACTTATCTTCAATAATATTCAAACTGATCAACCACAGTGAAATGAAGCTTAAAGTTTATGAGTTAATAAATTAAAAGGAATGACAAGACAAAGTTGAGTTGATCAACATTTCTGCTTTAATTTTCCAGAAATCAATAAAATTAAATTATTTTGACAAGGACATAAATAACTTGACCCATTTAGATGCAATCTAAAATTATAGAAATAATATGAATATCATTTTTCTTAAAAAAGAAAAAACTAATATATTTCTGAATGGGCTATGATAAGGAAAACTTGGTATTTTTCATTTGCTATAGCAAACAACACTTTACCTGGAGTGTACAGTTTTTTCAGCTAAGTTTTTTTGGCAACCTCTTAAATGTCCTATAAATTTGTGAGTTTTTCAATGTTATCTTGTTAGGAAAGTTCTCTCTGAGATGTAGCCAGAGAAAAATCTGTTTTCATTTAGAAAAAATAAATAGATTCTGTCATTGTGATGCCATTCTAAATTAACTCAGTGTACAATTTAAAAATAAAATATTTAAGTGGTTAAAAAACAACAATTTTGGGCCTCCCTGGTGGCGCAGTGGTTGAGAGTCCGCCTGCCGATGCAGGGGATACGGGTTCGTGCCCCGGTCTGGGAGGATCCCATATGCCGCGGAGCGGCTGGGCCCGTGAGCCGTGGCCGCTGGGCCTGCGCGTCCGGAGCCTGTGCTCCGCAACGGGAGAGGCCACAACAGTGAGAGGCCCGCATACCACAAAAAGAAAAAAAAAAAAAAAAAAAAAAAAAAAAAAAAAAAACAATTTTTTCATACTTGTTTGTTTTACATGCTTAGTGATATATGCACTTTAAATTATTTCTAATGAAAGTTGCATGAGATAAAAAATAAATCCCCAATGAAGCACAATAAATGTGGGGCCAAGACTATAAGGGCTGTAACTAGGAGATTCACATAAAGTAGGAATAAGCTCTAATAGCTTTAATTCAGAAAGTATCCATTCTGCTTTCTATTTCTTCATCATTTTACAGTCCAACTTTTTCCCTATCAAAGAAAAACTATAATCATAGAATTTCAAGTTTTAACTTTTTATAGTTGGTTCTGATCAGTTATGGGGCTTGATGCTGTGATTTCAAATGTGAAGATAAGGATACCTGTTCTGAAGAGATTACAGACTAACAGAAGGAGCTGAGACTCACAATTAATTACAGGTCACTGTCATTTATGTTAAACCATATAAAATTCCAAATATATCATTTTACCTACAAATATTGTAAATTTATATGATGCAATCTAAGATTATGCCAAAACATAATGATTAAAATGCTGCCGAATCATAGAAGAAGTAAAAAAAAATTTGTTGGCCCCCAAAATGATGTGAATATTTAGTTTAATAAAATTACATACTAAGTTATGAATCTCAGAAGTTTGAAGGATAAAAACAAATTTAAATATGTTTTAGAAGTTTATTAGAACATTTTAAATACAAAATTCTGGTAGTTTAAACTATAAATCTTAGGAATTCTGAGGTCTTCCTTAAATACATACACACATAAATACATGCATGCACAGACATTTGAACTTTTTTTGACTCCTAAAATTTGATTATGTATTACCCATTTAGAGATGCCAGGTCAGTGTTTCCTAATCAATGTAAAAGCCATAGCAAACCAGTATGTCTCAGAACTTGCAAATGACTATTAAATATAAATTTAATAATAATTCTATAAAGATGGACTCTGGCTGATTAAGCAAAATCCTCTTTAAAATATACTGCCACACTGGAATAAGAAGTAATTATGTAATTAATTAACTGAATTATAATGAATAATATTTATTAACTTATTTTTAATACTATAAACATTATTTTCTTCATCTGTAACTCAAAAAAATATAACTAAAAGTAAGAATGATCTAGGTCAAAATGTATTTTTTTAATATCTGAAATATAGCTTTTAGTTCTCAAATATTTAGGAATTTTCTAGATATCTTTTTGTTATTTCTAGCATAGAACATATTCTCTATGAAGTTAACCTTTGAAGATGTGTTGATATTTGTTTAATGGCCTTCTATATGGTCATTTAAAAAAATGTTCCACGTGTGCTTTAATAGGTTGTATATTCCACAGATGTTGGGTGAGCATTCTCTAACTATCCACTAGAGCAAATGTATTAATTCTGTTGTTCAAATTTCTATATCCTTATTTTTTATCTACTGGTCAATCAACTACTGAAAGAGATGTTTAAAAAAAAAAAAGAATCTCATTCTGTGATTGTGGATTTGTCTACTTCCCCCTGTGGATCTGTCAATTTTTGCTCTAGGTACTCTGAAATTTAGAATAGTTAACTCTTCCTGATTAATCGAGTCTACTATCATTATGATTTGATCCAACTTTTATTAAATAATGCTTTTTGCCTTAAAGCTTTTTTATCTAACATAAGAACCAGATTTATCTTGATTAGTTTTTGCATGGTATATATCTTTTCTCTCAACATTAGGGAATCCTATATTTTTAATGTGTCTTTTGTTATAAAATATATATATATAGAGAGAGATGAATATATACATATATGTATATATATATATACAACTGATTGTGTTTTTTAAAGGTCTGACAATCTTTAACTGAAAGTTTGTCCGTCTACATGGAATGTAATAATATTTTAGTATAAATAAGCATCTGGCCGTGTATTTACTCTTTATCTCACCCGTTCTGTATTCATTTTCCTTTATTTTCTTCTTTCAAACTTACTGAAATTTGTTTTCTTTTTTTTTTCTTCTATAAGATCTTCTCATGATTGCCTCAGAAACTACAATATGGATCCTTGACTTAAAAATTTGGAATTGATTGGTAGTTTCTTTTCTTTTTTTTTTTTTTTTTTTTTGCTCCTCCCTGACTATGCAAGAAATATACATCTCTTTAACCCCACTTATTTCCTTTTCACCTTATGCTCTTTTACTGTTATGCATTTTATTTTTCTATATGTATTAAACCCTAAAAGGCACTGTACCTCTTGCTGTACAGTCAACATTCATTCAGTTTAACCCACATATTTACCATTTTTATTGTTGTGGTTTTGTTTTTTGGGGTTTTATTTGGCCAAACCACGTGGCATGTGGAATCTTAGTTCCCCAACCAGGGATCAAACCCACACTCCCTGCAGTGGGAGCACAAAGTCTTAACCTCTGGATTGCCAGGGAAGTCCCCATTTTTTCCATTTTATTCCTTCCTTCCATCCTCCCTCCCTCCCTTAGTTTTCCTTCTTTCTTTCCTCTCCTCTCCTCTCCTCTCCTCTCCTCTCCCCTCCCCTCCCCTCCCCTCCTCTCCTCTCCTCTCCCCTCCCCTCCCCTCCCCTCCTCTCCTCTCCTCTCCTTCCCTCCACTCCCCTTCCTTTTTATTTCTTTCTTTCAGCTTTCCATCTGGGGTAATTTTCCTTCTTACTGAAAAACACATTTTAGAGTTCCCCAGTGGAGTTTCCAGTTGGGGTATGCTGGTGATAAACTCTTGCTTTTGTTATTCTAAAAAATGTCTTTATTTTGCCTTCATTCTTGTTGAATACTTTTGCTGGTTGTTGACTTTTAAGGGTATATGTATTTTCTTTCACTGTGTGAAGTATATTTTTCCACTAGCTTCTGGTTTCCTTGTTGATGTGGAATAATCTGTTGATTGCTCTTTTTTTCTAACTGCATTTTAGATGTTTTTCTTTGTCTTTGACATTCTGAACTTTCACTGTTATATGGATGGATGTGGATTTCAGTCTACTCTCTCTGCAAGGAATTCTTTGGGCTTCCTAATTCTATAATCAGTTCTGGGAATTTCTTAGCCATGTATCTTTGATTATAGATTCATTTTTTTCTCTCTTTTCAGCTGGAACTCCAAACCTATGTTAGATCTTGTTTGTTGTTTGTTGTAAGATTTTCTCTTTCTTTTTATCTTTTCCTGTCCTCTTTTTTGGGCAGCTTTGTGCAATAGAACTGTCTGCACCTATTGAAATGTTCTATATTTGCATTTTCCAATACAGTAGCTGCTAAACACGTATGGCTGTGGAGCACTTGAAAGGTTGCTAGTACAACAGACGAGTTGAATTTCTTCTTATATATAATTTTATAAAATTTTTATTTTGAAATAAGTTTAGTTTTACAGAAGAGTTGCAAAGACGGTGCAAAGAATTTCTAAGTACCTTCAGCTGGTTTCCCCTAATGTTAACTACAACACTCTGATCAAAACTAAGATGTTAAGTAGTGGTAAAATACTATTAATTAAAGTGCAGTCTTTACTTGGATTTCACTAGTTTCTTCACTAATGTCCTTTATCTATTCCAGGATTCATCCAGGATACCATATTCCATTTAATCACTATGCCTCCAGTTGGTGATTTCTTACATGTCCCTGTCCTTCATGACCGTGGTACTTTTAAAGAGAACCGGCAAGATATTTTGTGGAAGGTTACTCAATATTTATTTGTATGATGTTTTTCATAATTGTATTGTGAGTTTGAATTTGGGGGAAAATTATCACAGAGGTGGTACACCCTCCTCATCTCATCATATAAAGGAATGTATGTCATTACTGATCACATAGCTAAGGAGATGCCTGTCAGTTTTCTCCATTGCAAAGTTACTATATTTACCTTTCCATACTCTCTGTGTTAGAATACAGCCCAAATAGAAAGGGAGGAGAATTAAGTCCTACCTCCTGGAGAGAGTACTATCAAAGAATTTGTGAACATATGTTAAAACCACCATACTAATTAATAAATTTGGGGAGATGAGTGATACATTCAGAGTATGCAACTATCCTGTTTCTCCTTAAAGTTTCACCTACTAAATTTAGTATTCATCAGTGGTTCTTTCCTACAACAGTTATTACTATGGTATACTAATGGTGATTTTTAAATTTCCTTATTCCTTTCACATTTATTAACTGTAATTCTTCTGTAAGAAAGATTTGTCCTTCACATTTATTCATTCATCCATTCATTTATTCAATCACTTATCTATAACAATATGGACTCATGGGTATTTAGTTAATTTCTTTTTATACTATATTACTATTTAATTTGTTGTTTACATTGTTCTAGTTTTGGTCAGAAGGAGCTTTTTTCAAGTTAGCTTGTATGTCCTTTTGACATATTCTATCTGTGTGTGTGTGTGTGAAAGAGAGAGAAAGAGAGGAAAAAAGAGAGAAAGAGAGAGACAGAGGGCACTTTCTTACTTTCTGGAACCACAATATGTTCTAGACTAATGACAGATTGAAATTATTATGTAGTAATAGAGTTCAGGCATACAAAAATGGAGTTAGGTGGCCATTGAGGATCTGGTCTCAAACGGGTCTCTGCACCACTGAGAACTTGAACTTTCTTTGAACTTTACCAGAACCAAAGACACCACCAGCCCAGCCATATTCAGAACAACACCTGCCAACTCTTTTTGCCCAGGTTACACTCTCTAATATTATGACTCCAACTATCCTTTATCCCCTGGAATTTACTAATCCTAACACCTTTCACTGTATCCTTAAATTTCATGATCAGTTATCAAAATTACTCCCTTGAGTCACTTGTTCCTCTCTCCATCATACTCTGAACACTGTATCCAGCTCTCTGGCTTCTTAGCTCTCCTTCTATGAATTTGAATGTAGAAAGGTAAAAGATAGCCCTGCAATGACCAACCTCATTTTGAACACATGGTCACAAACCACAGTGCTGCCAGGGAAACATTCCATATATTGCTAATTCAGGTACTCTGCATTCTTTAAAATGACTATGTATAACCTTCTTTTCTATCCTCCAATAATACCTCTCCCATTTTCACTCTCAGATAAGGACTTTGTTTCCAATTTCACTAAGAAATTTAAGCAATAAGAAAAGTTCTTCCAGATGCGTACACCACAACATCCACCTACAAGCGTCCTCCCTTATTTACTCTGCCTTCTCACCTGAGACCATATGTAGCACCAGACTCCTATAAAAACCAGTCCCTCCATTTTTGCACCATATCCCATCATCTTTCACCTTTCTTAACTTCTCTCCTATTTGAATGAGAAAGAAGTGAGATAAAGGCAACTACTTAGTAAGATAGAGACAGAAGTTGCTGATCCTTAAGAAAAGATTACCCAAGTCTAGAAAGAAAATATGTTTCTCAAGGGTCATAACGCCTACATAAAGTTTACCAGCATCATTCCTCAGAGAACTTTGAAAAGGATATGTAACTTCAGAGAGAAATTTCTTGGTAGTGTCTGTACTAAGTCTCCAAATTCCACAAGAATGTCCATATCCAAGATTGGCATAGACATTTTTACATTTTCTCCTTAGAGAAATAGAAAGCATGAGTCTCAGAAACAACATGAGGAACTGAAAACTAATGATTTTTCCCCCATTTTCTGGTCAACTTACATCATCTTGCTTCTTACATAATTCTAGGGAGAAGGAAGGACAACCACAAATCAAAGTTTTAAATTCTCACCATTTTAACAGGTGGAATTTCGCAGGAAGATTTAACTTGATTTAGAAGAATTAAACCAATGCAACATTTCTTGAACTCAGATATGGTGACTGAAAATTTATACCTGGCACATATATGGGACAATTTTTAGGATCATTAAAAATTTTCATGCACCACATGACAACATCGTAGACAATAAAAACCCTAGAATTGGAGCTAACTGATTTAAAACAATAGCCATTACCTGAGAGAGAGCTACTGTGTAAAGGTGAATTGAGCTCCCAAGAGTCACTGGTGATTTGGTGAATGAAAGTTGACTTTCATGAGTCTGAGTTTGCAAAAATACATCAAAGTGCTTTAAAAGCCTTGAGAAAATACAAGATGACAGGGGAATTTTTTTTTTTTTCTTTCAGAAAGGCAAAGAGTGTGAATGCTTCCTTTTTAGAGTTTTTTTCACAATGTTAATTTCTGTGTAATTCCCTATAACAAAGACTTCAAGTGATTTTTTGCCCTCCTGTTTCAGACTATGGATCTAAACAATTTGAATTTTCGCCTAGCCAAAATAAAGATGCACACCATACATAGTCTTCACTAAGTCTAGCAGAAAAAAAGGTCCCTGTTTCCCAAATTCTGGACTTAACACTAAGTTTTGGATAGGTAGTAGGGAAAGTTGTTTTGCCTGTCTTAAAAAATGACAAATTTCCCCAAATCAGGATGTGTTTTAGGAATGAAATGGCTGCCACTGGAGAAGAGTAAGCTAAATATTAAATGGGGCACACAATGACATTGCTGCAGCAATGGTGACTCTCCAGGGCTAGAAAATGGTGACAACTGATAGAGTGTCTAATTTTCCCAGACATTGTGACCATTCATACTCACAGAGCTAACAATACTTCATTGACTAGCTGAACAGCTGAATATATTGCAATAGGCTCCTGGAATTAGTAAAATCTACATCAATTATACTTCAGGTCAAATATTCAATTCAATGGTGTTGTCCTGGAGAACTTCATACTCAGAAAGTATGTACCTCTGGTACATTAAGACCAATAGTTGGGCAGGGCAAGATAAGTGGCATGCTCTGCTCCCAGCTCAATCACATTGTACTCCATTATGCTCCCAGATTTTCCCAAATACTAAAACTGCTGGAGAAAAAAAGAAAGAAGGAGAGAGAAGAATATGAGAAAAAGAAATTGATTGATTGCCTCCACAATGAGGCTAATCAGACGCAGATCCATTTCAGTGAAACCAGCTCAAGCCTTGCCACCTGAAGACTTATAACAGCAGAAAGTCTTAACTATTTGTCAAGCTTTTGAGAGGTCAGGTGAGAGCACCTTTCCATATACCTCTCAAAACTTTGCTACTCAAGGTGTTGCCCATTGATCAGCAGCATTAGCATCACTGGGATATTGCTAGAAATGCAGAATCTCTAGAGTACTCAGATGTATTAAATCAGAATCTGGATGTTAACAAGGTCCTTAGTTATTTCGTATACACATTAAAGTTTGTGAAACAATGCTTTAAAATTTTCCTTTCAGAGCAAAAGAACCTGCATATTATCCTAAATCTTAAAGTCCCTTGATCATCTATATATTTGATTGCCTGGTGCTCAAGTGACTTGGAGAAAGAGAATAGACTGCATAGTAACACTGCCCAAATGCAAAGAAATGTCAACATTTGCCAGAGTAGCACTAGTTTATGCATGGTATTAGACAAACACAGAAATCTCAATGGCTTAATACAGTAGAAGTTTTGTTTGGGGATTTTTGTTTTTTATCACATGTGTTACAACTCAATATAGGTATGGTGATCTACTTTATAGGGTTGCCATCTGGAACAAATGGTTGCCAAGGTCACTGTGGCAGGAAAAGATGAAAGTGGTTCACTAGCTCTTTATTACCTTAGCCTAGGAATGACAAATATCCGTCCTGTTTATGATCCACTGGGCAGAACTGGTTAAATAGTGAAGTTCATGAATATTTAGTGACTGCTGCTTCAATATCCCTATGTGCTCTCATAATTATCATTTAAAAAATTTGATTCACATTTTCATGTTCCTTCTATAGCAGTGCAGATTCATTAAAGGCCATCTATTTTGGCTATTCTGCTTATTTTCCCTCTGACTACTGGGTCTTGTTAGAATATATGTTATTTTTATTTATCTGCATATTAGGGCTCCAGTCTAGCTTCTGGGATACCATAAGTAAGTGGTCTCCAGTGAATTATGAAAGTGCAAATGTCTCTACCCTTGGAGCTGACAGGTCTAAGGCATCAGGATATCAGTCTCCAGTTGTCACCAAGCAGAAAGCTCTCAGTTCCACCCAGACCCCCAAACTCAGAGGAAAACTGAACCCAGACCATCTTTGCGGTTTATTCTTAGTTCTTCATGTACCATAAGGACACAAACACATTAAATTCAACCTCCCATCACCACCCCAGATAATTTGAGATCTCTGTAGACCAAGCTATCTGTATAATCTTCTATGAACCAATGCTCACTCCCAGGATTCTTGGATGCTATCTTCTTTCACGAGGACATAAACTCCCAAGCCAACTCTTACTTTCAGCAACAAGACAGAATGGTCTCACTAGCATTACCTGCCCCTTAAGCCTTGCTGCCAGCCGCTCAGCACCATAAAGATACATAAGAATACAGGGGAACTCAGGGACACCTAAACTATAATTTACCCAGAATTTCTACTCTCCCCATTTTACAGGAAACAAACAAACTCAGCTTAAGATATTTTATATTCTTTGCACTAGGTCAATTAGACAGTAAAATGCAGAGATTAGAACCGAGGTTAACTGGCTCCAGCTTCCAAGCTGCTTGTATCTAATAGGTTCTATTTACTCACATCAGCTTCATTATCAAGGGCAGGTGGGTAGAAGAGGGTTTATGCTGGGATCACAAAAGCAAGAGGAGCACATCTGTAGTTATGATTGCCACAGAGTCAGAGATGGGGAAGGGGGGTTTGCGAAGGGTGAAGGGACGCCCTACTGTTATCGACCCTTTTGAGTGAGGCCTCAGCAAAGATCCTACTGCCTGGTGTCCTTTGAGCCAACAGAACAAGACCAAGTTTGGTTTCAGAAGTAAAGGAAATTTTATTCTTTGATCAAAGAATGGAAAGGTACAAGTTTGCACTCAAGAGTACGAGCTCTCGGGCTTCCCTGGTGTTGCCGTGGTTGGGAGACTGCCTGCCGATGCAGAGGACACGGGTTCGTGCCCTGGTCTGGGAAGATCCCACATGCCGCGGAGCGGCTGGGCCCGTGAGCTATGGCAGCTGGGCCTGCGCATCCGGGGCCTGTGCTCCGCAGCCGGAGAGACCACAACAGTGAGAGTCCCACATACCGGAAAAAAAAAAAAAAAAAAAGAGTACAAGCTCTCTCTGAAAGGCCATGAGCAGGTCTGCCTTATAGGGTCTTGTCAGCAGGGAGGGGGTGGAGTCCATGCCCCTTAAGCACAGCTGTGGTGGGGCTGCTTTATAAGGTTCTAGTCAGCAGGGACGGGGAGGAGTTCTCTTAGGTCTCGCGTAGCCGTGCTGCTCACAGCTTTTGCTCTCGATCACAGTGCCCGGCACAGCGTCTACACACAGCCTGCCGCCACCATCTTGAACTGAAGAGTCGGGTGCATCTGTTTTGCACTAGGAGCTCTGGTCTGAAGTGTGGGGTGCTAGGCCTCTGTACCCTATGAGCAAGTGAAGCTAGACCAAGCACAAAGGAAGAGAAAACAAAAAAGGTCAGACTTTATTTTATTACCTAGATTCTAATTTTTTTTCCTCGGAATTGTTAATGGGCTTTGCTGGTAACAAATACCTCCTCTGTCATTTGTCCTGCTCCTAATTCTCGAGGGGCACTGAGGGGCACAGGTCTGTCTTTTGTAACTATTTCCTGCTGATTTGAGGCATCGTCATAACCCAGGTTGAGGAGCGGTACTTCTCAGCTGCCTGTAGATGTGTTCGATTGTCCCCAGACCTTAGCCCTGTTTGCCCTGAGCAACAACCATTTGTCTAACCTTTTGGATCCAAAGGGTACCAGACAATTTAAGAAGCATGGCATAAATATTAGAAGAGAATAATGGTCACATGTCAATTTTTTTCCTAAATATGAAGGCATCTAGGTCTTCTGTAAGCAAAAGTGTGCCCTGATGTTGAGGCTCACTGCCACGGCCTGAATTTCCCTGGTAACACTTTGGTTGTTTTCCAGAGAGAAGCTTCAGGTCAGAGAGGGGTTCACAGGAGTAGTTAAGGGGGTCCGTTGCCCCAGGTTGTCTCTCCGGAGGTTGGGGCTCAGGGTCCTTTTCATTCGAGTGTGATGTGCCTACAGAGTGATCCCTGCAACTTCAATGCACAGTGGGTGGTTAGGATTACCAAGTGGGGCCCATTCCACTTAGGAGTGAGCTGACCTTCTGGGCTTTCTGATTTTCCAGGTTTTTAGGTTCACCCAGTCTCCTGGCTGGAAGGGGTGGAGGGCCAGGTCAGTGGATACAGGCAGCACCTGGTTACCATATTCAGTGAGAGCTTTCAAGGTTTCTCCTATCTCAAGGGCATACTTGAGTTGTTCCATTTCAAGGGGGTTAAGGTGTCCCTTCTCTTGGGTTTGAGGAATGAGTCTACTATACCTGAGTTCAAGTGCACTTAACTTTAACTTACCCCTTGTGGCTAAATTTATGTGGAGGAAGGCAATGGAAGCAACTTAATCCAATTTTCTTGAGTTTCCTGACATAGCTTGGCTAAGGCCTGTTTCAAGGTCTGATAGGATCTCTCTACTTTCCCTGACAATTGGGGTCTCCAGGCTGAGTGCAAGTTTCATTTTATGCCCAGGGCACTTGTTATCCTATTTGTCACCTGAGACACAAATGCTGGACCATTATCACCTTGTAAGGATCCTGGGAGCCCAAACCTTGGGATTATTTATTTTAGTAACACCTTAGCCACTTCAGCTGCTGTTTCAGTTCTAGCATGGAATGCTTCTATCCAGAACATGTGTCTACTAACATCAAGAGATACCTGAAATTACCCAGTACTCTCGGCAGGACAGGAAAATCAATTTTGGCCAGGATATGTCCCTTTGGTCTGAATGGGTCTTCTCTGGTGGCCTCTGAGGGGTCTGGTGTTGGAGTTGTTCATTGTGTGTATGGGGCATATCTCAGTTACCTGAATGATTATATTTTTCATGCCAGGAATTACCATGACCTCAACCCAATTATATAGGGCTTCCCTCCTGTAGTGAGTTTCTTGATGAGCCTCACTGATGGCTTGACAAGCTGCGGTTGGGGAAAGAACTACTGCCCATATTCATTAACTAGCCACATGTGGCCTCCTAGGTCTCTACTGCAGCCCCATTTTCAGGCTTTGTTTATTTCTTCCTTTGTGTAGGTTGGGGAATAATTGGATGGATCTGGCCTTCGAGGTATGAGGGGTAGTTGCCAAGCTACTGGTTCTAGGGCTGTTCTTTCAGCATTTGCATCCACCTTATTGTTTCCCTTTATTACCTCTGCATCCCCCTTTTGGTGACCCCTACAATGAATCACTGCCACCTTTTTTTGGAAGCTGTACTGTTTCTAAGGGCTTCAATATACTTAAGCCATGTTTCACCTGTTTATTCTCTGCAGTAAACACACCTCTTTCCTTCCAAATAGCCCTAAGTGCCTGTAGAATGGCATATGCATACCAGGAATCTGTGTAAACATTTAATATCTTCCCTGTCCCAAGTTCTAAGGCTCAGGTGAGGGTTATCAGCTCTGCCTTTTGGGCAGACTTCCCAGGGGTAGGCTTTGCACCTCTGTGACTTAGGTCTGGGAGGTTACTTATGTATCCCACCAGCTTTTTTCCCTCTCTGTTAAAACTGCTCCCATATGTGAGCCATTCCTCTTCTGCCTTTGGGAGAGGCTTTCTTCCTAGGTCGGGTCAACTGGACTAGATGGAGTCTATGATCTCTATACAGTCATGCTCCAGGGGGCCCCATTTCTGTGGGCAGCAGGATTTAGTGTGTGACAGGTTTTTGTGGTAACCACTGGGTTGTCTAAAAGCACAATCTGAAATTTAATTGACCTCCTGGGGGATAGTCATTCTGTTCCCTTAGAACTTAATAAAGCCTGAACCACACAGTGATTGGCTGACCAAATGTTAACTTTTCAGCCTCCTTTAGCAAGGTTGTAGTAACTGCAAGGAGACCATCCTTTAGTGGTTTGATCTAAGTGTTAGAGAAATAAATAAGTACCTGAGTAAGGGGTCCCAGTTTTTGAGCTAATACCCCAAGGGCGGTTTCCCTTCTCTCATGAATGTAAAGGTCAAACAGTTCAGCTAAATCTGGGAGGGCAGGGCAAAGGCCTGAAGTAACTGCTTTTTCAATTATTGAAAGGCCCCTTTGCATTCTGAATTCCATTCAAAAGGCTAATCATCCTTTCCTTTCAACTTTTCATGTAGTGGCCTAGCTATTAGATCAGGGTTAGGGATCTAGATGCAGTGAAACCCAGCCATCCCCAGGAACCCCGTAAGCTGTCTTCTGTTTTTAGGAGGGGCAAGGCTGAAAAAGGCTTTTTTGCTTTCTTGGGGTAGGCTTCTCTGGCCTGTGAGAATGAAGAGTAGGTAAGTCACCCTAGTTTGTGATATTTGTGTCTTTTTCTTGGGTACCTTATATCCTTTATCAGTTAGGTGGTTCAGGACGGTTACAGTATTTTAGTCAGAGGCCTTCTAAGTTAGGGCTGGTGATTAGGGTTCCCTCCTCCAGATGTGAATCTTTTAGATCTTTAGCTAAAGTTTCCCCAAAGATGGTGGTGGAATTTTTGTACCCTTGGGGCAGGACCGTCCACCAGTATTGTTGCTTTTGTTGCATGTTTGGGTCCTACCACCTAAGAGCAAACCTTTCCTGTGACTCTGGGGCTAATGGAATACAGAGGAAGGCATCTTTTAAATCTAATACAGAATACAAGGTCCTGTGGACAGTAATATGGACAGCAGGGTGTAAGGATTATGGAATACTGGATGTATATCTCAGGTGGCTTCCTCGACTGCCCTGAGGTCCTGTACCATCCAGTATTCCCCACTGGGTTTCTTTACAGGGAGAATGGGGGTATTACAGGTTGATTGGCATGTTCTAACAAGGCCCTAGTCAATTAGGCACTGTATAACAGGGGCAATGCCTAACAAGGCTGTCCAATAAGGCCTCCTGATGGAGACGGTACTGTTTTCTATTGGACCATGAATGTCCAGGTTTTAGATGGATTATTAAGGGACTGGCTCCTACAGCTCTTGCTACCTGTCCCTGGGCTCAGACCTCGGGATTTACTCAAGGGAGATTGACTTGCTCTATCTGAGGAGGTTTGTCCCCAGCCATTAACATTATTGTATTGTGCCCTTTGTCTAAGGGGATGCCACTCTCCATTTTTTCTCCCTTTAGGTGGATAGTAGCCTCCAATTTATATCTCTTTTTAGCAGGTTATAGAGCATTTGAGGACATACAGGAAGGAATGTGTGAGTGTGCGTTCATCCAATTTACATTCTAATGGCTCTGTGAATGCCCATTCTAGGATTTTCCCTGATACCCCCATAATTTTACAATTCTTGTGATCTGGTGTTCAGAATTCAGTAAGTGACACCAGTGTCAGCTAAGAATTTGAGAGGCTTTCCCCCATGTCCAGTGTCAGCTGGAGCTCCTTGTGGGTCAATTGGAGTGCCAGTTTAGGACACTTTGGGCCCTATTGTTCTTCATCTACTTGGACCATATTCCTTTGAGGTTAGTGGTCAGGATCTGCCATTTCCATTCCCCTTCAGGGATGACAATGGCATTCTCTCTTCCTGTGTCCCACTTTTTTACATATGGCACACAGATTGGGTTCTAATTTCCCTGGCTTGCTATCTCTCAGTGGGGGATGGACGTCCCTCACCAGAGTTGAGAATATCCATGAGCAATTAGTCCAGGTTCTCGTACCAATCAGTTGATGTTGGAGGGCAACAGCCAGTAGGTGGGCTTGCCTCCAGGCCCTTTCATCCTCTGAATTTCCCTCCTCTATATCTGAGTTATTAAAAACCCAGTAGGCAACCTCTACCAGGCGAGAGCTCGGGGTATCTGGATCTATTTCCAGTTTCTGAAGTTTACACCTAATGTGGGGGTCACTTTGGGAAATAAAATACTCATCAGGATTGTACTCCCTTCCAGTGACTCAGGGTCATTGAAAGTATAGATTCAGAGACATTCTCTGAGGCACTCGAAGAATGCCAAACGGTTTTCCATTGGCTCCTGATTGATTTCTTTTTCCAATTGACAGGTTTCTTTCCTGCTGCCTGGATTCCCTTTAGAATCATATTTTTATAACGGGTCAGCCTCTGCTTTCCATTCCCTTCTCCATTGTCTCTGTGGTCTCAATTGGGCTTGTTATCTGGGACTGCTTGATTCCCCAGTCTACAAATAGCATGACCTGCATTGTCTTTGTTCTCTTTATCTGTTTGGTTTGGGAAATTTGGAACCAGCACCAAACTGTTAATGGATTCCTCGAAAGACCAAAATAGGAGGCATCCAAATGGTGTGGACTCTGATATAACTGGGGCTCCCCTTGAATTTGTACAGTCCATGCCTAAGATAATTAGTCTCTCCTCAGTCAAAATTTCCCACAGGAGTTTCGACAGGGCTACCTCCGGGCCAGAGCAGCTTGGCCACGTTAGTGCCTGACCAACTTGGGCCATTAGGGGGTGGCACAACTGTCTGAGGCGGGGTCTTCTCTTTCCTCATTTTGGCTGAAAGGGAAGAGTTTTTAGACTTTCCACTGGATGACAACTAAAATCATGAGGGATTCCCATAGGGTACTCACCAGATCACTGGGGCAGCTGGTATTCTGTGCTGATACCAGGAGGAGAGCCCATGGAACCTCCACTGATAAAGAATCACTCAAGGTCACCCTCACAAGCAGAGGAGGGAGGAGAGGTCGGGTGGTGGGTGTTTCCTGTTCTTACCAGCAGCTCACAGAGCTTCCTGATCCTCTGATCATCGTATTCCTGGTCTTGCAAGCAGTTCACAGGGCTCCTCAGCCCACTTCAGAGAAATTAGTGCCAACCTGAAGAGGTCAGGTCAGCGATCATGTACTTAATCTGGGACTATTTTGCACTCGGGCATCCCCTGTGCATTTCCTAAGCTCGGATGGAGCATGGTCATTCCATTTTGTCAGGTGGTCCTCATTACCTGGACCTTTTCCTGGTCTTGCCTCGGCTCACAAGGCTGGCCACTTTCCTTTACCAAACCAAAAGTGACTATGTACTACTGTTCACCCCTGGAGGTCAGCAAGGAGGGTAAAAAGCCCTGGTTCAGCCACTACTGCCTGGTACAGGGGTCAAGAGGATAGCACTGCTGGTGACACAGTAAACAAGACTGTTATGGCTCCCCCTTGTCCATAGGTCCCCACTGTCCCCCAGCACCTGGTACCACGGGAAAGCTAGCCAGAGGCAGCAGGCAGACATGCTGCATGAGTTTTAGTTTCAGGTCCCCAACAATGCCATAGTATGATCCCCTCAAGACCATGCAGTCCAGATTACTTTGGGAGTTATACTCGGTGTGTACCACACAACAGTATTCAGTTGCTGGGCAGAGTTGCTCTGAACTCAGTTGAAGGCTGCTGTCATTCTACCCCATCAGAGTGAACTCAAAGATCAGAGTCAGTCATCCTCACTAAAACCTCCCAAAGCCTCCACCTTCCTCCCACTGGAGAGGGGTGATCCTGGAGCCTAGTGGATAGGTGCATGGTCCATCTCATCTGGGTCACTGAACTTTGTTACCTACCCTTTCAAGTTGGGCCCCATCCAGGGTCCCCCTGCCCAATGTCATTCAAGCTTATAGAACAAGATCACATTTGGTTCAGAAGCAATGGAGAGGTGCAAGCTCACAGTCTAGAGTACATGCTCTCCCCAACAGGCCATTGGTAGGTCTACTTTGTAGGGTTCTTCTCAGCAGGGAAGGGTGTGGAGTTCTTGCAGTTCAGGCATAACTGTGCTACTCAGGGCTCCAGTTCGAAGTGCAGCAGTGTCTCTACACACAGCCCACTGCCACCATCTTGAATTGAGGTGTTGTGTGCAGCATCTCTGCATGTGGAAGTGTCGGGTACAGCTATTTTGTACTAGGAACGCTGGTCTGAAGTGCCGGGTGTAAGGCCTCTACACGCAGCACCCTATGAGCAAATGAAACTAGACTAAGCACAAAGGATATTTGTTTTAAGTTAGACTTTATTTTATTACCCAGATTTCATTTTTATTTTCAAGGAATTGTCAATGGGCTTTGCCAGTGACACTACCACACAGTTACCCTGAGACATGCTGTGGTTTCACTTTTAACTTGACCTGTTTCCTGCCCCCAACCTTAGGTTGAGGAGTTAGATTGATGAGGGTCTGATTCCCCCCTACTGCATTTCTGGAAGGGCTAATTGAAAAGGTCAAGTGTCTCTGCAGGAGGGTAGACCAGGAGCTCAGGAGCTTTGATCCAGCATGAAAACTGCCTGAGTTTCTCATGCATAAAGACCTCTGTCTCTACCTAAGCCATGGTTATCCTAACCAGAAGAGCAGGATTTCAGCCAGGTATTCAGAAGAATGTAAGGGAAATTTTGGTATGGTCAATAATCCAATCAATCCAGAAAGACTGTCCAGGCTAATAACCTTTACAGATAGACAAGCAAATCCAATCATACTCTGTGTCTAGACACACAGTTAGCAAAGACACACTGACAGTCTCAGACTATTGAAGCCCCAAAGAGTTAACCATTATGGTTACAATGATGGCCTAGATACTCAGAATGTTACAGAACGTGGACTGGCTCAACAAATATTAATGTACACACATAGTACAGTGTAGAGTCACTGATCACCTCAGATCTGACCAGCTAAGATCAGTGACACAAAACAGATAAAATAATTATACCACTATCTTGAACCTACTGACCCCTATTCCCTTCCCCAGCAGCACCCAGAAATCCATCTGCCTATACTGTGTTGGCTTCCTTTGAGAGTAAGTAGAGCCCAGAGAAGGCTGGGATTGCTCAGACTCTGCTTCAGGGCCAAACCTTCCCTAAATTTCAGTTTGATGTGGTTTTTCCAGGAATGCATTTTCTAAACAAACACAAGTGTATTTTGTGAAAACTACTCTAAATCTTGACAAGGATATGTGATAAGGAAGTTTTAGCTATTTTTGAGATTCTATACACTATTTACAGTTGTATAGACCTCTGAGCCTGCCACAGAGACAGACATTGAACTAAATCTTCTTAGATAGTCTCTAATCTGTTTTTACTTATATAAAATATATGATGCTCTCTCAAGAATGTCATCATTATACTAATTGTTATATCTGAAAATTTTTAAATCTAGAAAATGAACAAAATAAGCTAATACTTCTGTAGTAACTATTAAACATGCTCAATTTGCATATATTATACTCTGAAAAGATCATTCAAGCTACAACCTGAAGAATGAGAGAGCAAGTAAGAATAGGAAGGAAGTCTTGGAAGTAGCTTAAACAAACAAAAATGACTCTTTAAGGGATAAATGCCTCTGTAGAAAGCAGTGAGGCCAACAGCTGAGCATTTCATCCATTAATTTGTTCATTCACAATCAACCTATATTGAATGACTACTTCTAAATTTCTTTTTGCTCTTCCCATGCTAAGTAAGCCCTGAGAAAGTAATAATGAATATCACAGTAAGGTGACTTATTTTCAGAAGAAATAGGAAATGGGGTGAGTCAGGAAAGATATAGCAGTACTATAGAGCTAGGTGAACGCTAGATTGAAGGGTATAACTGCTGTTTTGAACTCTTAATTGGTGCTTAATAGACAATTTTCATTTGATCATCTAGGTGACAGTGGAGAATTATGAAGGACATTGATAATAAAGGATATAGGGAGAACAAAACAAAAAAGTAAAAAGTGAGTTCATTTCATCAGTGTTTAATTGCAGAGGATATTATAAAAATGAAAGAACAAAATCCTAAACATTGAGGAATATAATGAACTCTTAATAGCAATTTCAGATAAAAATATATTCCTAAAGTTACATCTCTGTAGAACTGTTATAAACAGGCCACTAAATAAATCATCTCATGTTTAAAAAATAAGTATCTTTCAAAATACAGATTTTATTTTTAACTTGGCAAAGCAGTTTTGCGTCTATCAATGAATAACTCAGGAAAGTCTTACTAACAAAAGAGCCATTACAAAGATTTGAGAAATTCCAGAAGAATAATGGAAGGCTTACTTAGGGAAAAAATAATTTTCACTACATTTAAATACACATTTAGATTTCTCAGCTGTACTTTTTGTCTGCATAAATGAGATGACTAGTTTGATGATTCCCATAGAGTTTATATAGATTCTGAATATTAAATAAATAAATAAATAAATATAAACACCTTTGCTGCTATTCTCAATGAGCAAAGGAAGCCAAGAAATTCAATTGACAATCTTTCCTAATCTTCTAAATTTATAGGAAGTGACATTTTCCAAGACTGTGCTCCCATCTGATAAAATACTTTGTTAAATTGCATGATCTTTGGGAAAAGTATTTTTTTCCATTATTCTATGAAAGACTCCACAGCATACTTATTAATGTTATATACTCTGCAGCCAAGTTGCCTGGGTTCAGATTCTAGTGCTGCCACTTACCAGCTTTATGATCTAGTTCTCTGTGCCTCAGTTTCTCATATATTGATACAAAATCAGGACGATAATTATAGTACCCATGTCCTATGGTTTTTAGAAGGAGTAATGTCAAAATACTTAGCACAGTGCCTGGTAGGGTTAGACCTTACTACATGTGACCAATTCATACCTGGCTCAGCTCTGGAGAGAGTATTGATGATCATTAACATAATAATAACTGAAGAAATAGGCATTCAGATGTAAAGGAGACAAAGAGAGGGGAGCAGATGATGGAAAGGGAGAATGCAGAAAGGAGAAGGGAAAATGAAGAAGGTAGACTTTATGGTGAATTTGAGTGGAATGAGGAAAAGAGAAAAAGATATTGTCCTTTCTAGGAAAGAAAAAAAAGTCATGGCAACATCATGGACATTTAACACTCATCCCATTCTCCAGTCTTTTTCATTAGGATTTATATAGGCAGATGGTGACTACCTAGCATTTCAGATACAAAGCTCCAATTAAGCAAACATTCAGTATAGTTATTGAACTAAATGCATAATAGAATTAATTGTGTAGCTGACCACTAATACTGAAAGTATAAGATAAATCATTCTTTCCTCCAGCACTCAAGTGGACTGTTTAGTGGTGATTACTAGACATAAGATTTGCCAAAAATCAATATAAAGGGAAGCTATTGTTTCTGAACTGTGTCACACGTTTTGAAAGATTACTCATTTATTTTCTTCTTTCATCCTACTCAAGTAGTAGTTAGAAATCAGTCCATGGCATAAAAGTCCACAGAGAGAAAAGCCAGATCACGAGGTTCTACAGCCAGAGGTATCAGTGACAGCTGGGGTACCCAAAGAAAAATCATAAAGTAGAGATACTACTAGAAGTCGGAAGCAGAAATTAGAAAGAATTTTGCTATTTCATTTTTAAGTTCCACAGTGTGGTAAGTCTATTCTAGATATTTGTGCTTTTACTAATACTGAGATTTATTGATGATGGCAAAGAATGATTAGAAGCTTCAGCTCATGATCTGTTAATTCTTTTGGCCAATTTCAAGCATCAATCAATAATTCAAGGTAGTTCCAAATTAAGTCCTTAGTGACTTTTCAATGTGTTAAGTAGAGTATTGTCTATTTATTACCCGAGTTTCTACAGTTTCTAGTTCCACAGGAAGGAAAAGCATTCAGCCATTTATTCTTCCGAACATTAGCACAAGGCTTATTTCAGGTTAACTTTATCTCCTTGTTCATTGTAAAAATGAAAAACACCTAAGTATAAGTCACAAATATATGCAAAATTCCAAATATTACAAAAAGAAAATTTTGTAACAGTGGTGTAAAGGATCTTGGAGCAACTGCTGGAATCACAGGCAAAGCCCCTGACATATGGAATCAGGCTGATTTAAACCAGTAAACAATTGAAGAAGAGAAAATCAACAAGGTCCTTCAAGCGATAATGCTTTGAGTTTTAAGACATAAAAAGTGGCTCTTGGAAAAAATTATGACACTCTAGTATATTTTGTAAAATTGATCCTTTTTAAGATGTTGCTGCAAACATCGAAGTTGAATTTAATATATTATGGTAATATCACACAACTGTTTTGTCTAAATGTAAAAAACCAATGGTTACGCAAGTCTACATTTTAAGAATTACTCATTTTAATTGTAGCCTAGATTTTACTAAATTAGAATAAAATTACTTATATTATTAGTTTTATTTTTCAGAAAACTTTAGTCACACCCCACCTCCTTTAGAATTATTTTGGCCTTATTTTAGGACATTTACTTTTGTCTATTATGTTATGCTGTTTCCTTGTATAACAAGTACTGTGTGTGTGTGGCTAAGAATTATGGTTATAATACTGACTTTACCTTCCTGATAACTTGTTACATTTAATACTGAATGTAAGAGGATTTTTCTGCAAGGTGCTAGAGGAATTCAGAAATTCAGCCAACTAGAGATTACTTAGTATTCATCTTTCCAGAGAATACAATAATGATTTAAAATAGGAAAACACAAAGAAAGCCCATGCATCTCACATCAGAACAAAGAGCTCTTCTGTAATAAAGCTGTATTAAAGAAATGTGTTTCTAAAACATAATTTTCTGCCCTAATTCTCCAAATGTGTAAAGAACACCCAGAAACAAAAGTAGTGTCATTACCTTTATTACCTGATATACCAATGATAAGGTGAATTTTGGAGTTCTTGGAGAAAATATGGTAAGTCCTGAGGTTTAGAGTATTAACATTAGACTGCTTAAATAATAACTATTAAAGCACACTCATGGAAATCATTGCATGTGTGTGTGTGTGTGTATATATATATATATATGCTTAAATTCATGTTATTCATGCTCAAGTGTTAGCCTAAGACTGCTGAGGCTTGCTGGGTAAGTGACTATGGCTAATAGGAAATGTTTTAATAATAGTCATTTCTATACCCTTTCCACTTATGTTCTAGCACTCAGTGTGCAATTGGAAGCTTTCTCTTTTGATCTCTGATGTAATGATAAACTGACATATTTTCATAAAAAGAACTATTTTTTACATTATTCAGTACATCAACATCTCACTTTTCTGAGTAGAATCTCCTCATTTCAGTGTACTATATTTGGACAGTCTGTGCAGGACCCTGCTATAGTTGTAAGATCATATTTCCATTTAATGCTATTTGTATAACAAGAATAAAATGGCCTCAGGTGCTAAAAGCATCTAACAGTTTAAGGTCACACAGTCAACTCTGCCACCTCTTTAGAGAGCTCTTTGTCGTCGTTAGGCTTGGCTTAAATACCTTAATAATTTATCAGAACTCTCAAAGTGATTGAGAGTTAATGAACAATTAAGGCAGCTCGACTAGTACTGTGCTAAGTATTTTGCAACCTACACAGCTACAGGAGAGAAACAAATAGACAATCAGCCTGGATGAGTTGTAAGGCAAGATAATTAACAGAAAATAAATTGTATCTATTCTTTCTGTTCAGTGTAAGAATTAGTTTAAACATAAGCCCAACGACAGTTTGATATATGCTTCTTTCCAGAAATAGAAGTAGGGACAGAACAAAAACAGAACAATGAGACAGGGACAGAAAGACACAAAAAATGAAAAGACAATTTTGTTAGGTACACTTGTCCCCTAACCAATTGTAGGTAAAATGTGTATGAACAGTTAAATTGTATTCTTATATCAGCTAGAATCTTTGGCAGGGAACTGAAATCAGTGCTTGCTAAAGGTATTTAAAAGATATGGGGTAGAACATAGAATTAAAGGAAATAATTTTTTTAAAAAACAGTTCAGATAGTTCAGGAACAGCAGCTACAGTAATCTGGAGTCAAGAACTAATGAGAAGTCTCTTTGGGCCACTACCAACAGGACCAGTCAGCTGCAACCATATCTTTTCTTTGTGATTCTAAGCTTAGGAATCAAACTTTAGAAAGACAGAATCTAGCTTGTTTAACTTGAATCATGGGCCATTGGCCTGGAGAAGAGAAGTCCCTTTTATAAACGGTCTCATTGTATCATATTCAATGGGATAAATCCCCCAAAGCAAAATCACTGTACTCATCTATAGGAGGAGGGATACATGTTGAACATGCAAACCAACAAATGTCCACTATATAATTCTGTGCAAGTTAGACAGGTAGAAAAAATTTAAACCTGGATAATTTAAGAAACCTAGCCTGAACTGGAGTCAAAAAATCGTCTTGGACAAAAATGGGGGTGGGGGGGATAAACAATTTCACTAATTCCTTAGTAAGAATGTTGACCTGAAACTAATAGAAAGCCAGATATTTTCCAGCAAAGATGAGTTTATTCAGGATCAGCAGAGAATTGCAATTAGAGATCTGCAACTGTGTAAAAAGTCCATGGCTTTTCATTTGCTGAGTCCTCGCCAGGAAAGGAGCAGTTTTTCTTGTTGGGCTCTGCTATTATCCCTTCTAGTCTCCCAAATTTGTTTAATTGAGGTTTCTGTTTACTTATTTTAAAATTTTTCCCTTTTGATCAAAATCTTTCTCTGAAAGCATCACTAATCAAGAGTCAGGTTTTCTAGTTTCAGTGGCTTTTTGTCCTTCACTGTTAGAAACGATCTTTCCTGGGTATAATGTCTTACGTCAGAGAGAAAGTACACAGATTGGAAACTATGAGGGTCACATTCAAGTAACAAGTGGGGTTAGGAGGGAGAACTTGTAGGCACTTTTTATCTAATGTACATATATTATCAAATCATAGACGCTGAAGATCATCTGAAGGGTTCTACCATCATCAAAGGTTTGACAACAAAATTCCAACTGGCCTGGTCCAGATATCTTCGAAAATCTGTTTCATCAGGTGTCATCTGCTTCAATTCTGGGAAATCTTAACTTTCAGGTCACCAAATGATGTGCAGTTCCAGTCAGAGTCCAGTGTCTTCTTTAGCTGTGTCACATGAATTCAAGAGTCTATTCCTTGGAGTCTGGCAGCACAAGCATTGGTTAGTGGTTAGTAGTACTTGATAGTGGCCTTTCCATAGAGGTTGAAGAGAGCTTTACTAAAGGTGTCTTTTCCAATAGATAAAATATCCAAGTTGCTAAGTGTGATGCTTAAGGCCTTTGTCTCCCAAGAGTGCACTGTGAAAAGATTGTTCTCCCAAAACATGGTTATTTTTAGTAGAAAAAATTGGACCTTTGCAGTATTGGAGTATCTCTCCTTTTCTAGTTGTAGGTCAAAAGAAGCAGGAACCAAGTCATTGGGAATCCTGTGATTATCTCAAAGAGTGAGAGTTTATGAGTTCCAAAAGAGGGTGGATCTGAGATTTAGAAAGACCAAAGGCAATGCTTTTAGCCAAGGGATTTGGAGGGCCTCTACAAATTTGCCAATTGAGTCTTAATAATGTTGCTAAGTTGATTTGACTATACCAGAGGGTTGAGGGTGGTTAGCACAGTGAAAGTGTTGTAAAATCAGTCAGACAAACTTGTTGAAGCAGCTGGCCTAGTAAAGTGGGTTCCTCAAAGTTTGAGAAGAGTTCTCCAGATAGAGGATAATCTTTTCCAAAAGGACCTTAGTCACAGAAGAGGTAATAGTCTGTCTGCAAGGAAAGGCTTCAGTCCAGTGTGAAAACATAGACTGTGACTAAAACATATTTATATCCATTACACAGAGGAAGTTGTATGAAATTCATTTGCCAGAACTCAAATGATCCATTTGGCAGTTTAAAATGTCTGAAAGCAGTACAAACAGGCTCCCCTGCATTGTAATTTAAACGAATGGGACAAGTGAGGTGGACACTTATTGCAGCCTTGTTAATGTTCCTCCACTGATATTGGTTCATGAAGGCTATCATTTTGTCAGTAGACTGATGGTTTAGTGCATATACAGTAGTGAGTAATGGGAATTTTAGTAGGACTGTGTTGTTATTTGGTCCAAACCAGAGCTTTGTCATTTTATCAGGCCAACAACTGTTGAATTGCCAATCCTGATTTTCTGAGGCCAATCATTTGGCCTCTCTAGCCGGTTTTTCTAAATTATCATTTGTAGAAATATCCCATTGCACCATAAAAGTGGTTTGGCTGCTATTGGTCCCTTTAAGGACAGCATTTTTTGCAGAAATATCAGCAGAGTAATTTCCCTTAGTTTCCAGAGAGTCAAGTTTAGAATGCCCCAGAATCTTAATAGCTAAAGCAACAGGCAAAAGTGTTGTATTCAATAATTCCCAAACATAAGGCCATTTTTAAATTTTATTTCTGCTGGAAGTAAGGAAGACACATTGCTTCCACAACACTCCAAAATCATGTGCTGCTCTGAAAGCATATCTACTATCAGTATAAGTATTGGCAGTCCTTGGCTAAAGTACAAGTTTGTTTAATACCATATATTTCAGCCTGTTGGGCTGAAGTAGCCATAGGTAAAGACACTACCTCAACAACACCAAAAAGAGTTGCAATAGCATACCCAGTACAATATTTGCCATTGTCATCTTTTAAATAAGAACCATCAATGAACCATGAGAAGTCAACATTATCCAATGGAATTTTTTGTAGATCATCAGGAGGAGACAGGACGTGGTCCTTCAGTGTTAAGCAGTAGTAAGGGACTTCATCACTGACGGAGGGGAGAAGAGTAGCTGGGTTAAGGTGATTACAACATAAAAGAGTTATGTGAGTGACATTTTTTTTTTTTAAATGACTTCATAGGAGGTGAGGCAGGGCTGGCTGAGAAATGTTGAGTATAATGAGAATTTAGGAGGGATTCTACTGCATGGGGAACAAAAATATTTAAAGGGGATCCCACAATGATTTTCTCAGTGGTCCTAACTAAAATGGCAATGGCTGTAATGACTCTATGGTAAGGCAGGGGGAAGGAGTAATACCTATGCCACAAAATGCAGTTGCTGCCTATAATACCATATGTGTCCACGGTGGTTCCCATGTTTCTGGGTGAATACTAAGGCCATTCCCTTCCTTTTCATATACCAAAAGGAAAAAGGAAATCTGATCATTGGGATGTCCAAGGGCAGGTGGGTTCATCAAATTCTTTCTTTAAGGCCTAGAAGACTATATTTTCAGGTTATTTCCATAAAATTGTGTCAGGGTTGTTATTGTTGAGTAAAACACATAGAGGTTTGGCCATAAGAGAGAAATTTGGAATCCAATTTCAGCAATAACCAACTAGCCTGAGAAGACTTCACAGTTGGTGCTCAGTTTGGGTTTTGGGAAACTTAGGACACCATGAAGCCTATCTGGATCTAGGTGTAGCCCTTGTTCCAATAACAGATGCCCTAAATATTAAACCTGGGTTTGATCAAACTGCAATTTTTCTTTGGCAAACTTATGTCCCTTTAAGGTTGAAAGCATTAGCAAGTGAATACCATGTTCTTGAAAGGCTTGAGAAGGAGAGCAAAGAAGCAAATTTTCCCTGTAATGCAACAAAGTAGAACCTCTGGGGGACTTTGTCATCCAGATCGGCCTTCAGGATTTGTAAGAAATAAGGACTCACAGTATAACCCTGAGGCATTACTATTCAGGTGAATTAGGGTTTTTCTCCCCAAGTGAAGGCAGAAATGTATTGGCTAGATCAACTGGATTACTAAAGAATGCCTCGCATAAGTCAATTATAGTAAAGAATTTACTTCCAGTGAGAATGGAATTTAGTAATGTATGAGGGTTAGGAGCTACAGGGTGTTGAGGGATAACAATGTTGTTTATTGCTCAGGGCTCCTGGACAAATCTTCACCCTCTGCCCTTAGGTTTCCTCAATGGTGAAATGGGAGTGTTATACAGGGACTAGTACAGGAATAATGAGGCCTTGAGCCTTGTCATCTTCTATTATGAGTTTTATGCCTTGAAAAGCTTCTTTATTTATAGGGCATTAATTCAGGGAAGAGGCTTTGAGGGATCTATTTGAATCTTGACAGACGATGCTCTGTAAATTTTGCGAAAATCAGTTGAAGATTTTGTCTGTAAGGAAGGTGATAGCTGATTCAATAGGGAAATGATCAGTGTTTCCAGAATCTGCTCTAGTACTTTCAGAGATGAAGCAACTAAAAGATGTCAAAAAATTATGTAATTCACCTGGTTGGTTAGTTTGACTACTACTGTCAAATTCTAGAATGCTTTCCCCCTTCTGGGAGAAAGAAACTCTGGCATGCTACTTCTCTAAGAAGTCTTGGACTACTAAATGGATATAGGTAGAGGAGAAAAGGGTGTGTATCTCTCAAAGGGCCTAAACAAAGGGAAATAGATTCAGAGAAAAGAACCTCTTGAAGATCACTAGAGATCACCACTATATGAACTATTTTAGTACTCCAAGGCAGGGTCTGGCTGCTTTATAGTAGTGGGGTTGAGCACCAAGAATGTGGCTCTGATGTCAGAACTGGAAGAGATTCATCCCCAATCTGGAGAAATGTTTCTCCAAGCTGATTAAGACAGAGGATTGGGAAGAACCCCCCCCCCCCAACCATAGATCATCAGAAGGCTTTGAGAACTGGAAGGATGTTGGAAAGGCTGGTTAGAGGTAGGAAGGTAACCAAAATGCTTAAATTTGTAACAGTCTCTTGTCCACTGTCCTGTTGTTTTGCAATAACAGCAGAAACTAGGAGGGTTTTGTTTTGGTTTTGGAGCCTTCATTTGTTGGATTTGAAGATTAAGAATATGGCTGTCTTCCTTTTAGGTAACTCATCTAGAGTGTGAGAGAGCTGGTTTCCCAGATTAACTAAATCTGAAGGAGACATAGTTTCCCATTCCATTCTAGTCCTTTTTACTAGAAGGGAAAGATCCCGGTTCAACCCATTAATAAACATAGAGTTAAGAGCTACCTGGGTGGAATCAACATCTGAAAGAAGACCATAATTTCCTTTAAAAACATTCTGAATTGGATTATAATAATCATGAAGAGGTTCACCAGGTTTTTTGTGTGCAAGCTTGAATTTTGTTCCAATCAGCAGGCTTTGGAAAAGCCCTAGGAATTGCTCCATAAAGTTGCCTAGTGATTGCCCAAGCCTGATCATATAAGTTAGTGAACTGGTCTCCAAGTTGTAATTCTAGAGTCCTTTTCAGGACTTTCCCAGTTGTGAAGTTTTTATCCAGTGCTTGTCCTGGACTTCAACAAGCATATGGACTAGCTGATAAGAGGCAGAGAAATCAGGTTGATAAGTTTGAATGACTATATTAAATTCCTCAGCAAATCTGTGAGGAATTACCTTGGGAAAATCTTTGACTGTGGCATGCAATTCAGCTTTAGTCCAGGGAAAATAAGAAATTAAGGGTTTAGTTTCTGGATCCTCAGATGCTTAATCTTAAAGGGACAGATTCTGATAAGTTCAGAGGAAAAGGGAGTGGGAAGAGTAGCAGAGAAAAGGGAAGTTTGGAGCGAGAATTAGTTTGGGGGATTTGAGGGTATAGTGGAGGCATAGGAGTTATAGAAGGAAAGGAAGAAGGTGGAGCCGAAGACGGAGCCTGAGACAAAGAAGCCAATGAAGTAGAGCCTGAGGCTTCAAGAGCCATTTTATCTTTCTTTAATTGTTTGTTGACCTCAGTCTTAATTTCTTATTTTGCAGAGAGGCAATTTTAGACTCCTGATAATATTGGGAAGTCTCAAAATACCAATCAAAATAAGCTTTCCAATCAGTTCTGGAAATTTTTGTGCTATTATAGTCCAATTCAGTTAGAAGAAAATGAAGTTTGAGGATTTCAAAAGTTCCCCATAATGGCTATTGATATTCTAAATTGCCTTTGGTCAGGTTGGTCCATTTAAGTTAGAAATGCCTGTGAGGAAGGACAAGGTTTTTAAACATAAAACTGGTCAGAGTCTCCATGTCTTGGTGGGGGAGGACCCTCAAAATCTTAGATAACTGGGATCCCATTTACTAGGGGGTTTTCCTCTAGAGCAAACAACAGTTTTCAAACAGCTTGCAAGCCAATCTCAGCCAGTTCTAAGAAGACTACTTGGTCCTGGAGAAGCCAGGCTGAAACCTTTTTTTTTTTTTTTTTTTTTTCAGCCAGTTTCCAGACAATAGACTTTTCAAAGGAACAGGCCAAAGGCTGAAAAACTGGCACAGTTTTATTTGAAGCAGGACCTTCCTGAAGGAAGTGAGCTGAAGACATTTTCAGCCAGCTTTCATTGAAACAGTCTGATCTCAAGATAAGACTGAAGTGCCAAATGAGTACTCACATACAGAACAAGGCCTTAACTAGAAAAACAAAACCTTTAAATAGATCCTGGAGAGCTTCAAACACAAAGAGGACGTGAACTCAGATCCAGGAGAAAGATGTGCCTTCAAATTCTAGGATCAGTGAGAAAAGCAGTGAACCACAATGAACTCAGTTCTGAGTATTGCACCTGTTTGCTCATCAGCTCCAGAGCCATCAGGGGTCTCCTCTGGTCCCCATATAGGCCACCAAAATCTTGACCTGAAACAACTAGACTGCCAGATATTTTTCCGGCAAAGATGAGTTTATTCAGGATCAGCAGAGAATCGTAATTTGGGGTCTGCAACCATGTTGAGATACATGCAAGGCCTCCCAGGCAAGGGAAGGAGAAGGCTTTAATGGAGGGGAAAAGGATGTAGGAAGGGCTGTAGTTAACAAAGAGTCCATGGCTTTTCATTGGCTGAGTTCTTGCCAGCACAGAAGAGGAGACTTTCTGCTTGTCATTGGACTGCTGTTGTCACAGGGTATGGAAGCTCCCCCTTCTTGTCTCCCAACTCTATTTAATTGAGGTTTCTGTATATTAATTTTTATAAGAACAAATTAGAAATTCATTTTCAAACAATTCTCATTAATTCTGTAAAGTCAGATGGTAAATGGTCTTCTCCAGTTATGTTTGTATTTCTGGACTTGGTATATACCACCAGTTACTGCAATCAAAAATCTCATGCTAGTGCTGGCAAACCAGATAAGGAAGATCATGTATAGCATGTCTGTGTCTCAACTTCTTTCTGCCTGGCTAGGCTATCTGTGGTTTGTTCAACTGTGATCACAGAAGCAATGTGACCTAAAGAAAGATGAAAGAGCTCTCCAATTACTCAAGCACTATTGGTAGAACTAGGGGGTGAACGCTTATGTTTTCTGCCTCTGTCCAATTGTTCCACTGAAAGAAAAAGGCCTCTTCTGTTACTCAGGCAGAAGAAAGTTACATGACCATAGAATGAACTCCAAGGGAGGAATTCCATTGGCAATTTCCACTGGCTCAAAGGAGAAGAATTAGAGGACATGCTTGACAATCAGAATAGGAAAACCAAAGTAGAGTCCCAGCACAGCTGCTCTGTTTTTTGCTCTTTGAATCCAGCAACAATATTCAGTTAACTGCATTTTAATTATACAATTTGTGATACCATCAAAGAAGACATTATATCTTAGAAAGTATTGTTGGAAGGATAGTTTGACCATATTAAATTGTTTTTCAAGTGTAAGGCTAATTTTAGTTTTCTTACAAAAGATGCTGTTTTGGGCTTCCCTGGTTGCACAGTGGTTGAGAGTCCGCCTGCCGATGCAGGGGATGCGGGTTCGTGCCCCGGTTTGGGAAGATCACACATGCCGCGGAGCAGCTGGGCCCGTGAGCTGTTTTCCCTCTTGTATTTAAAATTTCAATTTTTTTTTTTTTTTTTTTTGTGGTATGCGGGCCTCTCACTGTTGTGGTCTCTCCCGTTGCGGAGCACAGGCTCCAGACGTGCAGGCCCAGCGGCCATGGCTCACGGGCCCAGCCGCTCCACGGCATGTGGGATCTTCCCAGACCGGGGCACGAACCCGTGTCCCCTGCATCGGCAGGTGGACTTTCAACCACTGCGCCACCAGGGAAGCCCCCAATTTTTTTGAATATACTAAGCAATGCTACAGTTATTACCATTCCCAGAGGTCAACAGTTTGCTCCTAGCAGAGTACTCTTACTGCTGAATCATATGTCCATCTTCTCACTAATAAGAGAACACTGGCCAGGAGTAAAATGAGGCATAAGGAAATAGCACATTTTTCCCAACTGAAGACATAGCTTTAAATGACAGAGTTCAAAAGGGGCTTATATGACTGTTAAAAGAAATGTCAAGTTTCTTTTCACAAAAAGTTTGTTGAGAGTTTTTCTTAATGAAGACCATACTTTAAAATTAATGTAGGGCACAGATTCACTAAAAGTATTGGTTTGAGTCACAGGAGCCCTGCTTACTGACCATCAGTAAATACAGTGTCCAGGAGAGCATGGTCTCTGGAGTCAGATGAATGGGCTCCCATCCCGGCTCTGCCAGTCATATCCATGTGACTCTGGTTATGTCATTTAATTTCCCTAAGCCTCAGTTTCCTCGCCCATGAAATGAGAACTGATTTCATAGATTAGGGGGATATGTGTGATAAAGTATTTTATGTTTATAAAATACTTAGCATAATGTCTGAAACATAGTAAGCATTCACAAAATATTTTTATAAGTTGCTAAACTTATCTCAGGGGTAATGGTTTTATCCATAAACCACAAATAATAATCCATGCTTTCATTACCAGAGTGCTATTGGAATCAGATGAGATAATACATGCAAAACTTTTTATAAATATGAAGCAGCATTTAAAAAGCAGTATTTTGTGATTATAATAATAAAGACTTAAAAATAAACAAAGACACTGAACCCTGATCTTACCTATATTATGTGCTCTGTAACAGACAGAAAATGTAATACACACCAAAATGTATAAAATGGGATTCACTGTACATGTTACCTACTAAGTCCGAACTCTCACCAAATCAGACTAGTGTGATTCATAGTGAATCATACCCTTTTCAGAATAAGAAGTCAAGGACACATATAAGGGAGACAGTATTTTAAGAGTTTGGAAGCAAACTCAGGTAAAAGCTCCCTCTTTTCAACAATTGAAATGATCAAAAGTCAAATCAGCCTTTTTTAGAAAAGCCTAAAGCTATGAAACTATATATGTACTGAGTACATTACATTACAGTGATACATATCATGATATACAGAGTGTGTCTTCTGAATCCAAGGAAGAATGGGGTGTTTCTCAAAACAAAACAAAATGTTTATACAATATAACAATTTAATACGTAATTAATATGACATCCTAACCAAAGGGCTGTCATCTACCTGGAGGATAAAAAGTGGATGCCGAAAGAAAAGGATCAGCTGGTGTCAATCCAACCCTAATACATAGTGACTATACCCCTGGCCTATGGACAATTGCTACATCAAGCTTCCCTAAGCTGATGAAAAGAGACCTTCACACTAGCCCATTCTTTTTTAACTGTGACTCTTTCAAACTAACTGAATATATTTACTTACCAGAAGTTATCAGTAGAGTTTTGATGAGTCAGATATTGCTTAAGTGTCAGGTGAATCTGTTGGCATTCTTAAGTGAGTATAGGTAGCCTTAGTTTGTTAGTGATAAACTCTGAGAGATTTAAAACACACATTTTATTGCGATTAACAAATGACACACCTGTAAGATGCTGCCTGAAGCAGCTGGGTCACTCCTTTCAGTATGTTTCTTTTTCTCCCAGTTATATATTCATAATTTTTTCAGATTATTTTTCATTATAGTTTATTATAAGATATTGAATATTCTCTGTGCTATACAGTATATTGTTGCTTATCTATTTTATGTAGTAGTTTGTATCTGTTAACCTCATTCTCCTTATTTCTCCCTCCTCCCCTTTCCCCTTTGGTAACCATAAGCTTGTTTTCTATGTCTGTGAGTCTGTTTCTGTTTTGTAAATAAGTTCATTTGTATCATATTTTAGATTCCACACATAAATAGTATTATATAATATTTGTCTTTCTCTGTCTGACTTCAATTAGTACAATATTCTCTAGGTACATCCATATTGCTGCAAATGTCAATATTTCATTCTTTTTTATGGCTGAGTAATGAACCATTGTATATATACATATATCACTTCTTCTTAAACCAATCATCTGTTGATGGACACTTAGGTCGCTTCCATGTCTTGGCTACTGTAAAAAGTGGTGCTATGAACATTGGGGTGCATTTATCTCTTCAAATTAGAGTTTTCACCTTTTCCAGATATGTACCCAGGAATGAGATTGCTGGATCATATGGTAGCTCTATTTTTACTTCTTTAAGGAAACTCCATACTGTTTTTCACAGTGGCTGCACCAATTTACACTCCCACCAACAGTGTAGGAGGGTTCCCTTTTCTCCACACCCTCTCCAGCATTTATTATTTGTGGACTTTTTGATGGCAGCTATTCTGACAAGTGTGATAGGATACCTCATTGTAGTTTTGATTTGTATTTCTCTAAAAAATTAGTGATGTTGAGCAACTTTTTATGTTCCTGTTGGCCATTTACATGTCTTTATTAAACATTTATTTAGGTTTTCTGGCCATTGTTTGATTGGGTTTGTTTTTTAGTATTGAGTTGTACAAGCTGATTTTATATTTTGGATGTTAACCCATTTTCAGTCCCATCAAATGCAAATATTTTCTCCCATTCCATAAGTTGTCTTTTTCATTTTATTTATGGTTTCCTTCACTGTGCTAAAGCTTTTAAGTTTGTTTCAGTCCCATTTGCTTATTTTTGCTTTTATTTATTTGCCTTGGGAGACTGATCTAAGAAAATATTACTATGATTTATGTTTGAGAATGTTTTGCCTATATTCTCTTCTAGGAGTATTATGGGGTCATGTCTTATATTTAGGAATTTGAACAATTTTTATTTTTGTATATGGTGTGAGGGAGTGTTCTAATTTAATTGATTTGCATGTAGCTGTCCAGGTTTCCCAATACCACTTGTTGAAGAGACTGTATCTTCTCCATTGTATATTCTTGCCTCCTTTGTTTATAAATTAAGTGACCATAGGTGTGTGGGTTTAATTTCTGGGCTCTCTATTCTGTGCTATTGACCTATATGTCTATTTCTTTGCCAACATCATGCTATTTGGATTACTGTAGCTTTTTAGTATTATCAGAGGTCTGGAATGGTAATGTCTCTAGCTTTGTAGTTTTTCCTCAGGATTCCTTTGGCAATTCTGTGTCTTTTATGGTTCCATATAAATTCTAGTATTATATTTTCTAGTTCTGTGAAAAATGTTAAGGGTATTTTGATAGGGATTGTATTAAATCTATAGATTGCTTTAGGTAGTATGACCCTTCTAACAGTATTAATTCTTTCAATCCAAGAGCATGGATATCTTTCTATTTTTTTAATCATCTTCAGTTTCCTTTATCAATGTTTTATAGTTTTCGGTGTATAGGTCTTTCACCTCCTCAGCTAATTTTAATGCTGGATATTTTATTTTTTTGATGTGATTTTAAGTGAGATTTTTTTTAAACTTTCTCTTTCTGATATTTCATTGTTAGTGTAAAGAAATGAAACAGATTTCTGTATATTAATCTTGCACCCTGCTACCTTGCTGAATTAATGTATTAGTTCTAATAGTTTTTGTGTGGAGTTCTCTGTATAGAGAGCATCATGTCATTGGCAAACAGTAATAGTTTTCTCTCTTCCCTTCCAATTTGAATACTTTTAATTCTCTTCCTTGTCTGATTGCTGTGGCTAGGGTTCCCAATAAAACGTTGAATAGAAGAGGTGAGAGTGGCCATCCTTGTCTTGCTCCTGAATTATAGGAGAGGCTATCAGCTATTTACCATTGAATATTATGTTGGCTGTGGATTTGTATGAAATGGCTTTTATTCTGTGGAGATATGTTCCCTCTATACCCACTTTGGTGAGAGTTTTTATCATGAATGGATGTTAAGTTTTATCAAATGCTTTCCCTGTATCTATTGAGATGATCATGTGGTTTTTGTCTTTACTTTTGTTAATCACTCACATTGATTATTTGCATATATTGAACCATTTGTGAAACACTGGAATGAATCCACCTTGATCATGGTATATGATTCTTTTCATGTATTATTGGATTCAGTTACCTAATATTTTGTTGAGGTTTTTGCATCTATATTCATCAAAGATATTGGCTTGTAATTTTCTTTTTCTGTAGTGTCTTTGTCTGCTTTTGGTATCAGGGTAATGGTGGCTTCATAGAATGAATTTGAGTATTCCCTCCTCTTCAATCTTTTGGAATAGTGTGAGAAGGATAGATATACGTTATTCTTTGTATGTTTAGTAGAATTCCCAGTGAAGCTATTTGGTCCTGGACTTTTGTTTCCAAGGAGATTTTTTGTTTAATTACACATTATATTTAACTTCTAGTGATTGTTCTGTTCAAATTATCTGTTTCTTCTTGACTCAATTTTGGCAGGCTGTATGTTTCTAGAAATGTATTCATTTCTTCTTGGTTGTCCAATTTGTTGGCATTTGACTGTTCATAGTATTCTCTTATGATTTTTTGAATTTCAGTGGTATCAGTTGTTATTTCTCCTCTTTCATTTCTTTTTTTTTTTAAATTGGGTTATAGTGTTTTTACAATATTGTGCTAGTTTCTACTATACAACAAAATGAATCAACTATATGTAGATATATATGCCCTTTTTTGATTTCCTTCCCATTTAGGTCACCACAGAGCACTGAGTAGAGATCCCTGTGCTATACAGCAGGTTCTCATTAGTTATCTATTTTATACATATTGGTGTACATATGTCAATCCCAATCTCCCAATTCATCCACCCCCCTTTTCCACCCTTGGCGTCCATATGTCTGTTCTCTACATCTGTGACTCTCTTTCTGCCTTGCAAACAGGTTCATCTGTACCATTTTTCTAGATTCCTCATATATGCTTTAATATATGATATTTGTTTTTCTCTTTCTGACTTCCTTCACTCTCTATGACAGTCTCTAGGTCCATCCATGTCTCTATAAATGCCCCAATTTCATTCCTTTTTATGGCTGAGCAATATTCCATTGTATATATGTACCACATCTTCTTTATCCATTCATCTGCTAATGGACATTTAGATTGCTTCCATGACCTGGCTATTGTAAATAGTACTGCAATGAACATTGGAGTGCATGTGTCTTTTTGAATTATGTTTTTTTCAGGGTACATGCCTGGTAGTGGGATGGCTGGGTCAAACAGTAATTCTATTTCTAGTTTTTAAAGGAAACTCCATGTCATTCTCCATAGTGGCTATATGAATTTACATGCCCACCAATGGTGCAAGAGGGTCCCATTTTCTCCACACCCTCTCCAGCATTTATTGTTTGTAGATTTTTTGATGATGGGCATTCTGACCAGTGTGAGATGATACCTCACTGTAGTTTTGATTTGCATTTCTCTAATAATTAGTGATGTTGAGCATTTTTTCATGTGCCTCTTGGCCATCTGTATGTCTTCTTTGGAGAAATGTCGATTTAGGCCTTCTGCCCATTTTTGGATTGGGTTGTTTGTTTTATTGATATTGGGCTGCATGACCTGCTTGTATGTTTTGGAGATTAATCTCTTGTCTGTTCCTTCGTTTGCAAATATTTTCTCCCATTGTGAGGGTGGTCTGTTCATCTTATTTATGGTTTCCTTTGCTGTGCAACAGCCCTTAAATTTCATTAGGTCCCATTTGTTTATTTTGTTTTGTTTTTTTTCATTACTCTAGGAGGTGGGTCAAAAAAGATCTTGCTGTGATTTATGTCAAAGAGTGTTCTTTCTATGTTTTCCTCTAAGAGTTTTATAGTGTCTGGTCTTACATTATGTCTTTAATCCCTTTAAATCATAAAGATCAGAGAGAAATAAATGAAATAGAAACAAAGAAAACAATAACAATGATCAATAAAAAAAGCTGGTTCTTTGAGAAGATAAACAAAATTGATAAACCTTTAACCAGACTGATCAAGAAAAAGAGGGAGAGGACTCAAATCAATAAAATTAGAAATGAAAAAGGAGAAGGTACAGTGGACACCACAGAAATACAAAGCATCATGAGAGATTACTCCAAGCAACTATATGCCAATAAAATGGACAATCTGGAAGAAATGGACAAATTCTTAGAAAGTTATTATCTTACAAGACAGAACCAGGTAGAAATAGAAAATATAAACAGACCAATCACGTGTAATGAAATTGAAACTGTGATTAAAAATCTTCCAACAAACAAAACTCCAGGGCCAGATGGCTTCACAGGTGAATTCTGTCAAACATTTAGAGAAGAGCTATCACCCATCCTTCTCAAATTCTTCCAAAAAATTAGAGGGAGGAACACTCCCAAGCTCATTCTATGAGGCCACCATCACCCTGATACCAAAACCAGACAAAGATATCACAAAAATGGAAAATGACAGATTAATATCACTGATGAATATAGATGCAAAATTCCTCAACAAAATATTAGCAAACAGAATCCAACAACACATTAAAAGGACCATACACCATGATCAAGTGGGATTTATCCCAGGGATGCAAGGATTCTTCAATATATGCAAATCAATCAATGTGATACACCATATTAACACACTGAAGAATAAAAAACGTATGATAGTCTCAATAGATTCAGAAGAAGTTTTTGACAGAGTTCAACACACATATATGATAAAAACTCTCCAGAAAGTGGGCATAGAGGGAACATACCTCAATATAATAAAGGCCATATAAGACAAACCCACATCAAACATCATTCTCAATGGTGAAAAACTGAAACCATTTCCTCTAAGATCAGGTACAAGGGTAGGGTGCCCACTCTCACCACTGTTATTCAACATAGTTTTGGAAGTCCTAACCACAAAAATTGGAGAAGAAAAATTAAAGAAATACAAATTGGAAAAGAAAAAGTAAAACTGTCTCTGTTTGCAGATGACATGATACTGTATATAGAAAATCCTAACGATACTACCAGAAAACTACTAGAGCTAATCAACAAATTTAGTAAAGTTGCAGTATACAAAATTAATGCACAGAAATCTCTTGCATTCCTATACACTAACAACAAAAGAACAGAAAGAGAAATTAAGGAAACTATCCCACTCACAACTGCAGCAAATAGAATAAAATACCTAGGAATAAACCTGCCTGAGGATGCAATGACCTGTATGCAGAAAGCTATAAGAAACTGATGAAAGAAATCAAAGATGGCACAAATTGATAGAGAGATATTCAATGTTCTTTGATTGGAAGAATCAGTATTGTGAAAATGACTCTACTACCCAAAGCAATCTACAGATTCAGTGCAATCCCTATCAAATCATCAATGGCATCTTTCACAGAACTGGAACAAAATAATCTTAAAATTTGTATGGAGACACAAAAGACCCCAAATAGCCAAAGCAATCTTGAGAAAGAAAAATGGAGCTGGAGGAATCAGGCTCCCTGACTTCAGACTATACTACAAAGCTACAGTAATCAAGACAGTATGGTACTGGCACAAAAACAGAAATATAGATCAATAGAACAGGATAGAAAACCCAGAGATAAGCCCATGCACCTATGGTCCACTAATATATGACAAAGGAGGCAAAAATATACAGTGGAGAAAAGACAGTCTCTTCAGTAAGTGGTGCTGGGAAACCTTGACAGCTACATGTAAAAGAATGAAATTAGAACACTCCCTAACACCATATACAAAAATAAACTCCTCTTTCATTTCTTATTTTGTTTATTTGGATCCTCTCTCTTTTCTTCTTGATGAGTGTGGCTAGAGGTTTGTCAATTATGTTTATCTTTCAAAGAACCAGCTCTTGGTTTTATTGATCTTTTCTATTGTTTTATTGATCTCTATTTTACTTATATCCTCTTTAATCTTTATTATTTCCTTCCTTCTATTGACTTTGGGTTTTGATTGTTCTTCTTTTTCTAGCTCTTTTAGGTGGTAGGTTAGCTTGTTTGAGATTTTGTTTGTTTGTTTCTTGAGGAAGACCTGTATCACTGTAAACTTCCCCCTTAGAAATGATTTTGCTGTATTCCATAGATATTTGTAAGGTTGTGTTTTTATTGTCATTTGTCTTGAGATATTTTCTGATTTCTTCTTTGATTTCATCATTGACCCATTTGTCTTTTAGTAGCATGTTGTTTACTCTCCATGTGTTATTTTCCCTTTTTTCTTTCTCTAGTTGATTTCTAGTTTCAGAACACTGCAGTCAGAACAAATGATAAAAATGATTTCCATCCTCTGGAATTTGTTGAGGCTTATTTTGTGTTCTAGTCTGTAGTCAACCTTAGAAACTGTTCCATGTGCACTTGACAAGAATATGTATTCTGGTTTTATTGTATGTAATGTCCTGAAAACATCAATTAAGTTTAACTGGTCTATTGTGTCATTTAGGGCCTCTGTTGCCTTATTAATTTTCTGTCTGGAAGATCTGTCCATTGATGTCAGAGGGCTGTAAAAGTCTCCTACAAGTATTTTATTCCTGTCAATTTCTCCCTTTATGTATGTTAGTATTTGTTTTATATATTTATGTACTTCTATAATGGGTGTATATATTTTAATGATTGTAATGTCCTCTTCTTGTATTGATCCCTTTATTATTATATAATGTCTGTCTTTGTCTTTCCTTACTATTCTAAAGTTTATTTTGTTTGATATGAGTACTGCTACCCTCCCTTTCTTGTCATTTCCATTTGCATGAAATATCTTTCTCCATTCCCTCACTTTCTATCTGTGTCTTTCACTGTGAAGTCTCTTGTAGGCAGCATATGGTAGTTTCTTAGTTTTTTTAATCCAATCTGCCACTCTGTGTGTTTTGAGCAGAGCATTTAGTCCATTGACTTTAAAAGTAATTATTGATATGAATGTATTTATTGCCATTTTAAACCTTGTTTTCCAGTTGATTTTATAGTTCTTCTTTGTTATTTCTTCTTTTTGTTTTTACTTCTGTGGTTTGATGGTTTTCTTTTGTGTTATGCTTGGATTAATTTCTTTCTTTCTTTTTTTTTTTTGTGAATCTGTTATCTTTCATTTGTGTTTACCCTGGTTTTCCAGTGTGTTCACCATTAACTATATCTACTTGCTTTAAACTGATAGTCATACAAGTTTGAAAACATTCTAAAAGATCTACATTTTTTACTCCCCTCCCCTACATTTTGTGATTTTGGTGTCCTATTTTACATCTCCATGTTTATCCTTTTGCTGTTAATTGAGATTATAATCACTTTTACAAAAGTTTTTATTGTTTTTTAATCTATATACTGGCTTATTTAAGTGATCTTCAATTCTTTTATATATTTGCCTTTCCTATTGTGATTTTCCCTTTCCTATAGATTCTTCCTTTCTATTTAAACAGTACCCTTTAAGATTTTTTTTAGGGTAGGTTTAGTATTGCTGTATTCTTTTAGTTTTTGCTTGTGTGAGAAATTCTTCATCTCTCCTTCTATTCTAAATGATAGTCTTGCTAGGTTGTCTATCCTAGGTTTCAGGTCTTTCCCTTCAGGACTTCATGCCACTCCCTTCTGGCCTGCAAAGTTTCTGCAGAGAGATCAGTTGATAGCCTTTAAGTGGTTCCCTTGTAATTGACTATTTGTTTTTCTCTTGTTGCCATTAGAATTATCTCTTTAACTTTTGCCATTTTAATTATGATATGTCTTGTTGTGGGTCTGTTTAGGTTCATCTTGTTTGAGACCCTCTGTGCTTCCTGTACTTGGATATCTGTCTCCTTCTTTCAGTTGGGGAGTTTTTAGCCATAATTTCTTTAAATACATTTTTTTTTTCCGATACGCTGGCCTCTCACTGTTGTGGCCTCTCCCGTTGTAGAACACAGGCTCCGGACATGCAGGCTCAGTGGCCATGGCTCACGGGCCCAGCCACTCCACAGCATGTGGGATCTTCCCCGACCCAGGCACAAATCCACATCTCCTGCATCGGCAGGTGGACTCTCAACCACTGCACCACCAGGGAAGCCCTCAAATACATTTTTGCTCCCCTTCTCTTTCCTTCTCCTTCTGGAACCTCTATTATGCGTAGATCAGTATGCTTTATATTATCCCATAGGTCTCATATGGTGCTTTCATTTCTTTCTGTCTGCTGTTCTGATTGGGTGGTTTCCATCATTCTATCTTCCATATCATTTATTTGTTCTGCATTATTTAATCTGCTGTTCATTGCTTCTAGATTGGTTTTTATCTTGGCAGTTGTCAAATTTTGATTGGTTCATGTTCGTAGCTTCTAGTTTTTTGTTAGAGTGATCTGCATTTCTATTGATAATCTTTCTTAATTCCTATAGCATTTTTATTATCTCCTTTTCACACTTGGGATCCAAAGGACTGGTGAGTTCTCTTTCATTATTTTGTTCTTTCAGGGGAGTTTTCTTTTTCTTTGAACTGGGAGCACTTCCTCTGCTTTTTCATTTTACTTAACTTTCTCTGTCTATATGAATTTAGGAGAAACTGTTACCTACTGTGGTCTTGATGGGGTGTTTTTATGTGAAGCATCCCTGTGTAGATGTGTGAGTCCAATATTTTTGGTGTGAGAACTGTTTTTGGTATGGATGTGTACCACATCTTTCCTCAGAGTGTGCTGGCTGTTATCCTCTTGATAGGGGGTGTGATTGGTGTTGTGGTGTCCAGAACGTGTTCTAGATGTTGGGCGGGAACACCTCTCTGTTCTGTGGCTATCACAAACCCAGTTGTTGGAGTAAAAGCCCTGAGGGTCGGGTTTGATAAGGCTCCATTGCTTGAGTGCATGCTCTGCCCCAAAAGAGGTGACAACCAAAGCAATCGAGGCCCGTGTGATCACAGTGAAACTATGCACCACTCAAGCAGTTTACAGTTGGTTTTCCATGAGAATTTTTCCATGTGTAGGTTTATTTTTGATGTTTTTTGGGGGGAGAAGTGAGCTCCACATCCTCCTTCTTCACCATCTTGATCCTCCCTGTCAGTATATGTTTCTTTACAGAAGTATCTTAGTTCAACTAACTTTCTCATCTTATAGATGAAGAATATAAAAAAATTCATATAAAGACAGTAACAGTAGTAGTAGTAGAGTTAGAAATAAAGCAGCAATCTCTCAGACTTGTTATTTTCAATTATATAATAATATAAATAGGAGAAATAGAAAGAATGAAGAAGAGGAGAGAAGAGGAGAGAAGTGAAACTTCTGAGCATAGACTTTTAGAATAAAACTTACTTTCTTATGTTACTAAGGCAAAGTGTAAACAGCTAAAATTTCCATGGTCAGAGCACTCATTATCCTCAATCCCTCTTTAACATTTATTTCAATGCTCTTGAATGATTTTGTGCTGAAATACCATTTGTTTTTTTTCAATATTTTACACAAACAACCATATACAAATGAACTTGAATAACTTACACTTTGGAAATAAATTATTCAGAACATTGAGATAAAGGTAGGAACACCAACATCACTCTTAATTTTCTTAATGTCTTGTACAAAAGGCAAAGCCTTCAGGAATATTCAGATGAAATAGAAATAATAAATTGTCTTTAAAAAAAACCCTGAGGAATAGAAAGGGATGAAAGTATGGAAGAATATCTTAACAGCTATGCTTTACTCTTACAGGCACATGTGGTAGTCCAGACATCCCTAGGGTGTTCCCAATGGCCCATGCCTTTAAATAATTTGCCCCCTTTGAGTATGGATGGGACTGTGACTCATGACTCATGACTCATTTCCAACCAATAAAATATGACAAAGGTGATGAGATGTCACTCCCATCATTACATTATATATATGTTTGTGTGTGTGGATAATTATAACAGGTATACATATAAAATTATACAAATAAAAATAAATTGTATATAAATTATGTTATAAATATTTATACCTGGTCATATATATAAAAAGAGAATTGTGTAGCTAGTAAATTTTTTTTCCACAAGTATGAAAATTATAATCACTTAAGGGCTTAAAGTTCTTAGGTAAAGTCACTCAGCAGATCTCAGCATTAATTCCAGTAATTTAGTCTCTCTCATATAAATAGGTTTCTGGGGAACTTTAACCAAAGGCGAGTAAAACTATATAAATACTTTGATTTTACTGTTGTATCTTTTTTCAGTTCTTTGTATCTGTTTCCATTTGGCTTAGTTCAAGAGGGTGGCTGGGTTTTAACCACTGGAATGGGCACTCACTATTGGTAAAGTCAAAAGAGGATTACTCTACAATAATACACATCATAAAGAACAGGGTATTCCCTGGAGAAAATGTCTCCATGTGGGACTAATAAAATCACAATTCTTCCTCAGCTGGAATTGTTCAGTACAGAGGACAGGGTGGGACAAATATAAAAGCTCTGACTCAGGGAAAAAATATTTTTTTAATAGCCACATAAGAGAATGAAAGCAGGAGTTTAGTATACTGTAATTTCAGCCAATATTATATATATATGTGTGTGTGTGTGTGTGTGTGTGTGTGTGTGTGTATGTGTATTCAGTTGATTCGTCTAGACTGAAAACATGCAGCAACACATCACAGCATATTACTAGAGGACATAATCTTCCATATCACTAGTTTTCTCCTCTAAATATATGCCAAATACTTTTATCAAGGGAAACAGCCTCTGGAGGCAAAAGAAGTTATGAGCTCTATGTATTAATTCCCTTTGTGTACTCTTAGTAATTCTGAAAACTATAGGACAACTAGAAAAACCAGAAAGAACAGATATCCATATATTTAGTTTTACATCAGAAGGTGAAAATATTATTGGGCTACAGAGAACTGTTCAAGAACAAGCACCAATGCAAATATTAACATTCTGAATCATTAAGGCCTCAGTCCCACTATGAAAACAATGAAAATATTCTTAGTTATTCTTCTTACTGAGAGTTACTGAGGGTCAGATGCTTTGTATACTTTCAATGAAAAATTATTCTGCAACTGTTCTAAGTTAATGAGATCAGTGAGGAATTCAAAATATGTATTAATGGAATCAAAGGTACATTTATTTTATTGGATAAACCTGAAGATCTTATTTCTAGCTATATTCCCATAATTATAAATCACAGTCACACAATTTGATGTACTTCCTAATTAAAACTGTAATAAGTCACCAAGCAAAAAATTGTAAGAATGGATTTTATAAGCATGATAAATATCATTACATACATAAAGATCTTTAGAATAAAATCAAGAATAACATGTATTTTTCATAGCTTAAAAGTATTAGATATTAAAATATTAGCTACTTTTGACAGATGCTAAAGATTTCTGAAATTAATATATAGACATTTATAATTACATTTATATTGTTCATGTTTACAAGAAAAAGATTTAAAGACTGCTTTGTTCATTCATAGCAAATTCACAAGGACTTCAATGATTGATAATTGTTGAAACAGTTGATCATAGTTTCTTAAAGCCACCTATGGTTTTAGTAGGCATCTTGGATTTCTCACAACATTCTCCAAATTATCAACCAAGAGTAGGATGTAATGAGAGCTTTACAGCAAAAAAAAAAAAAAAAAAAGATAGTCTGCTATTGAGTTATACCCATGTTTATGTGAAAACAAGGATTTCTAATTTCAGTGACTCAAAATACCCAGTGTACATTTTCCTTAAGAAAAGAACATTATCACATTGCTTCAGTGATGCAAAAATCTTACCTTTTATGCTAGCCATATCTCTCCTCTTTCAGGAGTGTATATATTAAGTAATAATCTATGTCCCAGGCACTGCTTTACAATCTTACTCTTCTTCCAAATGTAACTGTGGTCCAACCACAAGATCCTATTTGCTAGTTCCTGAATGTAGCCTATAATGTTTGCCTTTGGCTTTCATCTCTACTTAGCCTAGAATATTTTCCAAATATCCTCTTTTCTTGCATCCCTATCTGACCTTTATAAATGCTGCTCATTCTTCAAAATATAGCAAAAATTGTAGTTCCCCCTGAAATCCTCAGTCACTACAAGCAGGAATTAATCACACCTTCCTTGGGGCTCCCTAGGATTGTGTTTATACTTAAATTTTGACACCTGTCACTTCATGCATTCTGTTATGATAATTTTGGAACATATTTTCCTTCCCCACTAGATTGTAAAATCATTTAGGTCAAGTATAACACCTTAGTAAACATTGGCTGAATTAATTTAATTCTTAATGTTCTGCATGAAATGCACAGAAAAAGGTTAAAATACTTGTTTTGCTCTTATTATTAAAATATATTCCTCCCTAGCTTCACAATTATTCCCAGGAGTAAATGAATTCTGAGGTACTATTTATGAATATGGGTGCTAATAAATATTTGCTGATGAACTTTCCTTTTATTTGAGATTGCCTAAAAGGGACACAAAAGCTCTGAAACAAACTCTTTTTTTTTTTTTTCCTGGAATGCAGATACAAAATCACAATAGATGGTTTTCTTCTACTCACTCCTCTGTCGCCTACTCCAACGTTTCTTAGACCCCAGTGAAATCTTCAATTACTGACACTACCACTTATTCACCTTGCCCCCCCCAACACACACACACACACACACACACACACACATACACATGCTGCATGTTTGCATTTCCCTCCCCATTCTGTTTAGGTTCTATGATTCATCATTGTCTATCTCCCTTGCTTACATCCTCAACTCACTCCATCTTACAAGGTGGGCTAAATCCCAACTATTCTCATTTTCTACGCCTGCTTCTGAGCAGGTGAAAGTGGCTGCAGAAAAACAATCCTCTGTGCTGAGCTCCTTCATTTTAAATCACTGTTATGATGAATCACTAGTGGAGCCATAGAGCCACACTGAGCCACCCGGGTCTATTACTCTCAACAGATGAGCTGGCTTCATATTTCACTGAGATTTTGTACTTGCTACTCCCCCAACTTTACCAAATAACCTTCATTTTACCCTCTGCATGCCCCTCTGTTACACTGGATGAACTATCTGTACCGCTACATATGGCCTATAATAGGAGAAAAATTAGGCTCAGAAAGGCTTAGACACATGCCCATATGAAGGGGCTAGCATTTGAACTTAGGCAAACTGATGCTCATAAATTCCCAAAATAGATGTTTATTTGCTTGGATAGCAGAACGATATATAACATTAGAAGAAAAATTAGACGAGCTTGGGTTCAAATTATGACAATATCTTTTACTAGTTGCAAGACTTTTCTCATATTACCTAAAGTCTGAAGGCCTGTGTTTTCTCATCTGCAAAATGGGGGTGATAATACCTATGTTACTACTAATTGTTTGTATGATATTGAGATTTTAGTAGGTACCTATAAATGTTAGTGTTTTCCTCTTCCATCAATACAGAGGCTGAGACCTTGTATCATAACTGCTTTATATTTTCCACAGTAAAATATATGGCAGAAATTCTATATCAGAAAACCAAAAATAAGCAGAGAAATATTGACTAAAACATGCATATTTGTGTTCATTTCATTGCATTTTGAAATTTTACATGTTACTGGGTATTACTATCTTAACTCCAATCTAAGGTATGAGTATAAACTGTAAAATATTTCATTTTATAGGACATGGTAGGTAAGGAATAGTGGGCCAAGTGCCCCATTATGGGGAGCCTGTAATTTCTTCCTTATCATTGCCTGTCATTGCTCCAAATGCCAACACTAGCTTACAATAATTTGTGCCTACAGTTTATTTCACTGTTCTGACTTAACTGTATAGTCATATGCTTTGCAAAGCAGCCTACCTTCTCAGTTAGTAATTACTATGAATGTCTCCATCAAATCATGGCAAAGATAAAAGATAGGCACAAAGACCCCCCACAGTGACACATGAAAAGTTGGCCACTTAGCAATGTTGTCAATAAGGAGATTATGAAACCATCTTTCAAATCCTGATGCCTAGTGTTACCATATTGTGACAGGCAACTTTAAAAGAGAGAATAAATCTTCCAAGCTACTATTCTTTCTGCAAGTTGCAGATTTATTTCCGTCTCAAATTACAGCCTTCACTCTTGCTTAATTTTCATTGTCCTAATAATTCATCACAGTAGGCTTCATCTCAATGTGACAGCAAAAAAAAAAAAAAAAAAAAGAACCTTTGCTGGTGCTCAACATTCACATCTGAGAGAAGAATTTATTCAGAATAAATGTTAATAAAAAGCAAGCCCAGATTGCTAGATAATGTTAAGATACAGCTATATATAGATAATCAAAGAAGCCTGCTTCAAATAAATCCTCTATTATCTATGATTAGTATTTAATATTTCAATTCCAGATAATTTACCATTACCAAAATGGCTGTGATTGAAGCTGACCTCAGTGTCTCTCTTACTTCACTAAGAGCACAAATAAATATATAATTGGAAATACCAAATATTTATCATCCTATTGATAGAAGTTAAAAGTTAATGGTAAATGACAGTGAATGATACTATCTTTTTAAAAATTTAGCACATCTAGTCTGCACCTAGTACATACTGACAAGTGAGGGAGGGAAGCCTAAGAGCTACAAAAGCAAATCCAGGACACTAGTTTGCATTCAGCTTTCATTGATACATCTTCTTCCTCTAGCCCAAATATATAAACTTTGTCTACACAAATAAACGGAAATAAAGTTGAAGTCAAGGAGGAAAAGTATAAGAGAGAGAATCCATATTTCACTTCCTTTGGCATCTGTCAGACTTTCTAAAGATGTACCTTTGTACACAACTGTTAAATACAGACATATCCCCATAATAATCTTTGCTAAATCAGGGTAGAGGAACCTTGAAAGCTGTGCATGTATTATTTTAATTGGTGATTATTATAAACATCACATATAAGTTTTGGTTTCCATCTGTCTAATGAAGGAAGAGCAAAATCAAATAACTTCAGGTGCCAGACAGAAAATGTAAATCTAGGATTCAGAACAGTGGACACTATTAGGAATTGAAAAGGGCATGAACTTTGAAAAGTATTCAAATTAAAAACTGTATTAAACACTATTCCAATAGATAAATCTCATTTAGTCACCAGTTTTTGACCCCTAGGCAACATTATACTTTTTTTTTTTTTTTTTTTTTTTTTTTTTTGTGGTACGCGGGCCTCTCACTGTTGTGGCCTCTCCCGTTGCGGAGCACAGGCTCCAGACGCGCAGGCTCAGTGGCCATGGCTCATGGGCCCAGCCACTCTGCAGGCATGTGGGGTCTTCCTGGACCGGGGCACGAACCCGTGTCCCCTGCATCGGCAGGCAGACTCTCAACCACTGCGCCACCAGGGAAGCCCTATTCTAAGTTTTATTCTCTACCATGAGAGAATAGAATGAGCATCACATTCAAGAGTAATTATAACTGGCAAAGAGCATGAAAGGTCAACTATAGCCATCGGGATTGGCTACTGGTCATTTCTTACGGTTGGATAAGCCTTAAATTGCATATGCAAAGCCAGTGTTGACAAATGGTAACGAAAATACAGATCAATAAAGACATAAGGTACTCCTCACCTTAAATAGAATGACAGTATTTACCTCTGAATAGGTGTGGCAGTCATATTTTTTGATTATAAATAAGTTCCCACAGATTACTTCTGTGGCTTCAAGAGTTCCTGTAGTTCATAGCTTCCTTAAGATGAGTGTTTCAGGAATACTTATAAGTCCTCCAGAACTGCTAAATAAATCCTAGTTTAACTCATTTTGGATAAATACAAATACTGCACATGGATATTCAAATATTAAAACTTGCTTACCATAGGACACAGTAGTTCAAGCTGGCCTGCTTTATCATTTCTAGAAGCAAGTAAAATTCATGACTTTCATCATTTTAAAGTGATCTCTGAGCCTAATGTCAACTCATATACTTAAACTTACAAGTTCCTTTCCAGAGTGTTGAAATCTCCCTAACTTGTTCACTGACTTGTATGTTTCCTTATAGTGCTTGTTCATAAATTATCAAACAGCTGGAAAGAGGCTGTAGACCTTGGTACAGCAAGTTATGTTCTTACAACCAGTTAGTTAAGCTTAAAGAAGTAATTTCTTCTCAAGGATTGCAATATGATTAATTGAATTTTAAAAGAATAATTCTTGTTTTCAACTCTGTTTTCATAACATGTAAACAGGCTGCCTGCTTTACCCATGGAAGCTTGTCATGCTCTATTGTGACACACAGCGATCTAATTTAGGATTGCTTCCAAGCTCTATAGACGGCACATCCCACCCAAAGCATACTTTTATTAAAGCATAAACTTTGAATATAAAAAACAAAAATTGATCTCTGTGTTTACTATGAACATGACCAGAAATAGACATCCATTTGTTATTTTTTTTTTGCTTTATAACAAATTTAATCAGTTATACATATACATATGTTCCCATATCCCCTCCCTTTTGCGTCACCCTCCCACCCTCCGTATCCCACCCCTCCAGCCGGTCACAAAGCACCGAGCTGATCTCCCTGTGCTATGCGGCTGCTTCCCACTAGCTATCTACCTTACGTTTGGTAGTGTATATATGTCCATGCCGCTCTTTCACTTTGTCACAGCTTACCCTTCCTCCTCCCCATATCCTCAAGTCCATTCTCTAGTAGGTCTGTGTCTTTATTCCTGTCTTACCCCTATGTTCTTCATGACTTTTTTTTTCCTTAAATTCCATATATATGTGTCAGCATACAGTATTTGTCTTTCTCTTTCTGACTTACTTCACTCTGTATGACAGACTCTAGGTCCATCCACCTCATTACAAATAGCTCAATTTCATTTCTTTTTATGGCTGAGTAATATTCCATTGTATATATGTGCCACATCTTCTTTACCCATTCATCTGATGATGGACACTTAGGTTGTTTCCATCTCCGGGCTATTGTAAATAGGGCTGCTATGAACATTTTGGTACATGTCTCTTTTTGAATTATGGTTTTCTCAGGGTATATGCCCAGTAGTGGGATTGCTGGGTCATATGGTAGTTCTATTTGTAGTTTTTTAAGGAACCTCCATACCGTTCTCCATAGTGGCTGTACCAATTCACATTCCCACCAGCAGTGCAAGAGTGTTCCCTTTTTTCCACACCCTCTCCAGCATTTATTGTTTCTAGATTTTTTGATGATGGCCATTCTGACTGGTGTGAGATGATATCTCATTGTAGTTTTGATTTGCATTTCTCTAATGAGTAAAGATGTTAAGCATCCTTTCATGCGTTTGTTGGCAGTCTGTATATCTTCTGTGGAGAAATGTCTATTTAGGTCTTCTGCCCATTTTTGGATTGGGTTGTTTGTTTTTTTGTTATTGAGCTGCATGAGCTGCTTATAAATTTTGGAGATTAGTCCTTTGTCAGTTGCTTCATTGGCAAATATTTTCTCCCATTCTGAGGGTTGTCTTTTGGTCTTGTTTATGGTTTCCTTTGCTGTGCAAAAGCTTTGAAGTTTCATTAGGTCCCATGTGTTTATTTTTGTCTTTATTTCCATTTCTCTAGGAGGTGGGTCCAAAAGGATCTTGCTGTGATTTATGTCATAGAGTGTTCTGCCTATGTTTTCCTCTAAGAGTTTGATAGTGTCTGGCCTTACATTTAGGTCTTTAATCCATTTTGAGCTTATTTTTGTGTATGGTGTTAGGGAGTGATCTAATCTCATACTTTTACATGTCCCTATCCAGTTTTCCCAGCACCACTTATTGAAGAGACTGTCCTTTCTCCACTGTACATTCCTGCCTCCTTTATCAAAGATAAGGTGACCATATGTCCGTGGGTTTATCTCTGGGCTTTCTATCCTGTTCCATTGATCTATCTTTCTGTTTTTGTGCCAGTACCATACTGTCTTGATTACTGTAGCTTTGTAGTATAGTCTGAAGTCAGGGAGCCTGATTCCTCCGGCTCCATTTTTCGTTCACAAGATTGCTTTGGCTATTTGGGGTCTTTTGTGTTTCCATACAAATTGTGAAATTTTTTGTTCTAGTTCTGTGAAAAATGCCAGTGGTAGTTTGATAGGGATTGCATTGGATCTGTAGATTGCTTTGGGTAGTAGAGTCATTTTCACAATGTTGATTCTTCCAATCCAAGAACATGGTACATCTCTCCATCTATTTGTATCATCTGTAATTTCTTTCATCAGTGTCTTATAATTTTCTGCGTACAGGTCTTTTGTCTCCTTAGGTAGGTTTATTCCTAGATATTTTATTCTTTTGGTTGCAATGGTAAATGGGAGTGTTTCCTTGATTTCACTTTCAGATTTTTCATCATTAGTATATAGGAATGCCAGAGATTTCTGTGCATTAATTTTGTATCCTGCAACTTTACCAAATTCATTGATTAGCTCTAGTAGTTTTCTGGTAGCATCTTTAGGATTCTCTATGTATAGTATCATGTCATCTGCAAACAGTGACAGCTTTACTTCTTCTTTTCCGATTTGGATTCCTTTTATTTCCTTTTCTTCTCTGATTGCTGTGGCTAAAACTTCCAAAACTATGTTGAATAAGAGTGGTGAGAGTGGGCAACCTTGTCTTGTTCCTGATCTTAGTGGAAATGGTTTCAGTTATTCACCATTGAGGACAATGCTGGCTGTGGGTTTGCTGTGTGTTTGTTATATATGGCCTTTATTATGTTGAGGAAAGTTCCCTCTATGCCTACTTTCTGCAGGGTTTTTATCATAAATGGGTGTTGAATTTTGTCGAAAGCTTTCTCTGCATCTATTGAGATGGTCGTATGGTTTTTCTCCTTCAATTTGTTAACATGGTGTATCACGTTGATTGATTTGCGTATATTGAAGAATCCTTGCATTCCCGGAATAAACCCCACTTGATCATGGTGTATGATCCTTTTAATGTGCTGTTGGATTCTGTTTGCTAGTATTTTGTTGAGGATTTTTGCATCTATGTTCATCAGTGATATTGGCCTGTAGTTTTCTTTCTTTGTGACATCCTTGTCTGGTTTTGGTATCAAGGTGATGGTGGCCTCGTAGAATGAGTTTGGGAGTGTTCCTCCCTCTGCTATATTTTGGAAGAGTTTGAGAAGGATAGGTGTTAGCTCTTCTCTAAATGCTTGATAGAATTCACCTGTGAAGCCATCTGGTCCTGGGCTTTTGTTTGTTGGAAGATTTTTTATCACAGTTTCAATTTCAGTGCTTGTGATTGGTCTGTTCATATTTTCTATTTCTTCCTGATTCAGTCTTGGCAGGTTGTGCATTTCTAAGAATTTGTCCATTTCTTCCAGGTTGTCCATTTTATTGGCATCGAGTTGCTTATAGTAATCTCTCATGATCTTTTGTATTTCTGCAGTGTCAGTTGTTACTTCTCCTTTTTCATTTCTAATTCTATTGATTTGAGTCTTCTCCCTTTTTTTCTTGATGAGTCTGGCTAATGGTTTATCAATATTGTTTATCTTCTCAAAGAACCAGCTTTTAGTTTTATTGATCTTTGCTATCATTTCCTTCATTTTTTTTTCATTTATCTCTAGAATCTTATATTTTGTTGATGTTTTTCTCCTTTTAGGGAGAAATGTTTGCATAATTACCTCTTATCTAACTTCTTAGAGCATACACATTTTCAAAACATTGATTCTATTCCACTTAATTTTATGTTGAGTTGAGCTGGCCAGACATGAAGCAGCAATCTAGTAAACAAATGGATGTCGACTTCCGGATAAGATGGCGGAAGAGTAAGACGCGGAGATCACCTTCCTCCCCGCAGATACACCAGAAATACAGCTACACGTGGAACAACTCCTACAGAACACCTACAGAACCCTGGCAGAAGACCCCAGACCTCCGAAAAGGCAAGAAACTCCCCACATAACTGGGTAGGGCAAAGCGGAGAGATTCCCGCACAGAGGATCGGTGCCAAGCAGCACTCACCAGCCCGAGAGGCTTGTCTGCTCCCCCGCCGGGGCAGGCGGCGCTGGAAGCTGAGGCTCGGGCTTTGGTCAGAGCGCAGGGAGAGGACTGGGGCTGGCGGCGAGAACTCAGCCTGAAGGGGGCTAATGTGCCACAGCTAGCCGGCAGGGAGTCCGGGAAAACTCTGGAGCTGCCAAAGAGGCAAGAGACTTTTTCTTCCCTCTTGGTTTCCTGGTGCGCGAGGAGGGGGGATTAAGAGGGCTGCTTAAAGGGGCTCCACAGACGGGCGCGAGTCACGACTGAAAGTGCGGAGCCCAGTGATGGGCGTGGGACGCTGGGGCTGCTGCTGCCGCCGCCAAGAAGCCTGTGGGCGAGCGCAGGTCACTGTCCACACCACCTTTCCGGGAGCCCGTGCAGCCCGCCACTGCCGGGGTCCCGGGATCCAGGGGCGGCTTCCCTGGGAGAACACATGGCGTGCCTCGGGCTGGTGCAACGTCACGCCGACCTCTGCCGCTGCAGGCTAGCCCCGCACTCCGTGCCCCTCCCTCCCGCCCGGCCTGAGTGAGCCAGAGTCCCCGAAGAGGCTGCTCCTTTAACCCCGTCCTGTCTGAGCGAAGAACAGACGCCCTCCGGCGACCTACACGCAGAGGCGGGGCCAAATCCAAAGCTGAGACCCAGGAGCTGTGAGAACAAAGAAGAGAAAGGGAAACCTCTCCCAGCAGCCTCAGAAGCAGCAGATTAAAGCTCCACAATCAACTTGATGTACCCTGCATCTGTGGAATACATGAATAGACAACAAATCATCCCAAATTGAGGAGCCAGGAGTCAGCGCTGGGCCTCTGAGGTGGGAGAGCCAACTTCAGGACACTGGTCCACAAGAGACCTCCCAGTTCCACATAATATCAAACGGCGAAAATCTTCCAGAGATCTCCATCTCAACACCAGCACCCAGCTTCACTCAACGACCAGCAAGCTACAGTGCTGGACACCCTATGCCAAACAACTAGCAAGACAGGAACACAACGCCACCCATTAGCAGAGAGGTGGCCTAAAATCATAAAAAGTCTGCAGACACCCCAAAACACACCACCAGACGTGGACCTGCCCACCAGAAAGACAAGATCCAGCCTCATCCACCAGAACACAGGCACTAGTCCCTTCCACCAGGAAGCCTACACAACCCACTAAACCAACCTTAGCCACTGGGGACAGACACCAAAAACAACGGGAACTACGAACCTGAAGCCTGAAAAAAGGAGACCCCAAACACAGTAACATAAGCAAAATGAGAAGGCAGAAAAACGCACAGCAGGAGAAGGAGCAAGATAAAAACCCACCAGGCCTAACAAATGAAGAGGTAATAGGCAGTCTACCTGAAAAAGAATTCAGAATAATGATGGTAAAGATGATCCAAGATTCTATTTCCCAGATCCAAAATCTTGGAAATAGAATAGACAAAATGCAAGAAACAGTTAACAAGGACCTAGAAGAACTAAAGATGAATCAAGCATCGATTAAAAACACAATACATGAAATAAAAAATACTCTAAATGGGATCAATAGCAGAATAACTGAGGCAGAAGAACGGATAAGTGAGGTGGAAGATAAAATAGTGGAAATAACTGCTGCAGAGCAAAATAAAGAAAAAAGAACGAAAAGAACAGAGGACAGTCTCAGAGACCTCTAGGACAACATTAAACACACCAACATTCGAATTATACGGGTTCCAGAAGAAGAAGAGCAAAAGAAAGGGACTGAGAAAATATTTGAAGAGATTATAGTTGAAAACTTCCCAAATATGGGAAAGGAAATAGTTAATCAAGTCCAAGAGGCACATAGAGTCCCATACAGAATAAATCCAAGGAGAAATAAGCCAAGACACATATTAATCAAACTGTCAAAAATTAAACACAAAGAAATCATATTAAAAGCAGCAAGGCAAAAACAACAAATAACACACAAGGGAATCCCCATCAGGATAACAGCTGATCTCTCAGCAGAAACTCTACAAGCCAGAAGGGAGTGGCAGGACATAATTAAAGTGATGAAGGAGAAAAACCTGCAACCAAGATTACTCTACCCAGCAAGGATCTCATTCAGATTTGATGGAGAAATTAAAACGTTTACAGACAAGCAAAAGATGAGAGAGTTCAGCACCACCAAACCAGCTTTACAACAAATGCTAAAGGAACTTCTCTAGGCAAGAAACACCACAGAAGGAAAAGACCTACAATAACGAACCCAAAACAATTAAGAAAATGGGAACAGGAACATACATATCGATAATTACCTTAAATGTAAATGGACTAAATGCTCCCACCAAAAGACACAGAGTGGCTGAATGGATACAAAAACAAGACCCATATATATGCTGTCTACAAGAGACCCACTTCAGACCTAGAGACACATACAGACTGAAAGTAAGGGGATGGAAAAAGATATTCCATGCAAATGGAAACCAAAAGAAAGCTGGAGTAGCAATTCTCATATCAGACAAAATAGACTTTAAAATAAAGACTACGAGAAGAGACAAAGAAGGACACTACATAATGATCAAGGGATCGATCCAAGAAGAAGATATAACAATTGTAAATATTTATGCACCCAACATAGGAGCACCTCAATACATAAGGCAAATACCAACAGCCATAAAAGGAGAAATCGACAGTAACACAATCATAGTAGGGGACTTTAACACCCCACTTTCACCAGTGGACAGATCATCCAAAATGAAAATAAATAAGGAAACACAAGCTTTAAATGATACATTAAACAAGATTGACCTAATTGATATTTATAGGACATTCCATCCAAAAACAACAGAATACACATTTTTCTCAACTGCTCATGGAACATTCTCCAGGATAGATCATATCTTGGGCCACAAATCAAGCCTTGGTAAATTTAAGAAAATTGAAATTGTATCAAGTATCTTTTCAGACCACAATGCTATGAGACTAGATATCAATTATAGGAAAAGAGCTGTAAAAAATACAAACACATGGAGGCTACACAATACACTACTTAATAACAAAGTGATCACTGAAGAAATCAAAGGGGAAATTAAAACATACCTAGAAACAAATGACAATGGAGACAGGATGACCCAAAACCTATGGGATGCAACAAAAGCAGTTCTAAGAGGGAAGTTTATAGCAATACAATCCCACCTTAAGAAACAGGAAACATCTCGAATAAACAACATAACCTTGCACCTAAAGCAATTAGAGAAAGAAGAACAAAAATATCCCAAAGTTAGCAGAAGGAAAGAAATCATAAAAATCTGATCAGGAATAAATGAAAAAGAAAAGAAGGAAACGATAGCAAAGATCAATAAAACTAAAAGCTGGTTCTTTGAGAAGATAAACAAAATTGATAAACCATTAGCCAGACTCATCAAGAAAAAAAGGGAGAAGACTCAAATCAATAGAATTAGAAATGAAAAAGGAGAAGTAACAACTGACACTGCAGAAATACAAAAGATCATGAGAGATTACTATAAGCAACTCGATGCCAATAAAATGGACAACCTGGAAGAAATGGACAAATTCTTAGAAATGCACAACCTGCCAAGACTGAATCAGGAAGAAATAGAAAATATGAACAGACCAATCACAAGCACTGAAATTGAAACTGTGATAAAAAATCTTCCAACAAACAAAAGCCCAGGACCAGATGGCTTCACAGGTGAATTCTATCAAGCATTTAGAGAAGAGCTAACACCTATCCTTCTCAAACTCTTCCAAAATATAGCAGAGGGAGGAACACTCCCAAACTCATTCTACGAGGCCACCATCACCTTGATACCAAAACCAGACAAGGATGTCACAAAGAAAGAAAACTACAGGCCAATATCACTGATGAACATAGATGCAAAAATCCTCAACAAAATACTAGCAAACAGAATCCAACAGCACATTAAAAGGATCATACACCATGATCAAGTGGGGTTTATTCCGGGAATGCAAGGATTCTTCAATATACGCAAATCAATCAACGTGATACACCATGTTAACAAATTGAAGGAGAAAAACCATACGACCATCTCAATAGATGCAGAGAAAGCTTTCGACAAAATTCAACACCCATTTATGATAAAAACCCTGCAGAAAGTAGGCATAGAGGGAACTTTCCTCAACATAATAAAGGCCATATATAACAAACACACAGCAAACCCACAGCCAGCATTGTCCTCAATGGTGAATAACTGAAACCATTTCCACTAAGATCAGGAACAAGACAAGGTTGCCCACTCTCACCACTCTTATTCAACATAGTTTTGGAAGTTTTAGCCACAGCAATCAGAAAAGAAAAGGAAATAAAAGGAATCCAAATCGGAAAAGAAGAAGTAAAGCTGTCACTGTTTGCAGATGACATGATACTATACATAGAGAATCCTAAAGATGCTACCAGAAAACTACTAGAGCTAATCAATGAATTTGGTAAAGTTGCAGGATACAAAATTAATGCACAGAAATCTCTGGCATTCCTATATACTAATGATGAAAAATCTGAAAGTGAAATCAAGGAAACACTCCCATTTACCATTGCAACCAAAAGAATAAAATATCTAGGAATAAACCTACCTAAGGAGACAAAAGACCTGTACGCAGAAAATTATAAGACACTGATGAAAGAAATTACAGATGATACAAATAGATGGAGAGATGTACCATGTTCTTGGATTGGAAGAATCAACATTGTGAAAATGAATCTACTACCCAAAGCAATCTACAGATCCAATGCAATCCCTATCAAACTACCACTGGCATTTTTCACAGAACTAGAACAAAAAATTTCACAATTTGTATGGAAACACAAAAGACCCCAAATAGCCAAAGCAATCTTGTGAACGAAAAATGGAGCCGGAGGAATCAGGCTCCCTGACTTCAGACTATACTACAAAGCTACAGTAATCAAGACAGTATGGTACTGGCACAAAAACAGAAAGATAGATCAATGGAACAGGATAGAAAGCCCAGAGATAAACCCACGGACATATGGTCACCTTATCTTTGATAAAGGAGGCAGGAATGTACAGTGGAGAAAGGACAGTCTCTTCAATAAGTGGTGCTGGGAAAACTGGATAGGGACATGTAAAAGTATGAGATTAGATCACTCCCTAACACCATACACAAAAATAAGCTCAAAATGGATTAAAGACCTAAATGTAAGGCCAGACACTATCAAACTCTTAGAGGAAAACATAGGCAGAACACTCTATGACATAAATCACAGCAAGATCCTTTTGGACCCACCTCCTAGAGAAATGGAAATAAAGACAAAAATAAACACATGGGACCTAATGAAACTTCAAAGCTTTTGCACAGCAAAGGAAACCATAAACAAGACCAAAAGACAACCCTCAGAATGGGAGAAAATATTTGCCAATGAAGCAACTGACAAAGGACTAATCTCCAAAATTTATAAGCAGCTCATGCAGCTCAATAACAAAAAAACAAACAACCCAATCCAAAAATGGGCAGAAGACCTAAATAGACATTTCTCCACAGAAGATATACAGACTGCCAACAAACGCATGAAAGGATGCTTAACATCTTTACTCATTAGAGAAATGCAAATCAAAACTACAATGAGATATCATCTCACACCAGTCAGAATGGCCATCATCAAAAAATCTAGAAACAATAAATGCTGGAGAGGGTGTGGAAAAAAGGGAACACTCTTGCACTGCTGGTGGGAATGTGAATTGGTACAGCCACTATGGAGAACGGTATGGAGGTTCCTTAAAAAACTACAAATAGAACTACCATATGACCCAGCAATCCCACTACTGGGCATATACCCTGAGAAAACCATAATTCAAAAAGAGACATGTACCAAAATGTTCATAGCAGCCCTATTTACAATAGCCCGGAGATGGAAACAACCTAAGTGTCCATCATCAGATGAATGGGTAAAGAAGATGTGGCACATATATACAATGGAATATTACTCAGCCATAAAAAGAAATGAAATTGAGCTATTTGTAATGAGGTGGATGGACCTAGAGTCTGTCATACAGAGTGAAGTAAGTCAGAAAGAGAAAGACAAATACTGTATGCTGACACATATATATGGAATTTAAGGAAAAAAAAAGTCATGAAGAACATAGGGGTAAGACAGGAATAAAGACACAGACCTACTAGAGAATGGACTTGAGGATATGGGGAGGAGGAAGGGTAAGCTGTGACAAAGTGAAAGAGCGGCATGGACATATATACACTACCAAACGTAAGGTAGATAGCTAGTGGGAAGCAGCCGCATAGCACAGGGAGATCAGCTCGGTGCTTTGTGACCGCCTGGAGGGGTGGGATACGGAGGGTGGGAGGGTGACGCAAAAGGGAGGGGATATGGGAACATATGTATATGTATAACTGATTAAATTTGTTATAAAGCAAAAAAAATAAAAAAGGAAGAAGATTCAAAAATATATATATATATAAGATTCTAAATATGAAAACAAGGCAGAGAAATAGACTTCTGATAATTTCCCATGTAATTCAATTAAAAATGCTTAAAACCATCTATGGTATCATAGGAATATATTTGGTCTTTGACCTTGGTTCCTGGCACAGAATTTTTAAAACCTGGGAAATCCATGAGTGATAACGGTGATGAGTGTCTTTGTTGTGTTTTGTTTAAATGATGTAACTCTTGGCAGTGCCCCTAAATTGCTTCAGGATGGAGCCTGGTCACCGAAAAGACCAAGCCTTGATTAGAAGTTTGGAACTTTCAACTCCACCTCCCTGCCTCCAGGCTTGTGAGATGGGGCTGACAGGTATACACTTTGAGGTGCTGGGAGGGTGCTTCTCCTGGAAGGGGCATGGAAGCTTTGTATGCCAATACACCCACCCATACCTTTCTATGCATCTCTGCTATTTTGCTGTTGCTGAGTTGTATACTTACAATAAATCAGAAAATGTAAGAGTGTTTTTCTGAGTTCTTTGAGTCACTCTAGTGAATTATCTAACCTGAGGGGAGTGATGTGGGAACCCCCAATCTATAATCCATCAATCGGAAGTACAGTGGCCTAGTACTTGTCATTGAAATCTGAAGTGGGGGCAGTCTTATAGCACTGAGTCTGTAAGTTATGGGATCTGATGCTAACTCCAGGTAGAATTTATCAGAATTGAATTCAATTGTTTGACACCCAGCGGGCATCAGAGAATTCAAGATGTTAGAAAGGACAGATGTATTTAGTGTTAGGAGAGAAAATAAAACCCTCTTATTTGGTATGAGAAGTGGTGCAAGTTAAAACAACAATCTCAAGTCAGAAACTTTTTAAAAACTAACATAAGGTCAGTAAGTTTTTCAATTTTTGGTGCTCTATCCCTTTACATAAAAGATGTTAAGTTCCAGAGACCTCGGTATTTCACTTTTACTTGATTCCATAAAATAAACCACTTTCTTCCTATTGAAAGCAATGCCATCACTACAGTCCAGTATCTCTCTGCTATGCTTGTTCTTCCATCAAGATAGTTTGGCAGAATTTATTAAGCAAATACTTCAGTGAAAATATATTTGTAGAATTATATACTATAAATGTTTTGTAAAAAAACTCGAGAAAAATTAACCAGCATGACCTCCTCTATTAAAGTTTTCTCTCCTTGACACATTAACGTTTATTTTTATAAAACAAATCACAGATTTTCTGAAATATATCATTTAAGGTCTTATGCCAAGATTAGCATGTGGATACTTTTATAGTCATTTAAAATACATTATATTTCTTTTGGTTGACAATACTCCAAATCATAGTTGGTATCGTTAATTTTTTTACATCTTTATTGGAGTATAATTGCTTTACAATGTTGAGTTAGTTTCTGCTGTACAACAAAGTGTCTCAGCTATATGTATACATATATCCCCTCCCTCTTGAGCCTCCCTATTCCACCCCTCTACGCTGTCACAAAGCATCGAGCTAATCTCCCTGTGCTATGCAGAAGCTTTCCACTAGCCATCCATTTTACATTTGGTAGTGTATATACATCATTGCTACTCTTACTTCATCCCAGTTTCCCCTTCCCCACCCCCAGGTCCTCAAGTCCATTCTCTACATCTGTGTCTTTATTCCTGCCCTGCCCCTAGATTTACAGAACCATTTTTTTTTTTTTAGATTCCATATATATGTGTTAGCATATGGTATTTGTTTTTCTCTTTCTGAGTTACTTCACTCTGTATGACAGACTCTAGGTCCATCCACCTCACTACAAATAACTCAATTTCGTTCCTTTTTATGGTTGAGTAATATCCCATTGTATAAATGTACCACATCTTCTTTATCCATTCATTGGTCGATGGACATTTCGGTTGCTTCCATGTCCTGGCTATTGTAAATAGTGCTCCACTGAGCATTGTGGTACAAGTATCTTTTTGAATGATGGTTTTCTCAGGGTATATGCTCAGTAGTTGAATTGCTGTGTCATGTGGTAGTTCTATTTTTGGTCTTTTAAGGAACCTCCATACTGTTCTCCATAGTGACACTGTATCAATTTACATTCCTACCAACAGTGCAGGAGGGTTCCCTTTTCTCCACACCCTTTCCAACACATTGTTTTTAGATTTTTTGATGATGGCCATTCTGACTGGTGTGAGGTGATGCCTCATTGTGGTTTTGATTTGCATTTCTCTAATGATTAGTGATGTTGAGCACCTTTTCACGTGTTTGTTGGCAATCTGTATATCTTCTTTGGAGAAATGTCTATTTAGGTCTTCTGCCCATTTTTGGATTGGGTGGTTGTTTTTTGGTTATTGGGCTGCATGAGCTGCTGCTATATTTTGGAGATTAATCTTGGTCAGTTGCTTCATTTGCAAATATTTTCTCCCATTCTGAGGGTTATCCTTTCATCTTATTTATGGTTTCTTTTTCTGTGCAAAATCTTTTAAGTTTCATTAGGTCCCATTTTTCTATTTTTGTTTTTATTTCCATTTTTGTAGGAGGTGGGTCATAAAGGATCTTGCTGTGATTTATGTCATAGAGTGTTCTGCCTATGTTCTCCTCTAAGAGTTTTATAGTGTCTGGCCTTACCTTTAGGTCTTTGATCCATTTTGAGTTTATTTTTGTGTATGGTGTTAGGGAGTGTTCGAATTTCATTCTTTTACATGTAGCTGTCCAGTTTTCCCAGCACCACTTAGTGAAGAGACTGTCTTTTCTCCATGGTATATTCTTGCCTCCTTTGTCAAAGATAAGTTGACCATATGTGCATGGGTTTATCTCTGGCATTTCTATCCTGTTCCATTCATCTATATTTCTGTTTTTGTGCTATTACCATACTGTCTTGATTACTGTACTTTTGTAGTATAGTCTGAAGTCAGGGAGCTTGATTCCTCTAGCTGCATTTTTCTTTCTCAAGATTGCTTTGGCTATTCAAGGTCTTTTGTGTTTCCATACTAATTGTAGAATTTCTTGTTCTAGTTCTGTGAAAAATGCCACTGGTAATTTGATAGAGATTGCACTGAAAATGTAGATTGCTTTGGGCAGCATACTCATTTTCACAATGTTGATTATTCCAACCCAAGAACATGGTATATCTCCATCTGTTTGTATTGTCTTTGATTTCTTTCATCAGTTTCTTATAGCTTTCTGCATACAGGTCTTTTGCCTCCTTAGGTAGGTTTATTCCTAGGTATTTTATTCTTTCTGTTGCAGTGGTAAATGGGAGTGTTTCCTTAATTTCTCTTTCTGATTTTTCATTGTTAGTGTATAGGAATGCCAGAGATTTCTGTGCATTAATTTTGTATCCTGCTACTTTACCAAATTCATTGGTTAGCTCTAGTAGTTTTCTGGTGGCATTTTTAGAATTTTCTATGTATAGTATCATGTCATCTGCAAAAGGTGATAGTTTTACTTCTTCTTTTCCAAGTTGTATTACTTTTTATTTCTTTTTCTTCTCTGATTGCTATGGTAAAACTTCCAAAACTATGTTGAATAATAGTCATCAGAGTGGGCACCCTACTCTCATTCTTGATCTTAGAGGAAATGGTTTCAGTTTTTCACCATTGAGAATGATGTTGGCTGTGGGTTTGTCATATATGGCTTTTATTATGTTGAGGTAGGTTCCCTCTGTGCACACTTTCTGGAGAGTTTTTATCATAAATTGTTATATTTTGTCAAAAACTTTTTCTACATCTATTGGAATTATATGTTTTTTTTATCTTTCAGTTCATTACTATGGTGTATCACATTGATTGATTTGTATATATTGAAGAATCTTTGCATTACTGAGATAAACCCCATTTGATCATGGTGTGTGATCCTTTGAATGTGTTGTTGGATTCTTTTTGGTAGCACTTTGTTGAGGATTTTTGCAATTGTGTTCTTCAGTGACATTGCTTGTAATTTTCTTTTTTTGTGACACCTTTGTCTGGTTTTTGTATCAGGGTGATGGTGGCCTCATAGAATGAGTTTGGGAGTGTTCCTCCCTCTGCAGTTTTTTGGAAGAGTTTGAGAAGGTCAGTGTTAGCTCTTCTAATTGTTTGATAGAATTCACCTGTGAAGCCATCTGGTCCTGGCCTTTTGTTTGCTGTAAGATTTTTAATTACAGTATCAAGTTCTTTACTTCTGATAGGTTTGTTCAGATTTTCTAATTCTTCCTAGTTCAGTCTTGGAAAATTGTACCTTTCAAAAAATTTGTTCATTTCTTAGTGGTTGTCCATTTTATTGGCATATAGTTGTTTGTAGTAGTTTCTTATAATCCTCTGTATTTCTGCAGTGTCAGTTGTGATTTCTCCTTTTTCATTTATAATTCTGTTGATTTGAGTCTTCTCCCTTTTTTTTCCTTATTAGTCTGGCTAATGGTTTATCGATTTTGTTTGTCTTCTCAAAGAACCAGCTCTTGGGTCTTCCCTGGTGGCTCAGTGGTTGAAAGTCCTCCTGCCGATGCAGGGGACACGGGTTTGTGCCCCGGTCTGGGAGGATCCCACATGCCGTGAATTGGCTGGGCCCGTGAGCCATGGCCACTGAACCTGCGGCCACTGAACCTGCGCATCCAGAGCCTGTGCTCCGCAACGGGAGAAGCCGCAACATTGAGAGGCTCGTGTACCACACACACAATAAAAAAGAACCAGCTCTTAGTTTTACTGATCTTTGTTATTGTTTGCTTCATTTCTTTTTCATTTATTTCTGATCCGATCTTTATGATTTCTTTCCTGCTGCTAACTTTGGGTATTTTTAATTCTTCTTTTTTTGTGTGTGTGTGGTACGTGGGCCTCTCACTGTTGTGGCCTCTTCTGTTGCAGAGCATAAGCTCTGGACATGCAGGCCCAGTGGCCATGGCTCACAGGCCCAGACGCTCCGCAGCATGTGGGATCTTCCCGGACCGGGGCACGAACCCGTGTCCCCTGCATCGGCAGGAGGACTCTCAACAACTGCGCCACCAGGGAAGCCCTTAATTCTTCTTTTTCTAATTCTTTAAGTATAAGGTTAGGTGGTTTATTTGAGATTTTTCTTGTTTCTTGAGGTAGGATTGTATTACTATAAACTTCCCTCTTAGAACTGCTTTTGCTTCATCCCACAGGTTTTGGGGCATTGTGTTTTCATTGTCATTTGTTTCCAGTTATTTTTCCACTTTCTCTTTGATTTCTTCACTGATGTCTTGTTTGCTTAGTCATGTATTGTGTAGCCTCCATGTGTTTGTATCTTTTACACTTTTTTTTCTGTAAATGCTTTCTAGTCTCATAACATTGTGGTCAGAAAAGATGCTTGATATGATTTCTATTTTCTTAAATTTACCGTAGCTTGATTTTTGAACCAAGATGTGATCTGTCCTGGAGAATGTTCCATGTGCACTTGAGAAGAAAGTGTATTCTGTTGTTTTGGGATGGAATGTCCTATAAGTATCAATTAAGTCTATCTGGTCTAATGTGTCATTTAAAGCTTGTGTTTCCTTATTTATTTTCTGTTTGGATGATCTGTCCATTTGTGTAAGTGGGGTGTTAAAGTCCCCTACTATTATTGTGTTACTGTTGATTTCCCCTTTTATTGCTGTTAACATTTGCCTTATGTATTGAGGTGCTCCTATGTTGGGTGCATCGATATGTACAGTTGTTATATCTTCTTCTTGGTTTGACCCCTTGATCTTTATGTCATGTCTTTCCTTGTCTCTTATAATTGTCTTTATTTTAAAGTCTATTTTGTCTGATACTCTAGCTTTCTTTTGATTTCCATTTGCATGGAATATCTTTTTTCTATCTCCTCACTTTCAGTCTGTATGTGTCCCTAGGGCTGAAGTGGGTCTCTTGTAGACAACATCTATACAGGTGTTGTTTTTGTATGCATTCAGCCAGTCTGTGTCTTTTGTTTGGAGCATTTAATCCATTTTGTTAATTGTTTGGAGTTTGTTTTTGTAGGTCTTTTCTTGTGTTTCCTACCTAGAGAAGTTCCTTTATCATTTGTTGTAAAGCTGGTTTGGTGGTGCTGAATTCTCTTAACTTTTGCTTGTCTGTAAAGCTTTTGATTTCTCCATCAAATCTGAATGAGATCCTTGCTGGGTAGAGTAATCTTGGTTGTAGGTTTTTCCCTTTCATCACCTTAAATATGTTATGCAACTCCCTTCTGGGCTGTAGAGTTTCTGCTGAAAGATCAGCTGTTAACCTTATGGGGATTCCCTTGTACGTTTTTTGTTGCTTTTCCCTTGCTTTTAATATTTTTTGTGTGTGTTTAATTTTTATTAGTTTGATTAATATGTGTCTCAGCATTTTTCTCTTTGGGTTTATCCTGTATGGGACTCTCTGGGCTTCCTGGACTTGATTGACTATTTCCTTTCCCATGTTGAGGAAGTTTTCGACTATAGTCTCTTCAAATATTTTCTCAGACCCTTTCTTTTTTTGTTTGTTTGTTTTTTGCTTTTTCTGTAATTCAAATGGTGGTACACTTAATGTTGTCCCAGAGGTCTCTGAGCCTGTCCTCCATTCTTTTCATTCTTTTTTCTTTATTCTGCTCTGTCGCAGTTATTTCTACCATTCTGTCTTCCAGCTCACTTATCCATTCTCTTGCCTCAGTTATTCTGCTATTGATTCCTTCTAGAGTATTTTTAATTTCAGTTATTGTGTTGTTCATTACTATTTATTTCCTCTTTAGTTCTTCTCTGTCCTTGTTAAATGTTTCTTGTATTTTCTCTGTTTCTGAGATTTTGGGTCATCTTTACTATCATTACTCTGAATTCTTTTTCAGGTAGTTTTCCTATTTCCTCATCATTTATTTGGTCTTGTGGGTTTTTATCTTGCTCCTTTGCCTGCAAGATATTTCTGTCTTCTCATTTTGTCTAATTACAGTATTTGAGGTCTCCTCTCCTGAGGCTTCAGGGTCATATTTCCTCTTGCTTCTGTTGTCTGCCCCTGGTAGTGAGGTTAGTCCAGTGGCTTGCATAGGCTTCCTAATGGGAAGGACTGGTGCTTGCATTCTGGTGGGTGGAGCTGAGTCTTTTCCTTCTGATGAGCAGGGCCATGTCAGGTGGTATGTTTTGGGGTGTCTGTGAGCTTAGTATGATTTTAGGTAGCCTGTGTGTGGTGGGTGGGTTTGTGTTCCTGTTTTGTTTGTTGTTTGGTGTGAGGCATGCAGCCCTGCGCGCTGTTGGCAGTTGGGTGGAGATGGCACTTGGATTCTGATAGAGGCCTCCGTGAGAGCTCTTGGCAATTAATTTTCCCTGGGGCTGGGAGTTCTTAGTGGTCCAGTGTCCTGGACTCAATGTTCCCACCCCAGAGCCTCCAACCTGACTTCTTGTCGAGGGACCAATATTCCACAAATTGCTCATTCCACAATAAAGGGGATTTTTAAAAAAAGACTAACAAAACCCCCGACAAATGGTAAAAAGTAAAATCAAATAGAAACAAAGAGACATGCACACACAAAAGAAACAAAAACAGAACCAAACATCAGAAAGCAAGAGAACATCAAGACAAACATAAGAACCCAGGAATGAAATCAAACAATTAAAAAGAAAACTGACAAAAACAGAAAATCACAAAACCAAATGAAAGCAGAGTTCCAACAGAAGAAGGAAGCAAAGAAAGAAACCGACAAAAATGATTTTTAAAAAAAGGATAAAGAAGACAGAATAACAGAAAAGCACCGTAGAAATAGAAATATAAAAAATAAAATAGAAAATATATTAAAGAAAAAAAATAAGACAAACAAAACCTCAGACAAGTGCTAAAAAAACAAAATCAAACAAACAGAAACAGGGAAACACACACATGGAAAAGAAACAAAAACAGAACCTAATAAAAGAAAAAGCAAGAGATCAAATAGAAGAACTCAAAAATGAAATCAATTAGGATCAAAACTAACAAAAACACAAACCTAAAAACTAAACCAAAGCAGTGTTCCAATGGAAGAATAAGCAGGAAACAGAACAAACTGATAAAATAATAATAAAATAAAATACAATAAAAAGGGAAAAAACACAGGACAACAGAAAAGCAAAGTAAAAATGGAAATATAAAAAACAAATAAAAAATATATTAAAGTCAGAAGAAAAAAATAAGGTAAAAGAACAACATAAAAGCAAAGTAAAAATAGAAGTATATAAAAAATTAAAATTATGTTATAAAACATGAAGATCCCAAGACTAAAAAAAAAGAAAAATACTAAGACAACAAGAAACAAACAACAAGAAAAGAAAAAACAAACAAAAGAGAAAGCCAGAATCAACAACAGAATGAATCAAAACATAATAAAATTAATAGTAATAATTATGTTTCCCTGGGATCTCAGCTATAAGTGTCCTTGCACATGCTGTGAGACACAGCCCACCTCCGCCTCCCTAAGAGGCTCTCTTCTGCCTCTCAGCTGGTCTCTGTACCTGCTTTGGGCCCTGTGGGGACCACTCAGACTCTTATTTGGCCCAATTCCTGTGTGTGCTTGACCCCAAAGTCCACAACTGCCAGAGCTAGACCATTTTCATTTGTGGGAACACTCATTGTCTACTTAGATATTCTATAAACACAGGGTCTACCTAGCTGATTGCAGGGATGTAATCTGCAGCTTGTACAGCTGATGGAAAGATTTTCTATCTTTTTTAGTCACCCTGTCCCTGGGGTTCAGCTTTCGTTTTATCCCCACATCAGCATGTGGTCCACCCACAGGAGTCTGGTCCTGAGGCTGCTTTGGAGATTTCAGGTCTGCCCCAGTAAGGACAGAGCACAGAGGTGGTATGACTGCTTGGATTGCAGGAGCCCCAGTGGCACCAAATGCACAGGAAAGTTGGCAGCCACAGGCGCAAGAGATATGGCCTGAGTGAGGGCCTTTTCTGGCATCTGGCATAAGGAATGTGAGGGCAAGCCCTATCCGGGCTTTTCCTGACACCTGGCAGCAGGCATGAGAGAGCCAGTCCTGAGAGGGCTTCTTTTATTGTCCGTCAGCAGGTGCCAGTGTGTGGGGAGAGAGAGGCTACAGTAGCAGCTCCTCCCTCTGCTTTTAACTCAGCAGTAGTACCCTGCTTCCATGGCAGTCTGGTCTTCCTCCACAGGCATTCCCTGCTGCTGATTTCCCCACCTCCTGCCTCCTTAATCCATCTCCCCACAGCCAACAGCAGTTCTCACTCTGGCCCTGTCCTCCAACCACCACGCTCCAGCTCCCAGACCCCTTGCGCACCTGTGAACACACCCTAGTGTGGAGCACATAGGGCCATGGTACGGACTGTCTGTGTATTTCTCACCCTGTCCCATCTGCCACAGATCAGCTGCTTCACCCTCTTCCAACAGCCTCAAATGCTTCCCTTCTCTTCCAATAGATTTCCCCATCAGAGATGGGTTTCCCTGAATTCGAGAATCTCTCCTCTGCTTTGGCTCCCCCACCCCTGGGTGCAGGTCCTGTTCCACTTCCTCTCCTCCTTCTCCTTTCTTTTTTTCATCCTACCCAGTTATGCAGGGATCTTTATAGTCTCTTCCGGTGTCTAAGGTCTTCTGCTAGTGTTCAGCCGGTGTTCTGTGAGAATTGTGGCATCTATAGGTGTATTCCTGATGCATCCATGGAGAGAGATGAACTCCACATCCTTCTACTCCTCCATCATCTTAATTCCCTCTCTGGTATTGAACAGTGTGGTGCCCAATTACCTCCACGCGAATATGCACCCACCATAAGCAACAGCTCCTCAGTCCAGGAAAAGGGGTGTGCATCGCCATCTGGCTTCAGGGCTAGGTCCTGACCTTGCCCAACTGCAGCATCCTAAAGTTTTTTTTTTTTTTTTCTTAACCCTGGTACTTCCCCCCACACACACACTGAGTGGCTTGTGGGATCTTAGTTCCCCAACCAGGGATCAAACACCAGATCCCGGCAGTGAAAGCATGGAGTCCTAACCTCTGGACCACCAGGGAATTCCCAACCCTGATCTCTTTTTAAGGCACTCTTTTGTTGTTATTTTTAATTTTCTTATTGTCCTTTTGTGTTTTATTGTTCATGCTTTTATTGAAGTATAATTGACTTAAAAATATTATACCAGATTCAGGTATATAACATATTGATTCAATATTTTTATACATTATTAAATTATCACAAATCTAGCTACCATTTGTCACGATACAAAGTTATTATAATTTTATATTATTGATTATAATTCCTATGCTGTACATTATATCCTATGGCTTATATTATGACTGGAAGTTTGTTTCTCTAATCCTATTTACCTATTTTGCCCATCCCCTCCATGTCTCTCCCCTCCGGCACCCACCAGTCATGTTCTCTGTATCTATGAGTCTTTCTGTTTTGTTTTGTTTCTTCCTTCATTTTGTTTTTTTAGGTTCCACATTCAAGAGAAATTATATGGTATTATCTTTCTCTTTCTGACTTATTTCACTTAGCATAATGCCTTCTAGCTTCATTCATGTTGTTGCAAATGTCAAGATTTCATTATTTTTTGTTGTTGAGTAATATTTGATTGTACATATATACCATAACTTTTTTTATGCATTCATCTACTGATGGATATTTGGGTTGTTTTCATATCTTTGTTATTTCGAATAATTATGCAGTGAACATTGGGGAGCAGATACATTTTCAAATTAGTGTTTTGGTTTCCTTCAGATAAATACTCAGAATTGAGCTGCTGAATCATACAGAAGCTTTATTCTTAATTTTGGGGGAACCTCCCTACTGTTTGCCATAGTGGCTGCAGAAACTTACAATTGCACTAACAGTGCACAGGGTTCCCTTTTTTCCACATCCTCAGCAACACTTTTTATTTGTTGTCTTTTTGATGATAGCCATTCTGACAGGTGTGAGATGATATATAATTATGGTTTTGATTTGCATTTCCCTGATGATTAGTGATGTTGAGCATCTTGTCATGTGTCTGTGGCCCTGTGGAAGTCTTTAGAAAAATGTTTATTCAGATCCTCCACCCATTATTTAATTAGTTCTTTTAATATTGAGTTGTATGTGTCCTATATGTATATTGGGTATTACCCCTTATCAAATATAACTTTGGAAAGTATCTTCCCCCATTCAGTATACTGCCTTTTCATTTTGCTGTACAAAAACATTTTAGCTTGATGTCTCTTGTTTATATTTGCTTTTGTTTCCCTTGTCTGAGGAGACAGATCAAAACATATATATATATATTGTTAAGATCAATGTCAAAAGCATAATGCCTACATTTTCTTCTAGGATTTTTATGGTTTCAGGTCTTACATTTAAGTCGTTAATACATTTTGAGTTATTTTTATATTTGTTGTATATGTTGTGTTGTTTTTTTAATATATGTTGTGAGAAAGTGGTCTAGTTTCATTCTTTTATATGTAGCTGTCCAGTTTTCCCAATATTATTTATTGAAAAGGCTGTCTTTCTATTTTATATTCCTGTTTACTTTGTCTTAGATTAATTAACCACATAAACATGAATTTACTTCTGGGATCTCTATTCTGTTCCATTAATTTGTGTGTCTGTTTTTGTGTCAGTACCATACTGTTTTGATTAGTGTGGCTTTGTAATATAGCTTGAAATCAGAAATCTTGATACTTCCAGCTTTGTTCTTCCTTCTTTCGCTATTTGGGGGGGGGGGTTGTGCTTCCATACAAATAATAGAATTGTTTGCTCTACTTCTGTAAAAAATGCCTAGGGTACTTTGACAGGCATTGTAGGGAATCTGTAGATTGTTTTGTGTAATAAGTACATCTTAACAGGATTAATTCTTCCATTCCCTTAGCATGGATTTTCTTTCTATTTATTTGTAGTGTTTTCAGTTTATTTTATCATTGTCTTATAGTTTTCAGAGTATAGGTCTTTCACTTCCTTGATTAAATTTATTCCTAAGTATTTTATTCTTTTTGATGCAAGTATAAATGAGATTGTTTTCTTAACTTATCTTTCTGATAGTTTGTTATTTGTATATAGAAACACATCCAATTTCTTTATACTAATTTGTTATCCTTCAACTTTACTGAATTCATTTATTAGTTCTAACAGGTTTTCTTGTGGAGTCTTTAGGGTTTTCTATATATAGATCATATCTTGTGCAAGTAGTGGCAGTTTTACTTGTTTCCATCCAGTTTGGATGCCTTTTATTTCGTTTTCTCATCTGATTGCTGTGGCTAGTACTTCCGATACTATGTTGAATGAAAGTGGCAAGAGTGGGCATCCTTGTCTTGTTCCAGATCTTAGAGGAAAAGCTATTTTAAGTTTTTCACTGTTGAGTATGATGTTAGGTTTGCCACTTATGGCCTTTATTATGTTGGGTATGTTTCCTCTCTATCCACTTTGTTGACAGTTTCTATCATAAACTGATGTTAAATTTTGTTAAATGCTTTTTCTGCATTTGTTAAGATAATCATATAATTTTTATTCTTCCTTTTGTTAATATTGTGTATCACACTGATTCATTTGTACATGCTAAGCCATCTTGAATCCCTGGCATAAATTCAATTTGATCATGGTTTAAGCCCCTATTGTTGAATTTGATTTGTTAATATTTTTTGAGGATTTTTGCATCTATATTCATCAAGGATATTAACCTGTTATTTTCTTTTCTTGTAGTGGCTTTGTCTGGTTTTGATATCAGGTTAATTCTGGACTTGTAACATGAATTTGGAAACATTGTTCCTTGTTGGTATTTTGGAATAGTTTGAGAAAGACTGGTATTAAATCTTCTTTAAATGTTTGGTAGAGTTCACCCATGAAGCTGTCTTGTCCTAGACTTTTACTGGCTGGGAGTTTATTAATTAGTGATTGAATTTATTACTGATAATCAGTCTGTTCAGATTTTCCATTTCTTCCTGATTCAGTTTTAGCAAGTTGTATGATTCTAAGAATTTATCCATTTCTTCTAGGTTGGCCAATGTTTTGGATTATAATAGTTGGTAGTACTCTCATGATAGTTTGCATTCTGTGGTATTGGTTGGAATTTTTCCTCTCTTATTTCTAATTTTATTAATTTGGATGCTCTCTTTTTTTCACAACATATCTGGCTAAAGGTGATCAATTTTGTTTATCTTTTCAAAGAACCAGCTCTTAGTTTCATTGATGTTTTCAATTGCTTTTTTAGATTTCTACTTCATTTATTTCCACTCTAACCTTTATTATTTTCTTTTTTTATATAACTTTTGGTTTTATTCCTTCTTCTTTGTCTAATTCCGTTAGGTGTAAATTTGGATTGTTTATTTGAGATTTTTCTTATTTCTTGAGGTAGGTTTATTTTGCTAGGAGCTTCCCTCCTAGAACATTTTTTGCCGCACTCCATAAAATTAAGTGTTGTGCTTCCATTTTCATTTGCTCCAGGAATTTTATTTCCTCTTTGATTTCTTTGTTGACCCATTGGTTGTTTGATAGTGTGTTGTTTAGTCTCCACGTGTTTGTGTTTTTTCTAGGTTTTTTTTTTCTTGTAATTGGTTTCTAGTTTCATATTTTTGTGATAGAAAAAGATGCTTGATATGATTTTAATCTTATTAAATTTATTTAGACTTATTTTGTGGATTAACAAGTGATCTATCCTGGAGAATGTTACATGTGCACTTGAAAATAATATGTATTCTGCAACTTTTGGATGGATTGTTCCATATATATGTATTAAGATTACCTGGTCAAATGTGTCATTTAAGGCCAATATTTCCATATTGATTTTCTGTCTAGATGATCTCTCCATTGACAAATGGGGTATTAATGTCCCCTAATATTATTATGTTACTGTAAATTTCTCCCTTCATATCTGTTAATATTTGCTTTATATATTTAGATGTTCCTATGTTGGATGCATAACTATTTACAAATATTATATCCTCTTCTTGCACTGACTCCTTTATCATTACTTAGTGGCCTTGTCTTTTGTTACATTCTGTTGTAAAGTCTATTTTGTCTGATATAAGTATTGCTACCCAGCTTTCTTTTAGTTTCCATATTCATGAAATAATTTTTTCCACCTTTTAACTTTCAGTCTGTGTTTATTTAGAACTGAATTGTCCTTTGTAGTAGCATATAGACAGGTCTTGTATTTTAATCCATTCAGCCATCCTATGTCTTTTGATTGGAGCATTTGGTCTATTTACATTTAAAATGATTACTGATATGTACACACTTTTTGCCGTTTTTAAAATTGTTTTCGGGTTGTTTTTTGTAGTACTTCTCTGTTCTTTTCTTCTTTTCTTAGTCTCTTGCTTTGTGGTTTGATGATTTTCTTTAGTGTTGTTTGGCTTCCTTTCTCTATTTTTTGTGGATCTATTGTAGATTTTTGATTTGTGGTTACTTCAAGGTTCATGTATATCAAGGTGATAGTCACTTAAGTTCAAGTGTGTTCTAAAAGTACTACATTTTTCTCCCTGTTCTGTTTTATGTTTTTTATGTCATATTTTTTGTCCTTTTTTTAAAGGAATGATTTAATTGGAACATTTTTTACATGCATAGTCATTTGATGTATGAAATATTATTTATAAGACTAAATACTTACATTTGTCTCATTTATGTGCTAAAATTGTGTTTTTTATGATTTTTGAACAGCTTTAATGAGATATAATTCACATATCATACAATTCACTCATTTAAAGTGTACAATTCAGTGGTATTTATCCTATTCAAAATCATGTTGTCATCACACAAACATCACCACAATCAACTTTAGAATATTTCATCACCCAAAAAGAAACCCCATACCAATTAGTAGTCATTCCCCATTCCACCCCAACCCCAGCCATAGGCAACCACCAGTCTATTTCTTTCTCTATAGATTTGCTTATTCTGGACATTTAATATAAATGTAATTATACAACACGTGGTCTTTTGTGTCTGGCTTCTTTCACTTAACATTGTGTTTTCAAGGTTCATCCATGTTGTATCATATATCAGTACTTCATTCTTTTTTGCTGCTGAATAATATTCCATTGTGTGGATATATAACATGTTATTTTTTCATTCATAATTGTTTCCACTTGCAGCTAATGAATACTACTATGAACATCAGTGTACAATTTTTTTGTGTGGATATATTTTCTTTTCTCTTGAGAGTAACTTCTGGGTCATATGGTAACATTATGTTTAACTAATTGAGGAACTGCCAGCCTATTCTCCAAGGCAACTACACCATTTTACAAACTCACAAGCAGTGTACGAGGGCTCCAATTTTTCCACATCTTCACCAACATTTGTTATTATCTGTCTTTTTTATTATAGCCATCCCAGTGGGTATGAGATGGTATTTCATTGTGGGTTTGATTTGCATTTCCTTAATGGCTAATGATGTTGAGCATATTTTCATGTTCTTACTGGCCATTTGTATATCTTCTTTAGAAGATGTCTGCTCACATACTTTGCTCAATTTAAAATTGGGTTGTCTTTTTACTCTTAAGTTGTAAGTTTTCTTTATATTTTCTAGATACAAGCACCTTATCATATATGATTTGAAAATATTTTCTCTCATTCTGTGGGCTGTCATTTCTCTTTTTTGATAGTATTCTTTGAAGTACAAAAGTTTTAACTTTAAGTTCAATTTATCTTTTTTCTTTGTTGTTTGTGCTTTTAGTGTCATACCTAAGAAAGCATGGCCTAATTCAACATAATTAAGGTTTAAACCTGTGTTTTCTTCTAAGGGTTTTGTAGTTTTAGCTCTTACATTTAGGTTTTTTGATCCATTTGGAATTAATTTTTGCAAACAATGTGAGGTTGTGGTTCAGCATCATTCTTTGGCATGTGGGTATCTAGTTGTCTCAGCAACATTTGTTGAAAAGACTATCCTTCCTCCATTGAATTATTTTGGTACCCTTGTTGAAAATCAACTGACTGTAAATGTGAGGGTTTATTTCTGGACTCTCAATTCCATTCCATTGATCAATATATGTTTGTCTTTACACCAGTACCACAGTCTTGATTACTGTAAATTTGTAGTAAATTTTGAAGTCAGGAAGTGTGAATCCTCCAATTTTGTTCTTTTCAGGATTGTTTTGGCTATTCTGAGTCCCTTGCATTTCTACATAAACTTTCTTATACATTCTTATTTCTAGCTGTGGTGCTTTTTTTTCTGCTTAAAGAAGACCCTTTAAAATTTCTTGTAAGGCCAGATTAGTGGTGATGAGCTCCTTTGGTGTTTGCTTGTCTGGGAAATTCTATCTTTTCTTCAATTCTGAATGATAACCTTGCCAGGTAGAGTATTCTTGGTAGTAATTTTCTTTATTTCAATACTTTAATTATATTATGCTACTCCTTCTTACATGCAAAGATTTTGCTGAAAAATCAGCTCATCTTTATAGTGATGCCCTCATACATATCTCTTTGTGCTCATCTTATTTGGGACTCTCTGTGATTCCTGGACCTGGATGTCTGTTTCCTTCACCAGCTTAGGAAAAGTTTTCAGCTATTATTCCTTCAAATAACTTTTCTTCCCCTTTCTCACTCTCTTCTCCTTCTGGGATAACTATAATGTGAGTGTTAGTACACTTGATGCTGTCTCAGAGGCCCCTTAAAACTATTCTCATTTTTGAAAATTATTTTTTCTTTATATTGTTCTGATTGGGTGATTTCCACTATTCTGCCTTCCAGATAGCTTATTCATTTTTCCATATCATCTAATCTGCTATGTGTTTTTATTTCTGTTATTATATTCTTCAGCTCTGATTGGTTCTTTCTTATATTTTCTAACTCTTTGTTGAAGTTCTCACTTTGTTCTTCTATTCTTTTCCAAGTATTTATGACCATTACTTTGAACTCTTCATCAGGTAAATTACTTATCTCTACTTCATTAAGGTTTTTGCTGTGGTTTTGTCTTGCTCTTTTGGTGGAACACATTTCTCTACTTTCTCATTTTGACTTCCTGTGTTTATTTCCATGAATTATGTGAAACAGTTACCTCCCCTAGTCTTAAGGGTGTGGCCTTGTATAGGAAGGTCCCCTGTGTAAACTGTCTGTGCCAGGCAGCTTTGGCAGGCTAGATGGAGCTCAAGTAGGCATGATCCAGGAGTGTCCAGAGTACTCCTTGCCCAGATCTCCCTGGTAGGGTGGCTGGAGTTGGGGCAGTCTTGGGTGTGGGGCTGGGGCCACCCTAGTTGAATGGCTGGAGCCAGAGTGGGTGATACCCAAGGCCACTCTGGTGGTATAACTAGAGCTGGAACAGGCTTAGCCTGAGATGTCCTGGAGTGCTCTGCACCAGCACCACCCTGGTGAGACAGTTGGAGCTGAGGTGGGCATGGGTAGGGGGCCAGGGACACCTTGGGAGGGGGTGGCTGAAGCCAGTGTGAGCTAGGTCTCTGAGGTGCAACTGGGCAGTCTTGTAGGCTGGCTACAGCATCTGGACTGTGCTCCTGCCAGCACTAGCAAGGTAGAGGGGGCGCTCAAAAAATGGCACTTTGGCACTTCCAATTCTGAGGGTTCTAGAAGTTTCCCACCAGTTTGCCAGAGCTTCTAGTGTTAGTAAACAGATTTACTTCGTGTATAATGTTGTTGCCCTTTAACCTACTGTTTTTTCACTGTGTCCCAGGGAGGGCGAGTCTGTACAGGAGCCCTGCATTGTTATCTCTCTGTAATGTGGGTCACTGTTTTGGAGGTGGAGTTCCTGTCGATACAGTGTCTTGGTCTCCCCTATTCATCTCTGTGTCCCTCTGTCATTTTTTGTACAGAAGAAGTTCAATCACTCCTCAGTTCTTCCTCAGGAGGAATTGCTCTATATTGTAGGTGTAGATTTGGTGTGTCCATGGCAGCAGGTGAGTTCAGGGTCTTTCTACACTGCTATCTTGGACCTGCCTTCCTGTTCTTATTGTTTTTATTAATTAAGATATCCAGTTGTTTAAGGGATGGTTGTCAGGAATAAATGAAAAGGGTTTTAAAGAAAGTAATCAAATCAAAAGGGAAAGGAATTTAAAATTTGTCTAGATTTGAACTGAGTGAGGGTGAAGTACTCTACATGCATTATAGAATGATACCATAACACAAAGATGAGCTACTTGAATTCACCTCCCCACTCTCCATTCTAAACCTCTCTTACAGGACCCTTTATTGTTCCCTGTTAACTTCATCTCTAAAACCCCTTAAGAGCATTATGAGTTCATTCAGACTCCTAGGATGCTCTACTTCCATCTTGGCTCTCAAAAATCTAGGTGCTTAGTCCAAGAGTGTAAATAGGACAATACTTCATTCTTATTTATAGCACTTCCCAAAAAGTTATGGTAATCATTTGGAAATAATTTTTAATTGGCCACTACATTAAAAGCACTATCCTTAGCTACAGAGTAAGGCAAGGACTTATACTGTGTCATATTTCTTATTAAGAACTTTGGAAATAAAGGTCTTATAAACCACAACTGCAAGTCATTTTAATATATAAGGAAAAGTAAAATAAATAAATAAATGTATGCATGTGTGTGTATATGTATGCATATATATATATATATATACACACACACACACACACACACACACACACACACATACATACATATAAACTCTATCCTGAAGATTATACCCTGGCGTCTTCTTTAATGAGTCAAGTAGAGATGGCTAAATAAACAAGATGGAAAGGAAGAACACAGTATTTCAACTGCATATAATTTTATTGATGTCCTAGATTCTGTGCCAGAATATGAAGAGCATAAATACTGAACATTTCATGAAACAAGTATTCATAAGCTCAGCAGATTATTGAATAAATAAATGGGAGATAGGAGACAAATCTATGCAGAAGAATCCCAAATTATTTATGTAGATCCCCTGCCCCCAAGGAAGTCAAATCTAACTAATTTCCCACTCCTTAATCATGAACTATACATGGTGACTTCCCTTGAAAGAGTGCAGTATAGGGGGTTGGGAGAGTAAGTGTACAACGAAGAAACCTGATAAACACTACCTCAGCCTGGTGATCAAGGTCAACATCAGTGGTGAAAAGTTATGGTAATAGTATGTTCTCCTTGTGATGAAAATGGTATTTTACCGCTGTTGTCTTTATGCCAAGAATACACAACACCTGTATGATCATGAGAAAAACATCAGGCAAATCTCAGTTGAGGAACATCCTACAGTATAACTGGCCTATCCTCTTCAAATCTGTCAAAGTCATAAAAAATGAGAAGAGTCTGAGAAACCGTCACACCTGGGACAGTTTTAACAATCTTGTTTCAACATTTGTGCATCAATTATTACAAAGGTACCATAGTAATGTTAGATGTTAATAATAAGGTAAACTAGTGTGGGGTATATGGAGACTCTGTACTATCCTCACAATTTTTCTGTAAATCTAGAATTATTCTAAAGTTAAACAGTTTATTTTAAAAAGTATGATCATTTCTTCCAAGTATTACAGCTAATGGCAAGGAATGGAGACACTGGAAATAAATGTTTCTTGGTTGCCCAGAGAAAACTAATTTCACCATAGTTATGATGATAGAAGAAATATTATAGTGTAACCAATAATATATTTAAAAGCTTGAAAATGCTGTTTGTCTGGTTTGGTACCATGTTAGACCTCTACTTATTCCTAGTAGTAGACACTGATTTAAATTCTGAATTTTTATTATGTCATATACTCAAAGAATTCAAGTTTAAAAAATTAACTGGAACTCCTCTCACCAAGCTATGATCTCAGTTAAGAGAATGGAAACTTGATATATCATAATTTATGTTGGGTGGATACATCATAAGTTTGCTCTTGGGATTTTCTGGTCATGAACATAGAAAAAAATGACTTTCCATTTAAATTTATTCACCTGAGCTGTCATAAACAAAGAATGTCCTCAAATACAAAATGAAAAGAAAATAATAATGCATATGCACACCTATGATTTTCCCCTCCATTAATTTTCCTAAATTTGAATTTTTGTTAACAAAATTTGGTGACATGACATTTCTTATAAAATGTATTGGAGATTTGTACAATTTAAAGTTTTTTAGTGCGTTTGGGTAATTTGTAAATAATGCTGAAATTTAAATTCAGAGAATAAGGTTACTGCAGCTTCTTTCTCTGTAATGTTTTGCATGTTTTCTTATTTCATTTTTAGTTTAGAGCCATATTAGAATTTATTCTTGGTCTCTATAATGGTAAATTGGATATTAGCTGTATGAAATGCATTGATATATGTTATCTATTGGTTTATAACAAATTAGCCTAAAATTTAGCAGCTTAAATCCAGGAACATTTATTATCTTACAGTTTCTATAGGTCAGCAATTCAGTAACAGTGCAGCTGGATAATTCTGGCTTAGAGTCTATCAGGAAGCTGTAATTAAGTATTCAAACCAGGGCTGCATTCCATCTTAAGGCTTGAATGGGGAAAGATCTGCTTCCAAGCTCACTCTCATGGCTATGGGCAAGACTCAGATCAATTTCCAAGCCCACTCATGTGGGACTCTCATAGTGCCACTTCACAATAAAGCACTTCTTGGCTTCCCAAAAGTGAATGATTAAGTTGAGAGTGAGAGAGAAAGAGAAAGCTCAAGACTGAGACATGATATTTTATAACATAATCTTGGAAGTGACAACCCATCAATTTTGCAGTGTCCTTTTATTAGAATCAAGTCAGTAAAGTCTAGCCCGTGCTCAAGAGGAGGGCATTCCACAAGAGCCTGAATATGAGGAGGCAGGGATCAGTGGGTACAATCTGAGAAGCCTACCACAATTGAGAAATAGCATCTTTTCCTTTCTTCTGAAAATGTTGTGAAAGCAATAAGATCACAAATAAAATAGAACCAAGCAAAACATTGCAACTTCCATTTTCCATGAAACTGGAAGACGTATAAATCCATATATTACAAAGTAACCCTAAGGACTACCAAAATCAGCAGCGACCTTCCAAAAGCTACAAGGAAATAGAGAGGAAAAGTGAAGAACATGGTAGAGAATGTAGAGATTGCACCAAAAATTAGAATGACCATATAATTGATCATTCAAACCATAATATAAATTTGGTGTTATTTCACTCATTGTGAGAAGTTCATATTAAAATGCATGAGGGAGCATTATTCATTTTTGATATGGGCAAAATTATCTAAATTTTATAACTAGCATTTTTATACATCTTTGGTGAAAGTCCAAACTCGCACAGCCTCTATGGAGGGTAATATTTGAATATCTATCAAAATTGTAAACATATGTTCTTTCTAATTTCACCTCTGGAAATTTACCTTATGGATATCCTACACACATATGCTAATTTTGCAGCGTTACCTGTAAAGCAAAAGCTTGGAAACTACATAAATATCCATCAATAGATAGCTAGTTAAATAAAGTAAGATTGATACCAAAAATGACATTCTGTGAAGCTGTAAGATAAGAAAAAAATATAGAGAATGAAGATGCTGTCTATGTGCCGATATGGGAAGATCTCCAAGATACATTTTTAAGTGAAAAAAGCAAGGTCGAGATCAGTATTTATAGTATGGTATGTTTGTGCAAGAAAGGGGGATGCCTTAGTTTTCTATTGGTGCTATATAACAAATTAACACAAATTTAGCAATTTAACACAACACACATTTATTTTCTTACAGTGTTGTAGGTCGAATCTGACACAGGTTAGAATCACAGTGTCAGCAGGCTGTTCCTCTCTAGAGGCTCTGGATGAAAACATTTTCTTGCTTATTCAAGTTGTTGGCAGAATTCAGTTCCTTGCATTATAGAACTGTTTCTTCGCTGTTTGTCATCTGAGAGCCATTCCCAGATTCTGGAGGCCGTTGGATTACTAGATTCATAGTCCACTTCCTCCATAATCAACGCTAGCAATGACAGGTCAAGTCCCTGTCATGCTTCGACTCTCTGTTGCCTCTTCTTCCCGGGTTGCATCTCTCTGACAACTCTTCTGCCTCTTTCTGTTTCTAAGGGCTCATGTAATTATACTGAGCCCATCAGAATAATCCAGGATACTCTCCCTATTTTAAAGTTTACAGTTTTAACTCTATCTTCAAAGTCCCTTTGGCCTGGCTGTGTAAAATAATACACCCATGGGATTGTTGACTTAAAAAGAATATATGCACAACGTGAGAGCTGTGAGTAAAGTTTTTTGGGGGGGCAAAATGAGGACTTTAGCCCAGGGGATAGCATTTCAGATAGCTCTGAGACACTGCTCTGAGGAGGTGAGGGGAGAAGCCAGGATATATAGGAGTTTTGCAACAAAGAACAGGTAGTCAGGAACATCAAAATATTATAGTTAATTAAAGAAAACCAGATATCTCAAGTTAAGGAATTTAGTGCTTTTCTATGTATGGGAAGATGCAAGAGTCTGGGCTCACTGAAATCATTCCTGTGATATGCACCTCAGCCATCTGGGGCCAGTATCCTGACACATCCTGAGTTTCCTCAGGGCTCACCAGCTGCAGCCTGATGGCTGCTAGATGGCAGGTATTCTTTTCAGCCCTGAGTGTTCTTGGCTAGGCTCACGTTGGAGGGCTGCAATTGTTGATGACTGTGACAGCCTTTGTTTATTGATATGGCAGAAAATATTTCATTTCTCAGATATCCTCCTCTTGGTCAGCAATGTGACCAATATTTGGTAAACATTTCATGGCCAAATTTTGTCCCACAGTGCTGGGAGGCTCATCCCAGATCAGACAAAGGTTCCTGTTGATATGCCACTCCAGGTACTAATTTTCGGATTAGGCCCTGTTGATAATTAAAGATTCTCTGGATCCTCTGTTTTACTAATCTAATCTGATCCAGGAAATGTTTTCCCTAGTTGCATCTTCCCATATCTAGAGTTGCACTATTACAATTGTTGATCGCATACAGAACTGTATATTTGATCAACTGCTTCAAGTTGCCTAGTCATCATTATTTTTGTTGGAGGCTCAGTCATACATTTAGTAATACAAGAAACAATAATCTTGTACAACAGGCAAAATACCAAATAATATAGCTAATAACATTAATAGAGTTCTAAGTAAATGTTTAAGCCAAGAGCTTCCCATGCCAAACTGTTTTTTTAAGAGATCATCAAGACTTGGGAGTGGATCACTTAAGGCAAAAATCTGATTTTTCGTATAGTTAATTAAACGTGTTATATTAGAGGATTCATCAGATATGAAAACACAGCATTCAGTTTGCATTGTGGCACAGGTACCTCCCTGAGATGCTGTAAGGATGTCAAGGACCATGTGGTTTTGTAGCACTGCTTTTCTCATCATAGAGACCTAAGAATTCAGTAGGCTAGTAGCCTGGTTACTATCACTGAGTGCTGTAAGAGACAACGATCTTATGAAATAGACAGGATAAGTAATGCAGCTAGTAATATTGACAAAGTCATAATGCAGCGGGTAGATACAATCACAAACAATTTGGAAACAAAGAACAAATTAAAACAATTAGTATAACCAGTTGTTATCTAGTTGCAATAAACCATCAAGCCCATAGGAGAGCCACCTGGAGAAGCCAAATTCTGGTAGGATCAGGTAGAGTGAAAAAGCCAAATGTTTTCTTTATTTACAAGTGTATACTTTATCAACTTGTAGGTCATAGCATAAGAGAAAAGGTTTTTCTGAAAAACAAAGATTAAAGCTAGTATATTTCCCAAAGTAATAAAGTTATAAATCATATTCATCAGTTAATTCAGTCCCATGTAATCGATTCCTGTTGATTTGGATAAAGTAATCAGGTTTCCAGTCATTTGTTACATACTTCAGTTGTATTATCTAAAGATCATCAGAAACTTATCTTTGTTTAAAAAGTTCTTTTTATGAGTCTTCTTGAAAATCTTCATTTTGTAAAAGCATCAGGACAAAACTTAAAATAGCATGGTTAAAGATTTGAGTATAATGCAATTAGTAGGAAACTTGGATGTTTCTGTGACATATAGCATTTTAGAATAACTAGAATTATGACATTATATCAAGACATATGAGATGTTAGGGATTTCATATAAATTTCCAAAACAAATTTAGTTAGATTTTGAGAAGTTTGTTAAAAATATCAAAAAGTTTTTAAAACACAACAGGATCATAGGTCACTGTGAAACAATACTTATTCATTTAACCAAAGTCGCAAAACGATTTTAAAAAAAACAACAAATATGGATCACTTAACGGCACAGAAACTCACACAATCTGCTTCATATATCTTCATGGTGCCTATTTCTCATGTGGAATTGTCTGGAAATAAAAAGTACAGGGTAAATTCAACCACTCAAAAATGCATCAGGAAATAAAATCCAACGTGTTTCTGACATCACAATTATAACTTTAAGGATAGAGTCAGAAACACAGGGTCACTAGATATATTATAAGATGTTCACTACACATATCAGACCAACACAAATATGGTAAGAACTGGAGAAAAGAAAGAATGTCAGAGAAGGTCATCAGTCCAAGAAAGTATAAAATCAATGGCGTTGGTGGACATGTTGGAGCTTGCAGGAATATCCAAATTATAGACTGGAACATGATAATTAGAAACAAATAAAATTATCTAACATTCCAATAGTTGCATATTTTAACATACATTTCAGGGGGACTTCCCTGGACAGAAACCATTTTAAACAACACTGTCATCAGAAAAGGCCGCTGGGTGTGATGGAGTAAGGCACAAGTGAGAGCACCGTGTGATCATGTCACCACACAGGATCAAAAGAGAATTATGCATTCACAAAAATGAGGAAATATTCTCCTAGTCTAGCTAACAAAACTGACTCATTTCCTTACAAATGAATTTTAGTTCCAGTCCCTTCTTTTTGCCATCCAAATAAACCAACCAGTTCTAAGACATCCTTTCTTTCTTTTCCCTCAAAAATATGTAATTCCATTCTTCATACCTTCTTTACTGAAACACACATTCTACTTTCCTTCTGTACACTGATATGTTTCCATATTATTTCTATTGGCTTTAATTACATGTTTAAATTTGCATCCTCAACTCTTAAAAACCTTAATTTCTAGTGAAAATTAAGAAGTAAGCAATTATGAACTGTTTTCTACATTAGCATTTTGTAGCTTGGTGAACATAAATATCAGTGATAACTTCTAAAAACATTTGTTTTCTTTTAGAGAACATCTCAGGGTGGCACCAGACATTTTCATTAATAGTCCTAAATACCTTTAGTTTCTCTATTTAGTAAACGATGTCTCAGTATCTTAATTTTTTGGAAATTATCTACTCAGTAAACTTCCATTACTTAAACTAGCACAATTCTAGAACTTTGAGTTACCAAATATCTGTAAAGATTACTTTAAGTAGACATTTCTAAAATATACTTATTTTTAACGAGTTTACCCAAAAGTTCTTATCTCTTTTACACTTAAAGTCTCATCATATCAAGTTATTTTCCTTGTAACAGATATAATAAGGTCTTATTTGACTTCTATTAAACCTAGGTACAATAAAGTACTATACTTAATATCGATGACTCTGAAGACAAGTCTATATTAATTAGATCAACAAACAAACATAATACCAGGTATCAACTTAATATTGAATATTTTATTTCCCAGTTCAGGTGAACCTGAAAGTCATTTTGGCCGGTTTCTTTTATATTTAATTTGTAAGCACTTACTTTTAAATTGAATAGAGCTCTTTATAAATTCAGTTTTGATAATACTTTTCAGAGGTAGAGATATTGCATGTATAATGCTACACAGACATAAACAGGCAAAACTAGAGATCTCATGGCTTTACTTAGAAACTTAGTTATGAATCAGGTATTACAATAAAAAAAATTACTAGTTTACAAACAGTTGGAATATATTAAAGTTGCTTGCTCAGATGACTAAGACTTTACTATTTGTAAAGTTTGGCTGAGGGAGCATTTACAGCGGTTTGAATTTTAAAACTGCCACTTTTTTCCCCTTGGTTTCAGGTCTTGTTTGATTGAGCTAATTAGGCTCAGTCTCAGGCCCTTGTGGCCTGTATTTACATTCTGGTTCGTAGAGATTTTCAGGAGAAAGACAGTGTTTTTTTAGTTCCCCAAAGAACAGGTCTGCCACCTAAATGATACTAAAAGATTTTATCAGTGACACGATTTCTAACTAAACTGAAAGTTATTTTACAGAGTTCTATATTCTAGAACTTTAGAGTTTATTATGCCTTCAAAGGTTTGTATTAGGCATTCAGCAAAGACCTTCATTTTGAGTTCACAAGTTAATCTCAGAGCAAAATCACTATATTTATTTTTATTAGCCCTTGAATGTTAGATCCCAGTTTTAACTTATTTGTATGGCTCAGGTAACCCTATTGCTTTTCTTTAGTATGTTTAATATTTTCTGAGGGGCAGTCTATATGCCTTGTCTTATAATACCACGCAGGGGAAGTATTTACCAGTGAAACATGCCTACCCCACGATATAATTAAACAAAAGAGATGTCACCACTTTATAGAAAACCCATTTAAATATACCCATTTTATACACTTTCATCTCAATTCTGTCAACTTGTATACCTTTAACTTTAGCTTTTATTAGGATCTAATCAACAAGCTTTTATCTTACAGGAGGAATTCTAGAAGTTTTTATTCTTTTTGTTCCTTGTCCATTTTACCAATTTTTATATAAAAAGCTTTGGGATCCCGAGTGGGGTTGAGCTGAGGAACTCAGGCCCTTTGTTCTAATTGTTGCCCCAAATAATTATTGGTCAGGTATCTCAGTGTAAATTTTTTTTCTAGCCCCTTAAATGTATATTTTAAAACTGGGGTAAATAGAACAGACTTATTTGGCTTTTAATGGGGGATCAGTATGGGGTCTCTTTTGGCCCATTTAACCTTAGGTAGTGTAGTAATATCAAAACCTTGTGTTTTAATCACATAAATGTCCATTTGATTTATCCCATTGTAAATAACCATCTAAAGGTTTCTTTATTCGAGAGAATTCCTTTAAAATTTCTACCTTGTTGGAAATAGCATCTAGACTTCCCTTACAGGATTTTTCCTGTTAACATTATTCTAATGCTTTATTAGCATCTGCTAAGACCCATTGAGGAGAAGCAAAGACCACAAACGAAGCTTCCCCATCCAGCTTTTCTTGTTTTACACTAAAGAAGTTCTTAGGTTAACCATTAGATATATCTATCCTTTGTATTTTTTTTCTTTAGTTTGATTTTTGTTTTATAGGCACCAATAAAACAGCTATTTATGAGAGCGCTCTAGATTCACCAATTTGTTAGTTTCTCCAGTTTAAAAGGATCCATCATTTGGCTATTAATAAAATACATATTAATGGTGATTCAAACCAGTAAGACGCAAGAGGCTCCCCCATAAGTGTGCCAGGGAGGATGTCACCTTAGTAAAATCCGGAGAGTTTACTCTCAAGAAATAGCACGGCAGAGGCCAAGTTTCCAAAACACATACATGTTCACACAGAACGTCCTAGGAAGATCAGGTAGAACATTACATCTCAAAGACACAGGAAGAGAAATGCAAGTTTCCCCCTAGAAGGGCTTTGTTTAAAGTCAGAATTCTGAAAAGATATTTTTATCAAGCCAGCTTTTCAACCTTAATTTAACTTAACTGTGTACGCAATAAAAAGAGCCTCCTCGTTTTTAGGGTGAGATTTCCTTTAATTTCCAATTAAGTAAATACTAATTGATATAGAGGCTTGTAGGTCTGGATGGTTAACTCAAATTTCTTAGCAGATCCCAACGGATCCTGACTCGGATCGGGAAATTTCTTAGCCAAGGCTCTAAGTTCTGCTCGGGTCCGGGGTGTGTAAGTAAGCAACGAGGACGGTTCACCTCTCCCTGTAATAGGTTTCTTCTTAAAGGGAGCTATAATCACTTCTGATTTTTTTTTTTTAATCCTCCTATACTGGGAAAGAGGGAACAGCAGGGGGCAGAAGAGTTGGAGAGAAGAAGAACGCCTGGGCCAGGCACTTCTGATAGAAAAGGATTCGTGGGAGGAACAGGGGGAGAGACAGATTCAGAGACAGAGTGCTAGCACCCTTTTTTAGTTCTGACATAGTTTCAAAAAGTTACTCTATCATTTCTTCTTTTAGAAGCTTCTAGATACCAATCAAAGTAAGCATTCCATTCAGTCTGTTTGATCTTAATGGACGGCTTTTTTTCTTTCTTTCTTTTTCTAATTGTGCACACAAAAATAGCAATTTTGGGAATATCGAAGAACCCCAATTTGTCCATTTAGGTTGAGTTCTCCTTTATAATTTCCCCAGTTAACTAGGTACTTGTAGGTATGAGCTCCGTACGTGTTGTACATGAATCTGGCTTGGGTGTTAGTCGGAGGTCGGTTTTCTGATGCTCCTCGTTTTTGTGTTTGAGAGATTCTCTCATTTTAAGTTGAATTTGTCAGGGATGAAATTTACTAGTGAAATTGTGTGATGTTATTGCTTGTGAGCTTAACCCCTCTAGGAGTCACTCGAGAGTCATTTCAGCCCTCTTACGTGGCTCAGTTTCTCCCTTTGGTGGTCTAAGACCACCGCGGGTGTTTGGATCGCTGAATGGCCAATTCTTATCCACGACTCCTGGACGAGCAAGTGTTTTAATTAATGAGTGGCTTTCCCTATGAGACCACTGCACGGTGTGAGAACTCTGCCTCTACGACTCCCGTAAATTTCTCAGTCGCCAGAGAAAGCCGTAACTGGCTAGGAGGAGTCTTGTTCCTTTTCTTCGGGGCAACTCTCTCACGTAATATCTTCACTTTTATCCTGACAAATTCTATTAAGGCAGTTGAATAGAGGAAAAGCGTTAGGTCAGCCTCTTACCTAACCACTCAGTCTCCTGCAACTGAGCAAACCCTGGTATCCTTCAATCAGGCCCCCCCACCCCCACTATCTTTCGACTGGGTGGGTATTTCCCTGGTATCTTTCAACCAAGCCCCCCCCCCAGTATCTGTCCACTGGGTGGGTATTTCCCTGGTATCTTTCAACCAAGCCCCCCCTCCCAGTATCTTTCAACTGGGAGGAGGCGGTTACCTGCTACACCGCCAAATAAAACTCATGATCATAACTGAGAACTAGGAGAGACTTACCCAAATTCGTCTGGACTCTCCGAGGAGGCGGATGGGCTCAAGAAGCCTCTGCTGGTACCAAGACTCCAGTTCCTTGTAGACTTCAGGCGAAGGAGAGAAGTCCAATCTGGGTCCCTTATTCGTGGCCGCCATAACTGTTGACTTAAAAAAAACATATATGCACAACCGTGAGAGCTGTGAATAAAGTTTTATTTGGGGCAAAATGAGAACTGCAGCCCGGGAGACAGTGTTTCAGATAACTCTGAGAAACAGCTCTGAGGAGGTGAGCGAGAAGCCAGGATATATATATAGGAGTTTTGCAACAAAGGACAGGTAGTCAGGAACGTCAAAGGTTATTGTTAATTAAAGAAAACCAGATATCTCAAGTTAAGGAATTTAGCGCTTTTCTATGTATGGGAAGGATGCAAGAGTCTGGGCTCACTGAAATCATTCCTTTGATATGCACCTCAGCTATCTGGGGCCAGTATCCTGACACATCCTGAGTTTCCTCAGGGCTCATCACAGGGAGTGGCTGCAGTCTGATGGCTGCTAGATGGCAGGTATTATTTGCAGCCCTGAGTTTCCTCGGCTCCCATTGGAGGGCTGCAATCCTTGATGACTGTGACATCCTTTGTTTCTTGATATGGCAGGAAATATTTCTCTTCTCATGATCCAGGGTATTTTGGGGGGCCATAGGAAATAAATACTCAAATTTGTTTATTACACGCACCGCAAAACTATGGAAAGATACCTGAGGAACCCAAGAACAGTGGTAACATGGAAAGAGCTGCTGGGAACTGGGCAGATGAGATAAAAAGAGAAACGTGGTGGGTAAATTGATACTATGTATCTTTTCACATATGCTTAGAACCATGTAACTATATTACTCATTTAAAAATTAAATGAAAAATAAATGAAGATCCAATAAAATGGTGAAAACTATGTAAATACATATTTATTAAGGAGTTTTCACCCTCTCTTCCTAAGTCTCTGTTATCAAATTCTCATTCTGAGCATTCTGATTTATAGTTTGCTTTAGAGAGACTGGTTAGAATCTCAGTGAGATCTGCTTTGTTCTCTCCTGTGAAGTCACAAAGGGACAGCCTCCTCTTTTTACACAGTATATCTTATTTTCCTTTAAAACTGATTTTTTTTACTTTATTCAAACTGGTTTTCTTTTTTAAAAAATCTCCACAGGTTTTGTTTTTCTTTTTTTTTTTTTCTTGTCTATACAGATAATATTCTGCCACTAAACTTTGTTAGTGAATTTAATTTACTGACCTCTTAAATTCAGAAAAAATGTGAACAGTCTTGGGGATTAATATTTATTTTACAATTTGCCTTTGATTTGAGCTTCTTTAAATTCATTTCCTTTTCAATGTTACATTGTGATTTAGATTCCTCTTGATTGCTATATCCATAACCACCTGGGTTCAAACATTGCTATTAAACTGTTACTGAAACAATCTTTTAAGCCTCTTGTACAGAGAAGTATTTTAAAATGCACTTTCTTCTTCAAAAAGCCAAAATTTGCCCTTATTTGATTCTTACAATCTTTCTACTGACCATTTTCATCATCCTTCAGTTTGATCAATTCAAGCAATCCCTTATATAAAAATGTGAAAGTACCTTGTGTCTGGCCTCCAATTCATCAAGTGAGTTTTCCGGATAGAATGGAGACTGGGATGGTCTTGAGAGTCCCAAAACTGAAGCATCTACATACATGAATCACTTCACAATTTTGCCATTTAAGATAAATGGATCATATTTACTGTGAATTTGGCAGTTATTTGATTACACTATTGAACTAAGTGAGAATGGAATAAATAGTTCTATCTCACTTTTATGCTGACATATCCAGAACACTGCAAATGCTTTGCTACATCTTAAAGGGGTCTGAACACCTAGCACAACATATAATAACTAAAAAGCAACCAATGCAAACAAACATATACACACATAGACACACAGAGAGACACACAGCTTCAAATAGAAACTGTGCCTAATGGGGCTTTTAACAAAGTTATGTTTTATATTTAAGGCACTGAAGACAAAACGCAGACAACAGTATGCATAAATTGAAAGGCTGTTTGTTACACAACACACTTGAAAATGTTATATTTACATGGCAACCAGTTTATATTTACATGAACATCTGGCACAGGTTCACTAAAATCTTAAAAACGGACATGAAGAAAGAACTAGTAATTAACAAAGCTATATGTTGATTAAATCAGCATGTGGTTAATTTTTAATGATTGCTCATCTTTATTAAGGATGGTGAGGCTTTCAAAAACCTAATCTTTTTGACTAACATATCAACTGACCAAGGAGGCAAAGATAACTACTCTGGTCATTAACGTGCTATTTCAGTATTGTTACCACAAACCCTGACTGCCTGAGGAATATTCATAGAAGTAAAATTCAAAAATTAAGATTCTGTTAGGTCTCTGAAGCCCTCTGGTTCTTATATCTACAGAGGTGGGCTGAGCAGCAACATTCTGTTTAGGAATAATTACATACAGTGAGGTATGTTATTTGAATATTGTCTCCATGTTCCGAATCGTTTCAGTCAACTCAGTGTCTCCCGCTGCCCTTCATCCATCCTAAAGTCTCATTGCGTGCTTCTCTGAGCTCTCCAAATAGGCACCCTCTGGTTGCCAAGCAACCACAGATTTTCTACAAGTGCTTGTGCCATGTGTACTTAAACTGCAGTTGGCCTTTTTTTCCTTCAACTTTTCAAAGCTTAGAATAATAAATATATGAGAGTCAGGTAGAGCTAGGTATGTTTCGAAAGAGAGTACTGGGAAGTCAGAAACCATTAAAAAGAACAGAACACCTTTTGAGATGTGTGTGTAGATATATCTACATATGTATGTATCCCCTTTTAAAAAGGCTTTACAAATATATTAACAATTATATATGTAATACGTATATATATATAATATATGGATAGATATATATACCTTTTTAAAAAGCCTTTACAAATATATTAACTAATTCATCAAATAGGTGACAATATAACTATTTTTCCTAAGATAGTAGATATTTTGCATTTTATATACAATAGCAAGTGAGTAGGTAGCTATTCCTGTGATTTTCTATCAAGCGTTATAGAGCTTCCGTGTGGATATATAGAATGTCAGTTCTGACAGTCAACTTACTATCGACGAGCGCTAGTTATGGTCCTTTTTTCCAGATGGAGTTTTTCTAGGTTGAATGGCTTTCATTTCCAGGGACAGTTATTGAAAACTTGCTCACTAGTTGCTATTAACACCAATTTGCAAAGAGAGGATGAAGTTTAGAGAACAGATCAGTCATGGCTGTGTCAAAGAACAAGTCTTGCAGAAGGATTTAAAGAAAATACTGAGGACCTAATCAACATTTAAAAAACAATACATCTCACTACAAATTAAGTTTATCTCATTTAAAGTCAAATTTATAGACATATTTTCCCCTTTGTAAATTTTTATATTTTCAAGACAAAATAGGCAATTTTATTTTCATTTTATTGTATGTCCCTGATGGGGTTCAGAGCATGCTATCCCAAGAGATGGCACTTGGTATACTGAATATTGTAAGCTGAAGGAGTTTGAGAAAACAGCAGAAACAGGAAAGTCACTCAGAGTAACCTTCCCCTTGCCCTTCTTCCCTGAAACAGGTCATAAAACCCTCATGTGAAAGGTGCCTTCCTACACCCAGAGGAAAAGAGCATCTTTATGTCTGAAGACGAAGGGACATGGAGAAGGATCCAAACAAACAGGCCTTCCTAAGTTTTTTTCCAGTTTACTACACTTACCTCATACTCCTTGACTATCGTATTTCTCCACAGCTATCTGCTCTTCATCAAACCCAGCATGAAAACATTCAGTTTTAACAACTTCTTCCGGTCTTCATTTTTTTGTTGTTGTTTTGTTTTACCTCCCGTGTCATGTAAAACTTAAATAAATGTGTATGTTTCTATTCTGCTAATCTGTCAGTTTAATTTTCAGACCCACCCAGGGACCATAAGAGAGTAGAAGAAAGTTTTCCCTCCCCTGCCTCGCTAACTGTCTTCCATAAGTGAGAGTTAACACTGGAGTGACTGATAATTACCACTGAGAGATTTGGAGTCTTAAGTAGAATTTGTTTTTTCAGGAAGGTGAGCCTAACTGGATAACCTGTGAATTTCAGAGGAAAAATCTATATCAAGCATAGTAGGAATGGTTCTTATTGTCTAACCCAAGACCAGGAAGACTTTGGAACCATATTGCCTTGGTCAGAGTCTTGTCTTCATCATATACAAGCTGAGTGACCTTGAAAACCCCTGTCTTTGTTATGCCTCAGTTTTCTCATCATAAAATGGAGAAGATAATAGTGCCTACCTAATGGCTGTTGTAAAGATTAAATGAAACAATGAGCATAAAGTACTCACTACCTGATACATTTAAGTAACATATAAACAATAACTATTCAATGAGGCTCCTGAAGTCGGTCAGCAGGCTCATATTTCCATTGTTAAGAATTTATGAGTGAAATTCTCTCTTTGGTCTGTCTTCTACTGGGAGCTTTACAAGACACTGCCTCTCCTGGAAGCCCAAAATAAATATTTCTCCAATCAGAAGAACTGAAACATTCTGGTACTGACACCCAGCTTATAACCCATGTTTTTGTATGTAAGTTCCTTTTTTGCTTTTTTTGGTTTTTTTGTTATTATTTGAGACTTGATGGATTGGTTCATATTTCATTTGGTTATCTAAAAATGCTGAAAATGTGGAATAATTAGGAATCAGTCAGAGTACAAGGTTGTTGGGAAAAGTCCCAAGCTACTTAGCATTGAACTGTTAGATGAGCCTCTGCTGTTTCCAATCCACTAATTGCCTCAGGGTCATGAATGAACCCTGTGTAAACCACTCATGAAAAAATATTCAACTAGAAGCAAAAGAATCATTTGTTTAATCTTATAGAACTACACTGTATGAGTTACCTGATGAAGATGAGCAAAAGCAAGGGAAAAAGAAGGAAGAGATACAGAATTGTGAGTAAATCTACCTCTTAGACTATGCTCAGAGTGATTTTCACTTTGCTTCTACATTTGATTAGAACTCATTGATAACAAAATGTATAATTTATAGGGACAGAGTAAAGGGACAAAGTCAGTGATTAAACAGTTAACCCCACTAGAGGACTGTAAGTAAAGAAAAAAGTATGGGAGACTCCTGTAAGTTAATGATCACTCAAGAAAGCAGGTTTGCTTAACCACAAAACCAAGCAGGCTTGCTTAGCAACAAAACCATGCAACAGAAACATGAGACATGCCCCCAAACAATAAAAAGAAAATGGTGGCATGAGACCCACATTCTGCCCAGTGAGCTCAATAAGTTAATGACCCCTAGGACATGCTCTCTGCACACATAAAAACAATAATTTATGGAAAGGTGGCATTTCTAATTGAAAGACCCACATTGTATGAGACCTGAAATAATTTTTCCATAGTGCCATGACAGTCCTGGCTTGACCATGTAGGGACAAGAAAATTGCCCTTCCCAACCTGGAGGAGGAGCTGATGATGAAAATGTGACCTCAAGGATGAGGAAGAAGGTGATCTTTTCCCCCTTCAATTTTTCCTTTTCCCCTAAATCAATGTCTCCTTTGATTATAAAAATGTAACCCACTAAGTACTTGGGGCTGCACAATACTCACCAGCCCACTTGTAAGCCTCACAAGCATCCTATTCTAATAAATCACTTCTTATCTATCACTGTGCCTCTCACTGAATTCTTACTGTACTAAGACATAAAGGACCGGAGGTCCTTGGGGCCCTGCAAAATGCCACCTAGCGGTTTCATAATTAGAACTCCACATTATTGATTATTGTATGTGTTTTTTAGAAGTTTGGAATTTTTAACGTTTCTTTCAAGTTATGTTTTTTTGCCTTGGCAACTAAGAAACATGTTCTTTGCCCTCTGTAAACATCTCTTGTTGTCTAATATTAGTGAAAGTTCTGTTCTCTGTCACTTAGCTACAGATTTTACCCTTCTCTTGCAATTTTTTTTCTTTCTTATATTTTTCAGTGTTAAAGGATGAGACTGAGTTATTAATATTAAAAAAACAATAATTCTCAGTTCAAATTTACTGAGTCAATATCCAGATGTAATTTTTAATTTTCCTTCTTTTTTTCTATCACAAAGAATTTGTATCTGTAAATAATTTTAAACAAAAAATAAGTCATATTTCCATTAAATTCTGATGTCCTGTATTAACAGTTAAATTTGGAGGGTAGTTTACAGAAATAGTAATGATCTAAAAATATAAGAAATTCCTCCTGATAAAGAATGCCTGAAAATGACTGAAATACTGCTATACACACACACATGCACACATGCACACCTACACCATGTATTAAACCTTAAAGAAAGTTGAAATAAATTTTTAAAAATTGTTTTCATACAGAACATTTTCTATGACCACATGCAATTACCTTAAAAATTAATAACAAGCAGATAAAATAGAACCTTGGGAAATTTAGTAATTAAATTTTAATGACCTCTAAATCACAGAAGAAATATCAAAACTACTTAGAAATTAATAATAATAAAATATTAAAACTTGGCCACACAATCAATGTAATCCTTAGAGGGAAATTTCACATCCAAAACATTTATATTAGGGAAAATAAAGAAAGGCTGAAGATAATTTGGTAAGATTTTAAGAAGTTAGAAAATGAATACAAAATAATTCCAAATGAGTAGAACAAAAATAATAAAAAATAAGCAGAAAATAATGAAGTTGGAAGTGAAGCTACACAAAAGTGAATCAACAAAGCCAGAATATAGTTTCTTAAAGTTTTGTTAAAACAGTCAAATCTCTACGAATATTGGTAGACAGGGGAAAAGGGAAAAGAGAAATAAATACCAACAGATTGAGAAGAGATATATGGTAATAAGAGAATAATATTGACTTTAAGCAAACTACAGTTTTTATTTCCAGGTATGAACACTGATGAGAATGAAAACTCATAGCTATATCAAGTTGCCTTTATTTTATTACCACATTAACAGATTGCAAAAGAGAGATAAAGATACGAGTAGATGCAGCTCACCTATGCTAATTCCTCCAGAATATGACCAATTCACCTGAAGTGAATAAGAAGCCCACCAAGTGTGAGAAGCCCAATCCAGAAATCAGCTGCCTTTTATACCATCAGGTTGGAGGAATAGCCAAGTCAGGGCTTAAGGACTGACTTACTACCATGTAATTGGATTGATTGCTGTGCCATACCTAGGTACATGTGTTGTACTTTTACTTCATTTCAAGTTTACAATGAGTGTGGCCATGTCCTTAATAAATATAAACAGAAAGTAAATTTGAACTTTAATAGAAATAACCTAGAAGACTATAACTTCCCAAACCTGGCTCAAGAAGAAATTGAAGAGATCTATAATAATTAAAGAACTTGACATAGTCATTGAAAATTTATCACACACAATTTTACATGCAATTTTGACCAAACATTCAAGGAACTGACAAGTCTGATATAAACAAAATTTTCCAAAGAATAGAAATAAAGAAACTTTTCTTCATTTTATAAAGTTAACATAATATTTTATGTTATGTTAATCTTTATGTTATAAAGTTAACATAATCAGAATAATTTTAGAAGGGAAAAATTACAAGCCAATTTCATTTATAGATGCCAAATCCTAAATAAAATATTACAATATACAATAATAAAACAAATATAAAATACAACCATATAAATATATAATTTTTAATAGTTACACTATGTTACTGAGGAATAATATAAAATATATAAGATGATTATAGAGAAAAAATTTTACTTAGATAAAATTTTAAAAGAATACCTAAATAGACAAATAACCGTGACATCATCATTGATGAAAAAACTCAAAATTATAGATATCTCAATTATTCCAAAATATAATACCAATCAAACTAAATATAATACCAATTGATATCCTAACAGAAGTTTTGGAGAACTTGGTATGTTGGTTTTAAAATTTATATTGAAGAGCAAAATATCAAGAATAGACAAGGTACTGCTAAAGAAGGACAGTGTGGAGGATCTTTCTGTATAAACTATGAAGGTTTATTATAAAGCTATTATAAATTGTGGTGCCAGCACAATGATAACAATTATACTGCTAAAAAACAAATGCTAACTCAGAAACATACCCACACATGTACGGAAACTTGATACATACAGTGGAAAAAGACAAGACAAACTAAAAGATAGTTTGTGATCAGTCCCCAAAATTCACGTTAATAGTAAAAGAATACGTGAATAAACAAACAAATAAATATATGCTAGTTAACAAACAAGTGAAGTTGATAAAAATAAGCAAGTTTAGGTTATGAATTATTTTTTTTGGCTGTCTGAATATCAATTCAATAAACCAGGTAAACTGAATCTCCACTTGACTTTTTGCTGTATAAACAAACATAGTCTGAAAGACATTTTAAAGAAAGGAGGATGTTGTGAGTAATTGACCTTTTCTTTAGAAAGGAAGTCGTGATATTTTCAAGCACTACAGTAACATCAAGCCGGTCACACAAAAGGAAGATCACTATTTTTATTGAAAAAGGGGGGGAAAAACATGGAGAAATTTATTTTCTTGCCTAAATAATTGGAAGTCTTGCATAGAAAACAAAAGGCATGAAGCTTTTAAGGGGACCATTATGATGGTTTCCTGAGCTCCTGTACTGTATCACATCATATTAGCATAGTATTATGTGGAAAAATGCATCTGTCACCAAGGACATTTTGGTCTGTGAGCCTGTCCACCTTAATTACAAGGTCACCTGAACTTCAAAGGGTGACTCCCTTGGATCAAGTTCAGCCACACCTTGTCAGTTTCAAGCATTATGAGCCTCATAATATGGTTTAAAAGGTAAAACTGTACCCTGTATCAGTCCATAACAACAGAGAATGATTTTTCTGAACCTCTTAAACATAGCTTTGTCAAGGAGGGAAAATGCAAAACTGACCTTATCAGAGGGGTAAAATACAGCTCCAATTAAAACGGAACTGGGGAGGAGATGTTGAAGGGGCCATCTCAAACTCAAAATCTAACCCTCATAGATAAGGAATGCTGCCATATGTTAAAGCATCTTTATTCTCATCCTGCAATTACAGGGATCAACAAAACATTGTTAGAAATCATTTCAGTTAGCATGGATGCTACTGTTGAGATTAGATTAATTAAACTGATAAATCCCAAGCATGGATCAAAAACATCTAGTAACATGAAAGAAGTCAAAATATAGATAGACAAGTGCTGCCAAGAAGTTTTTCAAAGCTCCCACTGGCCTAGTATAATTGGAAAATCTACAATTTTGAAGAAAAGAAAATAGATCAAATGCCAGGTAAATACAAGCCTGTAGGTCTGTCATTTGCCAGAAACAGGCATCAGAATCAAGAAGAGCTTATCATAGCCAAAGCAGGATGCACAGTATATCAAAGTGAATTAGGCAGTTTCACTTTGACATCCAACCTAGTAACGAATAACATTGGGTCTTATGGGCAAGTGCTCTGTGCTTTCTTAATTGAATGCTGTATGTCAGTAACTGACCATGTACTAGGAGCAATGACCTAAGGATCTGGAGACAGGACAGTTTTAAATTATATCTGCATTTAAGAAAGAATTCAGGCTCTTTTTCAGTGAAGGATTAACTTTAAAATATACTGTGAAATCCCAAGATATATTCTAATAACATATTAAGTAAAAAAAAAAAAAAGCAGAATGATAGCTGCTGATTCAAATTAAAGAAAGAGAAGAATGGAAAGGAGAAGGAAGTGAAGGAGGGCGAGTGATGGAGGGAGGAGTAAAGGAACAGTTGATTATTCTGTAACTATTCTAGCTAGTGGAATATGCTTCATGCCCCAAGAAACCGATATGCAATCACAAACGGAGACTTCTATTTTATAAAAGTCAGTATGGACCCAAGAGGCTGTTCATTCTGTTTCAAAATCTTAGTCTCTTTTGGATGATCTTATTGGACAGCCCTACTCTCAAAGCGTTCCTCTGAGAGATGTCCTGGGCTTACTTGTACAGTTTAAGGGTAAGCCATAGAATCACAGTTTTCCAGAATCAGAAGAAAGCTTCAAAATCATATGTCTCTTGCCCAACATCACAGAACATTAAAGAACCGTTTACCTCTGAACCAAAACGTTGCATATTTTTATTTACAGAGTTCTTTTTAAAGACTAGAGAACTATCACAAGAGCAGCATACATGATACACCATCTCTCCTGAAACTTATTATATCTATCATTGATTCTAACCTTGGAAAAGCCTCCCTATTATCCTTCTAGCCCTGCTAAAAATGAGGTACATGGGGTCAAAAGAAAAAAAAGACCCACAAGTAACGCTCAGACTTTGGGAATAAATGATCTCCAGGATGCAATTAGCACAATCCTTCACCTGGGAGATGGCAAGAACTAAGAGAAAAGAAAAAAGTACGTAGGCTCATATGATGACTTTTAGAATAATTTTTTGTTCCGGCCACATTTTACCCTAATGACTATGCTAATCTAGTCTTGATTAGCGTGACCATGAAAATAATTACCATTTATATGCAATTTTAAATCTTAAAAACTTTTATTAAAATGTTCTTTCCTGCTATAGGACATGCAATATTGTCTAGAATAATGAGTTCATTATGGTGTTTCTGACTTTTTTTCTGAAGTCTATAAATGTACATCTTATAACATCCAAGTGCTAATATTAGCACATAGACTCTATTGAATCTCTAATGCATCTTTCTGATAATTACTATCTTACATTTTTAATTTATATGTAATTTTGCTGTGATATGAAGGGAGACATTTCTGTAGTACATATATATTATAAATTTTTTCACAGAAAATTATATTTTTCCTAGTCTTCATTATTTCTTCACTTATATCATTCTTTTGTGTCAAGAAGGCAAAAATCACTTATACTTAAGTACTCACTTATTGTCTTGAAGATAGAAAAAAATTGCATCTTCAACAAATAATTACACTGAAGAGACTTGCTTCTATTTTTAAACAAATGGATATATTTATATCTTTTAATGCCTTAGAATTATACTACCAATAGATGCATTTGAAATATAGAAACTATGAGCAGATGTTAATGTCACAAAACCTATGCAATGAAAAAAAAGGCTGTGTTTTAAAAGAAAACAACTTGAAATTATTTTTATAGTGTCCTATTTCATAAGTTCTTTGTAAAAATTTAAAAATAAAACTACATAGATTCTGTGGGCAAGGAGTGGGTCAGCTAGAAAGTGTCTTCCAGTCTTAGTGAAGAAGATTTAAGGTAACTTCCAAATCTGCAAAGATAACACTTCTTCTTGACTATAACTATCAGAAATTTTTAAGAGATAATCTATTACTGTAATAAGAATGTGTCTAAGTAATTGTCTAAATAATACAGCTTTATGAAATTGTATGCTAATTGAGGTATGAAATAACTAAGCTTCTAAATGTTCTAAAATTGTTTTGTCAACTTAGTTTTTTAAAAGAGGAACAAAATATTACCCTTTTATAGCATACTAGCCTAAGGTACAGGATACTTCAAGATGCTAAGGATACCAGTTGTCTGTCCTATTATGCTTTTATGACTCTTAGGGCATATAGGTTAGGCTCTGATTCTCAAACTGGGAAAGACTCACTTGGGGGCTGTTAGAATAAATATAGTTTCTAGTATTCCACCCAGGAGATTTTGGTTTAATAGCTCTGGGGTGGAGTCTGGGAAACGCCAGGTACTTTGGTATACACAATCTACTAACCCGTATGTAGGGTAGGAGTCATAGGGTAGTTAAAAAATATGCAATTCAAAATAAGTGGACATGGGAAATGAGCCTTCATTCTGTTATCTTTTACCTATGTTTGTATAGGAATGTCACTGTGATACTATAAGCTTCAAATTCTTCATCTGTAATGTGATTATATTTTGAAGATCAAATAATTCTCAAAGGTGCAGTAAGTAGAAAAGTATGATATAAACACTAATTCTGATCAAGCATACTGTAGGGTAAAATTAGTGACTGTGTTGATAGGGAGATGCTGAGTTATATATGTCAGCAAAACTATTGATAACATCACTTATTTTTAAATATTTATTTTATATTGGAGTATAGTTGGTTAACAATGTAGTTTCAGGTGTACAACAAGGTGATTATACATACACATGATATCTATTCTTTTTCAAATTACTTTCCCATTTAGCTTGTTACAGAATATTGAGCTGAGTTTCCTGTGCTATATAGTATGCCCACATTGGTTATCTATTTTAAATATAACAGTGTGTATGTCAATCCCAAACTCCCAATCTATCCCTCCCCGCAACCCTTCCCTGTTGGTAACCATAATTTCCTTCTCTAAGTCTATGAGTCTGTTTCTGTTTTATAAATAAGTTCATTTGTATAAATTGTTTTAGGTTCCATATATAAGTGATATCATATATTCGTCTTTCTCTGTGTGACTTACTTCACTTAGTATGATAATCTCCAGGTCCACCCATATTGCTGCAAATGACATTATTTCATTCTTTTTAATGGCTGAGTAATATTCCACTGTGTATATGTACCACATCTTCTTTATCCACTCATCTGTTGATGGACATTTAGATTGCTTCCATGTCTTGGCTATTGTAAATAGCGCTGCAATGAACATTGGGGTGCATGTATACTTTCTAACCATGTTTTATTACTGGATCATATGGTAGCTCTATTTTTAGTTTTTTAAGGAACCTCCATACTGTTCTCCATAGTGGCTGTACCAATTTACATTCCTACCAACAGTGTAGGAGGGTTTCATTTTCTCCACACCATCTCCAGCATTTTTTTTTTGTAGATTTTTTGATGATGGCCATTCTGACAGGTGTGAGGTGATATCCCATTGTAGTTTTCATTTGCATTTCTCTAATAATTAGCGATGTTGAGCATATTTTCATGTGCCTCTTGGCCATCTGTATGTATTCTTTGGAGAAATGTCTATTTAGGTCATCTGCCCATTGTTTGATTGGGTTGTTTGTTTCTTTAACATAGAGCCACGTGAGCTGTTTGTAAATTTTGGAGACTAATCCCTTGTCATCCACATCATTTGCAAATATTTTCTCCCATTCTGTGGGTTGTCTTTCCATTTTGTTTATGGTTTCCTTTGCTATTTGAAAGTTTTTGAGTTTAATTTGGTCCCATTTGTTTATACTTCCATTACACTAGGACATGGCTCATAAAACAGTGGTCCCCAATGTTTTTGGCACCAGGGACTGGTAACATGGAAGACAATTTTTCCACAGACGAGTTGGGTTGTGGATTGTTCAGTCAGTAATGCGAGCAATGGGGAGCAGCAGATGAAGCTTCGCTGCTCACTTCCTGCTGTGTGGCCTAGTTGCTAACAGGCCACAGACTGGTACCAGTCTGTGGTCTGGGGGATGGGGACCCCTGTCATAAAATCTATCATTGTGATTTATGTCAAAGGGTGCTCTGCCTATATTTTCCTCTAAGTGTTTTATAGTATCTGGTCTTACATTTAGTTCTTTAATCCATATTGAGTTTATTTTTTTGTGTATGGTGTTGAAGAATGTTCTAAAGTCTTTTTTTTTTTTTTTTTTTTACATGTAGCTGTCCAGTTTTCCCAGCACCATTTATTGAAGAGACTGGCTTTCTTCCATTGTATACTTTGTCATAGATTAATTGACCATAGGTGTGTGGGTTTATTTCTGGTCTTTCTATCCTGTTCCACTGATCTATATTTCTGTTTTTGTGCCAGTATCATACTGTTTTGATGACTGTAGCTTTGTAGTATAGCGTGAAGTCAGGGAGCATAATTCCTCCAGCTCCATTCTTCTTTCTCAAGATTGTTTTGACTATTCGGGGTCTTTTGTGTTTTCATATTTAAAAATTTGAAAATTTTTTTTGTTTTTTAAATTTGTTTTCAAATTTAAAAAAAATTTTTATTCTAGTTCTGTGACAATGGCCATTGGTAATTTGATATGGATTACATTGAATCTGTAGATTGCCTTGGGTAGTATGGTCATTTTAATAATACTGATTATTCCAATCCAAGAACATGGTATATCTTTCCATCTGTTTGTGTCATCTTCAATTTCTTTCATCAGCATCCTATAGTTTTTGAAGTATAGGTCTTTTGTCTCCTTAGGTAGGTTTTTTCCTAGGTATTTTATTCTTTTTGTTGCAACGGTAAATGGGATTGTTTCTTTAATTTCTCTTTCTGATCTTTTGTTGTTAGTGTATAGAAATGCAACAGATTTCTGTGTATTAATTTTGTATCTTACAAATTTACCAAATTCATTGATGAGCTCTAGTAGTTTTCTGGTAGCATCTTTAGGGTTTTCTATGTATAGTATCATGTCATCTGCAAACAGTGACAGTTTTACTTTTATTTTTCCAATTTGGATTCCTTTCATTTCTTTTTCTCCTCTGATTGTTGTGGCTAGGACTTCCAAACTATGTTGAATAAAGTTCACAAGAGTGGACATCCTTGTCTTGTTCCTGCTCTTAGAGGAAATGCTTTCAGCTTTTTACCATTGGGTATGATGTTAGTTGTAGGTTTGTCATATATGTTTATTATGTTGAGGTAGGTTCCCTCTATGCCCACTTTCTGGAGAGTTTTTATCATAAACTGGTGTTGAATTTTGTTGAAAGATTTTCCTGCATCTATTGAGATGATCATGTTTTTTATTCTTCAATTTCTTGATGTGGTGTATCACACTGATCGATCTGCAAATATTGAAAAATATTTGCATCCCTGAGATAAATCCCACTTGATCATTGTGTATGATCCTTTTAATGTATTGTTGGATTTGGATTCCTAGTATTTTGTTAAGGATTTTTGCATCTATGTTCATCAGTGATATTGGCCTGTAATTTCCTTTTTTTGTGATATCTTTGTCTGGTTTTGATATCAGGGTGATGGTGGCCTCATAGAATGAGTTTGGGAGTATTCCTTCTGCAATTTTTTGGAAATTTTCAGAAGGATAGGTGTTAACTCTTCTCTAAAATGTTTGATAGAACTCACCTGTGAAACCATCTGGTCCTGGACTCTTGTTTGTTGGGAGCTTTTAAATCACAGTGTCAATTTTAGTACTCATGATTGGTCTGTTCATATTTTCTCTTTCTTCCTGTTTCAGTCTTGGGAGATTGTTCCTTTCTAAGAATTTGTCCATTTATTCCACGTTGTCCATTTTATTGGCATATAGTTGGTTGCTTGTACTAGTTTCTTATGATCCTTTGTATTTCTATGGTGTCCACTATAATTTCTCCTTTTTCATTTCTAATTTTATTGATTTGAGTCCTCTCCCTTCTTTTCTTGATGTGTCTGGCTAAAGGTTTATCAATTTTGTTTACCTTTTCAAAGGACCAGTTTTTAGTTTCACTGATCTGTGCTATTGTCTTCTTTGTCTCTATTTCATTTATTTCTGCTCTGATCTTTATGATTTCTTTCCTTCTGTTAGCTTTATTTATTTATTTATTTATTTATTTATTTTTTCTTTTTGCGGTATGCGGGCCTCTCACTGTTGTGGCCTCTCCTGTCGCGGAGCACAGGCTCCGGACGCGCAGGCCCAGCGGCCATGGCTCACGGGCCCAGCCGCTCCGCGGCATATGGGATCCTCCCAGACCGGGGCACGAACCCGTATCCCCTGCATCGGCAGGCGGACTCTCAACCACTGCGCCACCAGGGAGGCCCCTTCTGTTAGCTTTAGATTTTGTTGTTTGTCTTTCTCTAGTTTCTTTAGGTATAAGGTTAGGTTGTTTTTTTTGAGATTTTTCCTGTTTCCTGAGGTAAGATTGTATTGCTATAAACTTCCTTCTTAGAACTGCTTTTTGCTGTGTCCCATAGGTTTTGGATCATCGTGCTTTCATTTTCATTTGTCTCTAAGTATGTTTTGATTTCCTCTTTGATTTCTTCATTGATCCATTAGTTGTTTAGTAACATAATGTTTAACCTCCAAGTGTCTGTGTTTTCTTTACTTTTTTTTTTTTCTTGTAGTTGATTTCTAATCTCATAGCATTGTGGTCAGAAAAGATGCTTAATGAGATTTCAGTTTTCTTAAGTTTACTGTGGCTTACTTTGTGGCCCACCATATGATCAATCCTGGAGAATGTTCCGTGTACACTTGAGAAGAATGTGTATTTTGCTGTTTTTGGATTGAATGCTTTATAGATATCAATTAAGTCCATCTGGCCTAATGTGTCATTTAAGGCCTGTGTTTCCTTATTGATCTTTTATCTGGATGATCTGTCCATTTATGAAAGTGGGTTGTTAAAAGTCCTGCACTATTATTGTGTTTCTGTTGATTTCTCCTTTCATGGCTGTTAGTATTTGCCTTATATATTGGGATGCTTCTATGTTGGGTGCATATATATTTAAAATTGTTATATCTTCTTCTTGGATTAATCCATTAATCATTATTTAGTGTCCTTCTTCAACTCTTTTAACAGTCTTTATTTTAAAGTCTATTTTGTCTGATATGAGTATTGCTACTCCAGCTTTCTTTTTTTTTTTAATTTTTTTAACTCCAGCTTTCTTTTGATTTCCATTTACATGGAATATCTTTTTCCATCCCCTCACTTTCAGTCTGTATGTGTCCCTAGATCTGAAGTGGGTTTCTTGTAGACAGCATATATATAGGTCTTGTTTTTGTATCCACTCAGCCAGTCTGTGTCTTTTGGTTGGAGAATTTAATCCATTTACATTTAAGGTAATTATTGATATGAATGTTCCTATTGCCATTTTCTTAATTGTGTTGGATTTGTTTTTGTAGGTCTTTTTTCTTCCCTTTCTCTTTTTTTCTTCTTCTCTTGTGATTTTATGACTAAGTTTAGTGTTGTTTTGGATTCCTTTTTCCTTTTTGTGTGCATATCTATTGTAGATTTTCATTTGGGATTTCCATGAAGTTTTTGATATAACAGTCTCTATATAAAGAAGATTGTTTTAAGTTGCTAGTCTTTTCATTTCAAATGCATTTCCAATATCCTGCATTTGTGCTCTCCTCTTCTCGCAGTTGCTGGTTTTGATATCATATTTCTGTGCAGATGATTTCCTAACTTTACTGTATGTTTGCCTTTACTGGTGAGTTTTTCCATCCATAATTTTCTTGTTTCTAGTAGTGGCCTTTTCTTTTCTGCTTAGAGAAGTTCCCTTAGTATTTTTTGAAAAGCTGGTCTGGTGGTGCTGAATTCTCTCAGCTTTTGCTTGTCTGTAAAGGTTTTGATTTATGTGTCGCATCTGTATGAGAACCTTGCTGGATAGAATATTCTTGGCTGTAGGTTCTTCCCTTTCATCACTTTAAATATATCATGTCCCTCCCTTTTGTCCTGCAAAGTTTCTGCTGAGAAATCAGCTGATAACCTTATGGAAGTTCCCTTGTAGGCTATTTGTTGCTTTTCCCTTGCTGCTTTTAATATTTTTGCTTTGTCTTAATTTTTGTCAATTTGATGTATTGGTGTATTCCTCCTTGGGTTTATCCTGCCTAGGACTCTGTGCTTCCTGCACTTAGGTGACTGTTTCCTTTCCTGTGTTAGGGAAGTTTTTAGCTATTATCTCTTCAAATATTTTCTCAGGTCCTTTCTCTCTCTCTTCTCCTTCTGGGACCCCTATAATGTAAATGTTGCTGCATTTAATGTTGTCCCAGAGGTCTCCTTGACTGTCTTCATTTCTTTTCATTCTTTTTTCTTTATTCTGTTCCATAGAAGTGATTTCCACCATTCTGTCTTTCAGCTCACTTATCTGTTATTCTGCCTCAGTTTCTCTGCTGTTGATTCCTTCCAGTGTATTTTTCATTTCAGTTATTGTATTGTTCATCTCTGTTTGTTTCTTCTTTAGTTCTTCTATGTCTTTGTTAAACATTTCTTGTATCTTCTCGATCTGTGCTTCCATTCTTTTTCTGAGATCTTGTACCAACCTCACTATCATTATTCTGATTTTTTGTCTTGAAGATTGCCTATCTCTACTTCACTTAGTTATTCTTCTGGAGTTTTATCTTGTTCCCTCATCTGGGACATATTCCTCTGCCATCTCATTTTGTCTAACTTTCTATGCTTGTGGTTTCTGTTCTACAGGCTGCAGGACTGTAGTACTTCTCACTTCTGCTGTCTGTCCTCTGGTGGATGAGTTTGTCTAAGAGGCTTGTGATGACTTCCTAGTGGGAGGGACTGGTTCCTGCCCACTGGTGGGTTGAACTGTGTCTTGTCCCTCTTCTGGGCAGGGTCTGTGCTCATGAAGACTTTAAGCAGCTTATCTGCTAATGGGTGAGGCTGTGTTCCCACCCTGTTGGTTGTTTGGCCTGAGACATCCCAACACTGGAGCCTACAGGCTGTTGGGTGGGTCTAGATCTTGATGAGGAAATGGTGACCTCCAGGAAGGCTCACACCAAACAGTACTCACCAGAACTACTGCTGCCAGTGTATTGCTCACTACTGTGATCCACAGCCACCCCCTGCCTCCACAGGAGACACTCCTATATTAGCAGGTAAGTCTGGCCCAGTCTCTTTTGAGGTCACTGTTTTTTCCCCTGGGTCCTGGTGTGCATGAGACCTTGTGTGCACTCTCTGAGAGTGGAGCTTCTGTTTCCCCCAGTCCTGTGGAATTCCTGTGATCAAACCCCTCTGGCCTTCAAAGCCAGATTGTCTGGGGGCTGCTCCTTCTGTTGACAGTCCCCCAGGCTGGGAAGCCTGATGTAGGGCTCAGGACTTTAACTCCTGTGGGAGAACTTATGTGGTATAATTATTTTCCAGTTTGTGGTTCTCTCACTGGGTACATACGAAATTTGTTTTTATTGCAGTTACACCACTCCTACTATTTCATTGTGGCTTCTTCTTTGTCTTTGGATGTAGGGTATCTTTCTTGGTATGTCCAGTGTTGTTTGTTGTTGCTGGCTGTTCAGCAGTTAGCTGTGATTTTGGCATTTCTGTAAGAGGGGGTCAGCTCATGTCCTTCTACTCTGCCATCTTGCAACTTCCCCCTCTACCAACTTCACCTATTTAATGATCACTTATGCAAGGGGCACTTTGTGGTACTTAAAAGCTCACAAACTCTGGTGTCAATCACACTGAATCATACCCTAGCTCTCTGCCACTTCCTATTATGTAGTATTGGGAGTATTTTTTAATCTCTCTATGCCTTAGTTTTCTCATCTATAAAATATGATAAACTTGTTATTATTAATATCATTCTTTTATTATATATGTAGTACTATGATAAATGCCAATAAGCAAAAAATATACTTATAAATTTCCAAATTTGATAGTGCTATCATGGAAAGCTACAGAGAGCTAAGAGATGCAAAAAAAAAAAAAAAAACGGGAATACCTGACCTAGTTTGTGGTCTGCATGAGGCAGGAGAGTGGGACATTTTTTAGGGTCTGATATTTTAAAAAGGATGAGAGGAAGTTACCCACATGAAGGATGTAGGTGAATCAAAAGAGTGTTTCAAGTAAGAGAAGACAATAGATACAATGCCCATAAGCAGCAATACAAACTGGTATTTATGCAGTGGAAAAGGAAAGTTATATAACCAATCACAGAAACAAAGAGGAGATTGATGTAATATAAAATTGTTGAAGACAGCAGAAGAAAAAGTATGCAAGCTCTTGAGGCCCTAAGAGTATTGGACAATAATATTTTAATAATGAAGATATGGAAGGAGGTGACTTGATCAGATTAGAATTATAATAAATATGGAGAATAGATGTGGAAACTAGCAGTAAAAGAGGAAGATAAAACAGGTCTAAATCAGCATGCATACAAAACCATACCTATAAAACAAATAAAAATAATCAGAACTAAAAGAAATAGAAATCTGTAAACATAATCAGAGACTTTAATGTACCTCTCTCACAAGCAAATGAAAAATTCAGAACATAGAGAAGATCTGTAAAAAAGGCAGCTAGCAAACTTGATCTAATTGATACATACAGAAAAATACACTGAAAATGAACGAATGCATAGTATTTCAAGTATATGTAAAATATTAACAAAATTTACCATATCTGAGGTAATTGAGAAAGCCTTAATAAAGTTCAAAAGATTCTCTAGGGGCTTCCCTGGTGGTGCAGTGGTTGAGAGTCTGCCTGCCGATGCATGGGACACGGGTTCGTGCCCTGGTCCAGGAAGTTCCCACATGCCACGGAGTGGCTGGGCCCATGAGCCATGGCCACTGGGCCTGTGCGTCCGGAGCCTGTGCTCCACAATGGGAGAGGCCACAACAGTGAGAGGCCCGCATACTGCAAAAATAAAAGATTTTCTGTGTCGTAGTAAGCCACAAGTCCCCAAAAGGTAACGAAAAAGTCCCTATTTTCAGATTAAACAGTATAATTCTAAATAGCATGAGTCGAAGTCATAAGAAAATTTTTAAATATTTTGATTAAGAATAATAAAATATGATAGAAAAAATTCAAGGGATATGGTAAAGCTTTTGTAGGGGAGCAAAATTTACCAACCATTAATATATTTCTTTGGCATTTTAATTATTTTAAGCTGGTTATTTTCTAAGAAACAGTAGACATGAATAAATCTCTGAAAACCAAGTAGGAGTTACCCTCTTTTAAGAAACATTTATAAGGGGAATCTCCATGTGTAAGGCTGTCTCCCTCCCTGTACCAGGAATAGTAGGATAACAAAGTCTCTAGAAACTCCTACTGATGGAGAAGGCAGTGACTTAAATCTGCATCAAAACCTTACCCTTGTTTACTGAGCTTTTCCTAGTAACCTCTCATAACTGACTCTCTTCACTTTCAACAACATCCCCTTTTGTCTTTAGCTGAGGATTGTATTTAGGTGAGGGCTTTGGTTATTTTGGTGAGTCACTCTGTTTTTCTGAGTCTCTTCCATGTATACATGTTATTAAAGTTTTGTTTGATTTTCTCCTGTAAATCTGTCTCATGTCAATTCTTCCACCAGCCAAAAGAACCTAGAAGGGTAGAGGAAAATTTTTTCCTCCTCAACACTTTATTTATAAGAATATTTATGGTCTTAAAATGCACATATTTGAAGAGAGGAAAGGCTTAATATGGCTACTTGGATAACTGATTTTAAGAAATTAGAAAAATAAGTTAAGCCCAATAAAGTAGAATAAAGGAAATAAAAATATCAGAAATTCATAAATTATAAAATACAGATAAAAAGTTGATTGACTGAAGGCTGATAAACCACAGATAGCTTAATCAACAGAAAAGACAGAAGAAACAAGCTACTAATTTCATAAGTAAAAAGTATATTATTACAGGTTCTAAAGATATTAAAAAGATAATAGGATATAATGCACAATTTTATAGACTTGAAAATGTGAATAAAATGAACACGTAGCTTGAAAAACACAACTTACCACAACTGAAATAAGAAGGAATCAAAAATATAAATAATCATATTTATTCATTATATATCATTCTATATAAATATATAGTGTAAAAGGAAATCAAAATAGAGTCAGTATTGCTAAGAGAACTCTCTAAAATGGAGCTGGGAGGCCATTAAGGAAGTGTGACTTATGCACATCTCAGCCTAGATGGAATCTGACCTTTTAACCTGATGAAGTGATCCAGAACATCTGCCAGAAACTTGTGACAGCCTATATTCTTATTGGACCCTTACCCAAAATAACTTGTGACAGTCTATCTACTTAGTGGACTCTTACCCTAAAACAGTTCATGATTCCTTAAGGACAAATATTTCCCAACTTGCATCAAAGTCAATCACAATTCTCACCTGGCAACTTTTAACAACTTCATGTTTTTTTGTCTTTATAAGCCCCTGACTTGTTGCCTCGGAACACTCTTTCAGGGTTACACGAATCTGTGTGTCTCCCAAATTACAATTCTTAAGACTCCAAATAAACTCTTTTCCTATTTGCTGCCTCCTGCATTATTATTTATTCATTTATTTATTTTGGTTGACAATAGATAGTTGCTTTTTTGTATATAAATTGAAAGAGAAAAAGGAAGGAAGAAAGAAAAGTTCTAAGATTCCCATGACTGAGCAAGATAGTTACAGATAAAGGAAGCTAAAGTTGTCTTTTTATCTTTGAATATATATTCGAACCAAGTAGATCCAATGATAAGAGGATATCTAAAGTTGTCTTTTAAAGGAAGTCCTTAAGTCAATTTATTAAGTCAATTGATAGGGTTTGCCTCATATTTGTAACAGTCAGTGTCCACCTAGGAAAATAAATAACTCTAGGTTTTTCAAACAGAGAATCTAATACAAGAAATTAGTTACACAAGTGATAGAAAAGCTGAGAAGCAGATGAAGGACAGCAAGATAAAACAGAGATTAACAATGTCAGGAAATAGCTATCAGTCTTAGGGCTGAAAGGGCAATGGAAGCAGAGGATATCATGAGAGTCTAGAAGCCTGGCTCTCCAGCCAGGGTTGGAGACATGGAAGAGACAAGCCTGCTGCCTAAATAAACAGAGGGAGAAGGGAATAAATGAGTGATTTTGCTCCTTATCACATGCACTCAGTCTTCTGCCACATCTTCCCTGGAAATCAAAGGGAAGTTAAACTGATAAATGTTGGGTCTTGTAATCTAAAAGAAAGCTTGGACTTGAGGACAAACAGGGAATCCACCAGCATAGTAATTTAATTAGACTATAATGATTAAAGATCTAGAGTAACACATGCAATAAAGTCTGAAAGCTATCTTGCTTTAAATATGCCTACTATTGATAGGCTTTCAGGTAGAAAGGCACAAGGAACACTTTCTTAAAACCAATAAGAAGTTGACTGAGAGATAACATAACGGCACAGGTTTTAGGTTTTCCCTCTGGCTCTGCCCCATCCAATCTATAGGGCTTCATCAAGCCTTAAATTTTTAATCTGTGTAATGTGGATAGTAATGTTTGCCTTATTGAATAGGTACCAGTAATAAAAGGCATAATAAATAAAAGATTAGCACAATGGCTCAACTGATAGCACACAATAATGGTGGCTTATAACGTTATTGCAAATTAGAAAAAAAAAACAAAAGTGGTAGCTTAAACAGCTTTGTAAAAATCTTGCTTTAGTCTCTTTCCATATTTAGCAGTATAATTATATTACTGTGATTCTTTAAATCTAGATGTCATCTAATATAAGATATATCATTATTATATATATGCCTATGAAAGAAAAACACTCAGCTATCACACACAATAGCTTCTTATCTTTCTCATTAAATTATGTGTCACTGGAGGTTAAGCAGCTTCTGTTTAAAGTCAGCTGGAAGTTTCTGACAAAGTGATATATGATGCTGTATCAACACAGTCCTATACAATGCACGAATGGATCATAACAGTCTCTTGCTGCTTTGAAATTTTTCATCTCCATGGGATTGTCAATTTTTTCTGCCTTTATTTACTTTCCTTAATATATAGTAGACAATCTTTTTATTCATGTATCTCACTAACATAATGTAGCACAGTGTCATCTATTTACAATCAACTAAAACTAAACAGTTAACCAAAAACTTCTATACAGAAAAAAAAAACATAATGAAAAGGCAACCTACAAAGTGGGAGAAAATATTTGCAAATCATATCCATTAAAGGATGAATATACAAAATATATAAAGAATTCATATAGCTCAATAGATAAAAAACAACACTCTATTAAAAAATGAGCAGAGGATCTGAATAGATGTTTCCCCAAAGAAGATGTACAGATGGCCAACAGATACAGGAAAAAGTGCTTAACATCACTAACCATCAAGAAAATGCAAATCAAAACCACTATGAGATATTACAACAGAGAAGAACAAATTGACTCCATATTGGATACATTTCTCTAGCTCTAATCTTTGTGTTCTGTTGCCTGTGTTTAGTCATGCTGGTTCTGTACCTTTGTCTCTTCAATCAGTAAAACAATGTTGCCTATAGCCTGAAATATGCATAACAGCATTTTCTCAATGTTCTGCCTCCCAGGCTTGACCTTTCATTCATATAGAGATAAAAAGCTGCAGAAGAGAAAATAACATTTGTCTTGTTGAAGGTTTGCATGAACATCATGACCAGGCCTACCTGGACAGCTGCAAGAACAAAGAATTATCACATCTGCTGGTGCCAAGAAGTCTGCAACAACCAACTACATCCCTCTCTCCCTTTTTAGTATAAAATAACCCTGAATTCTAACTCAGGTAAGATGGTTCTTTGGGACAGTAGTCCACCATCTTTCCGAATAAAGTCGCTATTCCTTTCCCCAATACCTTGTCTCTCAATTTATTGGCCTGTCTCTTGGTGAGCAGTATGAGCTTGGATTTGATAGCAATATCACCTCACACCTGTCAGAATAGCTATTATCAAAAAGACAAGAAATAACAAATGTTGGCAATGAAGTGGAGAAAAGAAAACCTTTGTGAACTCTTGATGAGACTGTAAATCAGTGCAGCCACTATAGAAACTATGGAAAACAGTATGGAACTTCCTCAAAAAATTAAAAAAAAAAAAGAAATATCATAAGATATTCCATAGTTTCCATCAACAGATTAACAGATAAAATGTGATAAATTTATATAAATGTGACAAATATATATATATAAATATAATAAATACATAATGGAATATTATTGGGCCATAAAAAAGGATATCCAACCATTGTCAATAACATGGATGGACCTTGAAGGCATTTTGCTAAGTGAAATAAGTCAGACAGAAAACACTTTTATGTGGAATCTAAAAAAAGAAGAACCAACACTCATATATGCAGAGAACAGATTGGTGGTTGCCAGAGGTGGAGAATGAGGGGGTAGGTCAATTAGGTGAAGGTGATCAAAAGGTACAAGATTCCAGTTATAAAATAAGTCCTGGAGATGTAATGTATAATACAGGTGACTATAGTTAACAATACTGTATTATATATTAGAAAGTTTTTTTTTAATAGATCTTTATTGGAATGTAATTGCTTCACAATACCATGTTAGTTTCTGTTGCATAACAAAGCAAGTCAGCCGTATGCATACACATGTCCCCATATCCCCTCCCTCTTGACCCTCCTTCCCATCCTCCCTATCCCACCCCTCTAGGTCATCGTAAAGCACTGAGCCGATCTCCCTGTGCTATGCTGCTGCTTCCCACAAGCCAACTATTTTACATTCGGTAGTGTACATATGTCGATGCTACTCTCACTTCACCCCAGCTTCACCCTCCCACTCCATGTCATCAAGTCCATGCTCTATGTCTACCTCTTTATTCCTGCCCTGTAACTAGGTTCATCACTACCGTTTTTTTTTTTTTTTTTAGATTCCATATATAAGCTTTAGCATACAGTATTTGTTTTTATCTTTCTGACTTACTTCACTCTGTATGACAGACTCTAAGTCCATCCACCTCACTACAAATAACTCAATTTCATTTCTTTTTATGGCTGAGTAATATTCCAATGTATATATGTTCCACATCTTCTTTATCCATTCATCTGTTGATGGACATTTAGGCTGGTTCCATGTCCTGGATATTGTAAATAGTGCTGCAATGAACATTGTGGTGCATGTCTCTTTTTGAATTATGGTTTTCTCAGGGTATGTTCCCAATAGTGGGATTGCTGGGTCATATGGTATTTCTATTTTTCATTTTTTAAGGAACCTCCATACTGTTTTCCATAGTGGTTATATCAATTTACATTCCCACCAACAGTGTAGGAGGGTTCACTTTTTACCACACCCTTTCCAGCATTTATTGTTTCTAGCTTTTTTGATAAAGGCCATTCTGACCGGCATGAGGTGATACCTCATTGTAGTTTTGATTTGCATTTCTCTAATAATTAGTGATGTTGAACATCTTTTCATGTGCCTCTTGGCCATCTGTATGTCTTCCTTGGTGAAATGTCTATTTAGGTCTTCTGCCCATTTTTTAAGTGGATTGTTTGTTTTTTTGATAGTGAGCTCCATGAGCTGTTTGTATATTTTGGAAATTAATCCTTTGTCTGTTATTTCATTTGCAAATATTTCTCCCATTTTGAGGGTTGTCTTTTTGTCTTGTTTACAGTTTCCTTTGCTGTGCAAAAGCTTTTAAGTTTAATTAAGTCCCATTTTTTTTTATTTTTGTTTTTATTTCTGTTACTCTATGAGGTGGGTCAAAAAAGATCTTGCTGTGGTTTATGTCAAAGAGTGTTTTTCCTATGTTTTCCTCTAAAAGCTTTATAGTGGCTGGTCTACATTTAAATCTTTAATCCACTTTGAGTTTATTTTTGTGTGTGGTGTTAGGTAGTACTCTAATTTCATTCTTTCACATGTAGCTGTACAGTTTTCCCAGCACCACTTATTGAAGAAGCTGTCTTTTCTAGAGACTAAGTCTTAAAAATTCTCATCATAAGAAAAGAAAACCCTGTAACTGTGTGTAACAGATGTTAACTAAACTTGTGGTGATCACATCATAATACATACATGTATCAAACAATTATGTTGCACACCTAAAAACTAATACAATGTTAATTAAATCTCATTAAAAAATGAAAAAAAGGAACTGTCTTGGGACACAAAAATTTCTACTTTTCTCAGATATTGGACAACATTTGTCTGTTGCTTTGTAAGAAAATGTAGAACTATGGTCATTCCAGTAAAGACAAATATTTCCTTCAAACATATCAAATTAATGTCACACTGTACTCTAACTGGAACTTTCAGTATACAAAATAACTTTTTAATAAAAGACTGAGTCATAGTGTAAACTTCTTAAAGTTACTTGAAAAGTCAACTAAACTTCAAACAACTTATTGTTTAAAATGTTCAAACTTAGAGAAAAGGAGAGTCAGGTACAGAACTTGCCATGAGAAAAGTCAGTATTTAATGCATAGAAAATAATAGTGCTATTTAAATGTTTATCAAAACCCAGAATATATTTTCAACATATAACTAATTATTGGTGTTTATAAATTCTACCTTACCAGAAAAATACAAGGTCTTTGTTTAAAAAAATTATAAATACAAGTTTTACAGATTCTTTTTCTAAAATCAGCAATTTATTTTTCAAAAGTTTTGTTGAAAACCTTCATTTTACAGCATAGCTAGGATGAATAAGTGTTAAAATGTTTTATTTTAGCGGAATCATCTATGTCATTATAAACTAAAAAAAAAAACCGGAAACAATATATGCTAACTGCTCAAGTGTAGTGAACACACATGAAGATTCTAAATTTGAACTTAATGTGGGTGTGAAAAAAACTATCATCAAGGCAAAGACTATCTAAGATGTGTGGAGGAATGTGATGACTCATGCAATTAGTAATATGTTGCTAACAGCACCTAAAGTAGCATTGAATTACAATTTTTATATCCTATATAGTCCTAGTTAAACCATTCAGCACCTCCGAGAGATGAATCAATGCATTTATCTCTAGGTTACACAGGAAGAAAAGATTCAATAATTAGATATTTTCAGGGGACCACAGAGAGTGGTAGAGATAAAATTAAAAAAGAAGCTTGTTGCTTCTATCTGAGCTTGGTTTACCCTGACTCCAGGGTGAGATGAACCACAAGTTGTTACAGCTCCACTGTAGCCAGTTGTAGCCACAGTCTGACAGATAGTAATGGGGGAAGATATATTAAATCAACCTGAAGCAAAGAATGAACATTTGGGTTATGATTCACAAAGCAAAGTAAAGCATCATTGGGGGCTCCAGGGGGAAGAGGTGATAGCAGAGGCCTTGGCCTTTATGTGAATTGTATCTAAAGCCAGAAGCAAAACTATCAGGAAACACCATAGAATCTGGGAGCATAACGATCCAATGGGGATGAAGATTTAATTCTTTCTGAATTTCCAGATATAGTAAGAAGCCAGGATTGAATCTAATCACTAATAAGCAAGGATTGAATAGGACTAATAAGGAAGCTTTTATAGAAAATTGTCCTCACTTATATTGGGATTGATTGGATCAGAGGGAAAATATACATTTTCCCTTCCTGGAATATATTAAAATATCTAGACCTAAATCCCCTACATTTTCCAAAATTTCCCTCAGTTTGCTTCATTCTGTCCACCTCTAACCATCTCCAATCATACAGGAGATAACCATAAATTAGAGCTAGACCTACTAATGGATTAATGCATAAAATATATATGTTTATTTAACAGAACCATTTGTATCTCAATTAATTATATGGTGATTAATATAGCAGTCTGTCATAATCAAAGCCTTCTGAGGAAACAGAAGTGAACACACATAAGGTATGTATCTCTGGAGGACCACACAGACTAATGAAGAAATTGTATCTATAAATATCTAATTATAATAAAAATAGAATAGAGTAAGTGCTAAATAGAAGTTGAAATACTGTTCTGTAGCAATCAGAGAGGGTATGATTAATTGTAGTTGGAGGTATCACTGTCAGTGACAGCTTTTCTAAGGAGATAGTATTTAAGTCTCTTTAGATGGATTTCAATAAATAATGTAAGGAAGGTAATTTCAAACTGAGAGACTGCATGAATAAAGGGAAAAGCTTGGAAATGACATGTTATTTTCCAGAAATAGAGAAATAAATTTTCCAAACAGAATGCAGGTTTCAAGGAAGAATGATATGTTTCAACTTGTTTGAGGTTCTGATGTGTTGAATAGTTACTTGTAATTGGCCCTGTGTTATATATTCTGCTTTCCTCTCTTTAAATGTAGATTGTGGTTGAGTTTACTTGTCATTTGCCAAAATCTATTCTCTCTTGTAGTATTTTTCTTTCTATTGATGGTCACAATATATCCTATTCCACATTCTCTTCAGTGTCTCATAGAGTGACATTGCCACACCTCAAACAAGTGGTGTTTTATTTTCCTCCCATTGACTGTGGGCTATCCTTATGACTTGCTTGTAACCAGTGGAATGTGGTGGAAGTGATGTCGCATGATTTCTAACACTAGGTCAGAAAAGGCCATGGAGCTTCTGCCTGGTTCTCTTAGCACAGTCACTCTCAGAATACTCCCTCCTGGAACCCAGCTGTTATGCTGTGAGAAGCCCAAGTCATATGGACAGGCCACATGTAGGTACTCCAGTTGACAGTATCATGTGACCCACCCAGCTGAGTCATCCTTGTCCAGGTGCCAGACATGTGACTGAAAAAGCCATTTTAGAAGTAGAATCTCTAGCCTCAGCTATTTCACCCTTCCTCTCAAGTCACCCCCAGACATTTGAGTCTGTCCTGCTGAAGTCCCAGATATTATGGAACAGAGGATAGCTTTTCCTGCTGTATCCTTTCTAATTTAATGACCTACAGAATTTATGAGCATAATAAAATGATGTTTTATGCCACAAAATTTAGAGTTATTATTTATTATGAAGCAATAATAACTAAAACACATTTCCTTTCTGAATAAGGAAGTTATAGCTAGGACATGGTTTTATGGTTAGTTTCTATATTTCACAGCTTCCCTTACAACTTAATGGAGATGTGTGGTTATATTCTAGACAATGGAATATGAACAAAAATTCTGTCATCATTTTTAGGCCTGTCCCATAACATCCTGCAGTGAACTTCTACATACACTTGGACAGTCCTGTGACCCAACTTAAACCATCAGATAAGAATAATGCCGTTTGAGACAATAAAGAAGTAAAATAATAGGAACCCATGACTTTGAATGGTGCTCTACTTATTCTAAAAGTGAAATAAAAATTATTTGGGGAGCTCTTTCTTACAGCAGCCTAATCTTACACTAATCTTACCATATGCAATAAAAGATTCCTTCATTTTCTCTTCTAAAATAGTCAGACTATAAAGCAATGCAAGCTATAACATAGAATTGTGAGATAATTAGTTTCAGTCAACTTGTTTTTGATACTGTTTTTCAGTAATATATCAAAAGATAGCAATGGGGCAAAGGGACTGGGAGTTTGAATTTAAAACTGTTCTCTTAAGGAAAGCCTTGCTCTGATTACAAACAATTTTGAAAATAGGTGCAGTAAAAAAGATGGAGTGAAGTCTTACTATTTCAAGTAGTATTAAGAACTTGCTGCCCAGTTTCAATTTCAGGATAATAAAAATGATCCTCTTAACTTTCTCCATCTAAGGGAAGGAAAAACAGAAGAAAAAACTGTATTATAATAAAACAAAGGCATTTATAAATCTGAGAAACTATGTATAAAGGTTGGAAAGAGAGAACTATTAAATAGCTAGCAAAGAAAAGGAAAGCCAAGCCTATGTACAATTGGGCTTGTAATGTAAGTGTAGTGGAAAGGAGGATTGGTTGGCTTCAACAAGAAGCAAGGCAACTCAAAATCATGAAAATTTTTGGGAATTGGAAGAAAGAGTATCACAGAAAGGGGGACTAGATGAGGACTGAAAACAGGAGGATAATTTGGAAATTTATTTAAGGAAAATGAAATCCCTTCATCTCCACGCTGACCTCTAGAAACTAGGGATATATTTAATCCTCATGCTCACCAAAGACATTAAATTAGATACTCTCTGGACCCCAGACTCTGCATCATCAGCCCCCTTTCCCACCATCTCCTTTATGCTATCAGCCATGTTTATAATCCCCAGGTAGAATATTGCAAAATGTCAGAATTGCCAGCAGCCAGGTATATAATTCTCAGGCAAAATATTAGAAGGTTATTTTTCTAAAAAACTGAATACCTAGAGCAAAGATGGGCACATGTGTGTCTTCCTTTTCAAAATCCAAGTAGCTATCTTATATAATAGTGACTTCTGCCAAGCCAGCAATCTCACCATGTACAGAGATTCCAATAAGCATTTTACTGTCTCATTCTTAAGTGTGACAGGATGGAACCAAAGGTTACAACATGTCTTATGTTTGAAGAGGACTACACAGCATAAAAGAAAGTCAAAATATGACAGAAGGACTCAAATGAAAAAAAATTATTAAATTATTACTTAGTCTCATATAATAAAGACAATGTATACATAAAAAGAAGATGTTATAAAGAAGGCACAGTTAGAAAAGAAGAAAGCTTTTGGAAATTAAAAATATAATAGCTAATTTTTGACTGAAAAATAATTAGAAGATAAAACTGAGTACAACATAAGACCAAAAAAAAAAAAAATGAACAAAAGAGAGAAAAAAAACCCATAAAGGATAAATCCAGGAGATCCAACATCTGATTAATAGGAGCTTCAATATGAGATATCACAAAAAACAATGAAGAGGAAATTGCCAAGAAACAATACAAGAATATTTCATATAACGTTAATATATGAGACTCTATAATAAAAGGACCCATCAGTGAATAAAGCAATAAATTTTAAAAGACCCAAAATAAGGCAAACTATCATAAATTTCATAACACTAAAGATAAAGCAGAATCTATAACTTTCTAAGAGGAAAAATAATACATATAAAGGATAATCCCAATGACTTCAGAATTCCCAACAGAAATGTTGACAACTAGAAATTTTACTTTCAAAATAGCATTATATAACTGCAGAAGAGCAATGAAATGAGAGGATAGAATAAAATTTCAGACTGTTAATGTTTAAAAATGTATTTTCCATGTAGCCTTTATCAGGAAGCTACTAGATGATGAGCAAGCAATCCAGGAAAGAAGAAATGGGACTGAGATAATAGAGGAACCAACAGAGGAGAGCTGAAAATTCCAAGCACAATAGCAGAGAGGAGTCTCAGAAAATAGTACGGCTGAAGAACAACATTTTACATGGGAGCAATAGGTCAAAGCCTCCAGGAAGAATGTCTCCAAAGGTAAACAAAATGAACCAATAAATTATGTAATTATTATGACCATATATTTGGAGGTAATTTATGGAACTGTGAATGTCTATGGGAAGTGTTTACCATATGCTTTAAGAAAACTAAGCAAATTAGAACAAAAATTATTAAAGCTTGAAAAATAAAATTTTATGCTAAAACAAATTATAATCAGAACATATACCTAGACTTGGTACTGAACAACATGTGCATAATTGTAATGAAAACACTATGTATTTAACAAAAATTGAGATATAAACATATTAGGACAATGTAGAAAGAATTAGTGAAGGTTGAGGGGCATAAAAAGTAGATTTTTTATTTTTGTTTTAAGCTTTATAAAGAACCATTAGATTGGTTAAAAATTATTTTACACTTAAATTTTTTGTATTTAATCCATTAATTGAAAAATAAAATTGAATTAAAAAAATAGCTAACTAGAACATCCTATAAATGAATATTACATTTTAATCTTCTCCATTCCAAATCAATGAATTTGGGTTTATCACATGTACACACACACACATATACATACATTGCATCATAAAATAACTGTGAGGCAGACTGGATCACTGAGATGTCTCCAGAAGTTATAATATTGATGAACTCTAGAGTAGACTGCAAACTTGCTTCCATTTTTCTAAGCTCCTTTTATAAAGAGTTGGCATCTATTTCTGCACTCTTTGATTTTGGGCTAGGCATATAACTTGCTCTGGCCAATTAAATGTAGAGAAAACAATGTTATATGAAGCCTGGGTTTCAACAGGTTTTTTACACTTCTGCTCTTGCTCTTGGGACCCTACCTTCTGAACTAGTCTGCTGAAGAATGAATGGGAGAGGACATGAACAGAGATACAGTCTCATCTTTGAGCTATCTTAGATGAGTCAGACCCCAACTGATGAAGCAGCTGACTCCAGACACATTAGTAAGTCCAGCCAACACCAGCCAAGCCTGCTGTAGATCATGAGAACTGTACCCTTCTGACTCTAGTTTTGAAACAAATCATTTTCTAGTTTTGAAATAAATGGTTGTTTTAAATCTCCCAATTGTGGGGTGATTCGTTACACATAAAATAGTGAGAAATCCCAACAGAGATTATAAACCCTTGGCATTACATAGGTAAGATTGCACCAAAAATTGAGTTCCCCTAGAAAGACACTGAAATAACCCCAAATTATAGGCAAATCGAATTGAGAGAGGGAATGGGATGTAGCTGGTTCAGTGGAAAACAATAACTAAAGGAAAATGGAATGTGCCTTAGTCAGTTCAGGCTGCTATAGCAAAATACCATAGACTGGATGGCTTAAACCACAAACATTTATTTCTCATATTTTGAAGGTTGCAAAATCCAAGATCAAGATGCTAGTAAGTTTGATGTCTGATGAGACCCATCTTCTTGGTTTGAAGATGGCTGCCTTCTGGCTATATTCCTACATGCCTACATGGCAGAGAGAGATCTTTGTTTCTCCTCTTCTTCTAAGGACACAAATTACATCATGGGGGCTCTAACTAGTTGATCTCATTTAATCCTAATTTCCTCCCAAAAACCCCATCTCCAAATACCATCACAGTGGGGCTGAAGGCTTCAAAATATGAATTTGAGAAGGACAAAAACATTCAGTCCATAGCTGAATGGTTGTGTTAGTCCCAAGATTTCAGTGTTGCTAAAACCTATATCCATCTTCAAAATAGAGCTCAATGAACAGCCCACAATATAACTACCAGAGTAGTAATTGGGATCGCACAAAGCAGTGGAGTACAGAATTGCACAATGATTTTGGAGGCCAATTTTATCTAACGATTCTATCTTTAAAATGTATCCAACAGATACATACACACACTGTCACAAGAAGATCTCTACAAGAATACTCCCAGGAACATTAATAGTAATAGAGAGAGAGAGAGAGAGAGAGAGAGAGAGAGAGAGAAAGGAAATGTAAATGTCAATTAAAATGTGTTAAAATATGTACTATATAAAATAATGTCCATTATATATTTCTGAGTTTAAAAAAGCAAGCCACCAAACTGATAATATACAGAATATACCCTGTAATAATGTAATTCAATTAAAAATAACTTTAAATTTTATGTGTACATAATTCCTCAATATCCTGAAGCCAAGAATTTCAAGAAAGGCTGTTGATTTAATAATATTTGGGAAGAGGACCAAAACCAGAAAATACCACGTTAAAGGTACAAAAATATTTTACTAATTGAAATAGTATCAACTTAACCATATAGGTAGACATCATTTTCTTTTTCAGTGTCATGACAAGGTTGAATCTATGAATATAATGCAGTGTCCACTGATTCCTCTGAATCACCTTGGGCCATCAGAAATTACACATAGAGGCATGTAAATTTTTTATAAATTCAACTCAAAAAAATTAACTTTTTTCCAAATTTAGATTAATATTTTAATTTCACGGTCTATTAAGAAAAATTAGGGCTTATTTAAGATAACATTTGGCTAATATTGTAGGGGTTTTTTTGTTTGTTTGTTTGTTTGTTTTGCGGTACATGGGCCTCTCACTGTTGTGGCCTCTCCCGTTGCGGAGCACAGGCTCCGGACACGCAGGCTTAGCAGCCATGGCTCATGGGCCCAGCCGCTCCGCAGCATGTGGGATCTTCTTGGACCAGGGCACGAACCTGTGTCCCCTGCATCGGCAGGCGGACTCTCAACCACTGCGCCACCAGGGAAGCCCATATTGTAGGTTTTTAAAATTGTATTTTATGTGGTGGGAATTTAAACCTCTTCTCTTAAAATTTGGTACTTATGTGTATGTGAATACAAAACAGTTGGAGGAATACATGCCCAGCTATTATCAGTAGCTACTGTGGAAGAATAAGAGTAGAAAAGAGCTAGGGGTTGGCTAGATTTTCACTTTTTAAATATACTTTTAATATTTCTACTATAATACACATCTAATACATACTATGTTTTGTATTGTTTAAATATACTTTAACAATACACTTGGGATATTTTACACATAATTTTCCCATGAGCTTAAATAATCAAATAGAAGAAAATTATTATTCATATATGGAAGGGAGAAAGGAGAATGCAATTTGGAACACCTGATAAGGACAGAGACAATGGCAAGCATAAACAGTTCTAAAAAAATTTAAAATGGGAACAAAGAAATTACTAAATAATTTGTGATGTAGAGACTCCTTTACCAAATCAACTGATCTCTCTTTTATGCCATTAAAAAACTAAACAGGGGCTTCCCTGGTGGTGCAGTGGTTAAGAGTCCGCCTGCCGATGCAGGGGACACGGGTTCGTGCCCCGGTCCAGGAAGATCCCACATGCTGCAGAGCAGCTGGGCTCGTGAGCCATGGCCGCTGAGCCTGTGCGTCCGGAGCCTGTGCCCCGCAACGGGAGAGGCCACAGCAGTGAGAGGCCTGTGTACTGCAAAAAAACAAAAACAAAACCAAAAAAACCCAAACAAACAAAAACAAACAAAAAAAGGAAACAATCCGAAAATCAGTATCTAGAGGTGCATTATAAGAAACTTTAGGAAGAACATAAATGAAAAAACAGACAATATCTATTTGCCCTCATAGGGTCATGGAATAGTGGAGTCAATATGCTGAAAACTTTGTAAATTGCCCATATTCAAGAAGGATGTTTTCACAGTTCTTTTACTCCACCTTAATCCCACTCTTTTGGCTAGGAAAAATGAAGGAAATGAATATTTCTCCTGAAGGTTCCTTCCACTCTGTGATTTGGTCCCCCCAGGTCTTCAGAGTGCTCTCTATTTCATTAGCACAGGAAAAGAATAGGAGGGATGCATTATGAGCCACGTCTGGAAATGGTTCACATTTAATTGGCCATGCCTCAGTTATGACCTGCTAACAAGAGGTTAGGAAAACACAGTCCAGTTACAAGTGCCAGAAGAAGAGAACTCAGCTATCAGTGAGCACTGAGAGGTTCCACCACAATGACCAATAGAATATGACCCAGAGTTCTCACACAGGGGCTGTCAGGAGAGCCAGAATTTCCTCCCCTGGATTTTTAAGTCCTTCTGTGTTGTAAATAGGGTGAAAATTAGAGAAAACATCCAACAGTATGATGCTCTCTACCATAAAGCTTTTTAATGTTTGGGTTTAAGAGGGCAAATGATAAGTAACATGGAAATGTAGTAGCAAGACTTTTCTGTAAAGAATTTCTTTGACAGATAAGGTTATGCTACAGATCACAAGACTATCTTCTACATATACAGTGATTTGCAAAGTACTACTCTCATGTTAAAGATAGAGCTTAGATGTTCTCATCCTTAGGTACTAGCATAATAAAAGACTTTCACAGTGAATAGATGTAAGCACTATACTAACAGCAATATTACTAGTATAATATTCAGGCACTATACTAGGAATAAAGAACTAGGAATAAAGTTTCTAGAAAGTATCATTTAATACATTATTTTGGTCATGTTTGGCTTAAAGCAAGGTTGTAAAATACAGATATAAAGAGAGCAATAATACTAGGAAGGGGTATTTCTTTTTTTTTTTTTTTGGCCACATCGTTCAGCTTGTAGGTGGGATCTCAGTTCCCCGTCCAGAGATTGAACCCAGGCCACAGCAGTGAAAGCCTGGAATCCTAACTACTAGGCCACTAGGGAACTCCCCAGGAAGGGGTATTCTTAACTGAGGTTAGGCTACATGGATATTTTTCTCCTAGAAGCTTTTGAATGTTGTTTTTCCCAAACATTGTGGCAAAAGGAAAAAAAAAAAGAAAAAGCTGATAATTAGTGTGTCTTCTCTTACCTGTTATGTGGGAGTACAAAAACGCAAGTGAGAGCTCTACTATCCAGCTCAGCAACAATATTTTAAAACACATTGAACCATGGCCAGCTGGCAAAGAAGAAATATAAAAGAGAGAGCTGAGCTTATCATCTGAGTCCAAAATAAGATCTAATAATAGGCTTGAAAATCAATCTGTTGAAAAGGAAGGGATTTTCTAAATTACTTTGTGTCTTAGTCTGTTCAGGCTGCTATAACAAAATACCATAGATTGGGTGGATTATAAAAAACAGAAATTTATTTCTGACAGTTTTGGAAGCTGGGAAGTCCAAGATCATGGCGCTAGCAGATTTGGTGTCTGATGAGAACCTGTTTCCTGGTTCATAGACCACCATCTTTTCACTGTGTCCTCACACAGTGGAAGAAGTGAGGGAGCTCTCTGTGGTCTCTTTTGTAAGAGCACTAATTGCATTCATGATGACTCTGACCTCATGACCTAATCACCTTCCAAAGGTTCCATCTCCAAATACCATCACATTAGGGGAATAAAAGTTTCAACATATTAATTTAGGGGTTGGGGGAACACAAATATTTAGTCTATCACCCTTTGCCATCCCCTTTAGTATGTCAAGCTGCACACCCAATTGATGATAAAATTTTACCTATGGATGATTACATCATCCAGATGGAACTAAAGGATTGGAGATAGATAAAGAAGACAGAAAACGGGAAACAGATGTCAGTCCATTGTCTCAACCTATGTGTTTGAGAGGTTTTGGGGGAAAATGCTGAGGAGGACTTTGGCTGTGTTTTGCATTGGGAACTCTAGGAGGACAGTGCCTCCAGCCAAGCCTGGAATAGGGTATATCTAAGTGAACAGAGCAGTGCATCATGGTTGAGCAGACTGAGGGTTTGAACTCAGTTCTGCTAGTCCATGTGTGGAATAAACAGAACACACACTTTCATGCATATCCCCAAAGTTCAGCATGAAAATTTACAGAATATTTGGTTGGGGAGCTCACAGAAGGAGTGACCATGCCAGAGGCAGAGACAAAGGCCACAGCAGAGAGTCTGCATCAGGAACATACATCGGTTACTACTAGAATTTTAGAAGGATCCAACACCAAATGCCAGTCAAAGACATAGGAGGATTTGAGGTTTTTTAATCTCCCCAGGAGATTCTAATGTGCAGCCAATGTTGAGAACCACTGCCTTTGGGAAAACTTTCTAGCAGTCATGAAAATCTCCAACTTCAAGAAAGCATTGTGTAATGTAGTTTTATATATAATATGTTTATATATATATATATATATATATATATATATATATAGTATGTTTAATTTTCATCCTAATCCCTAGAGTAGAAAGTATTAACCTTATTTTATTGATGGTGGTAACCTTGAACCTTAAAGTAAATGATTTGCCCAGATTAGCTTGGAAGTAGAGGTGGAATTCCAACTGTCTCCTCATTCAAAATTGAATTTTTTCTCATTTAATGTGGCCTCTAATGCATATTGTTTTCTGTGCTCTCTTTCTATCCTTATATAGGCTACATAATTTATGAAATGCTTCTTTTGGGTATTATCTCTGGAAAGGGCATTATACAATGCCTTCTATTCAATCTGGTAACATGTCTGCCCTCAGAATTATAAGTGGATATGTAATTAAGGACATGAGGTGGGTTCTTAAGACCTCCATTGCCCTGAAAAAGGATCATAACACGTCCTACTTTAATATCACTCCTTAAGGATCTTCCAAGTTAAGGAATTTCCATAAGTTAAAAGGAGATTCTTCCTCTGACAGATTAGTTTAAGCAATAAAACATTTTACCACCATTTTTACCTAAAAGATATTGAGATCTAGAAGGACAGAGACATAATTAAGTTAAGCCATGATTTATAGAGATACTACCTTATGCAAGGTGCTATTCCTGACACCAGGAAGTACGTAGTCTTATAGAACAGCCAAACACAACAATGATTATTAATCACTAATCAGATACTGTGCCAGATACTTCATATTGCAAAGTTCAGTTAACCTTCAGAGCAGAGTTACAAGTTAGGGATCATTCTTTCTTTTTACAAATAAGGAAACTGAGGAGAGAGAAGTTAAATTACTTGTCTGTAATCACACAGTTAATAAGTTATAAAGCCTGAATATAATGTGAACTATGTCAAGATAGTAGCGATAGAATTGGATATGTTTATTATTTAAAGCAAGGGCAGGGATAGCTTCAAAAAAAAACGTGACACCTGAGCAGCTGTCGTTTGGAGTTTAAATAAGAGTTTGACAGACAAATCAAAGAGCCCACACAAAATGTGACATAACACATAATGTGTCTTGCATATTAGATGCAAATTTATTTTCTGTGCATTAATTTTAGTGATTCTTCCTCAAAATCAATTGTTTAACCACCACAATGCCAATGTAAAATCAAATATATACTTGGCATATAACTCTAACTTCCTTAAAATGATACATTTTGTTTTGGGTGAGGAAGGGAAAGGTAGGATAATTTCTGGTGTAGGTACTGCTATAGTCTTTGGTAAATTTTGTCTGGGAAGACACTTTGGATGGCCATGATGAGTTTGAAAGGCACTGCAACCCCACAGAGGTGCTAGTGTTCAGGTTAGCAGTACATATCCCCAAACCTCATTCCTGGCATGAAGCAGAACAGAGACAAACTGAAGTGGTACTTTGATTCTCAAAGCACACTTTTTCCAGCTCACATTCTCTATCTATATCATAGATAGCACTTATCACATGATATTGCACTTATTCATTTATATAACTGTTTGCCCACTACACTACAAACTTCTACAGAGCAGGGAATTGCATTCCACAGCACCTACATACAGTTTCTGATACCTAATAAGCACCCATTATTTGATGGTTGAACTAAACAGAAACAATTCCACTTTCTGATAGCAAACATCATGCGAAACTAAAATGACAGCCTATTAACATTGCTTGAAACACCAAATCACCCCCTCACTCAAGGAGCTATTCACATTTCCACGGTGTTAGCAGAATGTGGTGGTAGATGCCAAAAGGGCCAGATGTACTTCTCTATCCATTTTCCTTAGGCTTTTTAGGCCATATGGCTCTCACCATTCCTATAATGAGACTTCAAGTTTAAGATTCAGAAGTCCATCATTTCCAAAATGCATAGCTCAGACAAGAGCCCAGGTTATTTTTTCCCTAAGTTGACTTGGCACTGGATCATGGTGTGATGAATTTATTATGTACAGCAGCAGGCATGGTACTTTTTTAAAAGCAAGTGCCAGAAACAGAAACCCATTGATAAAAAAAAAAGTTAAAATTTTGCCAATTTTCTCCAAATACCATCAGAGTAAACTATCATCAAATACAAGTCGTTTCCCCATAAATAACAGCATGGGGCAAATTTATTGCATTCCCAACTCCTTTGAAAACACTAAAAATAGCCTCAGGAAGCGGATCTAATTATCCTACATACATGCAGCATCATGTGAGCATTAGAATGTGGTATCGACTAATTGAACAGCTAAGACTACTGGAGAACTTTAAACAGAAGATTCCAAGAGTACATGAACTAATAAAAGGATGTACTGATCTTTGCAGTATAGTTTGAAGACCATAAAGCACTGTAAATGACAACAACTGCATTTTAATGTGCAGGTAAAGGTCTAACATACAGGAAATTTGCCTTCAAGCTTTTTATAATAATGTACCATAAACTCAAGGGATCCTCCTCCATTTTTCTGTGGAAATACAGATTTGCTTAATTTCCTGACACTGAACCTTTGATTACTATAGAAAAGTCTCTACTCCTATCATACTCTAGTGAACCTAGTTATACTAGCATTTTCCAATTTACACTGGAAGCACTACCATTAAAACTCTGCTTTTAGTTAGCACTGTTTTGCACAAAAATATAAGTAGTATATATGTGCAGTACCATCAAATGTGAGTGCTAGATATGAAGCAAAATAAAATAGCATTGTAACTAACCAGTGATTTCCTTTAAAAGATGTTATTTAGATGATAAAACACTACATACCTATATTGAACTTGGGACAGTGGCCAATACTGTTCAGGAAGTTAAACATTGAAAACGAAGTACTGATTTTAATGCAGACCATTTGAGAGTAAACACACAGTCTCTATCCTGGTATGAAATCCAAACCTCTGACATGTCATTAGATTTCTTGCTTTTAGATTTTCCCTTCTTCAGCTAGCTAAAGACTTTTAAATTTTTCTGAATGGAAAGTATTATTTACTTTGTGGTAGGGAAAGAAAGCTAAGCCATAAATCCAAAGATACTTCACTACTCTTGACCTGTACTTAACCCTTTGTCCAACTTTCCTAAAAACAAAGAGGTACCATGAGAATGACTGTGATCCTTCATTTCTAAATAAGTCAAGATATATCTACTGAGCTCCAATTACATGCCTGATATGGGCACAGGGGGAAAACATCTTTCACTTGCTTAAAATTATCAGAAATAACTATGTTGTAATTATAATTATGTAAATGCAACTGTGAGAGTTAAGGGCCAAGGGAACAATTCACAAATGTCCTAAAAACATTTTAATTGAAAAAAAAAACCTACTTTCTCTATAAATGTTTCAAATACTGGAATTAAGAGCTGATATTTAATTCCCCTAGTAAAGAGTTATGTTAAAAGGTCATGAACAAGATAGGACTGATGTGAAAAAGAAGACAAGTCTGAAAGTAGAGCAAGGTATCCGTGGAGTGGATAAAATCTGGAGTAGATAAGATTGAGTGAAAACCTACTATAAAAATCATACTAATAAATTAGACTGTTTAGTAATTGCAGCATGCAAGGATTTGAAAAGTAAAATTGAATTGGCTAAAATCAGACATAAGTTGTCAAATGACAAAACATTTCAAACTGTAGGACTGTCTTGAACACAAATATAAATATACTAGAAAAATAAAGTATTTTGAGGTCTTGACCAGGTTCAGTAGGAGAAAAAGGGTCATGATCAATTAATAATATAGGATAATATAGGTGGCTTAGTATTTAGCATCCTTCGTTTATTTCAGATCTTGTGATTGAGTGATTTTTTTCTAATAATGTCATAAGATATAATAATAAAAGGGCTAATAGGGCTTCCCTGGTGGCGAAGTGGTTGAGAGTCCGCCTGCCGATGCAGGGGACGCGGGTTCGTGCCCCGGTCTGGGAGGATCCCACGTGCCGCGGAGCGGCTGGGCCCGTGAGCCATGGCCGCTGAGCCTGCGCGTCCGGAGCCTGTGCTCCGCAACGGGAGAGGCCACAGCAGTGAGAGGCCCGCATACCGCAAAAAAAAAAAAAAAAAAAAAAAAAGGGCTAATAAACATGGATAATAAAGATTATCATGCCATTATTCAGTGCAGAGAAAAATAGAAACAATCTAAATGTCTAACGAACTGAGACCAGATAAAAATATTTTTAAGACTATTTAGTAATGCGGAAACATGCAAACAATGTGAAGAGGGAAAAAAGGTATGATCTAATTTTTTTAAAAATCATACAGAAGAAAGATGTTAAGACATACTTCAAATTGACAGAAGTTATAATTTAAAAATGAGAATATACATAATTTTAATTTTGTTCTTTGAATATTCTATATTTTCCAAATACTCTAAAACTATTTTTGTAATGATACTTTTAAAAGTTTTAAAATCCTTATAAGTCTAAAAGAACTCCCATAGAAACTGCTCTTTTCCATACAGAGCTACCATTTTATCTAATTTTCTCTAATATAGGTATACCCATACTATTTCTTAGATATTATTCCCTGTGGAAAGGAATTCCAGATTTCCTATGTTTCCCAATTCTTTCTAAAAATCAATTCACCTTTCCATTTATTAATAAGCATACTGAAAAAAAGAAGAAAGACAAATTTATCTCATGGGCAGTGTGGGTTTAGGGATGTCACCCTGATTCCAGGGGTTCACTATCAACTCTAAGGCGATAAGGGATAGAAGAAAGGACTGGGAAATTCTTTAAGCATCTGAACTCTACTTTCTCAAGAAACACATCAATACACAATGGGGACAAAATGTCAACTAGTTTCAATATGATTAAAAAATAGGAATTGGTGAGTCTTTAAGTGACAGAACCTGTGCCAGACTCTATTTAAAAGAGGTACCATGAGAATGACTGTGATCCTTCACTTCCAAATAAGTCAGGATATATCTACTGAGCTCCAATTACATGCCTGATATGGGCACAGGGGGAAAACATCTTTCACTTAAAATTATCAGAAATAACTATGTTGTAATTATAATTATGTAAATGCAACTGTGAGAGTTAAGGGCCAAGGGAACAATTCACAAAATTAAGTATAAATAAACAATTTTCCAAATCCCCTTTAGTCTGACAATGAACAGCCCAGTGGAACAGAATTTGTGGATATCATCTTTTCCCCAGGGTGGTTTCCTGTCATACCCAAAAGACACAAGACCTTATGAATCTGTTTTGGTTCTATCCAATTTTAACTCAGCTAGCCTAGAGCTGTTACTAATCCAATTGTGTGTGTGACCTGGCTAAAGTGGACAGCATAATAGAGCTGTAACTGTTTTGACAATATCATTTCTCTGATAGGTTCCAGTTATGCAGTTCCATCTATGATTTAGATGCCAAGTTCTCCATGGTTTAGTAATAATTCACCTGTTTTTATGATGCCAGGGGAATAAAAGATGCCTTTGCATCCATTCATGCCCTCCAGCTCTGCTTTAGATACGATACTTTTTAATCTCTCTTAGAAATACTATATTCCCCTTCATACAAGTCCTGACTAAGGATATTTCATAAAAAATAGAGAAAATTCAATTCAAATAAAACCAAAGGGTGACCCACAGGAGAAAGGTTTTTTAAGTGTACTTCAATCCAACTCTTCTCATAACTGAGGGACAATGCCACTTTTCAGTTTAATGGAGACTGCTAAGCCTAACATAAATTGACTTCATGATCTAGCTTTCCTTAAATCTACCATTAAATATCTTGCTACATTTTACCTCCAAACTTATGCTCCAGTCACACTAAACTTCTTTCAGTTCCTCAAGTCTATATGCTCTCTTGGGCACACTATTACTCCTACCTTCTCTATCCAGAAATAGTCATGATCTCTGGTAACTCTGTATCTCCCCACTCAATCCCAGATTTTCTCTGAATAATTTCTACTCAGCCACCAACATTCAACATAGGTTGCAGGATGAATAAATGCCCTCATTCTAAAGGAAAATTTAGATGTGCCTTGAGTTCCATAAATCTTATGCTCTTTTAAACAATTTAGTTGATTAAATAATTTTTTCTTGTACCTACCATAATGCAGTAAACTCGTCATCCAGTGTTGATCAGAGAGAAACCACACTGGCATGGTAACTGATAGAGCCAGAAAAGACAGACAACTTGACACATTCTAAAATTATAGAAGCACATGAACTAAAGAACAAACTTTTTTAAAAAAGGTATAACACTCTATTGAAGTAACTGGGTTATAATTTTATATAAATTTCATGTGCACAACATTATATTTTGACTTCTGTGCACCACAGTGTGCTCACCACCGACAGTTTAGTATCCATCCACCACCATACAATTGACCCCATTTACCCATTTTGCCACCCCCAACAACACTATTTCCCTTCTGGTAACCACTATTCTGTCCTCTGTATCTGTGTGTTTTTGTTTTATTTGTTTTTTTATTCCATGAGTTAAATCATACAAAATTTTTCTTTCTCCACCTGACTTATTTCACTTAGTATAAAACCCTCAAGGTCCACCCAAGGTTTTCACATATGGCAAGATTTTATATATATATATATGAATAGTTATTTATTTATTTATTTATTTACTTACTTATTTATGGCTGAGTAGTATTTCATTGTATGTATATATACCACATCTTCTTTATCCACTCATCCATCAGTGGGCATTTAGGTTGTTTTCATATCTTGGCTATTGTAAATAAAGCTACAATGAACTTCAGGGTGCATATCATATGGTAATTCTGTTCGTATTTTTTTAAAGAATCTCCATACTGTTCTCCATAGTGGCTCATAAATTTACATTCCCACCAACAGTGTAAGAGAATTCCCTTTCTCCTCCTCTCCAATACTTTTTTTGTTTTATAATTGCCATTCTAACTGACATGAGGTGATATCTCATTGTGGTTTTGATTTGCATTTCCCTAATAATTAGTGGTGCTGAACATCTTTTTATGTGTCTGTTGGCCATCTGTATCCCTTCTTTGGAAAAATGCCTATTCAGATCCTCTGCCCATTTTTAAAATTAGGTTGTTTGATTTTGTTGTTATTGAGTTGTATGAATTATTTATGTATTTTGGATATTAACCCCTTATCAGATATGTGGTTTGCAAATATCTTATCCCATTTGCCAAGTTGCTTTTCATTTTTCTGATGGTTTCCTTTACTGTGTAGAAGTTTTTATGTTGACATAGTCCTGTTTGTTCATTTTGGCTTTTGTTTCCTTTGCCTGAGGAAACATATCCAACAAGTATGATACTGCTAAGACCAGTCTAAAAGAGAATACTACCTATGTTTTCTTCCAGGAGTTTTACAGTTTCAGGTCTTACATTCATTTCTTTAATCTATTTTGAGTTGATTTTTGTGTGTTTTTTTTTTAAGATAGTGGTCTAGTTTCATTCTTTTGCATATGACTGTCCAGTTTTCCCAGCAGCATTTATTGAAGACACTGTCCTTTCCCATTGTATATTCTTGGCTCCTTTGTTGAAAATTAATCATCCATATATGTATGAGTTTATTTATGGGCTCTCAATTCTGTTTCATTGATATCTGTGTGAGTTTTTCTGCAAATACTATGCTGTTTTGATTGTTATAGCTTTGTAGTATAATTTGAAATCTTGGAGTGTGATAACCCCCCAGTTTTCTTCTTTTTTTTCTGAAGATTGCTTTGACTGTTTGGGGTCTTTTGTGGTTCCACATAAATTTTAGGATTTTGGGGGTTTTATTTCTGTGAAAAATGTTGTTGAAAAATTGATGGGGATTGTATTGAATTTGTAGGTTGCTTTAAATAATACGGACATTTTAATAATGGTAATTCTTCCAATCCATAATCACAGACTATCTTTCCATTTCTTTGTGTATTTGGTTTTTTTCAACAATATCTTATAGTTTTGAGTGTACAGGTCTTTCACTTCCTTGGTGAAAAATGTATTTCTAGTTATTTTATTCTTTTTGTTGCAATGGTAATCAGCATTGTTTTCTTAATTTCTTTTTCTGCTAGTTAGTTGTTAGTATATAGAAACATAACAGATTTTTGTATATTGATTTTATATTCTAGAATTTTACTATATTTGTTCTTTATTTCTAATAACAGGTTTTTGGTGGAATCTTGAGGGTTTTCTATATAGAAAATATGTCATCTGCAAATACTGATAGTTTTACTTCTTCCTTTCCAAGTTGGTTGTCGTTTATTTCTTTTTTTGCCTAATTACTCTGGTCAGCACTTCCAATACTATGTTGAATAAAAGTGGAGAGAGTGGGCATCTTTGTCTTGTTCCTACCTTAGAGGGATAGTGTTCAGTGTTACACCATTGAGTATGATGTTAGCTGTGGGTTTGTCATATATGGACTTCATCATGTTGAGACACATTTCTTCTATGCCCATTTTATTGAGAGTTTTTATCATAAATCGGTGTTGAATTTTTCAAATGCTTTTTTCTGAATCTATTGAGATGATCATATGATCTTTATCTTTAATTTTGTTCATCTGGTATATCATGTTGGTTGGGTGATTTGTGGAAACATCCTTGAATCTCTGGAATAAATCCTACTTGATCACAGTGCATGATCCTTTTAATACGTTGTTGTATTCAGTGTCCCAATATTTTCTTGAGAATTTTGCATCTATGTTCATCAGAGATATTGTCCTATAATTTTCATTTTTGTGTGGGGTCTTTGTCTGGTTTTTGTATCAGGGTAATATTGGCCTTGTAAAATGAGTTAGGAGGCATTCCCATTCATTACATTTTTTAGAAGAGTTTGAGAAGGATAGGTATTAAATCTTTGAATTTTTGATAGAATTCACCAGTGAAGCTGTCTGGTCCTGGACTTTTGTTTGTTGGGAGGTTTTTGATCAGTGATTTGATTTCATTACTCGTAACTGATCTGTTCAAATTTTCTATTCCTTCATTATTAAGTTTTGGAAGGTTGCATGATTCTAAGAATTTATCCTTTTTTTTATAGGTTGTCCAGTTTGTTGACAAATAGCTGTTTGTAGTATTTTCTTATAATTTTTTGTATTTCTATGGTATCCATTATAATTTCCTCTCTTTTGTTTCTGATTTTATTTATCTGAGCCTTCTCTCTTTTTTTCTTCATGAGTCTAGTTAAAAGTTTGTCAATTTTATCTTTTTAAGGAACAAGTTCTTAGCTTCATTGTCTTTTCTATTGTCTTTTTTGTCTCTTGGATTTTGTTTGTTCTTTTTTTAGTTCCTTTAGCTATAATATTAGATTGTGTGAGATTTCTCTTGTTTCTTGATGTAGGCCTATATTACTATAGACTTCCCTCTTAGTACTGCTTTTGTTGCATCCCACAGATTGTGATATGTCATATTTTCATTTTCATTTGTATTCAGGTATTTGTTTATTTCTCCTTTGATTTCTTCACTGACTCAATAGTTGTCCAGTACCATGTTGCCTAGTCTTCACATACTTGTGATTTTTCCAGCTTCTTCTTGTATTTGATTTCTAGTTTCAGACCATTGTGGTCAGAAAGCATGCTTGATATTATTTAGATCTTAATTTATTGAGACTAGTTTTGTGTCCCAACATATGATCTACCCTTGAGGATGTTACATGACCACTTGAGAAGAATGTGTATTCTGTTGCACTGAGATGGAATGTTCTGTATAATTCTATAATTCTTTTCTGTATAAGTCCATATGGTCTCATGTTTCATTTAAGGCACTGTTGACTTTCTGTCTAGATGATCTATCCATTGATGTAAATAGGGTAATAAAGTCCCCTACTACTATTGTGTTGCCATCAAATTCTCTCTTTAGGTCTGCTAATAATTGCTTTATATATTTGGTGCTCCTATGTTAGGTGAATATATTATAATAACTATTATGTCTTCTTGATAATGTGACTCTCTTATCATTATATAATGTCCATCTTTGTTTCTTTTTACCTTTTTTGGCTTGACTCTATTTTGTCTGATATGAATACATGAGTATGGCTATACTTGCTTTCTTTTGGCTGCCATTTGCTTGGAGTATCATCTTCCATCCTTTCACTTTGAGATTATGTTTGTCTTTAGAGCTAAGATGAGACCCCTGAATGCAGCATATAGTTGGGTCTTATTTTTAATCCATACAGCCCCTCTGTATCTTTTGATTGGTGGTTTTCTATGATGTTTTTTTCAGTTTCTCTTTTTTTGTTTCACATCTGTGCTCTAGATTTGTTTTTTGTGGTTACCATTAGGTTTATATAAAACATCTCATAGATAAAATAGTCCTTTTTCTGCTGATAGCATTGTGTCTTCATTTGCCTGTATGGATTCCATCCTTTTCCTCTTCCTCTTTTATGTTTTTGTTTTCTCAAAATTTCCCTTTTTATGTTGTACATTTGTTAAAAAATTAAAGTAGCTATGGTTATTTTTACTGTTTTTTTTTTCCTTTAACCTTTATGCTATAGTTAAGTGGTTAACAACCTATTCTGAGATAGAGCTTCAAATTTATGATTCTGTCTATGTAACACATTGTTCAAAGTTTTGTATACTTTTGCCTTTTTGTTTCAGGTAGAAGAGCTCCTTTCAACATTTCTTATAAAGCAGGTATAGTGGTGATGAACTCTCTCAGCCTTTGTTTGTTTGGTAAAGCCTTTATTTCTCCTTCACATTGAAGGATAACTTTGCTGGATAGAGTATTCTCGGCTGACAGTTTTTATCTTTTAATATTTTGAGTATGTCATTCCAATCTCTCCTGGCCTGTAGAGTTTCTCCTGAGAAATCTGCTGATAGCCTAATGGGGGTTCCTTTATAGGTTACCATTTCCCCATCCCAGGCAGCCTTTAAAATGATATCTTTGGGGGCTTCCCTGGTGGCGCAGTGGTTGAGAGTCTGCCTGCCGATGCAGAGGACATGGGTTCGTGCCCCGGTCCGGGAGGATCCCACATGCCGTGGAGCGGCTGGGCCCATAAGCCATGGCCGCTGAGCCTGTGCTCCGCAATGGGAGAGGCCACAGTGGTGAGAGGCCCGCGTACCACAAGAACAAAAAAATTATATCTTTGCCATTGACTTTTGATAGTATTAATATAATGTGTCATGAAGAAGGTTATTTTGCATTGAGGTAATTAGGTGTTCTTTTAGCTTCATGAACTCGTATATTCAGTTCCTTCCCCAGGTTTGGGAGCTTCTCAGCTATTATTTTCTTAAATAAATTATCTTCTCCCTTCTCCCTCCCTTCTCCTTCTGGGATACCCATTATCTTTATGTTGCCCTTCTTAATGGAGTCAGATAGTTCTTGTAGAATTTCCTTATTTTTTTATATCTTAATTCTCTCCCTCTCTTTTATCTGTATCATTTCTATACTTTATCTTCAAGCTCACTAATTCTCTTCTACATGGTCTGCTCTGTAAGAACTTTTTGTCCTTTCTATTCTCTATGACTGTCTGGTGGAGCATAAAGTCTTCAGGAAAGTTTAAAAATACTGTTATTGGTCACTTACAGATTGGTAGTATGAGGTGTTTCATGGACTAGTTCTCTAGTGAAATAATCCAGAATTAGTGAAAATTGTATTAAAAAAATTAACATTTCCAAGAATTATCCCAAGGACTTACAGAAAACTAAGAAACATGTATTGAAGAAAATATACTAAATCTCAGTGAGAAAAGTAAAATCTATTGTACTTGAGATATTACCTGAACCCTTCTTCCCTGCCCTCAGTCAACATGATGAAAGCTCTAATCCTGGCAGGTATAATCAAGAAGATGGTACTCCCTCTCTCCCAAGCTCACAGAGAAAGGCTATGTTATCTTCATAGGTTGGGCAGGTCACCAGCATTTCTTATAACCCCAAGTTCCATGATACTGAGATAAATTCCAGACAAGTGCAACCGAGAGATTTAGGGCTCACTTTTCCCACCCAGTTCCTACTTATAGAGAGGAAGCTATACTTCATGTGTGACATAGAATACAGGGGTCCCAATTACTCTAACTCTAGCTTGCTAGTATAACAGTTATGTTCCAGAAGAGGCAAGCCAAGAAGATCAGAGGTTATCACCTCCTCTCATTGTGCTGCTCATAAAGAAGAAATGTCACTCTGGGAAAAGTAGGACACTTTTCTATAACCAGCTCTGGAGTAGTGGTTCAGAGACTTTGCTCAAGAGGAGAAGTAGGCAATAAGAACAGAGAGCTCTGAAGCTCTTCCCAAGGGAACTGACTTTATTTGGAAGAGTATTAAAAGTTAAAAGCCTTAACAGTGCTCTAAAAAACAATGGAGATTTTGGTAGTAAGTAATTAAGAGGAGGCTGACAGCCCTTGCTAAATCATAGGCCAGCTAGTTTACCAGAGAGAACCAGAGAAAGAGACAACTAAGAAGTCTTCCTGGAGACATAACCTATCTAAGAGACTAGACTTAAAAACTAAATCAGAAAAGGAACTTGAATTTAATTTTATCAGATTGTGGACCAATTTATGCCCCAGGGCACTGATGAAACAATACTGCAATCAGACAGCAATTAATAGAGCCTAAATCTGAGTATGATACCAATAGAAGCAGCTGGCTCAATAGAGTGATCAGGACATGACACAGTCAAAGAGAACCCTGCTAAAGAATCATCCAGTGTGACTACATAGGTGAGTTTTTTCCCCTCTGAGAAGTGATGTCAGAGGCTGCACACTGTGGGGAAAATAGACTTCATGAAAATAGTCAAGCAAAGTCTTTGAAAGAATAAACAAGCAAACAGCAGCAACAAGCTCTGGAGGAGAAGAGAGAATCCACACAGTTTATTACCCAGTATTCAGTTTAAAATTTTGAGCCACGTAAAGCAACAGGAAAATGTGACCCATATACAGGGGGAAAAAATCAGGAAACAGAAATTGCCTGTGAAAGGGCCCAGATCTTGGATATAACAAAGGCATCAAATCAGCCATTAAAAATATACTAAGCATAGGCTTAACAAAATAAACAAAGGTATCATGACAATGTCTCACAAAAAGAGAATATTTATTAATAGACAGATATTATAAGATTAATAGAAATTAAATTATAAAATTATAACAAAGAACCAAAAGGAAATTATGAAGTGAAAAGTATAATAAATAATATAAAACTAAAAATTTCCCTAGAGGGGCTCAACAGTAAATTTAAGCTGACAGAAAATAAATAGAAATCTTAAAGATAAATCAAGAGAGATTTTATAATCCAAAGAACAGAGAGAAAAGAATAAAGAAAAATAAACAGCCCATAGAGAAATGTGGGACACCATTAAGTACCTGAGTACCAGAAGGAAATAAGGATGAGAAAAGAGCAGAAAATATTCAAAGAAATAATGAGTAAAAGCTTCCCAAATGTGATGAAAATCTTTAATCTGCACATTCAATAGGCTAAATTAACTCCAAAGAGGTAAATACAAAGTGATTCACAACCAAGACACACCATATTAAAAACATAGAAAGCCAATGACAAGCAGAAAATCTTGAAAGCAGCAAGAGAAAAAGGACTTGTCATGTACAAGGGAACTCCAATACAATGAACAGCTAATTTTTCATCAGAAACAATAAAGGCCAGTATACAGTGGGATGGAAGCAGTGAGGGAAAAAAAAAAAAAAAGAATCTCATATCCAGCAAAGATATGTTTCAGGAGGAAGACAAAATAAAGGCTTTCTGAAATAAACAAAAACTGAAAAAATCCATCTCTAGTAGGCATACCTTACAATAAATACTAAAGGAAGTTTTTTAAGTCTGAAAGAATGTGACTCAGAGAGTAACTGGAATATATATATAAACACACATAGAGGCATAGGTAAAGATAATGGCAGAATTATTCAATACAATATATATGTCATCATATATATATGATGTAATTTAAGTAATTTAAAAAGTAATTTTGTAAAACAATATGAATATTATTGTATTATTGGGATAGAGTAGATAGAAATATATTTGATAATAAGGGCACAAAGGAGGTACAAAAAAGCACAGTTCTATTGGATTAAGAAAATGACATCAGGCAGTAACGTGATTCCAAAGGAACAGATTTAAAAAATCCAGAAAGGTAAATAAAAATGTTAATATAACAAACTTTATAAATACATGTTTGATCTCCTTTTTCTCTCAACTTCTTTAAAACCATAAAAGTATAAAAGTATATAAATTATTATAACAATAGATTGTTGGTTTTGGAACATGCATAGAAGTAAAATGTACAATGATAACTACACAAAAATTGGGAAGAAGGAATAGAGCTATACAGAAAGTCCCCTACATACGAACCTTCAAGTTGCAAACTTTCAAAGATGTGAATGTGCCCAGAGAAAGGACAAAGAGAGACAAGAGGAAAAAGTAACTGAAGAACCGAAGATTCATGATGCAGGAAATGGCAAGGGGATTTTCTTTATTTGAAGAGGCACTGTTTGTTAGTTTTTGAGGCACAGGACCCAAATGTAGAATGGTATATGAAGGTTGCAGCAGCCATTCAGAATGCATCCAGTACAACCATGTCATCTGTGAGGAGACAAAAAGAGCTACTATCCAGACATCACTGGATCATTTTTTCAAGAGGGTAGATAGAATTGAATCCAGCAAGGAACGAGAACCTGTGCCATCAAAGTCAGTTGTGAGTGAAATTGCAGCTTGCACTCCATCTCCCACTGCTGACGATCCTTCAGCTCTACCATCTCCCACCTCCTGTCACTCCTCCAGTCAGTAACTCTTCTTGCCTGTTCACTCGATGCCAGCCTCTGTATGCCAGCTGTTGTACTGTACTACTGTACTTTTCAAGGTACTGGACTGTAAGATTAAAAATGTTTTCTTTATTTTTTGTTTGTCTTTTATGTATTATTTGTGTGAAAACATTATAAATCTATTATAGTACAGTACTATATAGCCGATTGTGTCAGCTGTGTACCTAGGCTAAGTTTGTTGGACTCACCAACAAATTGTACTTATGAATGCACTCAGAATGGAATTCATTCATATGTAGGGGAGTTACTGTATAAAGTAAGTTTCTGTGTCTCACCATAAGCAGTATAAACCAAAAGCATATTTTGATAAGGAAGCTGCATATAGTAATTTCTAGCTCAGTAACTAAGAAATTAACTCAAAAAGTCGAGAAAAAAATATATTAAAGAAATTGAAATGTTACACACTAGAAAATACTTGCTTAGTACAAGGAAGAATAGATGAATAAAAAAGACAAGATTTACTGAAGGCAAAAGTAATAGACAAATTCAACTATATCAATAATAGTATTAACTGTGATTTGATTAGAAAATCTGATCAAAAGACAGAAATTGTCAGATTTGATAAAAAACAAGATCCACCAATATGCATTCCACAGGAGACACAGTTTAGATTTAAAGATAGAAATAGGTTGAAATATCAAAAAGGTAATAAAAGACTTGGACAACATTATACACCACACAGACTTGACCAACACTTAGAAAACACTCCAACCAAAAACAACAGAATGCAATTATTCTCAAGGGAACGTAGAATATTCTCCAGTAGAGAATATTCTAAAAGAATTTTCAATACATTTAAAAGAATTAAAATCATACAAAATATGGTCTATGACTACAATGGAATGAAATTAGAAATCTGTATCAGGAAGAAATTTTGGAAATTCACAAATATTTTGGAAATTAAGCAACAGAATTCTAAATAGCCAATAGGTGGGAAAAGAAATCAAAAGAGAAATTATAAAATACTTTGAGAAGAATGAAAATGAAAATACAACGTTCCAAAAATTATGAGATGCAGCAAAAATCTTGCATAGAAGGAAAAATTATAGCTATAAATGCCTACATTAAAAAAGGAAAAATATATGTCAAATCAACAACTGAGACTCCCCCCTTAAAACACTGGGGTGGGGGGAAGAACAGACTAAACTTAGAGCAAGTAGAAGTAAGAAATAATAGAATAATGGTAGAAATGTAGAAGTAAGAAATAATAGAATAATAGTAGAAATGAATAAAAATGATTATGAAAACCAGAGAGAAAATAAATCCAAAAGTTAGGTCTTTAAAAAGATCAACAAAATGGACAAATTTTTAGTTAAGCTAAAAAAGAAGGGATTTTATTTATTTAAATGTCTTTAAATATTTTATCCTGCACTTATACATTTAGCATGTTATATTCTACTTTTAAGTAAATTGATTGTCTAATAGACAGACCATCTCAAGTACTTATGGAGTTATTATAAACATAAAAATTTAAACATAATATAGTCAATCTTAATTTCTCATTAAATACCAATATTTTTTTACAAATTTAGGAAAATCATGTTATCCTGTTATAAAAAATTCACAATTACTCAGTGACAAATTTTTAATTGTAATCACAAGTCCTATCTGTTAGGAACTTTAAATTGGCAAATTATACTCTTAAAATGCCAAATTCTCTTAAATGTTACAAGTACTCAAAATACGAAAAATTCACAAATTATTTCCAAGTATAAAACTATGAATACTATGGATTTGATTTAATCATCTTCTTAAAATGTAATGTTTAATCTTCCCAATATTAAATATGATAATTCACAAAAGACCCAATTTTGTGTTTTCAAGAAATTTAGGTTTATTATCCAATGCAATTTGGGGTTTCCTTCCCTAATAAGTTTGGGGTTTGCTTCTCAACTAGCTGAGGCTACATAGCAACCACAGATTTGGGTTGGTTGTATTGATGCTGACCTGCAGGGCTATTTTTCTTACCAGAGTAAGAGACAAGTAAGTTTAGTCACACTAAACATACAAGTAGGTCTAGTCTTACTAAACCATCATGCCCTTTAAAAGGAGTAGTCTCACAATCCACCTTCCTGAAAGAAAATATACACATTATCTAATACTCAAGCACAATTATGTTCTTAACCTATTACAGTTTCCATTCCTTGACTGGATCCAATGAATCTAGTGCTCCTATATCCATGTCTGAATTATTTTCATAAACTTCTTGTCTGGAAAATCCAGAACTCTTTATAGATATTTATATATGTAAATAACATACAATATGATTCTGAATGTCTATCATGGCCTTGTCTACATATATCTATGTTTACAGCACTATTATAACCTCTTACTACTCATTCGTTTAACAAATTCTTAAAAAGCACATACTAAGCCCTAGGCAATTATCATATCATGCTCTAATTATTTATCCACATGTTAGTTTCCAGCATAGCAACCACATTTTAGTCAGTTTGCAAGTAACACAATGCCTGGCAGGCAGTAGGCACTAAATGCATGGAGGCTTTAAAGAATTGCATGATATACATGGCAGGTACTTTGCTTCTCTTACTCCTTCACTCTCTTCCTTGACATGAAACAGAAACAACCACCTCAATAAAAACAACTATAAAAAACTTTATTCTTTTTATCAATACATCCCAATCATTTTGAAACACCATATTTCAGGTGTTAAAAATCTGAGATATAACAGTTCTTGTCATATAGTTTCATATCTACAAATTGCTTAAAACAGTGCTTGACACATATTAGGTATATAACATATTAGGTATATAGCAAGCATTAGATATTTTGATGATACAAAGAAGAACAACAGAACCCAATCATCTCTGTTTTCAAATACTGTACAGTCTTAAGTGAATTAATCGAAATTTTGAAAAGTCATTCAATATCATCCATTGAAGCGCTAGCACTGTCCATGGTACTAGTGATTCAAAGATGAAAGGATCAGTTTTTGCCTTCAAGAGGTTCCCAGTCTCTCCCGCTCAGAAATCTTCACTATCTCTTCACAACCTACAGTTTACTTGGAATACAAGTTAAGCAAACTGGATGGAACACTAGTTTGCAAGCTTATGTTACAAAAGCTGATGTATAAAACTGTCAACTGCTGCCTAATTCTGCCCCACAATTATTAGCTTCTTTCTGGGCATTGTTCATGCTGTATTTTCTGCCTTGAATACCACTCTGTCTCCACCAATTTAAATCTTTAATGTCTGAATAAAATGCAACTTGAAATTTTAGATCCTAATATAACATACTCTCTCCTTTCTCTGAACCCCGTGTAATACTGTACATCTCTCTGGTAGCATTTAATTCATCCTGATTTGCATTATGGCAATTTGTTCTCCCTACTTGACCTTGCTTCTTTGTGTTTTATTTATTTCTGCAACCTCTAGGAGTTCTCCATAATGCCTTGAATGTTGTATTATTCAATAAATATTTTTTTTTAATAAATAAGCTGAATTTTCTCTTTGGAGTGACTTTTTGGACATGTACATCAAACCTGTCAGTCAACTTGATAAAAACTAGTTACAGCAAAACCAATTAGTTTTATATACTTATTATATGGCCTCTTAATATAGGTTGGATCCTATCAGTGTGTAACTACCAAAAGGATGAGAGATGAGGGAGAATGATGGAGAACTAAGCTTACTTGAGCATATACTGTATGCCAGGCATATTATTCTACATTCTACTCTGAATAACCTGTGTTTCACAGATAAAATATACAAGATAAAAGAGAGGTTAACTAACTTGCCCCAAATCACATAGCTAGTGAGTATGGAAGGCAGCAAATGACAACCAGGTCTGTGCGATTTAAACTCCATGTGTTTTGGGTTGATTGTTTGTTTGGTCTCCATCTCCTCTTTCTTCTCCTTCAACATAAGGCCTGCCTTCAAAAATGTTGATGTGGATACTTGAATCAATATGCAATAGAGAAAATTATCAGATCATTTAAGAATCACTCCAAAAGATAAAAATTAGTGAACATTGTTAATGATTCTTCACTTCAAATCTGTCTTATTTTAATTAAATGGAACTGTCATTTTCAAGTCTACTGCTTTCGACACAATACACTTACAGCCAGAAGATATATGTATGTGGAAAAAAAATATTTTTGCTGGGCCCATTGTTGATTCATCTAATATTAGCCCATGAATAGCTCTTCTTTTGTTATCCCAGTAAAAATAAATTGTACCAAAGTATAGTTGAAAAGGAAGTGATAAAACACAGAACATAACCTAATTTACCAGTACAAAAAAAAGCCATTATAAAGTACACTTAGAGCAGTGTTATACCCTGAAATATAAAATGCACATTTATTCCTTTTCCTCAAGACACCTAAGTGATACAGTACATGTACTGTGAAAATAACAGAAAAAGAAAAGCACTTATTCCATTTTCTTTTCTTAAGCGGCATGCTTTCTAGAAACTCCTCTCTGTAGTACCTTCAGAAATATTTACTGCATGGAAGAGCATTATATGCTCATTTGATGATTACAGAATACTGGTAAAAGACTAATTTGAGATGAAGGAAGTACAAAGAATATGTACAGAGAAAAAGTCATGTAAAACATTAACACCTAGGAAAAATGCATTATCTTAGAGCAAATAATGCACAGTTAGAGCTCAAAAAATCTCTTATACCAACACTCTCCTTCACCACACCAAGCACTAAGGGATTTAAGAATGCAGTAGTAAGATTCCTTCAGGCACAGCTTGGCACACCAGAGGTGAAATTTTTTTCTGAGTTTTTACCTGGGGTTATTGTACACTTCTTGATGCCAAAAAGCAGGAAGCTAGCTTAAAATGTTAAGTGAGAAATATATGAGTGTCGAGTCTTTCTACTTCAAACTTACTCCATTAATCCCTTAGAACTCAATGTGTTTTAAATGTAATAGAGGTTAAACAGGTGTTATATATTATGTTTATATATATATATATATATATATATATATATATATGTTAATCTATGAGTCAAACTTTCTGTGGCTTCCAGTAAGACAGATGTTCTCTGACTCCTTCAAAAGTTCTAAAATAAATGAAAAGGAAGACCTGTACAATTGCCACGTGGAATGAACATGTGAAACAATAAAGCCATTAAAATTATGGAGGATAAACTATCGTCAAGATGTTGGGAAAGGAGCAGAAGAACAACATCTAACACAACAAAAACATACAATAAAAATGTGGCTTTATAATGTGTTTGTATATTAGGGTATGCCTACCTTGTTCACTGTTTTTGCCCAGCCCTTAGCCTGATTCTGGCATATAAGGGGTACTCAGTAAAGATTTTTTAAATGAATTAGTGAGTGTGCCACAATCCAGAATTCTGGGCATTATATCTAGGCTGTTCTCAAATTTTTATACCTCAAGTTATATAAATAAAATACAAGCCAATATATTTTTATGTTTTTCAAGTGAATTTTTTTAGCATAACCTATTTGGAATATACATGACAAGGGAATTATAGCTTGAAAAGGTTTTCTTACTTTATGGACTGATCCAAAAAGGAGGGTTCTTCCAAAGACCTATTTCTAAATGGAGGGAAACATAACAATGACTTATTCTGTGCCATGTATTTTGCATGTATTATTTCCTTTAACCATCCATTTTTTCTATAAACTAGCTATTATCATTCTCTATTTCATAGAGAAGGGAACTGAGACTTAGAGAAGTTAAATAACTTGTCCAAGGTAAAAAGCCAGTAAATGTGACTATTGAGCTTTAAACAGTGTGTATGGATCCAAAACTTACACTCTTTAACCATTAGAGCAGAGTGTAGAGATGACATCTTGTAAGACAAAACAAAGCCACTTTAAATCAAGAGAAACTGCCCCTTAGTAGACAACTCTTAGCCAAAGATTACTTTTTCTTGATGTTTTCTGTTTTAAAACAGCAATAAGTTTACAGTATTTATAAAAATGTTACTAAAATTGATAAGTATAGTAAGAAATTTACATTGCACTCTCTAGCATGTGCAAATTAGATCTTATCCAGTTTTCCAGTTGTTTTGCACTTGAGGATATGTGGAAGAATCTATTTTCCAAATGCAGCCATACAAGGGTAGATAAATAGATAGATGATAGATAGATAGATAGATAGATAGATGATAGATTGATAGGTAGATAGAGTTATCCCATCCAACCTGCTCTTCCAACCATGTGATGTTGACACATCTCTATCAAGAGATGAGGTCTGTTTTTCTTCTCTTAAACCTTAAACATGGGTGGAACTTTGTAACTGTCTCTACTAATAGAATGTGACAGAAATAAAGCTGTGCAACCCCCAAGGGGAGATTAAAAAAGCAATATGTCCTCCATCTCACTCTCTCAGGATGCTTCCCATTGAAACTAGCCATCTGTTATTAAAACAAGCAAACAAAAACAGACCACATGGAGAAGTCCCATGTGGGTGTGCCAAGCAACATTTTCATCCCAGCCCCCAGCCAACATCCAACATCAACAATCAGACTTACAGAAGCAGGTCCCTTCAGATGATTCCAGTCCCTAGCCTTTGATTCTCCCAGCTGATACTCTAGGTAACATAGATGAGAGAGAAGGTATCTCTATTGTGCCCTGCTTGAATTTCTGACTTACAAAAACCATAAGCAATAAGAAGTGATTACTGTTATTTTAAATCACTAAGATTTGGGAGGTAATTTGTTATATAACAATACAGAAGAGAAACCAAGTTTTTCCTTAAGCATAATTTTCTACAAATAAAAACTAATCATGAAAATGTTAGGTGTTCAGATGCTCATAAAATATCTCTAGATATATTAACCAAACCTACCTTTGAACCTGGATAAACAAAGCTTATTGTATAACAAAACTATACTATGGGAATAGGGCTAACATATTACAGTGGAAAATAGAGGGCTCTTTGGTCAGACTATCTAGATTCAAATCCTAACTCCATCACTAACTGACTATGTGACCTTGAGAAATTTGCTTTCATCATCAATTTGCATTTCATCATCAATAAAGTGGGAATAACAGTAATAACTACAGTTATTACAATAGTTCACTCCCTCTATCACAGCCATAAATTACTTCCACCTAATAAATCCTTATTTTTAAAGTGCCACACAGCTTTGGAAGGTAAAATAATCTGAGAAAACTTCATAACTTGAGAGTGCTTATATACAGACACGTCATATATGATATATATATATATGTTTTCCTGTGTATTAGTATATACATGTGTGTATATATAAACATACACACATATCTGTGTATATATGTGTTTGTAGTGTGTGTGTGTGTGTATATATATATATATATAGAGAGAGACACACACACACAGAAAATTCTGTGCTACTACATATATGTGTGGGGGGGGGGGGAGTTACATACATAAACCACAAGGATAGAGTGAATGGAAGATTAGGAATATTGTAGCCTTGAAAATGGACCTCTCAGGTCTTCTACTGTGGGGAGCATCAATGACCAACAGCTCAGCTGCTGCACTCTGAATCTACCATTGCATTTATTCTGAGACCACATTTCCCATAAGTTGCTCCTGGCCAAGGAGTGATCTTTGAAGGAATTCTAATGTAGATCAGGTCCTGGGAGATGTGGACTTCTCTGACAGGTGACTTTGGCTTGATCAATCCCATCAACTCTACTGAATTCTCTAAAATTGCATTGCTACCTAAGGCTCTTCCACTCAACTTTCCTTCCTTTCCTCTCTCTTTCCAAAGTATCTGACCTGCAAAACAGTCTGACAGATCTCCCAGCCTCCCTCAAGTCCCTTTCCACTTTTCCTCACTGGTACTTCCTATGAGGAGTAGTATGTTTCTGACACATCTAAACCATCTTGGTGTCTGCCTCTTAGAGGACCTCAAACTAACACAAACAGTAAGAAAGGGCAGAAGACTTCAGAAAAAGAAAAGAATACAGTTTTAACTCACTCAGCAAAATTAAACTAAGTTCTAAAAACTAAAATCTAAAAGCCTGCATAAGAATGACAAAGAGATACAAGCCAATTCAGGGCACACAACCATTGAAATGTGCACAAGTTATAGCCATGAGGTATCAGAGAAGATAATAGTTAGGATGTGACTGAAGCAAGACCATTGGTTGAAAATCTAAATAAGGGAACTTTGTCTAAGTCCCATCTCCATACTTACAACCAGAAGAATTCCCCTCCCTCTCCCCCAAAGAGGGCATGTGTGTGAGGCACTGAATTGAGAACGAAGAGGAGAAGATATTTTAGAAATGATCTTTATTTAATCTCCCCAAACTGATTAACAGTGTTTCCCACACAGTTGAAAGAAAGAGAAAGAGGGAAAAAGACCAACAGACAGATGTGAGAGGGGTTAGATAAGGGGGGAGATAGGGAAGGAGGGAAGGAGGGAGGGAGAGGAGGGAGGGAGGGAGGGAGGAAAAGAAGGGAGGAAGGGAAGAAGGGAGGAAGGGGGTGGGGAATGTACTAGGTTTGGCAGATCCAGCAAATCAAAATGTAGGATGTCCAATAAAATTTTAATTTGAAATAAGCAATGATGTTTTAGTATAATATATTACATGCGATGTTTGGGACAAACTTCTATGAAAAGAGTATTTGTTATTTGGAATTCAAATTTAACTGGTGTTCTGTATTTTATCTTCAACTTTATGAGTTACATCACTGAAAAATTTCAAAGCACCAAAAATAAAGGGAAGACCTTAATATTTTCCAGAAAGAAATATATAAGAATTAGGAACAGAAATGGTGACTGATTTTCCAAAAGCAATCACAAGAGATAAACAAAAATTGAGCCATGTGTTTGAAATTCTGTGGGAAAAATTATTTTCATCCTAGAATTTTATGCCCTGACAAATTGAGTTAGGATATATTCTCAGACATGTGAAGTCTCAAATTATACCTCCCATAGCCATATGATATAAATTGAGCATTGATCTAAATAAAATTGTAATATAACCACATTGGATTTTCTGGGTAAGTAAGAGAAATTGGGGGCAGCACGAGGCATAGAGGGATAGAGTGCTGCAAACTGTGATATCCAGCATTTTTGAGGAATTCCAGTGGCTCTGCCTCCTGGTGTTCATTCCTTCAGGTAACTGCCTATTGCATTGCACTGATGTTTTTCGGTATGACCAATAGAATGGGGCAGAAATTATGGTATGTCATGCCCAAGATTAGGTTATAAAAAATTACAATATCTTTGTAACCCAAGAAAACCTGTGCCTATGTGCATGCTCTGGGTATAACCAGCTGCTATGATTTTGAGGATACTCAAAGCTTTGAGGGTCCTGTGAAGTGGCCCATGTGGCAAAGAACTGAAGCTTCTTTCCAATAGCCCCATGAATGGGGCTTCTTGGAATCAGCTTGTCCAGCCCCAGCCAACATCCCAGCTGCATCTTCATGAGAGACCCTGAGCCTTCATGAGAGACCCTGAGCCAAAACCAAACAGCTACATGGGTTCCCGGATTCCTGACCCTCAGAAACTGTGAGATAATACATGTCTGTTGTCTTAAGCTACTAAATTTTGGGAGAGTTTGTTACAAAGTAATAGATGCCTAATATAAAAGGTAACAAGGCAAAATCCTAATCTTTCAAAATAGAAAGTCAAAAAGAAGAGTATAGGTTCATTTTTTAAATTTTTGTTAGTATGAACACCCAAAGAAATATCTAAAAGATTATAAAGTAGTTTTATCTGTAGAGAAGGACTCTAGATCTGTGGAAGGAGAAAGGCAGATGGTTATGAGTTTTATTATAATTCTTTTTTTATCACTCCTTATTATAAGGGGTGAATGGATGTTTATAGTAAATGGATGTTCATTTGCTACAGAAAATGTAGTTGCTCAATAAAATGATTTTGTTTAACCATTTAGTACGGGTAAATTAGCTCTTACTCCGGTAAGAAATCCACACTCACACTCTGAAAAAACAAAGTAGAAATAAGCATATCTTCTTTATAGCTGTATATAGGACAAAATTAGGTGTTCAGTAGATGCTAAGTATTACTACTGTTTTTGCCATTCATACTATTATTTTGCACTATGCAAAGTGAGGCTTAACTCCCCATCCTACTGGCTCAAGGGGAGAGGAAAACAGAGTTGAATTCTGAAAGAACTAAGTAGGGTAATTTTAAAATTTTGTTTTAAAAAGATTGTCTCTGTATTATCAAGGCAATACTTTCTCTTTCTTTCTTTTTTTTTTTTTTTTTTCTAGTTTTCGATCACTTAGGTCACCTTTCCCCTCCATCAGCATAGATAATTGAGTTGACTCCATGTTTGGTTGAACCAGCAGTAGGGATCTAACAAAATGAGTTATTATCTTTCTCTCTGGATCCTTGCTGAAACAGTGTGTTGATTCCCTGTCTTCCTATTGGACAGTGCGGCTCTGAGGCCAGTTTGGATAATGAAATAAAAATTCCACATGTCATTTCAGAAGTGATACCACTAATACTATTTTAGTACAAATAGCAACAACATGACTTTTAAGCACCCCAGCTAGAACATTACATCCCACGTCAGTTTATTGGCTGACTTCAGATGAACAGCATATAGATACCAATATCTCTGACATTTCGTTAGCAAAAGGTATGTTGAAAATTGTTCAAAGATTTCTTTGTAAAATGCACATATCCCTGGAAAGCATATTACTCTAAGACAGGAATCCCCAAACCTAAAAATTTTATGATCACTGCTGAAGAAAGAAGGTACTAGTGGTAAACGTACTGACCATTACAGTGGAAGAAGGATATTGAACTAGCTGTAATCAGAAATACAAGAGGCACAGAGATTTCCAAAACTACAAATAACCAAGCACACCCCATCTTGTATTCTAATTAGGTAGATTTTTAATGTGGGCAAGATACTTTCTTTTTCCCCACAAAATATCCTCTTTTGAAATTGTAAAGAAAAAGATTCATTATGAGCTGGGAGACCAGGATCAACTGTTTGAAGACCTGGGATATAATACAAATACACACATCAAAATCATGCCTTTGTTAAAAGGCTTCTCCCAACACCATGCAATTCTGGTTCACTCCCACTACCACAGCTGTACATCACTTTCACCCAATAAACCCTAATCTTTAAAGTGCCACACAGCTTTGAAAGGTAAAGCATATAATCTGAGAAAACGTCATAATTTGGAATGTCTATGCTTTATTTATTCCCACAAAGGCTTTTCTCATATGGAAGTTTACAGGTAGTCTGAGGCCCTGTAGATCTCCCAAAATACTATATGTTGCTCTTGCAGTTCATTATGGCAGACAGGCCATGCTTCCTTATCTCTTCTCCCTCTAAAGGCACAATTAAAATGACCAGTCATGGTCAGAAATGTCCCTCTGTTATCTCTGGGATCTTTTTCCCACGTTCCTGCAGAGTGCAACTTCAAAGTCACACTGCAAGAGACAGGAATAAAGAGCAAGAAAAAAACTGAGAACATTTTTTAAATCAGTCTATTATAGTTATTTGATTATTTTTGAAAAGGAAATAAATACCCGAGAATCCACCATCTAAAAGAACAACTAGTACTTTGGCAACAACATTTGTCTAACAATATGGTTTCCCCATTATACTACTGCCTTATTCTCTAACCCAAAGTAACCATCACCCCAAATCCCATGTTCATCTTTACCTGGAATCTATTTTTATGTATTTTTACTGCATTTATAAAATTAATATATTTTTTAAATTTTTTAGCTTTAGCATGCAGTATTTAATCTTTCAGAACTTTTTTCATTTACTATTATGTTGCTAATGATCACTCATATAGTTGCATGCCACTGTAACTCATTCATTTCAAACTGCTGTATAATAAATATTCTAATATGTGACTTCATTTTACTTCCATATTTGCTTTTTGACATGTTACCCCTAAAATCATCATTAAGATCTGTAAATCACTCTTAGTAACTTCAATATTTCAATGTGAAGCACATTCTGGGATAAGGTCTTTCAACCAAACGTTACCTGATTCTCTCGACAAGTAAGTATGTGGGAATGACTGACTTATTTACTCTCCATAAAAACACTCCCACAAAAGCTCAGGTGAAAAGAAGGCTGTTCATTGTGTCTCCCTTTCATTAAAAACAACAATAACAACAATAAAAATAGGCAAAACAAATCAATTTTTAAACAACTCAGTGATTTCAATATTAGTTTGTCTTTTGTTAGGAAAAAAAAAAGTTACTTAACAATCTCTACTTCTTGAAATGGGGCTTCAGGCTTAAACAGCTGGATCATTTTTTAATGGAGCCCACTGTATGAAAGCTTTATAATTTGTAGGCAATGCATTTATGAGCATACAACTATGAGCTGCTGTTTCTCGAATGACAGGCATTAAAAAGCTGTACCAACCTCCTGCCAGGGCAGGACCAGTTCCAGATGATCCCATGTGCCAGTGGGCAGTGTGACTTAGTGTCCTGAATACACAGGATTGGAGAGCTAGTCTTGCTAATCTTGGATACAAAACAAGGTCCCACCAGACCTTTTGATAAAATTGATTAGCATTTCTCTCTGCCTTATCCTGTTAATTGAGATTTTACAAGCTATCATATTGGCCATTATTATAGAAAGCAGGACAGAGCCTTGGCTCTTAGGCCCTTTTCCTTCCCTCCAAATTACTGTATTTACAGAAATAACGGGCTGCAGTACGTAGGACACTGCACTCTTCACATACTTCTTACTAGGCCAAGTGTGTTTCACATTCCTTGAGGCAGGTACTATTTCTCTAATTATAATTTTACACTAATGATGTTCTGTGTATAGTGAGGGGGAGGAGGTTAAAGAGGTTTGGGGAAATTCAAGGAGCAGTTCTGAGCAGATTGTATAGCATAGGGCAAGTACACACAGCCTGGGAGTTGAAAATCTGGGGCTATGGCCTTGTCAGCAGTGTCTAGCTGCATGAGGTCCAGGAAAGCACTTATCACTAGATTTTGCTTTCTTTAATGGAAAATCTGTAATGAATGGGGCTGGGTTTAGTGGGATGATTCCTTTCTTTTCTTTTTCTTGAGACACTGTACCTACAGACTATTTGACCTTCCTTCAGACCCTTGAACATGAAATGCTCCTTCTCAGAGCCTTCAGAGATGTTGCTTCATCTAACTGAAGTAGCCCCAAACTCTTCTCTCCCGCTATTCCCTCACACAGCCCTTCCCATAGTTAACCCCTACTCATCCATCAGATCGCAGTTCAGCAACCACTTCTTAAGGAAAGATTTCCCGACTTGCCCTTAGCTACGTGCTCCCATAGCACTGTCCTTCCCCTTCATTACACTTACTATATTTGTGGTTAAATGATCACTTGTCTCATGGTGACCTACTCAGCTAGAAATCAAGCTGAGGGCAGTGGCCACATGTCTAGATTTGCTTTCATGCTTTGCATATAATAGTCATGTGATAAATGTTTACAGAATAAAGTAGTACATATACATACACTAGAGAATTTTATATAAAAGTTTAGAATATTTACAGAATTTCTAGTATCTATATACTTTTCAATAAGAATCCCCGGTGAGGGCTTCCCTGGTGATGCAGTGGTTGAGAATCTGCCTGCTAATGTAGGGGACACGAGCTCGAGCCCTGGTCTGGGAGGATCCCACATGCCACGGAGCAACTAGGCCCACAAGCCACAACTACTGAGCCTGCGCATCTGGAGCCTGTGCTCCGCAACAAGAGAGGCCGCGATAGTGAGAGGCCCGCACACCACGATGAAGAGTGACCCCCACTTGCCACAACTAGAGAAAGCCCTCACACAGAAACGAAGACCCAACACAGCAAAAATAAATTAATTAATTAACAAACTCCTACCCCCAGCATTAAAAAAAAAAAAAAATAAGAATCCCCGGTGACAATTAAATTCCTATTAGCTGACCAAAAAATACCATATATTGCACTAAAAACAAAACTAAACAAAATGAAACACATTTAAGAAAAGATGAAACAAGAGGAAAATGTAAAAGAGAAAAGGAAATATAGAAACAATTGAAAGGAGGCCCTCGGAGAATTGCTAAAAGTTGCATGCTTATACCAACATAGATTTCAATTGCTTTCAGCAAAGAGAAAATACTAATTAGTAGAATAATCTTTGTTTCCCAGTTTGAAAGATTACTGTGATTGCTTCCTGCCAGTACCATGCCAGGCCTTAATGGTTTCAAAGATTAATTGATAGCATGTGAAAGCCAACTAGCCAATTAATGGCTGCATGTCACCTAAGTGCCCTAAAGAGTATGTGTTCACATTGCTTAGGTAGTTAGGACTGATGCATTGGTTTATACTTGTTTTTCTCATTGCCATGTGTATTTTCAGTATATCTTTTCCTCTTATATAGACTGCTAACCACATATCAGTAGCTCCTCATAGCTAATTTGTAAATTAACATATATTTTCTACGTTTGGTAGTGAAAGTCCTGCCTACACCAATCAAAATTCCTAGCCCTTCAAAAATTATTATATTATTCATTCTATACATCAATTGCCTGTCTAAATTTTATCTAATGGCAAATTTTAAACTGAAGATTAATTATATGAAACCTGCCTATTCTGAGAGTTGTATGATGTGAAATGAAATACTTAATCTTAAAGTGCTTCTTTTATAGAAGAAAAATCACAGAACTTTCTAGCCACAGGATCAGGAAATGCTGTTTTGCGTTTAGAGCATCTTGTTTGCTACAGAAACCATAAATCCTCTTACTGATCGTATATTATTTTTTCATGATTATAAGGAGCTGAAAAACATATTTACATCTCAATTTTATTTAGTGTATAAAGGTAAGCATTTTGGGGATTGCCCCATGCCTGTTTTATTTTGTCAGCTTCATTTTTCTTTAGACCCTAATTCCTTAATAATTTTATTTGTTATCTTCTAATGAATTTGTCCCTGGAAGCTGCCTAAAATCCTCTGGAGAAAAACTGTGAAATGAAAATAAATGAATAAATTAATTAATTAATTAATAGTAAATCTAAAAACAATTTCTGTAAGTAAATTCTCTCATTCTATAGTAAAAAACACTAAAATACAGAGGCAAACTCCATCTATTTCCCGAATTCCATTTTCTTGAGTTTCCAATTTTCCTCAGGAAATACTTTAAGCTTTTAAAAAGGTCCCAGGACATGAAACAGTCATATGCAAATAACTAGTGAATAACCATTGTAGCTGTTAATTTCATATGTCAAAATATTAGATTTACATCTCTCTATGGATATCAGCATTTTAAAAAGAAGAATGACATCCCTGATTTCATTCTATTAAGGCATTTACAGTAAGCAGTCCCACACTGCTCTCTAATCACTCAGCAGAGAAGAGGGTTTAGCTATGCAGGCACAGGCTGAAATCCCTTGTTTCTCTCAATGAATGGCACTGCAAAGATAAATATTTGGCAGGTCAGGCATTACCAACCACTGCAAGTCCCTTTGAAAGATTTGCTATTTCATCATGCAGTGAAGGGAGCTCTGTACTGAACTCCATAACCGTGGTGGTTTTACCTGGCTACAACCCTCGCTTGTCTTAAATGTTTCTATTGCATACTGTTTGCACTTGCTACTCATTCCCCTGGAACAATGTGCCTTGGCTGATTGGAATAGCAAAATCCTCTCTCTTGTTTCAAAGAATTAAGTTGGCTCTATGTTTTTATCCCAGTTACTGCTTTATAGGATGACTTCTGACCCAGGCCCATGAAACACAACAGGTGTAAAAGATACATCCACTGGATTGTTAATGGGTGTAAGGGAAAGAATATCTGGGTGCTAGCTAGTTCTACTTCTGGCACTAACTGGCCATGACCTTGAGGCTGTGATTTAACTTCTCTAGGTCTCAGTTTCCCTACCTGTAAAGTAAGAGAGGTTGGTCTACAGCACAGGTCAGGAAACTTTAATGTACATTTAATTCTCCTAGTGATCTAATTGAAATGCAGTTCCTGATTCAACTGATCTGGGATGGGGTCCAAGATTCCGAATTTCTAACAGTCTTCTGGGGTGATGCTGATGCTGCTGATCTAGGACCTACATTTGAAGAGTTAGGGAGAGAATCACAAAAATTCTTTGCCTTCAGTAGACCACCTAATTGAAAGGTAACATATAAATAAATAAGATAACTCCTTCCTTTATATGGAAATTCACTTTTTCATTTATTGTATTTTTAGGTGATACTTAATTGAACTTAATTTAAAACTAGTCCTTTCTCTCTAATACTCCTTTGCCCTTAAAAAAGAATAAAAATGTGCATTGAACACCATGTGCCATGTGTTGACTTCTAGTATATCCTATGAACAATAAAACTGATAGAGTAGTCACACGACAAGCTTGAGTTAAACCCAAGTCTACTAAGAGTGATATCTCTTAGGACCTCTGACAAAAACAATAAACTGGGGAACTCCAACAAAGCTGTTTTCATTGAAACTCCAGCTGTGTCATTGCTATGTTCTGAAGAACTAGAATAACCATCATATTCAGAAACAAAGGGTTTAAAAACATACCTAGAAGAAAACATTGGGAAGCTGAAATGCTCTAGTGGACTATGGACATTTAGGACTTACAAGAATTGCCCTCTCCAGGAGTAATGCTGAGATTAAAGATGCAGGCTCATCCACAGCACCTCCCAGACTCCTGTGAGCACTAGCTATTCATTCTAGGAGCAGGTTCAAGGCCAAATTTCTATTGTACTTACATGTTTAGCTCTGACCCCTTTTAAATGACCACACAACCACTTTTTCTGTGTGCCATCAAAAACTTATTTCCATAAGTATTATTTGGAGAGAAAAAAATGGAACTCTTTATTCATAGTTCTCTTGATAAATTAACAGACACCAAATTAAAAGTCTGTATATGTATAATGATTCCTAGGTTCCTTTTAGCAAAATATAAGGTACAGCTACAAAAGCATGTACTGGATTATTTTTAAAAGTCTGTTTCAGTAGTAAAACTGCCATCCTACTCATAACTCCAGAACTATTCTCGTACTATACTACTCCTAGAGTGACTCCTACCTACTCTTCTGGTTCTCATTCTATGCCTACTGCTATCAGACTTACTCCCTAAACTGATGTCTCACAAAACTTCTGAGACCACAGTGATCTGTACGTATTTATGTAAAGCACAGGATGAGACAACTCCTACTTTTGTCCTTTCTTTTATTCCTTTGCTTATCCAACATTTAACAAGCCCTGGTTTTACACCAGGCAATGTGATATGTGCTAGAAAAGGTTTATGTCTTGATTTTCATTTTTCACCAAGTTCTTGGCATAAATCTCATTTAATCCTCATATCTCCTCATGGAATGGATGCTAATAACCTCATTTGGCAGTTGCGGTATAGGTTTCTCCAGGAAAGTGACTTTCTCCATAGTAGTGCAATGTGAACTCTTACCTATATCTTCTAAAGCAGACCTTTGTTCTTAAACCTCAGATTCTTTCTACTTCACATACCCAATTTCCTGATTTAGGAGAATTATGGCATCCATGTCAACTTTTGCAAAAACATCTTTTCCTGTTACTTCTAGTAATACATAGGAAAGTGTCTGAGAACCCCAAGCAACATGCGTTACTAGCAGTCTAAAGCAACCCACTTTTTCTTGGAGCTTTGTAGACAAAGGCAATTCCAGGGACTTTGTATTCTCTCCATTCTGCATGAAACATATAGGAATACTTTTCACATAAGACAGCATCTACTCTTTGGAGTACATCAATATTTTTTTCTAGTGAATCCTCTCAAGCCTATGATTCTCTCCTCTCCCCCATGAGTGTTATGTCTTAAACAATACAGAGTAGAGCAAACCAATACAAGCTGCTCAGACTATTTTGAGAATTCTCTGAAAATATTATGTAAATTTCTGGAGAGATCATTTGTATGGCTTTCAAAATATGATGGTAGCTTTATCTATCAAGTTCTCTTCCTTTTGCTCTCCATAGAAAAGCTGAACACAGAAAGATCTGTCTATACCTGAACCCAGAGACCTTAATTGTGTGCATTATGTTGGCACAGTCAGCTGTAAAAGGGGTGGAATGTACTTTCTTCAACTAAAGATGACCTTCCCCACTGAGTATAAATCACCAATTAAGTTGATAATACCATAGCCTACAAACTCAATATTTAGCTGAATTGGCTACTCTTCAAGACATTACCTTGGCAACTCTCAGTAATTCTAAACTCCAATAAATATTTATTGAATGCCTACTGTGTGTCAGGAAATTTGCCAAGTTCAATAAGAACAAAGGAGGCAATAAAAGCATATGAAAAGATGTAGAAATGATTAAATGAGATAGAGTAATTTAAACACTTTGTAAATGAGAAAGAGCTGGAAGCATAAGTTATTTTTGCAAAAGTTTTATTTTCTTAAGCCTGAAAGAAAATATAATTTTAGGCATATTAATATATATCTTATTCAAGGAAAAATATGTTTCGAGTCTTGAATCAAAGGCATGTATATTACACTTGTGACCTACCTGGTATCTGTTTCAATTATTGCCTTGAAGAAATACGCATCTGGTTTAGGCTACAATATTTTATAGAATCTAATCTCTCACAGAGAGAAATAGTGTTTGAATACAACAAGGTAGTCTTCAGAGGCATTCAATAAGACAAAGCAAATGCAAACTGGGTCTAATAGCTAAAGACTTTTTGACTTTTTAAGATGTTCAATTGAACACTTAAAAGGTTTAGTCTCATATCAGTTCTAGAAAGCCCCTCTGGGGCAGGCTTAAGTAACTAAGCCATTAGGCACTCAACTGCAAATTGCCTATTAAGTCTGACTAAAACTGTAAAATTGCTTTTCACAATGCAAATGAATGTAAATAAGAACAATTGGTTACACATATCACAGGCTATCAAATTGTCCACAGATGATACATAGTCCCCACCCCATACCCCCAGCCCTGGAATTAGCATTACTTTAAAGTCATATTTAGTAGGTCTTAACAGGCTTGGGTGTCCCTGTGATAAATTCCACAAATTTATTATAAGCAGTACATGTGTCCTATATATGTTATTTATTATATGAAATTTAAACCTCTTTTTCTCTATGTCTGAGGGCATTTATATTCAGGTTCAGTGGATATATCACAAAATAATCCATTTAGCCTTACTTCTTAGGATACGTAGCATCATTCAGTTACTAAAATTATTAAAATCATGTATCTTTTTTTAACAAATGGATTACAAGAAAAAATTGTATAAAATTATAAAAATGGCATGTCTTTGAATAGTAATATATACAGAGGAACCTTATTGCTATCATGCTTATGATTATTGTTTTAGAAATTTTCAAGTTATTTAACCTTTTAAACCTTAGTTTCCATATCTGTCAAATGAAAGGAATAACATGAAACTAATAGAAATGAGATTTCATACTGTAATTACAAGGTAGACTGAGTGAGACTTGTGAGATGTCCCAGAAAAGGCATATTCTTTTTTTTTTTTTTTTTTTTTGCAGTACATGGGCCTCTCACTGTTGTGGCCTCTCCCGTTGTGGAGCACAGGCTCCGGACACGCAGGCTCAGCAGCCATGGCTCACGGGCCCAGCCGCTCCGTGGCATGTCGGATCTTCCCAGACTGGGGCACGAACCCGTGTCCCCTGCATCGGCAGGCAGACTCTCAACTACTGCACCACCAGGAGAGCCCGAAAAGGCATATTCTTAACCCTACTACCATTCAAATACAATCTGTGGCACTTTAGGGGTTTTGGCCATCTTCTAATGCAAATCTGAAAAACATAGCCTTGAAACTCAAAAGAATGTAAAAAATACTTGCCACTATTGTCTTGTCCTCAAACTTTTAAGGTCTCAGCCAAAAAATGAAACATAGTTTAATTTTAATATGTATGGACCTATCAGTCAACAGCTATTTTAAGAACCTCCTATTATATCATTATCACTGTGCTTAAGATAAATATGAGACCAGTCTGAACTCCATTTTGAAGGAGAAGGTATGAAAACAAGTAACATGGAAGTACAAGAAAGTATGTGACCTCTTAAACTATCACAAGCAACATTTCTCCAATTACAGTAGAGAATGCAATTCTTTTCCACTGTATAGTATAAATATCCATGGGAAAACAATCTATTGAACCTTATTTATAAGATCATTCTACTACTGTTTTGCAGAAATGATCAAGATGCTATTTTTAGAAAAAATGATACATAGAATTAAGTTTATATAATTCAGAGAAAATAGTATAATTCAAGTGGGAAGAAAGTTACACAACTGAGGTTTTGTTTTCATTACTTCATTGTCATCCATGCTGAAGCAGCAACCTTTCACCTGATATAATCACATAAAGTGGTAAACTCATTAAGAAAAAGAGATGTCATACTTCATTTCAAAGGATGTCACATATGCATTTTTCTGTAATTTCTATACATTTGTAAATAACATAATACACGAAGCACAGTGTATATTTTTATATTTCTCTTTTAGGTATCTTCAGGTATTAATCTTTAAGTGTAATACCAACTAGTAAATAATTTATTTTGGAGCAAAAATAATCACCCAAACCCAAGTAGTCATGCAGACTTCAATTCCATAGAGGCAGTAATCAACACACTGGAAGAGTGATATTCATACATTAAAAAATAAATTAAAAAAAGAAGAAGAATGTGGGAAGATCAAGCCACACTGTTTCCTTTGCATATGAAGGAAACATTTCAGATACATTTGGAAATACTGTCTTGGCATTTAAATTATTTTTCATGATCATTGTTATGTGTTTTGATTTTGAAAATCCACCATCAAATATGTTTCTACATCTAAATTCAACTTACTTTTATTAACCATGAGTAGTAGTAAATGCTACAGATACACATCAACAGTACCTATTACAAGAAAGTGTTTCTCTCACCTATTAAGAGGGCAGGCTAGGAGTTAAAGTACCTGGGAGCAGGACTAAGACAATTAAATATGGGCATCAAATTCCTCTACCCACTGAATGTGACATCACTGAAGAGTATTCTATATTGTCTCCCAGAGTTTCCAGCAGTACTGAGCATCTTTTGTCCACAATATTGATGTGCTCGATAACACAATTAAATTTCTTCACTTTCTAATCTTAGTTCCATACTCCCTTACCAGTATTTCCTGGATGACCTCACAAATAAACTACATGTACTCAAATCTTTTAAAGGAACCTATACTTTAAAAGATGATATATCTATAATCTTTATATACTGCATGCTTTTACGTATGCTATTTGTAAAGTAGAAAACAATTAAATGTTTAAAATTTACTTTATTCTTTAATTCACCATTCTACATCAGTTTGTATAAGATGTAAGCTCTTATCATGATTATGAGAGTAATAATTTTGTCATTGGAGAAAGCCCAGAAAGTATCTTATTATTTTAATTGAGGTTATCAAAGACACCATATTTTCGATAGTAAAACAGAGCAAAAATTGATAGACAGACACCTATAAAATAGTGTAGTCCCTTATCTGTCCTTACATATAATTTTCAGATGATTCTGGTAAACTGACTTTCACTAAAAAGAAAAAAACAGATAAAATTTGGGGTCGGTATTTTTTACTAACCTGAAGAAAATATATGAGCATGGAACTGTGTTGAAGGTAAAAATGTATCTATTGTCAGAACAGAGAAAAAACTATATTTAGTTGAGTATCATCATTCTATCTTCCCACTTTTTGGTGAAGATGGTTTTCTCTCATGACCAGAGACCAGAGATCCCTGCTAAGAATCTATAGTAGGGCCAGTCCTTAATCTTAATAATTTCTTGAAACATGAATCATTAACTTTTTTGCCTTTTATTAACTGTGACCCTTCTTCTAGTCAGGAATCCATTTACATTACTTAGAGGAGAATTATGCTTGCTCTAGAAGGAATGCCAAAAAAAGTCAATGAGTCAACATTCCAAATAAGGCTAAGGGGAATCAAAAGAGGTGGGCTAGTGGGAAGTCAAGAATGGATTTTATGTCACAATAAAACAATAGATTAGATTGAGAATCAACCTAAATTTTACACCCAAATTTTACAAATGTTCACCTTCACACTACTCTTGTATGTAGTCAAAGGGCTATCCTGGCTCTTGCCTGGGAGCACAACCATCAACATCTGTCTGGTGTTGTCTATGAATCATCCAGAAGAGATGACAGTGACAATGCCTGAGATTTCTATGCCCCAAATGATGAACTGAGCCACATGCAAATACTGTCCAGCATGGTCCAAAGCATCCCTAAATGGAGGGTGGGAAAAATGAGAACTGACAAGGTAAGATGAGACAGAGAAAACCCCCAGACCTTGGGTAAGACCTGCAGTGGTATTCTACTTGCCATCATTCTCACCCCTGGAAACATATTATATGTTTACTATTGTGATTTTCAAGGTACCATAATACTTCATACACTGACTTGGATTTACCTTTTGGACCCTATTCCAAAGACAGAACTGTATTTTTAACCTTCACTAAAAAGTCATTCCCAGTGCCAAATAAACCATTTGAACATATTTTCCATTTTTAAGCCAAATGTTTTGTGTCATATGCCATATTGGTAGTGACTTTAAATGTTTCTGATAATTTTTAAGGTAATTCTCATTACACATAATCTAGTTTTTCTTCACCCTGACATTTCAATATTAAAGATATAGTCTAGCAGTTACTATGTTGTTTTCTGGGAAAAGTTTACTTTCAACTCTACAGAATTTCCATTAGTCTCCTTTTATTAAAAGAGGTTTTGGGCTTCCCTGGTGGTGCAGTGGTTTAGAGTCCGCCTGCCAATGCAGGGGACGCGGGTTCGTGCCCTGGTCCAGGAAGATCCTACATGCCACGGAGCAGCTGGGCCCGTGAGCCATGGCTACTGAGCCTGCGTATCCGGAGCCTGTGCTCCACAACGGGAGAGGCCACAACAGTGAGAGGCCCACGTACCGAAAAAAAAAAAAAGAGGTTTTATTCTTCCCTGATAAATTTGGCTTTATAAGAACATATTTACTGACATAAAAAAAGCTATTTCAAATAACTTTTTTCACATGTGCTCTTTAAAATAATATAGATACCTGAATTTAACCTAAAAGCAAAAAATTATGATTGATTTCAGTAAATCAGAAATCAGTATCCAAATTTGTAGCAATTTGCCATTAGATTAGCATAAGGATTATGTCAAAAATAAAAAGTAAACTCTAAAAATGATTTGTATCCATTTTTAGTATAAGAATTTAAAATAATATTATATTTTAAATATTTCTTTTTTAGGAAATTTGCCACAGCTGTTTCTTACCCTGGAAAGTAACTAAATGCCATTCTCACTCATTATTAATTAAATATCAGTTTGAAGGACTTAACATACAGCTGTATCTTATTTTTCAAGATTTGATCTATTTCTCTTTGTTATTATAGTAGTCATGTGACTCCTCAGGTTTAGCTGATTGCCATTACTCATGAGACCTATTTTGCTCTAAATTTTTAATTATTTCTCTTATGTAAACATTTCTTACATAACTAATACTTTTTTTTGTAGAAAATATGATAGTACAAAGATAGAAAAGATATAAATCATAGATAATACTAACACCCAGCAAAAAACCCACTGTCAATTAATATCATATAAATGTATTCCATATATGTGTGTGTGTATAAATGTGTAATCTGTATGTGTTTGTATATGTATCTTAATAAACATACATTAATGCATATATATGTACACATGGCAAAGTGAGATTGAACTCTACAGGCTATTTTCTCTCCTTTTAAAAGCTTCATTTCTATAATTGTCAATGAGAAAATAAGGTAAATATATGGCTCTTCTCTAACAATATTTGGTGCTTATGATGAAATCCTTAAATATTTCCAAAAATACAATGATATTAATTAGATATTTCCAGATATTTAATTTTATTTTCAAGGAAAGGCTATTAAGAAATTCTGCATTTCAGGGCACTGGCTTGTCTTCTATGGTGGAGATTTTATTGGCTTCCTTATCCTTCCCCCATACTGGGAAAATGACTTCTGGAAAAGACCTCCACATTAATCTTCACCAAAATTTCAAATTTTTCAGTCTCCTTCAATATCTAATAAATACTCTTCAAACTAACTTTTCCAATTTTTCTCCTTCCCACCTGATTCAATGTCACTGAGAACTAAATCCAGACTACCTAAATCCCATTGGGACCCTATGTTGCCTTCCAGCTGGCCATCTTCTTAGGATTTCGAGAAACCTTGTGAGCTGAAGCTTGATCATTTTGAAGGCCTCACGATGGTAGTAAATCTTATATGGACTGGAGTTTTCTCTGGACAAGTTGCTATCTGAGACACTTATATTTGCTGCCTACAAGAGACTCACTTCAGATCTAGAGACACATACAGACTGAAAGTGAGGGATGGCAAAAGATGAATGAAATTGATGAACCTTTAGCCAGACTCATCAAGAAAAGAAGGGAGAGGTCCCAAATCAATAAAATCAGAAATGAAAAAGGAGAAAGTACAATGGGCACCACAGAAATACAAGGATTATAAGAGACTACTATGAGCAACTACATGCCAATAAAATGGATAACCTGGAAGAAATGGACAAATTCTTAGAAAGGTGCAATATCCCAAGACTGAACCAGGAAGAAATAGAAACTATGAACAGACCAATCACAAGTACTGAAATTGAATCAGTAGTTAAAAACTAACAACAAACAAAAGTCCAAGACCAGATGGCTTCACAGGCAAATTCTACCATATATTTAGAGAAGAGTTAATGCCTGTCCTTCTTAAATTATTCCAAAAAATTGCAGAGAAAGGAACACTTCTGAACTCATTCTACAAGGTTACTATCACTCTGATAAAGTTATCACAAAAACCAGACAAAGTTATCACAAAAAAAGAAAATTACAGGCCAATATCACTGATGAACATAGATGCAAAAATTCTCAAAATATTAGTGAACTGAATCCAACAATACATTAAAAAGATGATACACCATGACCAAGAGGGATTTATCTCAGGGATGCAAGGATTTTTCAGTAACAGCAAATCAATCATTGTGATATACCACATTAACAAATTGAAGAATAAAAATATGATCATCTCAAAAGATGCAGAAAAAGCTTTTGATAAAATTCAACATTCATTTTTTTTTTAATTTTTTATTTTATTTTTATTTTTTAAATTAGTTTCTGCTTTATAACAAAGTGAATCAGTCATACATATACATCTGTTCCCACATCCCTTCCCTCATGCATCTCCCTCCCTTCCACCCTCCCCATCCCACCCCTCCAGGCGGTCACAAAGCACCGAGCTGATCTCCCTGTGCTCTGTGGCTGCTTCCCACTATCTATCTACCTTACATTTGGTAGTGTATATATGTCCATGCCTCTCTTTCTCTTTGTCACAGCTTACCCTTCCCCCTCCCCATATCCTCAAGTCCATTCTCAAGTAGGTCTGTGTCTTTATTCCCGTTTTGCCCCTAGGTCCTTCATGACTTTTTTTTTTTTTTTTTAATTCCGTATATATGTGTTAGCATACGGTATTTGTCTTTCTCTTTCTGACTTACTTCACTCTGTATGACAGACTCTAGGTCTATCCACCTCATTACAAATAGCTCAGTTTCGTTTCTTTTTATGGCTGAGTAATATTCCATTGTATATATGTGCCACATCTTCTTTATCCATTCATCCGATGATGGACACTTAGGTTGTTTCCAGCTCCGGGCTATTGTGAATAGAGCTGCAATGAACATTTTGGTACATGTCTCTTTTGGAATTATGGTTTTCTCAGGGTATATGCCTAGTAGTGGGATTGCTGGGTCATATGGTAGTTCTATTTTTAGTTTTTTAAGGAACCTCCATACTGTTCTCCATAGTGGCTGTACCAATTCACATTCCCACCAGCAGTGCAAGAGTGTTCCCTTTTCTCCACACCCTCTCCAGCATTTATTGTTTCTAGATTGTTTGATGATGGCCATTCTGACTGGTGTGAGACGATATCTCATTGTAGTTTTGATTTGCATTTCTCTAATGATTAATGATGTTGAGCATTCTTTCATGTGTTTGTTGGCAGTCTGTATATCTTCTTTGGAGAAATGCCTATTTAAGTCTTCTGCCCATTTTTGGATTGGGTTGTTTGTTTTTTTGCTATTGAGCTGCATGAGCTGTTTATAAATTTTGGAGATTAATCCTTTGTCAGTTGCTTCATTTGCAAATATTTTCTTCCATTCTGAGGGTTGTCTTTTAGTCTTGTTTATGGTTTCCTTTGCTGTGCAAAAGCTTTGAAGTTTCATTAGGTCCCATTTGTTTATCTTTGTTTTTATTTCCATTTCTCTAGGAGGTGGGTCCAAAAGGATCTTGCTGTGATTTATGTCATAGAGTGTTCTACCTATGTTTTCCTCTAAGAGTTTGATAGTTTCTGGCCTTACATTTAAGTCTTTAATCCATTTTGAGCTTATTTTTGTGTATGGTGTTAGGGAATGATCTAATCTCAAACTTTTACATGTCCCTGTCCAGTTTTCCCAGCACCACTTATTGAAGAGGCTGTCCTTTCTCCACTGTACATTCCTGCCTCCTTTATCAAAGATAAGTTGGCCATATGTGCGTGGGTTTATCTCTGGGCTTTCTATCCTGATCCACTGATCTATCTTTCTGTTTATGTGCCAGTACCACACTGTCTTGATTACTGTAGCTTTGTAGTATAGTCTGAAGTCAGGGAGCCTGATTCCTCCAGCTCCGTTTTTCGTTCTCAAGATTGCTTTGGCTATTCGGGGTCTTTTGTTTTTCCAAACAAATTTTGAAATTTTTTGTTCTAGCTCTGTGAAAAATGCCAGTGGTAGTTTGATAGGGATTGCATTGAATCTGTAGATTGCTTTGGGTAGTAGAGTCATTTTCACAATATTGATTCTTCCAATCCAGGAGCATGGTATATCTCTCCATCTATTTGTATCATCTTTAATTTCTTTCATCAGTGTCTTATAATTTTCTGCATACAGGTCTTTTGTCTCCTTAGGTAGGTTTATTCCTAGATATTTTATTCTTTTTGTTGCAATGGTAAATGGGAGTGTTTTCTTGATTTCATTTTCAGATTTTTCATCATTAGTGTACAGGAATGCCAGAGATTTGTGTACATTAATTTTGTATCCTGCTACTTTACCAAATTTATTGATTAGCTCTAGTAGTTTTTCGGTAGCATCTTTAGGATTCTCTATGTATAGTATCATGTCATCTGCAAACAGTGACAGCTTTACTTCTTCTTTTCCCATTTGGATTCCTTTTATTTCCTTTTCTTCTCTGATTGCTGTGGCTAAAACTTCCAGAACTATGTTGAATAAGAGTGGTGAGAGTGGGCAGCCTTGTCTTGTTCCTGATCTTAGTGGAAATGGTTTCAGTTTTTCACCATTGAGGACAATGATGGCTGTGGGTTTGTCATATATGGCCTTTATGATGTTGAGGAAAGTTCCCTCTATGCCTACTTTCTGCAGGGTTTTTATCATAAATGGGTGTTGAATTTTGTCGAAAGCTTTCTCTGCATCTATTGAGATGATCATATGGTTTTTCTCCTTCAACTTGTTAATATGGTGTATCACATTGATTGATTTGCGTATATTGAAGAATCCTTGCATTCCTGGAATAAACCCCACTTGATCATGGTGTATGATCCTTTTAATGTGCTGTTGGATTCTGTTTGCTAGTATTTTGTTGAGGATTTTTGCATCTATGTTCATCAGTGATATTGGCCTGTAGTTTTCTTTCTTTGTGACATCCTTGCCTGGTTTTGGGATCAAGGTGATGGTGGCCTCGTAGAATGAGTTTGGGAGTGTTCCTTCCTCTGATATTGTTTGGAAGAGTTTGAGAAGGATGGGTGTTAGCTCTTCTCTAAATGTTTGATAGAATTCGCCTGTGAAGCCATCTGGACCTGGGCTTTTGTTTGATGGAAGATTTTTAATCACAGTTTCAATTTCAGTGCTTGTGATTGGTCTATTCATATTTTCTATTTCTTCCTGAGTCAGTCTTGGCAGGTTGTGCAGTTCTAAGAATTTGTCCATCTCTTCCAGGTTGTCCATTTTATGGGCATAGAGTTGCTTGTAGTAATCTCTCATGATCTTTTGTATTTCTGCAGTGTCAGTTGTTACTTCTCCTTTTTCATTTCTAATTCTATTGATTTGAGTCTTCTCCCTTCTTTTCTTGATGAGTCTGGCTAATGGTTTATCAATTTTGTTTATCTTCTCAAAGAACCAGCTTTTAGTTTTATTGATCTTTGTTATCGTTTCCTTCATTTCTTTTTCATTTATTTCTGATCTGATTTTTATGATTTCTTTCCTTCTGCTAACTTTGGGATGTTTTTGTTCTTCTTTCTCTAATTGCTTTAGGTGCAAGGTTAGGTTGTTTATTCGAGATGTTTCCTGTTTCTTAAGGTGGGATTGTATTGCTATAAACTTCCCTCTTAGAACTGCTTTTGCTGCATCCCATAGGTTTTGGGTCGTCGTGTCTCCATTGTCATTTGTTTCTAGGTATTTTTTAATTTCCTCTTTGATTTCTTCAGTTATCACTTCGTTATTAAGTAGTGTATTGTTTAGCCTCCATGTGTTTGTATTTTTTACAGCTCTTTTCCTGTAATTGATATCTAGTCTCATAGCATTGTGGTCAGAAAAGACACTTGATACAATTTCAATTTTCTTAAATTTACCAAGGCTTGATTTGTGACCCAAGATATGATCTATCCTGGAGAATGTTCCATGAGCACTTGAGAAAAATGTGTATTCTGTTGTTTTTGGATGGAATGTCCTATAAATATCAATTAAGTCCATCTTGTTTAATGTATCAGTTAAAGCATGTGTTTCCTTATTTATTTTCATTTTGGAAGATCTGTCCATTGGTGAAAGTGGGGTTTTAAAATCCCCTACTATGATTGTGTTACTGTCGATTTCCCCTTTTATGGCTGTTAGTCTTTGCCTTATGTATTGAGGTGCTCCTACGTTGGGTGCATAAATATTTACAACTGTTATATCTTCTTCTTGGATCGATCCCTTGATCATTATGTAGTGTCCTTCTTTGTCTCTTCTAATAGTCTTTATTTTAAAGTCTATTTTGTCTGATATGAGAATTGCTACTCCAGCTTTCTTTTGGTTTCCATTTGCATGGAATATCTTTTTCCATCCCCTTACTTTCAGTCTGTATGTGTCTCTAGGTCTGAAGTGGGTCTCTTGTAGACAGCATATATATGGGTCTTGTTTTTGTATCCATTCAGCCAATCTGTGTCTTTTGGTGGGAGCATTTAGTCCATTTACATTTAAGGTTATTATCGATATGTATGTTCCTAATCCCATTTTCTTAATTGTTTTGGGTTCGTTATTGTAGGTCTTTCCCTTCTGTTGTGTTTCTTGCCTAGAGAAGTTCCTTTAGCATTTGTTGTAAAGCTGGTTTGGTGGTGCTGAACTCTCTCAGCTTTTGCTTGTCTGTAAACGTTTTAATTTCTCCATCAAATCTGAATGAGATCCTTGCTGGGTAGAGTAATCTTGGTTGCAGGTTTTTCTCCTTCATCACTTTAATTATGTCCTGCCACTCCCTTCTGGCTTGTAGAGTTTCTGCTGAGAGATCAGCTGTTATTCTGATGGGGATTCCCTTGTGTGTTATTTGTTGTTTTTGCCTTGCTGCTTTTAATATGATTTCTTTGTGTTTAATTTTTGACAGTTTGATTAATATGTGTCTTGGCGTATTTCTCCTTGGATTTCTTCTGTATGGGACTCTCTGTGCCTCCTGGACTTGATTAACTATTTCCTTTCCCATATTAGGGAAGTTTTCAACTATAATCTCTTCAAATATTTTCTCAGTCCCTTTCTTTTTCTCTTCTTCTTCTGGAACCCCTATAATTCGAATGTTGGTGCGTTTAATGTTATCCCAGAGGTCTCTGAGACTGTCCTCTGTTCTTTTCATTCTTTTTTCTTTATTTTGCTCTGCAGCAGTTATTTCCACTATTTTATCTTCCACCTCACTTATCCGTTCTTCTGCCTCAGTTATTCTGCTATTGATCCCATCTAGAGTATTTTTTATTTCATGTATTGTGTTTTTAATCGATGCTTGATTCATCTTTAGTTCTTCTAGGCCCTTGTTAACTGTTTCTTGCATTTTGTCTATTCTATTTCCAAGATTTTGTATCTGGGAAATAGAATCTTGGATCATCTTTACCATCAATATTCTGAATTCTTTTTCAGGTAGACTGCCTATTACCTCTTCATTTGTTAGTTCTGGTGGGTTTTTATCTTGTTCCTTCTCCTGCTGTGTGTTTTTCTGTCTTCTCATTTTGCTTATGTTACTGTGCTTGGGGTCTCCTTTTTGCAGGCTGCAGGTTCGTAGTTCCCGTTGTTTTTGGTGTCTGTCCCCAGTGGCTAAGGTTGGTTTAGTGCGTTGTGTAGGCTTCCTGGTGGAAGGTACTAGTGCCTGTGTTCTGGTGAATGAGGCTGGATCTTGTCTTTCTGGTGGGCAGGTCCACGTCTGGTGGTGTGTTTTGGTGTGTCTGCGGACTTTTTATGATTTTAGGCCACCTCTCTGCTAATGGGTGGCGTTGTGTTCCTGTCTTGCTAGTTGTTTGGCATAGGGTGTCCAGCACTCTAGCTTGCTGGTCGTTGAGTGAAGCTGGGTGCTGGTGTTGAGATGGAGATCTCTGGAAGATTTTCGCCGTTTGATATTATGTGGAGCTAGGATGTCTCTTGTGGACCAGTGTCCTGAAGTTGGCTCTCCCACCTCAGAGGCACAGCACTGACTCCTGGCTCCTCAATTTGGGATGATTTGTTGTCTATTCATGTATTCCACAGATGCAGGGTACATCAAGTTGATTGTGGAGCTTTAATCCGCTGCTTTTGAGGCTGCTGGGAGAGGTTTCCCTTTCTCTTCTTTGTTCTCACAGCTCCTGGGTCTCAGCTTTGGATTTGGCCCCGCCTCTGCGTGTAGGTCACCGGAGGGCGTCTGTTCTTTGCTCAGACAGGACAGGGTTAAAGGAGCAGCCTCTTCGGGGACTCTGGCTCACTCAGGCCGGGCGGGAGGGAGGGGCACGGAGTGCGGGGCGAGCCTGCAGCTGCAGAGTTCAGCGTGACGTTGCACCAGCCCGAGGCGCGCCGTGCGTTCTCCCAGGGAAGCCGCCCCTGGATCCCGGGACCCCGGCAGTGGCGGGCTGCACAGGCTCCCGGAAGGGCTGTGTGGACAGTGACCTGCACTCGCACACAGGCTTCTTGGCGGCGGCAGCAGCAGCCCCAGCGTCCCACGCCCGTCACTGGGCTCCGCGCTTTCAGTCGCGACTCGCGCCCGTCTGTGGAGCCCCTTTAAGCAGCGCTCTTAATCCCCTCTCCTCGCGCACCAGGAAACCAAGAGGGAAGAAAAAGTCTCTTGCCTCTTTGGCATCTCCAGAGTTTTCCCGGACTCCCTCCCGGCTAGCTGTGGCACACTAGCCCCCTTCAGGCTGAGTTCTCGCCGCCAGCCCCAGTCCTCTCCCTGCGCTCTGACCGAAGCCCGAGCCTCAGCTTCCAGCGCCGCCCGCCCTGGCGGGCGAGCAGACAAGCCTCTGGGGCTGGTGAGTGCCGCTCGGCACCGATCCTCTGTGCGGGAATCTCTCCGCTTTGCCCTACCCAGGTATGTGGGGAGTTTCTTGCCTTTTGGGAGGTCTGGGGTCTTCTGCCAGCATTCAGTAGGTGTTCTGTAGGAGTTGTTCCATGTGTAGCTGTATTTCTGGTGTATCCGTGGGGAGGAAGGTGATCTCCGCGTCTTACTCTTCCGCCATCTTACCCGGAAGTCCTCAAGATTCATTTTTGATAAAAGCTCTTCAGAAAGTAGGCATAGAGGGAACATACCTCAACATAATAAAGACCATATATGACACACCCAAAGCTAACATCATACTCAATGGTGAAAAGCTGAAAGCATCTCCTTTAAGATGAGGAACAAGACAAGAATACCCACTCTTGTCACTTTTATTCAAAATCGATTTGGAAGTCCTAGTTACAGCAATCAGAGAAGAAAATAAATAATAAATAAATAAATAAATAAATGGAATCCAATTGAAAAAGAAGTAAAACGGTCACTGTTTGCAGATAACATAATACTATATATAGAAAATCCTAAAGACACTACCAGAAAACTACTAGAGCTTATCAATGAATTTGGTAAAGTTGCTGGATACAAAATTAATATGCAGAAATGTGTTGCATTTCTATACACTAACAATGAAAGATCAGAAAGAGAAATTAAGGAAACAATCGCATTTAACATTACATCAAAAAGGATAAAACACCTAGGAATAAACCTACCTAAGGAGGCAAAAGACCTGTACCGGGAAAACTGTAAGACACTGATGAAAGAAATTGAAGACAGCACAAACAGATGGAAACATATACTGTGTCCTTGGATTGGAAGACTCAATATTAAAATTACCACACTACACAAGTAAATCTACAGATTCAGTGTAATCCCTATCAAATTACCAATGGCCCTTTTCATAGAACTCGAACAATTTTTTAAAATTTGTATGCAAACACAAAAGACTCTGAATAGCCAAACAATCTTGAGAAAGAAGAATGAACCCAGAGGAATCAGGCTTCCTGGCTTCAGACTATACTACAAAGCTACAGTCATCAAAACAGTATGGTACTGGCACAAAAACAAACACATAGGTCAATGGAACAGGATAGAAAGCCCAGAAATAAACACATGCACTTGTGGCCAATTAATCTATGACAAAGGAGGCAAGAATATATAATGGAGAAAAGTCTCTTTTCTCACTTATTAAACAGTCTCTTCAATAAATGGTGCTGGGGAAACTGGACAGCTACATGTAAAAGAATGACATTAGAACATTCTTTGATACCATATACAAAAATAAACTCAAAATGGATTAAAGACATAAATGTAAGACCATATACTATAAAACTCCTAGAGGAAAACATAGGTGGAACACACTTTGACATAAATTAGAGCAATAGTTTTTGGATCCATCTCCTAGAGTAATGGAAATAAAAACAAAAATAAACAAATGGGACCTAGTTAAACTTAAAAGATTTTGTACAGCAAAGAAAAGCATATACAAAATGAAAAGACAACCTACAAACTGCGAGAAAATATTTGCAAAAAATGCTACTGACCAGGGATTAATTTCCAAAATATACAAACAGCTCATACAGCTTAATATCAAGAAACCAAACAACCCAATGAAAAAAATGGGCAGAAGACCTAAATAGACATTTCTCCAATGAAGACATATAGATGGTCAACAGGCACATGAAAAGATGTTCAGTGTAGCTAATTATTTGAGATATGCAAATCAAAACTACATGAGGTATTACCTCACACCAGTCAGAATGGCCATCATCAAAAAGTCTACAGATAATAAATGCTGGAGAGAGTGTGGAGAAAAAGTTTAGGTCAACACTGACCTACTACAGTGTTGATCAGAATGTAAATTGGTGCAGTGGCTATTGAGAAGAGTATGGAGGTCCCTTAAAAAACTAAACAGAGTTATCATATGCTCCCTGCAATCCCACTCCTGGTCATATATCTGGAGAAAATTCTAATTCAAAATTATACATGCACCCCAATATTCACTGCAACACTATATACAATAGTCAAGACCTGGAAGCAACCTAAACATCCACTGACAGATGAATGGATAAAGAAGATGTGATATATACATACAGTGGCATATTACTCAACCATAAAAAATAATGAAATAATGCTATTTGCAACATCAAGGATGGACCTAGAGATTATCATAATAAGTGAAGTCAGACAGAGAAAGACAAATATATGATATCACTTACATGAGGAATCTAAAGAAAATGATACAAATGAACTTATTTACAAAACAAAAATAGACTCATAGACGTGGAAAACAAACTTATGGTTACCAAAGAGGATAGTGGTGTGGGAACATGGAGATAAATTTGGAGTTTGTGATTAACATCTACATACTACTGTATATAAAATAGGGAAAGAAAGACCTACTGTATAGCACAGGGAACTATACTCAATATCTTGGAATAACCTATAATGTAAAAGAATCTGAAAAAGAATATATATATATATATATATATATATATATATATATATATGTATAACTGAATCACTTTGCTGTACATTTAAAACTAACACAACATTGTAAATTAACTATACTTCAATTAAAAAAAAAAGTTTGCTGAAATGCTCAGATCACAGATGTCCTTAAGTAAGAATTAACAAAGCTGTGGACAAGTTTAACACAAGCATTGACATCTTAGCTTGAGAGCTTGAAGAAACTCAATAACCCATGCTGCATAACCAAACGATTTCCCTCTACCGCCATCCTGGAATTCACTGGACTAGTTGTCCACATGATTCAATTCCTGGCTCTTCACTTTAATGTAATCTTTAATAATTCTTTTTCATTTTAGGCATCCCTTTACTAAGATGTCTGAACTCCTTAGAGTGGCTGATCTTTGCTACACCTCTCAAGAAATGATTCATCTGGTTGTACAAGAATAAGAGACTTCCAGACACTATTTTTCAGACCTTGTTTTGACCGACTCAGGAGTTTTCTAATCATCTCAAAAATGATCAGTAACAAATGATATTTGCCTTGAGTAGAAGAGGAGATAGACAACTTGAACTTTATGGGCACTCAGTATTCCCTGAAACTAGGACTGCTGAGAATTCTCCTACCCTCCCCCACATACACATTTTTGTTTTCCAGATGTTAATAGGCTTATCAGTTAACCAGTAATCTTCAAGGATTACCTCTCCCTGGAATATTTTCAGGTAAGATCCACCTCTATCCTTCCTCAATAACTCAGATAAGACCTGTCTCCTCCTTTCTTCAGAATCCCTTTGTTTATTTGCCACCTCTATAAAACCACAGTCCCCTATCTTTTTCTCTGAGATGTTCTTCATTAATGAACACTGTACCTGTTGAGGCAGCCTGAATAAAACCATTTCCTTAATTGTTCCTTTCATTGTGTATGATTCTTGGTCAGAAGGCCAAAGTCAATATAGTATCCAGTTCTGTGTGCTGTTAACATGATCCTGAGGTTACATCAGGTACCAGATGTAAAAATGTCACATCAAATGAGTTGTTTTGTTCTAGAACTCATTTGCCAAATAATCCTACATGAATGTGTCTTCTTCAAGTATAACATCTGATAATAATGACAAGAGTGTCCATTTATCCAATGTACCAGACTAATTATCAGATCCTCTTTAGCAGTTTAGTCCTTAATATTAGTAGCCATCATTTATTAAATGTGCACTAAATTCCAAACATTTTAGAGTATTTTCTACTTTATCTTCATTTTAAAAATAGGCATGAATATATATTTTTTATAAAATTGAAAGAGTCAAGGATTTTCTTCCTGTTCCCACCCTTTTCAAAACCCTCTTACTAAGATCTTGTTTATAACAAAGCCAAGATTAACAAGGAAGCAGTAGGCACTAAGATTCAAGGTAGGAGAAGAGACCAAGTCACTTTCTGTGTAATAACCAAAGACTTTTTAGCATAATAGTGGACAGACAACAGGCTAAAACAGGATGCATCTTGGCAGGATTAAAAGTCAAATTATGGGCTTCCCTGGTGGCACAGTGGTTGAGAGTCTGCCTGCTGATGCAGGGGACGCGGGTTTGTGACCCAGTCCGGGAAGATCCCACATGCCGCGGAGCGGCTGGGCCTGTGAGCCATGGCCGCTGAGCCTGAGCATCCGGAGCCTGTGCTCTGCAACGGGAGAGGCCACAACGGTGAGAGGCCCGCGTACCACAAAAAAGGAAAAAAAAAAAAAAAAAAGTCAAATTATCCTGCAAATGAGCTATCCACAAAAGCTTAAAGAAAAAAAAAAGTGTTCTAAATAGTCTCACCTAAGTCCTCAATTTAGGGGCCAAATAGACTGGAAGTAGCTGGAAATGAACTGGAGCTAGAGGTTGAGGCAAATACAAGAGATACTCTATGGTATCAAGGCAGAAGAATTAAAGGAAAGAATGAGAGGAGTTCAAGTTCATTGAGCTGCTGTGGGGGTAACAGGGGTTATGCTGAGTTTGGGGACTGAAGGACTCATTAGGAACTGAGATGAAAAATTGAAGAGAAAAGTCACTTAGGAAGTTCCCTGAGGACTCCTTATAAATAGAAAGATGCATCCCAAACCAGAGAAAGGACTATTCTGTACATTATTCTGAATTCCTTATGTATGCATTGCCAGCTAAGAATAAGAGTGTTTAATAGTAAATAGTATAATTACTCCCTTCCAGCAGTAAGTGTATTAATAGGAGGTTTTCAGTCCATGCATGCCTGACTCTAAAACATGATCCATTCATTAATTTTCTTTGTTTCTTTCTTTCTTCCTTCTTTTCTTTCTTAACCTCTCTCTCTCTCTTCTCCCCTACTCTTTCTTCCTTTTTCCTAACTTTTCTCTTTCTTCCCTTCTTTCTTTTTTCTACTTTTACTATTTTTTTTTCTCTTTTACCATTGACTACTTTGTCTTTTGTCTCAAGAAGACGAGAGTTACTAAATAACCTGGATTTAGTTAAGAATAAGGGAATTCAGCAATCACATAAGTAAAACTAGCAGGATAAATTCTATTAGTTCTCTTATGAAAAGTGCCTTGCAGTCCTTGTGATGTACATTTCACAGAACAGTTTTCTGCCCAAAGCTTGTGATGTGTCAACATCAGGTTATTTATTTACAATCGTATTTCTTGCTAAGGTGAAAGGTAAGCAAGGAATGAAAGCAATTATCACAGTTTTTGTCCACTGGGCCTGTCAATGCAAAGTGCCCCTGTGACACAGCCTGACACTTTTAATGAATTCCCAGGGTTATGCGACATTGCTAATAACACCCACATCTGTCGCTCGGAGATAGGGATTTTCCTTCTGTTCTTGAGCTTGGATGCTAACATTCTTTGTTCCAGCTAATGAGGATCTGACTTTTTATTCTGCAACAGGCCACTTTAATAATGTGTCTCCACAGATCACATTGAACAAACCCTTACAGTGTGATTCAGTCAGAGCTAATTCCAAATACAATGTTTAATAATACTTCAGTGGAACATGCTTAGATGCTTTTTTTTTGCTTGTGGATACAGCTGCATATATTGAGGAGGGAAAAGTCCCTTAGTTAAATGTACCACTTTCCTCTTTACAACTGCACCACTTTGCCTTAAGTCCATCTCTATTTGTGTGCTTGCTCACTTCTTTACTGACAGAGATTTCTGAAAAAAATTGTTTTGCTGAACTCTGGCAGAAATGCAGGCTGCCCAGCACTATTTAACAATCTGTGCTGGGTGAGGAAAGCTGGCTTCTAGGAGTCATAGGCTCTTGGCTCTCTCTACTTAACCCGTTCTGTTATGAGAGACCAAATATAGTGATGAGCAGGATACAAGGTGTGAGCAAACATAGGAAAACAAGGTTTTCTGAGAATAAACCCATAGTATGAGCACTGGATGTGGATTCAAACAAGAGTTATAAGAAAACTTTAGCATCTTAGGAAAAAGGGGCACATTCTCAAGAAGGGATCTGCCTATAAGCCTGTATCTGGGGGGTAACTAGAAGCCCAAGGTATTGGGTACAGTCATAAAATAGGTTGTGAATGCAGTCTAAGTTTGCAAAAGTCTAATTCAGAAGATTCATTGCAGTAGGTGAGCTGGGTCATGGAAAGTCCAAGTAGTGGGTAGTATTAATGGGTAATATTAACACAGATGTGCAGCCCTGGCCAGATTTCAAGTTCTCAGTCCATTCAAGAGCAGAACACTAGCCAAGAGCTGGAGGGATCACAGTGGATAGGATCCAGCTAGCAAAAGCTATGGAGGGTGTCTAACCCCAGAAAGTGGACTGAGGGTGAGTATGGGGCTTCAGGACCAGTGGAAAACTTAGGTACCACATTCTAGAACCAAGTTAGATTCCTGATCATGATGCTTCAATAAAGAAGAGGTGCAAGCCAGGAAAGGGCAAGAGAGAATTGGTAAAGTGTGTTAAATTTTAAATAAAGTGTTCATTAAGCAAATCGATCAGTAAGCAAACAGGTGTGAGGTTAAATGACTTTGGCAAAGTGGACTTTTCCCAGGCACAGAGAGAGTAAAAGGGCAAGCTGCAATCTGCCGAGCCCACAGGTTCTTGGGATAAAATTGGATCAAAGCCAGTAAAGTTAGTTTCATGCCCCAGAGATTGAGGTATCAATGATCTCAGTAGGTAGCTTACCAAGATCAATGTTGGTCAGAAACTAAGTGAAGCTCAATGAAACTAAGTGAAGAAAGACTTATTAGCACCAGCAGAAAATTACTGGAAGAAGGCTGAGACTTACTCACAAGTAAAATCATCATGAGGTTCAGAAATAAATTCCAGTAAATCAGTTCAGCTTAAGAAAGACATCTTTAAGATACTGGTTGTGCTGCCACTGCTTTTAGGACAACAAAGATGAGGAACCTAACATCCCCTGATAAATATATTTAATCTTCCTATACTTATGCCATATTTATTACCTTTATTTTTCACTTGAGAAAATCCAAGAACATCTTTCTGAAGATTCCACAGAACTATGATTTAACATCAAGTATCCTAATTTCTGGAAGGCAGGCTACAGACTTCTGCTTCTTAAACAATCAATGAACAAGAAAATAGAAAACATAGTGTTAAGGTCACACATCCAATACTGTGAAAGAAACTACAGTTTTGATTTCTACCACAATTCCAGACAAGTTTCCTACAACCTCCAAATTGCTGGCCTAAGTAACTGGAATGTAACTCACCACTTTGTGAGTCCTCACTAAGGACACTTTCTTCCAAGACATCCCTAGGGCTGATAGTGGTGGCGAGTAAAGGCAGGAAATTATTGGCCTATTAGTCAATGAAAGATTTAGGCAACTCTAAAAATGTGATAATTTGTACTATTTTCTAGGCCGTGGAGCATGGGCATATGATTCAGACTTGTATAGGACTATTCCCTCTCAGCCTTCCTGCACAAATACCATGAAAAGAATTTGAGTGTGGTGGCAGAATTCTGTCACTGAAAGTCTCTAGCTTTGGAATGGATAGCCTTGTGTTTATATCTCCTGTATCTACTAGTTATTAGCTGGGAATATAATTTGTACTCTCAAGCCTTAGTTTTCTCATCTTGTAGCACATACAATTTAGTCTAACTCAAAATGTTAGTGGGAGGATTAAATGAGGCATTATGAATTGTCTAGCACTATCTCTAGTAGGTAGTAAGAAGGTATTCAATAAGAGTGAATTCCTTTTCATTGCCTCATTTGCCTCTCATGAAAATCACCTGAGGTTTTAGCAGTCTGTACAAAGCTGGAAAGTTCTAAGAGATCAGAAGCTTGGTGCAGACTTCCAGGTTAGGATCCCTTTCTACAGGGTGAATTTTCTGAGAAAAATTTTCTTCCCCTGAAGCCTGCCCCGTATGGTTGTACAGTTTGTGCCCTGCAGACACATTCACAAGACAGACCTCATCCGTTTGTTTATTTATGACAATAATTTACTGGCAGATGGCAGTGTTTTGTTCCAGCAAAATCAGTATATCACAACAATTTTCTGACAGACCGAAGCAAAGTATCTCGAAAAATGATTTTTTTTTTAATGTCCAGAGGTGCTTCCTGTGCTAGCAGAGGCATCGAACCCTGAGTTTCCTGAATGTTTTTCATTTCCATACAGCCTAAAATTCCACCAACTAGATTCATTTGGTTTAATATCTATTCTTTAAAATGGATATGTATTTAAAATGATTAACTCTAAGTCATTCATTCCTGCTGCAGTCAGGCCTTATTTTTACTACCCTGGGATCTCTTTGGGGAAATATGTCTCTAAATCTCTCTAGAGGGAGATACTGTTTCAGTTTCCAGGGCTGCTTGCTATTCAAACAGATCAGAAAGCCCAGGCTGTGAAGAAACATGAGCAATCCATGGAAAATTGTCTCTCAACACCATTCACCATAATGACTTGCAGTGTAATAATACCATTACAGGACAGTAAAGAACTAGGAACAAATAATTCAATATTCTACACACTGCCTAATATTTCTATTTTATATCAGTATGATTAAGCCATAATATAAAAATATATAAGGGATTCTACACCATGCTAATTTACAGCCCAAGTATAAAATGTGTTCTAACTTATCACTTATCAAAGTCATAATTAAAGAAATATAAGATACCTGTACTACCCATGAAACAGTATAGTGTTATTTTAAATTTGACTTAGATTATTGTAAATGTATATACCAAACTTTAAGGAAAACACAAAAATACTTTGTAAAGAAGTATAATAGATATATTAAGAGAGGAGAGACAAGGGAATCATAAAATGCTGCTCCATTCAAACTAGAGAAGGCAGAAAAGATGAAAGACAAAAAAAAAGGACTACAAATTTAAAAATTGTTACAAAAAATTTTTAAAAATTGTTAAATCAACTATATCAATAATACATTTAAATGTGAATGGTTGAAATATACCAATTATAGGCAGAGACTATCAAAGCGGATTAAAAAAGCATGACCCAACTATATGTTGTCTATAAGAAACTGACTTTGCAAACACATATCTGGTAGAAGACTTGCATTCAAACTATAAAAAGTATTCCTAAAACTCAAAATGAGAAAACAAATAATCCAATAAATAATGTTATGAACAGGTATCTCACCAAAGAAGATAACAGATGACAAACAAGGATATGAAAAGAGGTTCAACCTCAGATGTCTTTAAGGAATTGCAGATTGATATGAGTTAGTACTACACACCTATTAGACTGGCCAAAATTCAGAACACTGACAACATCAAATGTTGGCAAGAATGTGGAACAATAGGAATTCTAATTCATTACTGGTGAGAATGCAAAATAATACAGCCTCTATGGAAGAGAGTTTGTAAGTTTCCTACAAAGCTAAACATATACTTAGTATATGATCTAACAATAGTGCTTCTAGGTATATATCCAAATAAGTTGAAAATTTATGATGACACAAAAATCTGCACATGAATATTTATATTGGCTTTAGTCTAATTTCCAAATATTGGAAGCAGCCAAGATGTCCTTCAATAGATGAATGGATAAATATTAATACAATGGAATATTAAGTGGTAAAAAATGAGCTATCAAGTCACAAAATGACATAGAGGGAACTTAAATACATATTGCTAAGTGAAAGAAGCCAGTTTGAACAAGCTACATACTGTATAATTCCAACTATAAGACATTCTGGAAAAGGAAAAATTACTGAGAAAATAAAATTAGTGGTTGTCAGGGGTTTGGGGATGGGGAGGAAGCAGTAAATAGGTGAAGCACAAGGTAATTTTAGGGCAGTGAAATTATTCTCTATGATACCATAATGTTGGAAACATGACATACATTTGTAAAAAAAAACCCATGGAACTGTACAAAGAGTGAACATTAAACTATGACTTTTGTTAATAATAATATATCAGTATTACTGCATTATTGTAACAAATGTACTATACTAATACAAGATGTTAATAATAGGGAAAACTGGTAAGGAGGAAGAGGGTATATAAAAACTCTGTACTTTATGCACAATTTTTCTGTAAGCCTAAAACTACTCTAAACGTTAAAAGTTATTGAAAAATAATTATAAATATAAAAGCTATTGAAAAATATTTACTTTAATGTCTCCCTCCACCTTTAGACTATAAGCTCCATAAGGATCATAGCACAATAGTTGTTGAATCAATATCTAATGAATAAATTAATAAAAATCCAAATGTAATGTTAATATCATTTATTCCATCTAGGAAATACCAAGTAAGAGTTTGCAAAATATTACCTTCACTGGGATGCACACACTTACCATTTTTGAGTCCTCTTGGAAATATGTGACATACAGGTATGATTTTGCCAAACTACTTGCTAAATTTTACTTCAAGGTAATCAGTAAAGACATTTAACAGAAAATTATATGTGTTGATCATTAAGTCAGTGTATGGCACATGGAAGGTGAAAATTTTATGAATTACTGAGCCCCAGTTTTGTTCATCTTATTTGTGATAGCTAAAATGGTGGGGAGCCTTTTTAACTCAGCTTCCCTGATGGGCTCTGCTAAGAACTTTCTAACATGGTTCTCTCACTGACCAGAACTATAACATAAACATTTCCTCTAAATCTTTGTTTCATACAAAGATTTTTATGTTGAGGTGTTGATCCAATCACCTGTTCTGTGCTCAGCTATGAATAATATCCCAACTCTTGCATTCACAAACACATAGCCTTAAACAAAGAAATATTGAAAAACTGCAGATTCTTTTTCTCTGTTACTTTCGTTTCACCTCCCATGATATCTTTATCTTTCTCTTAATGGTTTTTGAACTATTCGGATTTGTTTTACTTCTGTTTCTGTCCCTTTGGAGGAATTTCTCTCTCATCAATCAAGAGCTTTTCTCTCCCCTGCCTCCAAGGCAACCTGTATCTCATAAAAACATCCTATCCTCAATGTGTGTGACATCGGTCAAGCCAGAATAACCTCCAGTTGTTTTAATTTGCTTCCATATAAGTTACATCTATGTGTTTCATGTGCATGCACTTGTGTATCTACTTGAAAATGAGAAAAATCTTGACTTTGTACTGGAATGAACTTCAGACATTAACATGAAATTTTTTTCTGAAAGTAAAGCTCTGACTAAACTCATATGAAAAGGTAATGAGAGATCCAGGATTATAATCATGGATTTCTGTTTACCAATCCTATGCTATTTCTACAAACCACTCTGAAATTAGATTCCACTTCTCTATGCAGTATAAGAATGGAAATAAAGATTATTTTTGTTGCCATTTTGCCTGAGGGATTTCAAGTGGAAGTAAGAGTCCCTTTAATCTTCCAATTTCTTGTACTCAAGCTTAGTAACAACTGGAAATTGTGCTCTGGCGTGATGCCATTTCCTGAGCAGGGGAATGCTAAGTCCCACTCTGGTGCAGTTTGCATTTTAGTGTATTTTGTAAATAAATTCTTAACAGATGGACAGAGCAGCAGGAAGCCAACACCAGGGAGTCAGCAGGTGTAGAAGAAAGCCAGAAATGGACTGGCACTGATGAAATTAACAAAACTAAAATATCTTGGGATTCACACATGCTGCCCACAGAATAAGTTGGCACTGACCAGATAGGGAAACTCAAATCAACCCTGAGCATGGAAAATTTCCATTACTCTGTTCCTATGGGGTAGCAGGGTCTCTCCCAGATGGTGACGTCAAAGTTATAAATCCTTCAGCGTGTCAGTCTGTCTTCTCTTTCTTCCCTTGAAGTTGTCATGCAGCAGTAAGGTGAGATACAATTTATAATTATCAGGAGCATTAAACTGTTCTTTATTTAACTACACTAGACACAAAAGTAAGCAGGGAGGGAGAGAGATATGATCATTGTACCCTATAAATCATTGGTATAGTCTCCCAAAGGACTTGAAAGATTTCATTGCCACTATAAGCACATCCCATTCTACTCTCCAATCCATGGCACTGTTTCCCATAATGTGCAACTGTAATAGCTTCATTTTAAGGTCTGCTGCCCTGCTCACACAAAGATGTGACTCTTGCATTAAAAGCCTCCTTCCCACACTAAAACCTGTCTCCCCAAGGATCTCTGCCCTTTGCCTTGCACCATAGGTGTTATCCGATGAGATAATTGTTGGCAACATGGGCCTAGGGCTTCCCTGGTGGCGCAGTGGTTGAGAGTCCACCTGCCGATGCAGGGGACACGGGTTCGTGCCCCAGTCCGGGAAGATCCCACATGCCGTGGAGCAGCTGGGCCCGTGAGCCATGGCTGCTGAGCCTGCGCGTCTGGAGCCTGTGCTCCGCAACGGGAGAGGCCACAACAGTGAGAGGCCTGCGTACCGCCAAAAAACAAACAAACAACAACAACAAAAAACCATGGGCCTAATGCTGGCAGGACATGCAGGACCAGTGTGCTGGGCACTTGTCCTTGTCAGGCCCAGGGGTTTCTATATAAGTGTCAAGGTTTCCCAAATCTCCAGGAACTCATAGTCTTCATTTGGAAATTCTTAATTACATTGCTTAATTTTTTATGAGTTTTGTAAGGGGTGTAGCAAATCCTTGGAGTTCAATATAGGTTCATACTTAAATTCTGAATTTGCCATTAACTAGCTGCCTGATGATGGAACAGTTGCCTAAGATCACTAAGCCTAACTTTCCTCACTTTTGAAATCAGGATTGTGAGAATTAATTGAGATCATGTGTACAAAGAACTCAGCAAAGCAACTGGCACATAATAATGAATCAATAATAGTGTTTTTATCATCATTTTCATTTTTATTAGAAATTAAATAGGGTTGGTGTAAAGAACATGATTTGAAAATTCTTAGGGATCATTGATATACCTGGCACAGGAGATTTCAAAACAGTCATAATGTGTGATGAGGAGGACAGGAAAGTGCAGGGTTGAGGTTGGAGAAAATTAGATTTGGAGGCTCAAGCTGCCTGGAAAGGAATTATGAAATCCACGACGTTATATGGTAAATCCAAGTTTAGTCCAAACTGGTTATAATAGTAATAATAATAATAATAATCACCATCATCATCAACTAGAATAAACTAATATTCCAAGTTTAGTACAAACTGGGTGGACTTGACATAGACAGCTCTTCCAGGTAACAAGGATAATCCTCTTCAGAACCCTAGACAGGGACCAGAATAATAGGGACAACACCTAACTGGTTCCCAAACCCCAAATAAAAAGTTAACTTAATGGATTGTAAGGCCAAAAATGTCACGTGCTGCCTTGACATCTTTGAAACTCACAGGGCCCTGAAGACCTAACTATGAGGTTAGGTCCCCTGCTTTCACCAGATATGCCCCCACAGAGGGGGAAAGAAGGGCTCCCACCAGGTTACTTCCCCTCTCAGCTGGAACAGCTATACTCCTCCTGGTCCTCAAGCTGATGGGCAGCCCATGAAATGATTCAAACAAACTAATATTATCCTCCCACAGGAACCAGGGTCTACCACACCCTTTTGTTACTACAAAGCCTGTCTCCCACAGCCCCTGATTGTTTGCCCTACTCCCAAGTGCAACCCCTATGTGGACCCTGCATTGCATTCAGCATATTCCTCCCCCAGGCTGTAAGTATGTGTAACCAATGAACTTCTGTTAGTCTCATTTCCAGGATTAGATACTATGTATTTGGTCAGCTCCATAATCTCAAAATGAGAATTCCCCTTTGCCAGTGGGGTGGAGAAGAGGTGGATAAAATACCTATTATAATCAGACTATTAAAATCAGATGGATTGAATAAAGAACGGGTGTCTTTTCCTGGAGAACATAATCAGAAAACTAAGTCCAACTGACTGGTATTGAGGGTTTGAAAGGAAGCCTGTATTATACAGAAGTTTAAGATAACAAGGTCAAGAAGGGGAATGGCAGATACAGGATATCATAAGCCTCTGGATATAATAAGCCTCCTGATGTCTTACATAGAAATGGACTAGGGAGAGTAGCCTTCAATGGCTTGTCTTGTCTTTACCCCAGTGAAAATTGGACTGTCAGAGTTAGGGGCTACCTCTCAAGCTAGTGATATACCTAGGTACATCATATCACTCAAAAAGAAGAAAAAAAATGAGGAAAATTCAATTTTATTACCCATTTACTATTTCCATAAAATGATGAAAAGGCAAGAGAGTTTGAAGGGGAAAATTTAGAGATTCATTGTTTTTATATGCATGCCCCAAAGTTTCACCCTCCTATTCGCAGGAAGTTAGTGACAGAATATTATTTATGTTCACACACTGGATAGCCTCCATTTAGCCTTTAACATTTTCTCTATAACCCTTAGAGTACAGGGTGAAGAGAGGGTAGAAGCCGATTACGTGTGACCCCCAGCTATGCTATGTATTCAAACTGTTCTATTTCTATGTGAAGTTTTGAGCTATCAACAGCAGTTGATCTATATTAATTCTAATCAACTAAGCTAAAACCTGACTTTTTAGACATCTATACACATTATTTAAAATATAGCTCTAACAGATTTAGCTGAGATGATTTTTTCCAACCAATATTTATCTACATATGTGAAATATAAGAGTAGGATGAGACTCCCAACCCTTTTTTGACAGATATACTGAAATATTCCCTTAAAAGCTTTTTGACATCCCCCAAATATTATAAGGATTTGGTTCTAGCTATTCCTGGATGAAATGGCTGCATTGTGGATTAAAATACATAATTATTGATTTGGATACCTCTATGCTCATTACGAAAGTTAAAACTAAGCAGATTATGATTTAGAAACAGGATAATGACTAATTTTAAAAAAGCTATTTTATGCGAAGGATGTTTTGTGACCTGGTATTTAGTATACACATCAGGAGATCCTGTTTAGGTTAACATTTATGTAATCAATCTAATGCTTTCTTTATTTAATTGATGACCTCTTTATTAAGGGCTATAATCAGAGTGTCCTAATTGAGTTCCCCTAAAATGGATTCTGAGATGAGGATTTGAGTGCACGTAGTTCATTTGGGAGTCGATCCCAGGAAATATCAGCAGGGGAATGGGGAATGAGACAGTGAAGAAAAGAAAGCCAATAAAAAGTGCACAATCTAGCAAGTTACTACAGTGGTTAACTGGAGCTCAGAGACTGTGGATCCTGCGTTTTTAAATGTGAAAGAAAAAGGTAGAGAATTACTTTCCAAGATAATTTCAGTGCAGCCCAGACTGGGATAGGAGGGTGAACCATATGCCCTCTCAAGGTCTCTTCCAATCTTATGATTATATGATTGCTCATTATTGAAAATTGGCTGGTAATTGGTTTGACACAGAGAGGTCAGGATGTGAAGGGGACTGCACAACCTTTGGATTTCATAGTAAAGAATGGTGTGTTTATCCCAACCACATTTAAGGGAGAACTTTTTAAAGAAAATGTATAAATATGTCATGCTAATATTCAAGACTTCTAATTAAGAAAGACTATCTAGGAGTTGGCTACAATTTTGACAGGTAGAGAGGGAGGTTTGGTCGTGATGGAAATGAGAAGGACTCATGATGAACCCTAAATACTATACAGGCATGTACAGCACTGCTTTTTTGTCTGTTTGCTTTTAAACTACCTACATTGCTGACATATCATTAGATACTGGTTTTAGTAAAGGCTTACAAAGAAAAAAACTTATGCTTCACTTTGCTTACTTTTTAATTGGAAAAAAATCATTTTTTTTACAAACAAATGGAGATCTGATTATAATTATGTGACTTTTTGTACATAATTTTACGTAAGATTAGTCATCCAGAATGCATATTTTAAATGCACTGGCTATCGTTAATTGGTCAACAGTGAATTTTCAAAGTGATCAGTCCAATTACTATCTGCCAAGTTGCAGAGATCAAACATAGTTTTTTCTCTTTTTTAGAGTCCTAATGTTTGTAAAAACAGAACATTTATAAATTTATACTCAGAATACTATTTCTTTAATGTAGCAAACTTAATGATGATCTCATTTTAACTGGGATGAGGGAAAGAACATAAAAGAAATTAAATAAAATAATCTTTATTTTAATTAATTTTGTTCACAGGACGTCTTAAACCTGCAACAATATAAAATTTTGGAGCTGAAAAAGATCTTAGTGACTATACTAGTCCAATCTTTTCATTTTGTAGGTAAGACAATCAGGGTTGAGAGAGGTTCCACGCCATCAACAATTTGGTGGCACTAAGTACCCTGAATTAGAATGTGAACTCAAGTGTCCCATCTGTTAAGTTAATGTTCTTTCCACAACACGAATCAGGGATACAAAACTACTTGTTAATCTATTTCAGAGACACTTCTTAAACCTATCTAAATTTGAAAAGCAAGGTCTTGTAGTAAGAGATTGTGAAAAATGCCATCTTCCTATTATGTACCTGTAAACATCACCTAGTGAATCTACTGTAGATAAGCTTCAAGGAAGAAAAAGTCAACATCGGGATGCTCATTGTTAAACCTAATGGCTGTGTTTTGAGGTTGACACTAAAGCAATATTTTCTGGCAATTTGATTCAAGATTACCTTGGGAATAGATTTAAATAATTTATTCATTTCTACCAAAGGAAGTAAAATGTTTGCAATACCAAAGAGGATAACAGGTTTTCACTGATCTGGGATTTTTCCTTTGGCATCCTCTCTGAATGAAGAGAGGCCTATAACTACTAATATTTGCTTCAAAAAGAGATGATTGAGGAAGGGGGCAAAGGAGCTTTCTAGTATCATACAGAGCTCTTAAGAACAAACAAGAAAAAGCCCAAGCTTGTCCTGAGGCAAAAATGATGTCCTCCTACCACCTTTGGGAAAAAGTAATGAACTGAAAGCTATGCTTTTGTTTTTATTTACTTTGTTGTAATTGTTTCAGTACTTCAACTACATTTTTATTAGGCTGTGAGCTTCGTGAGAGTGTCGGCTATGTCTTATTTATCTTCATATCTTTAGTGTCTAGCCTAATGTTTACTATGTAAAAGACAATAAATGTCTCATAAGTGAATGAGTGAGAATCTGTTGTAGGTAGCAGCTGTAATAAAATCCATAACCACAGAAATAAGAGTAAAGAGATAGGGCTAGGTGCTAAAGGACAAAGAAGAGAAAAATTATACCAGCAAAGGTTAAAAGAAGGCACTGTAAATGAAGAGAATTCAGTTCAGAGCTGCCTGAGAGTCAAAGTAAAAAGATCATATGATCTTCACACTTAAAGTGCAAAAAAATAACATCTACTAAAAGAATATTTTATAATATTTTATAAGAATATTTAAAAAATAAAATTCAATAAATATCCATTAATCACCTACTACTTTTAAGACGTTCCATTTGGCAATCTGGGCCCATACACAAAGTAAAAAGGGTCATCAGTCATAAAAGGGTTATGTAATGGTTGACAGAGAACAAACACATACATAAGCATAATATTAGACAAGATGTAATACATCATAGAGGAATATGACGTGATTCAGAAGAAGGAGGAATCACACATGACTGCAGGGATCATGGAAACATTCTTAAAGGAAGTTTTGTTTAAAATGGGCCTTGACATCTAAGTAGGTTTTTCAAAGTAGGTTGTGAGAAGGCTAAGGAAAAGTTTTTCAGACATAAAGGTAGCATGTGCAAAAGCACTGAATTAAGAGAGTATGTTTCATGCTCCTAGGGAAGTGAACAATCCTTATAAGTTTAGCTCTCACAAAGGCTTTCTGTCAGGAAGTAATAAGAGATAAAGTTGAATTAGTACTTGTAATACTAATAGAAATTCAGTACTTCCTGAAGAGAAGTAATTTAGCACGAATCAAATTCAGCATCCTTATCTTGATTCAAAGCTTTTCTTTAATTTCCACTCAGGTTTGAATCCTTTGGCATATCTAATTTTAATAATTAAAGGATTCTTTGGACTACACAGCATCTAGCGTTTTTATAATTCATGAACTTGGAAAAGTTTTAATATTGTATGGATATGAATGAGATTACTAAAACAAGCTAACAAGCCATCTGCTTCATGACACACACTTCCATAAATGTCATGAAACTTTATGTTACCACAAAATGTGGCAACAAGGAAGGAACTTTCTGTGGAAGAGAAGTTCTCTAACAGGCATTTGCAGGATACTCTTGTCTGCTTGATCTGGCACATCACAGCTATAACAATAAATGCCCCTAATAGAAATAGAAGGAAAATTGGCTGTAAACTTTCATAGGAGAAAGCCTGATGCTTTGACCATGGTTTCTATATTCTTGTTCCAACAAAAAAGGCCATCACTATCCAAGTACCCACGCAATTTAGAAGATCCCGCAGGTCTTAAATCCTCTTGTTTGGAAGACTCAGATACTAAGACAGAGAAGAGGGTTCATCTATTTTCTTGGTAATGTATAAACAGTGGATATTTACTGTTCCCTGTTCAGGGAAAAAGTAACTTTCTGATATCTTTCCATAAATCCTGCTGCTATGCTTAAACTGCCTCCTGAAAGAGGTAATCCAGTCCTTGAGGATGAGGTATTTTATTTCTGCCTTATATGAAGAGGTACCCAGATAAACTCTCTGTACAAAAGACCACATATTCATTAAAATCAAGAAGTGAGGCTGTGGTCTGCTTTGGTTCCTGGTGTCAGCCATGTCTTTAGAATGAATTACAATTCTGTAATTGACAGCCAGTTCCCCATTTATCTGTGGCTTGCATGGACTCCTCAACAAATCTGCAAACTTCACAAGTCTATGGACTCATTTCCATGTGTTTTCAATGTCTTCCCTGTTTACACATACACACAAGAGAGAAGTAACCAGTAAACAACAAATATGCCATAGAAAAGCAATTCTGCAATGGTTCATGTTTTATGTTCTAATAATGCTCAAATCCAGCTTCCAGGACTCAGTGTACTGTATCAGCAATAATGAGTAAAACTACTGAAACTCATTAAAGAACTTACTAATCAGTATACTAATTGAGGCTATCTGCTTCCTATTATACAGAGACAAATCAAACAGGTTACAGTGATTCCCAGAAAACATCTGTGGAAACATGTCAAAATTAATGATAAATAAAATCGAACTCCCTTTGTGGTTGATTATTCATCCAGCTGCATCTAAAAAGTGCTATCAAAGAAAATTATTCATTAGTTATCAAATCAGAATAAAATCTTCTAACCACTAACAGTATAACCTCTCAATTAGAGGTGAACAGGTCTTAAATTAGCCACCTACTTGCACCATATCATGTGGGTTGGGGGGAAAAAAATATGATCCTTTGGAAAGAAACCTATCAAATCTATGTGAAAAATATAGAGGTAGATAATAACTTTCAGAGTGTGTCTTATAGCAGAAATCAAAATTATCTTTTCCAGAAAGAACTGCCTGGGTTATATGGAACATTCTTTTAATCAAGGGTCTTCTCTTTGGTGAGGCAGGCAAGCTATTTAAGACAACCTAATGGAACATATAGGAAGACCGTATATATAATACATACATATATATATATATATATATATATATATACATGTATGTGTGTGTGCATGAAAATCATACTATGAAATCAGCCACTCCCTATTGTTACCAAATTAAATATTACCAGGTCACCTCACCCTCCTGCTTAGAACTCAACTTTCCTTTGTTCTTAAAGTTCAAATTCTTGATAGAAGACACAAAGTTTCTTATAAATTAGCCTTGACTTTCCATATTGTCTTCACCTCCTTCCATTCTCTCCTTTACCCTGATACTTACTTGTTTTTCTGTTTTGTTTTGTTTTGTTTTTTTAATTGTGCCTTGATCCCACTAGACTCCAAGTTCTTTTTATTTGCTGTTCCTTCCTCCTAGGGGGCCTTCCATCCCATGGCCATTCTCACTCTCCACACCTGGATAACTTTTAGTCACTCGTTAGTTATCAACTTAATATAAGTTCTCTTTGAACTGTAGAATATAAATTAGATCTTCTCATAATACACTTTTATTGCACACTGTCTCTTTGGTAAACTTTTTTACAAAGCTGTGGATGAGTTTAATCAATGAATGTTTAGTAGTAAAATTGGTAGGATTAATAGTTAACTCTGTGAATAATGATGGAGGGAAAACATGAAGTCTAAGTTTATAGATTGTGAAACTGGATGAAGTATGGTGCTATTCACAGGGAAAGGGAAGAGAAGGACAAGAACAGAATTAAGGAGAAGGGAGGTAATGAGTTCAATTTGAGGCATATTCAGAGTTAAGTGCCTCAAAGACCTCCAAATGGAGATGTCTAGCTTACAATGACATGGAAAGTATAGAGCAAATGTGTAAAATATAGATTCAATACAGTTGTAGAGAAATAAGACAGTATAGATTATAACTCTAAAGCTGGTATAAGGGCTAGGTATAGAAAATGAAATTAAACTGAGAAGCAGCATCCAGGATAGTAAGAGAAAACCCAAGAGAGTTGGTGTCAACAAAGCAAAAGTAATGCTCTTCAAGAACAGTGAGGTCAACAGTGTCAAACATGACTAAAAGTTTCAGGAAGATACTCACTGACAGTGTTTGATATTTATTAACAATGATAACCTTGGCAACATCAGTAAGAATGAAGTGCTGGGGAAAGAATGAATGATAAGGAAGTAGAAAAAGTAATCTGTATAAAAATTTTTGTGAATGAAAGTAGGAACCATAGTATCTAAAGAGGCTTTTATAAGGAGACATTTTGTTTTGTTTTTGTGTTAGTTTTTTCCTCTTTGTGTTTTATTTATTTGCATAGTGACAAAATGTTTAATTACTTACAGAAAGGAACAAGCAGGAAGGAGAGGTGAGGCTATGTGGGAGAGAAAAATTAGTAAATTGGGTCTTCTGAGAGATATTTAAATATAAGAGAGAGACGGTTAAAAAAAACATGGAAAGACTGAGAAGCAGTTTTAAATGCACAGTGGAAGCTGAAGACATAAATTTATGTTGAACAAAACTGTACCATTCTATAAATTCTTCCGCTGTGTTAGCACCTCAAGTGTAAAGGCAAGATTATTAGATTAATCAAGATGTCTTTCCTGTGCAAGGTTATCAGCAGAACAGGTAATACAGTTGAAAATAGTGCTAAAAGAGTCATGAAAAGGGATGGTAACTTAAGTCCAATATTAAGAAGAAACGAAATAAAGTAAGGGTGAGGAGAGGAACCCAATAGGGAAAAAGTAGATGGGCCAAAGAATTGGATAACTAAATGAGGATGATCAGCAGTAGCTTACTTAGACTGTTTGAAGGTTTGGAAATTATGTCAGACAATGGAATGTTTGAATTTAGGATTTTAAAAGGGTAATGTTTCCAGATGATGAGAAAGCTCAGAGTATTACCATGGGGATAAGTGGATAAAATGCATGGAAGTAATGATACCTAAAGATGAAGAAGTCAGGGGCCTAAGAGACCAGAATATTCAAAAGCTAGCTTCCCAACACATTTGCCAATGTCACACAAAGTCCACAGGTCTCTGGGGCAGGAAGTAAACATATGAATTGTGTGTCAATGTCTTCCATGAGTAAAGAGGAATAATCTGGCAGTCAGTATATGACAGTGAAGCAGTAAGTAGACTGTAGAAGAGCCAAATGCCATGGTTTCAAGGATATGTGGAAGCAGTAGTCTTAAATTTACTGTTAACAAAGGAAAAGACACACAACAGAATCTCTAACCCTGAAGGAAAATGACTAAGAAGCTAGAGTGTCCATCCATGCATCTTTCTCTATGCCAAAGTCAAACACAATTTACTGAACCTATGAAACGGCTAAGGAAGTCACAAAGGAGTCTTGGGATCAGTGAATGAAAAGGTAGCCTGTAGTCCAAACATGGCTCAAAAATGCATTTTGGTTTGTACAGTTCTTACAAAAATAGAATTTGATAATCTTTAGTCAGAGCATATAGTTTTTGCTTTACCATAGCACTGACCACTCCCTATTTTCTTACAGCTGACATAATGATTCCCATATGCACACTACATACTTCCCAGCATTGGCACTGAGTATTCAACATCTGCTCCAGATTTTTTTTTTCCAGGAAAAAAAAGGGGTAATTTTTCTGTTTGCGTTCATTCTTAGTGTTCCAGGAAAATCCAAAAATGATTTTGGGTGGCCCACAAAGCATGTGCATAGTGATAGGATGAGCAGGTTATCTGTGTTAGTGAGAAAGGAAACTGAGGTAAAAAATACTCTGAGTTGATGGCAAATTAGACATCAATTGATATGAAATCTCTAAGCTGGGAGTCAGACAGAAACTAAGCAATAGGCTTAATCATTGTGTAGTTAAACATAGGACTTCTAGCTTAAAAAGGCAGAAGTAAGGCTATCCTGTGTAAAATAACTTGCAACCATTAGTCTCAGGGCACATTATATTGGGTTGGCCAAAAAGTGCCTTCAGTTTTCAAAGTACCTTCAAAGTAAAAATAAAAGACACATTGTTCATTCTCACCAAGAACTTTATTGAACAACGTATTCACCCTTTTGTTCCACTATCTTCTTCCATTTTTCAGGCAACTTCATAATTCCATCTTCCCAAAACTTTTTATCTTTTTGAGCAAAGAACTGTTCCAGGTACCTTTTACAGTCTTCCAGGGAATTGAATTTTTTTCCATTAAGAGAATTTTGTAAAGACTGAAATAAATAGAAATCTGAAGATGTAATGTCTGGTGAATACAACGGATGAACCAAAACTTCCCAGCCAAGCTGTGGCAGTTTTTGCCTGGTGATCAGACAAACAGGATAATACAGTCTTGCATTATCCTGATGGAAGACTATGCATTTTCTTTTGACTAATTCCGGACGCTTTTCATCTAGTGCTGCTTTCAGTTGGTCTAATTGGGAGCAGTATTGTTGGAATTAATCGTTTGGTTTTCCAGAAGGAGCTCATAATATAGGACTCCCTTCCAACCCCACCATATACACAACATCACCTTCTTTGGATGCAGGCCGGGCTTCGGTGTGGTTGGTGGTGGTTCGTTTTGCTTACCCCACGATCTCTTCCATTCCACATTATTGTACAGTATCCTCTTTTTATCACCCGTCATAATTTGTTTTAAAAACAGAATGTTTTCCTTACGTTTAAGTAGAGAATCACATGCGGAAATATGGTCCAGAATGTTTTTTCGAGTAACTTATGTGGAACCCAAACATAAAGCGATTAACATAACCAAGCTGGAGCAAATTATTTTCAGTGCTTGATTTGGATATTTTGAGTATGTCGGCTACCTCCCGCGTGGTATAACGTTGACTGTTCTCAATTAATGTCTCGATTTGATCGCTATCAACTTCAACTGGTCTACCCGACCGTGGAGCATTGTCCAGTGAGAAATCTCCAGCACGAAATTTCACAAACTACTTTTGACACGTTCAATCAGTCACAGCACCTTCTACATACACTGCACAAATCTTTTTTGCATTTCAGTTGCGTTTTTACCTTTCTTGAAATAATAAAGTATAATATGCCGAAAATGTTGCTGTTTTTCTTCCATCTTCAATATTAAAATGGCTACACAAAAATTCACCAATTTTGATGTCTTTTTAAAAATGCATGCTTATATGGCAGCTGTCATGTGTAATCTAACAAAATTGTTTCAAATGAAGTTAAAGACAACTAAGCGCTACTAGAGCCATCTTACGGAAAAAAACCGAACGAACATTTTGGCCCACCCAATATATTAAGATGGATGAGAAAAAAGTACGATGGTGCATAGATATTCCTAGGAAAAACAGAGAGGAACACTAAGTTGACATTGCTAAATGACTTTCCAAACCAGATGTGAATATTGATCAATGATTTGTGACATAAGCATGGCACACAGAGAGTAGGGATGGCGATAAGTTTAGCAGCTGCAGAAGTATAAGGGCAGATCTTATTTTCCTCAAACACATCAACATTGCCTGTTACTTGTAAGTACAAAAAATGAAACCAAAAAGTAGAGGTAAGATAAAGAGTTAAAAAGCAAAAGAATAACAGCCAACACAGACAATTCTGGGAAATGCTTGCAAGGAAAAGCAGTTCTGTAGCATTTGTTTATTCATTCATTCAACAAATACTTACTGAGCACTATGTTAAACTGAGTAGTACACTAAGCACTGAGGCCTGGTGAGCAAAACAGAATGAGCTCTTGCTCTCATGGAGCTTATAGTCTACCCATGTACTTGATGTAATGTTTCTAGCAATCTGATTCATTCATCATCCAAGAGTTAGATAATAGCAATAGTTGAATGAGGGAAAATAACACACACACACACACACACACATACACACACCTGGAAATGTGCAGAGAGCAGTAATATTAACATGCTATATAGTTTATGCTCTTTCAAAGACCTAAGCTGGAAAGCAAAAGCAAGAATGTACTTTCTGTCCAAAAAAAAAAAAAAAAAGTCTAACTTTGAAAGAGATGCAGAAGCTAGAAAACAGCATTGAAATTTTATAGTATAAAATAGTTTATAACCATTACCTCACTAGAAAAATAATAAAAATTGTGATCAGGAATCATTCTACATAGACAAATCTACTATCAAAAAGGGAGATTAGAATGGACTTTCAGAATTTAAAAGGGCTGAGATTACACATCTAAAATGAGAAGATACATTTAACTGAGGAGGCTTTGGTACAACTCGTGGTGAAAGCTGTAATAGGACCCAGAAAACTTATCCCTCTGGACTCCCTATGAAGCTCCTAACAGGTCCTCAGAGAAAAATGACCTTGTGTCAGGTGTAGTGATGATCAGCCTTTTAAGCAAACAAAAAGGTCACTCTGACACCAGGGAGTGTGCCATTGTCCCCCTACTTCTGTCCTCTGATCCTGCTGTGGTATTTTCCCACCTAGATGGATGGTATATGGCAAAAGGCCCAGACTATTCATGTGCTTGATAGCCTACTAAATTGTTCACTAACGTTTTTGACGCTGGCTCTATAAGGCTGTCATGGCAGCCATTTCTGTTATAGATTCACTCTTTGCACAGCGTCCCCTTTGACAGTGAGTAGTATAAAAGGGCATTGAAATCAAGACTCACAAACCCCTTCTGCCCAGGATAAAGAGACTTCCTGGGGTCACTTCAAGCAGTCTATTACACAGCTGAATGAGATAAAAAAGAAAGCAAATCCTGTTGATGGTCATTCAGAAGCAGCCAGATTGCTCTGCCGTGTGCTTCCCCATAGATCTCCAATTTATCACCATTGTCTAATTTTCATAGAGCACTGACAGCACATAGTGTACTATACAGAGACCCCTGAGCAGTCAAAGCCTTTGTGAAGAGCCGATACATAAAAGAGATCTGTGATGGAGAACCCTTCCTGGGAGATAGGTTCGTGTCTGCTCAACCATTTGTTTTGTGTGTTGGTTAGCTTAATATTATTCATAAAGAAAGTCAGGGAAAGCAATTTCCTCCATTTGAGAATCACCACCATCCTAGAATCCTAAATCACTCATCTTTACAGGAGTGGGCTTACTGTAAAGACAGGATTTTCAAACAAAGTTTGATGACTACAGCAAGTGTTTCTTTAAATCAACTGCTTAAATATTTATTAGGTATAATGGAGTCTGACTTCATTTTTTTAAATATTTGATTACTGACAGCTTTCAAGCCCCAATCTCTTCCCCTTCTGCCCCACATCTGGGCAAGCTAATAGGAAGCCAAGTGTCCCTTTTTCTTTTGACACTGGTGGGAATTTGAAACCATGCAAGCCCTAATCCACATACGGAAACCCTCATCCCAGGTCCACCCCCTATCCACCATAAAACTCCAACCTAGTTGTTACTCCTGCTCTCCAAAGTCATTTTTGGACCTACTTAGGAGCCTTTCCTGCTCTCCCCAGAAAGCCTCATTATTTGCATACCAAACCTTTTTAAACACTGTTGAACGTATGGCATCATCATTTTCAACACCCAAACCAAATTTTGTGTGGAGGGTCCATCCCAATTTTCAATGACTACAACATTAAAACTTATCAAGAGAATAATAATTTTAATAAAATGACTGACAGCCATAACTTATAGCTAGTCTGTCAGTTCCCTATTTTCTAAAGCTAAGTCATGTCTTGTCCTAGACACATGCAGACTAAAGAGGAAAAGGGGTTGGTATAGGGCCCAGATTACTCCACAAGGCTCAGGGAAGATTGAAGCCTTGTTGTCAGTTATAAGTAGAGTTTCCTTTGGGAAACTATTGCCTCAGTTTATCCTTTGACTGAATTTTCAAGAGTGGGCTAAAAAGATGTAAATAAAAAGGTGTCAATAAGCAAACACACTCTTGTCCTCAGAGTTTCCATAAATGTATTAAGAAACAGAATAGGAATAGAGACAAAAGTTAAGTGAAACTTGTCCCACATTGGCTGGCTGATTGCCATTTGGCCTTTCCATATTAGAATAAAAAGACAGTTGATCTAGTTAGAATTCACACAGTGTTGTACTTCAGATCTCAAGAATACTGACCAGAGCTGCTAGTAATGGAAGTAACACCAGATGTGGAATGAGAGAGAGGTTTTAGTTTCAGCTCGGCCAATGACCACCTATTTGACTTACTTCGGTCAATTTATTTAAGCCTCAATTTTCCCTCCTGTAAAGCAGTGATAGTATATATGTCCTGGCTAATTCAGATATTTTGAGTATTAAAATAACATAACATACACAGAAGTCCTTGGTAAAGTGTTACACAGCACAAACATACCCATTTTAAAAATCTGTGCACCATACACTCAAGAGCATCCCTTATGCAGAACTCTGTGGGTCTTACACAGAGACACTTAATTTTAATTTACAAGCAATTATAACAAACTTGCTATTCTGACTTTTAAGTCTTTAGCAGTTTAAAAGTGGAAAATTGGAAAAAGGAAGAGTTTCTTGATTTTCCATAACATTCATAATCACTATTATGAACTTCGAGTACAACATTATTTTACATAAGCACAGGGACAATGAGAGCAAAGGGGCAGCTGATAGATAACCTAAGAAAAAAGGAAGAAACAAGTCGTAGTCATCAGTCACAAGAATTCAGAAAGTCTAGAGAGCTGAGAAATGAGCTTTATGTACTTTGATTGGTTTTGTTTAATCACAGCAAATTGTAGATGGTCCTGGAGAAAAGACAAAAGTTTTATAAATGTTCGGTGTATTTATTTAAGAATATAAAAAGTATTATAACTGTATTATAACAAGTAACTGATTTAGGGAAGTTTCCATTAAGAAAAAAATGCCAAATAAACCTTTTGGTGCTTAAAGTGATTAAAAATAAAACAATTCTACTACCAATATCAGGAAAAGAAAAACTTTTATTTATTCAGTTGAACTTAATAACCATTTCTTTGGTTCTTCTGTCAGTGTTTATTTTATTCAGTTTATAGAGAGATTCCATCTCCAGTAGTTCCATCGTCAGCAATCAGATAATCTTATATTACCTATACATATACTTATAACAACTCTGTTACATGTATTAAGTCTATCTTATAACACAGTATAAAATTAAAAATGGCATATAGAGAATATTAATGTTGTTATGAAATGATAGCACAACGTTTCAAAACGTCATCCATAATTTTGCTCATGTCTTCCCCTGTTCACTGTGCTCTCTACCTCTATCTAGTACCTTCATCCTCATAATTCCTTTTCAGCTCCTCTAGAACAAAAGAGCAAGTGATCACAGTCTCCCTCTCATCTCTCTCCCCACACAAACCCCCAAGGAAAAGAATAGTAGTCTATTCTTCCCACATAGGGAAGGGTCAGGAACTGAAATTTGTCGCAGAGACCCTATGATACATGTTTATAGAGATGAGTATGAGTTAGCCAGGTTGATGGGAAGGGAAATGTTATGACTATGACCCTTAATAATCCCTGGGTATCTATTCACACATGTGTTGTGATCCTTTTATGAATTGCCTGCAGGAGACTGGCTGGTCTTTAGATAACAAGGCAACTCTGAGCTTGGCTGCTAGAAACTGCAACATCAGTTTGCTTGGTAAGTGGGTGTTAGAGCCAAGTGCATGGCATAAAAAAATACATGGCTGATGTTGTGTACGTGCAGCTAAGACACGACACCAATATTTTTTGACTGAGAATTAGGACCATTTCCCTAGGTACAAAGATAGTAACAACAATGTAGATGGCATGTCACTCTAAGTACTTGAACCTATGATTTTTGTCTGCCCTGCCTGGCACTCAGGATCCTCTCCTGTGAGAACAGAGCCCTAATTTTCCTCTGAAGAATCCCCTTCTGCCTCATATGTTTTGGGGGATATAACCCCTCATGCTCTAGGCCTGAGAATGTGGCCCAAGGCTTCCTACTGACAGCATCTCATACTCTGGGACAGTGAAGTGTTTTCTAGGATAGTACTTACTTAGAGCTACTTGGAAAGAGGAAGTTTCTTTTTCCTGATGAGTTTGTCACTTCTAGTGTTTACCTTGCCTCTGTAAAGTTGGAATCTGCCTAAATCAGGTAAGTCAGACAGATCAGATGTGTTGAAACCAAAATTTGGAGAAATATAGATTCCTGACTACATAATTGATACATCTGCCCTTCCTGAAAATGACATGGATTATCAGTTATTTGAGCTAACTCAGTTCCTCTGATTATTAGGCCTATTTATTTGGGCTATGGTCACTTGACATCAGACTTCTCTTTAATGTCTTTATTGCTATATCTGTTTCTCCTTCTGGATGCAAACACTTAAAAGTCAGAGACTGTGTCTTAATGAGCTTTCTATATTTAGTTAGAAATGTATTCATCTATATCAACCTCTAGTCCAGTAGTCAATAAATGTTCTTCAATGAAAGATTAGGGAAAAATATGTAGATACATACACAGAAACTTGGTGTGTTTACAGACCCATGTAGCTGCAATAATATATTTGGCACTATGTTGAATTTTCAAAATTTGAGATTGAAAATTTTCAGAGATGTAAATATATTCTCATGGAATTCAACAGACAACAATTAATGGTTCCTGGAATATGAAGTCTTCAATATTTCTCTTTTCCTTTTCTTCTTCTCCTCTTTATTCATTAATTACTTATTCATTTATATATTTATGTAGAGATATTAGACAGTATACAAAAGTGTTTTAATTATTATTATATTTCTTACATAGGAAACTTAATGCTAACTCAATTAATGGGGGAAAGGTGCAAGTTAACTAAAACTTTTGGTAATTATTAACCTATTCATTTAGAGAATATGAATCATGCAGAATAAAGTATATACAAAATTCAAAAGTAAAGAAACAAATTATTTAATTCCATTTGCTGAAATTTTACTACCAGCATCTATTTGTTTGCAAGTTTGATTTTCTCTTCAAAACCAAACACATTTTAGTGAAGGAATAGGTTATCATGCCATTCAGAACCTCTTCCACTAGCAAACAAATCAGAACGATCTCAATTTTAGCACATGTCAACCACTAGTTCAATAAAACAACTATAAATATATTGATAAGATGTACAAGTAAATTAAGCAATAAAATAGTTATTTAAATCTATGTTTATATCTTCCTATAACATATAGCAATTATATTTTAACTCGGCTACCTTTTTATATCAATTACAACTTTCTTGTAGTTCTCATGGGTATGTCATGTGGCTAGATCATTTCAGAGATGACAGTACTGCAAATTTCTGGGAAAAACAAAGAAGTGGAATGTATTATTTAAGATCTTTTTTTAGTGCAACGAACTATATAACTAAACTATAACTCTACCATATTGTTCTTTTCTACATTTTTTTTTTTTGAGTCTAGGGAGTAAGAGCAAATGACTATTGTTAAATCATTTGTTTGCCATATCTTCCTACAAAACATATGGCCATGGCCACTGCTATGGCATCCCTTCACTGTCTTTCAGTAGAGAAAGAAACAAATATATGCACTAAGACAAGAGCATGGTCAAGGAACTTCTTATGGGAAATAATTTTCTATTTTATGAGAAAGTACAGTTAAAATTCCATTTTTTGTGGAGTTTAATCTCGTGACTAAACATTAAAAATATTTATTCTTTGAAATGTCAGTAATTTATATAATTCTTAAAATAATTAAACACTGAAGCTTTAATGAATTAAATTTATATGAGTAAGTCCAAAATTAAAATATGGCATAAGGGAGTAATCCATGTTACCTTTCTTTCTCTCATTCATTTTTTTCTAAAAGGGTACTATTCAAAATTGCTATCTTCTGTTTACTTAAAAATTGTCTTGGAAATTCTTTTATGCAAAATTTCATACTTAGTCTCATCTTTCTACAGCTTGTATGGTTTGAGGAAATTAAGAAATAAAACATCATAATGCAAGTAAAAAATTTGACAATGTCAGCACTGGAAAATCTCCCCATAGTATATATAATGATGACCTATATTAGACAATATCCTCTTTCTCTGTGTCCCTGAGATTTCTCCAGTAAGTGAGGAAGCTATCTGAGACCCTGTCAGACGCCAGGCACTGTGTGAGATGTTTTCACATATCTACGTGCTGAACCAGCTCAGCAATCTCAAGAAGGACTGTTCTCTTCTCTTTAGATGAAGAGACAGTGAGGCTCACCCAAAGAATAAACAAACAGCTTTTACAAGATCACAAAGATTGTAAGCAACTGAATAGGGACTTAAACCCAGTTCTGCCTAACTTCAAGCCCTATTACTTAAGGATTTGCCTTTGGTTGACTGATTTTTCAAGTGAAAACTGTACCTCTACATGGCAGAAACCAGGACTCTGCTATCAGAAGCCTCTTCAAAATGAAAATGGTATAATTCTTTCCCTTTCTCTTTTAATGGCCATGTAATTTATCTACTGACATAAAGTTATCACATATTTATATGTATTATTCTATAAATACATATAGAAAATAAAAATGTCTATGCATCTTTATTATTATAGGAACACTTAGAGGTATAGTTAAAAGAATAAGTATCATTATTATTTTCTGGGTTTATGTCTCAACTACAAAAATATTGAACAGAATTTGGGTTATAAATCATCAAATGTACCCTTGAGGAAGAAGTCCAGGTGCTGTGGGTCATTGGAAATCATCCTCCGGGCCTGTCCCTGTTTTAAGTATCACCGCATGAATGACTACAACATACAGTGTATAATCAAGTGGTGGAATGTCTGGTTTGAATTATAAAACCTTTAGGAATTTAGAGGAGAGATTAATGAATGAAATTTATAAAGGTAAAGAAACAGAGTGTCTCTTAGATTTGGTTGTGTGAATGCATGTACTGTTAAAAGTTATTCTTTTTTAGGGTGCATTAGAATTTCTCATTTTTAGGAAAGCAAAATTTTCAGCAGGAAGAAAATTCACAAGAAGAGAACATCATTAGGATGACTCAGTTAAAATATGTAGAAAGCTATAAATTGAAGTACAGAGACCATCAGTTTCCTTTATTAGAATCAAGGGAAAAAAAAAAAGCAATGTTTCTGCTGGTCTCCTGTGCTCACACTGGATCAAGCAAAGGGCGCCATATGATAAATGGCCACAGCATACTTAATTACATTCCTTAATTACTTGGAGATCTGTAGTAGCAATATTATTTCACATGGGTCCATTTTATTTCTACTCCCTGATTGGCTGTGCAGCCAGGTTTTCCTTAGCTCATTTCCAAATGAGCAAAGTTGTAAACAAAAGTCACTAATAAGCAACAAAGGTAATCACTTCTATGACCCGAAGCCTTGCATCCAGAAAAACTATTCTTTCAGAAAACGAATTCTAGATTTTATGTTCACAAGAAGTTATCCTGGACTAATCATATGTGTGGTCTAGGAGAAACTGTGGTGATTCTGCTACTCTAACTACAATCAACTAGATCAAGGATACAACCACTTCCCCTGTGACCTCAAATGTTGTAGCTGGTTGGCACCATGAAGAAGTTAATTACAATCCCTGAAACAAAGTGACATTTCATTTTGCAACCATGAATCATTCTCTGTCTGGTCTAGTCTCCTGAGATTCATTTTCATAGTCAACTAATATTCAGAGTGTCAGACTGTGATTAGTGACAGTGACACATTATACAGATTGGGTCCTCAGGACTATGCTGTACCCTGTTGCTATAGAAAGTTTGGTAGAGATCTTGGTGATAATAATCTTGACATTATGAAAAGTGGCATAAAATTCCATATGTATCTCCTTATGAAACAAAATTTGACCAAGATTTCACATCTTGAATAGCTGAATGCTTCTGAACAACCTATATAATTAAAAAGATTATAATAGATGGTTTGTGAGGCATGGGAGACTAATTTTGTCTAACAGGCTTGAGAGTTATATTTGCATGTTTGTGGGTTAATCACATTTTCAGTTTAGGGTTGTATTTGAAAAATCACAATCTTAGAAAACATTTTTGACCTATTAGATTTAAATACCAAATGCTCTGAATATTCTTAAAATGTTCTTAACCTTAAAAAAATGAAACATATTTTCTAAGGATATTCTTTACCAAAAAGTATTATAGAAAAAAAAAAGATTGTGAGAAATAATTTGGAAAATGATTTAAGATGTCATAAAATATACATGAGCGAACCAAGGCAAGTGACATTATAAATCCCTTTGCAACTCTTAAAAATGTTCAGGGTTTGTGTCTATGACTGTGTATTCATAGTCTTCCTATAACTTATTAGAAGGATATTTATTTTTTCTTTTCCATTATAGTTTATTACAAAATATTGAATATGGTTCCCTGTGCTATACAGTAGGACCTTATTGTTTATCTATTTTATACATTATTATCTGCTAATCACAAACTCCAAATTTATACCCCCCTTTCCCGCCTGTAACCATAAGTTTGTTTTCTATGTTTGTGAATCTGTTTCTATTTTGTAAATAAGTTCATTTATATCTTTTTAGATTCTACATATAAGTGATATATGATATTTGTCTTTGTCTGACTTACTTCACTTAGTGTGATAATCTCTAGGTCCATCCATGTTGCTGCAAATGGCATTATTTCATTCTTTTTTATGGCTGAGTAATATTCCATTACGGGGTATGTGTTTGTGTGTGTGTGTGTGTGTGTGTATATACACACACACACACACACACACACACAAATACACCATATCTCCTTTATCCATTCATCTGTGATGGACATTTAAGTTGCTTCCATATCTTGGCTATTGTAAATAGTGGTGCTATGAACATTGGGGTGCATGTATCTTTTCAAATTAGAGTTTAGAAGGATATTTAGATCTGACTCAGCTGGCATGACAAACAAGATGTTGGAGATGAACTCTTATGTTGGGTCTTCTTTTATCCATCAATTTTGTTCATCACACCAGAAAGAGAAATTTTACATGCAGGGGGAAAAATGTGTCCTTCAAGTAGTCTTTCCTCAAACATATATACACAACTATGGTATCAGGGAGTTTACTCTCAAGTGTATGGTTAGGAAATGGGGTTTAATGTGTGTGGGAAAGGTGAGGGAAGGATGTGGTAGTTTTATTAACTTCTATTTGCAAATGTGTGCTATTAGGAAAAAGCCTATGATCAGAATTGTCTGCAATATTTTTCTATCAAGACTGAAAATCTCATAAAGAGCCTTCCTAAGTATCTTTGTGCATGGGACTTAGGGCAAGGGAAGCCATCCATGATGAAGACTCAGACTTGGAATCTATAGATTTACCACTTAAGTCTCAAGTCTCAACATTTAAAATATAAAATATAGGAATTTTAACACATCATCACTGAAAGAAAACTATCTGTCCATTTGAAGAGAGCCACAGCTTTATGTAGCATCACCTAAGTTATGTGCAAAAAAAAAGTCAGTCTTGTGTTGCTGATACCAATCCTGTGTAAAACCTGCAGATATAAAAGTTGAGGAATAAATCATAGCACTAATGAAGTTAACCTGGTTTAATGAAGTTAACCTGGTAGAGTCCAAAATGGCATATGCAGCAGAGAAAAAAAAGCAACAGAAACAGTTCATGCTGTTCTAATTGTTACAATTTCATTGGCAATTTAAATAAAATAATTCAGATTGCTGCAATTAACACACACATAGAATTCAAAGGATGGTGGGTAACCTCGCACAAAACACACTGTGGAATCAGCCCTCCTCCAAAGAATTAACCTTCATAAATCATTTGCATCCAAAGGATGCCTGGATTCATGCTCTGCAAAAAATAACAGCACAGTAAAAGCAAGGCCCCTAAAGGAGAATGACCATCAACAGCAAGCACTGTTTCCTGGTTTATTTCATCCATATGAATGCACAGAGATTGGTTGTGTTACATTCACAAGCTCCCTGGCTGAAGGTGGGAGTTTCTTTTTTCTGCATGGTTGCCCTCACACAGCTTCAAAGGAACTGTTAGCAAGGACTACAGGCTGCTGTATTGCTGAGAAGTGAGTCTGATTCATGTTGACAGAGATGACACTTACTTGACTGCAGGGGCACAAGACCATCTTGTCTGTGGTTTAGGTATGGATAAAGGGCTCTCTTCTCTAACACATTAGAACACTGTAGCCACAAATTGTTATTTGAGATGTGGGGGAAATGTGTTCAATGTTTTTCCAGTCACCTGAAATCAAATTTAAGACATATTATCTGGGAGATGTGGGAAAACTTTTCTCTTATTAGGTCAGACTTAGGCAAGCACAGAATAGACACTACCAAGAATGATGATTTGTGATCAAAAATCAAAAAAGTAACAGTTGGATGAGTCTAATATGAGTGAGAGTTGACCTCTACTATCCCTGGTTCTGAGGTCTAGATCTGAGGAGTAAGACAAATCATTTGAAAAACCACCTAATGTACAAGGCTCAAAAGTACTTTTAACGTCTAGAATGTGTGACTTTTTTAACCCTTTAAAAAAAAATCTCAGCTCGGAAAATGCTATTTCAAGATCATAAAATTCTACTCTCTGACATTTTTGAGTACACACATAGATCCTTTATAATACAAAGGCAAAGGAAGTATTGAATTACTACCTACTATTCATGTTTTCCCTTAAAATTGTTATCTTACTAGTTCTGTGCTTGTGCCTAGTGTAATTTATACTGATGCATGTTTAGTCAAAATAATATTTAAAACAAGGAGTCTCGAGATAAATTTAATTTGTGTGATGGTTATTACACCATTGCAAAAGGAAGGTAAAGAATTGTTAATAAAGGGAATTGTTTAAGTCAACTTGAAGGAGAAAGTACAATTTCACCAGCTGTGGAAATGGTAACTGTGAATTGAGAAGGAACTGTACTTCTCTGTAAGTTATTCATTAAGTGATAGTCTCTCAAATGGGGGCAGCAATAAACAAAAGCATTTATTCAAATTAACATCTCCTCTTTAAGGATAATGGGAACCTGCCTTGCAGGGAAAATCTATGAATGACCATGACTGGATCCGGAAGTCTCTGGCAGAACAAAATGGGGTGGGGTGGGGGTGGGGGGTAAAATAAAACCAGAGGAGCTGGCAGAGGCATGTAACTTGCTGTAAAAAGTTCAAGTCCAATTAGAAAAAAAAAGTGTTGGCAAATTGAAAGAAAACAGAATTCAAAACTAGAAACAAACTCAGAATTCATGGATATCAAAAGTTTGTATGCAAATAAGCAGAAATGAAAGCATGTTCTCTTTGAAATAAGTACTCTTTAAAAGGCTTCCAAAATCAGATTCTTAAATGGTTATCTGAACAATAGTAGAAACTGCTTAAATGGTGTATGTTCAGGACTAAAAAAAAATTAGTAATTTATTCCCAATGTGACCTTTTCCAGGACATAATAAATCATCCATATATGCTGTCTTTTTCCATGAACACTTCCATTTAAAGAAGGCAAAAATGGAAGTACTGCTGAGAGCATGAGGCAGTCACTGACTCCAATAAGAAGAGAGAAATTGGAACACATAAGCACAAATCTAACTCCCTGGCTGAAATTCATCTTTGAAGGAAGTGCATGTCTTGTCACTACCTGACTGAAATCATTCCTTGCTCCAGCCCCATATTTCTTTCACCTCTGTGTCTAGTCAGGAAAAGAAGTCATTGTTCTTGCTATTTGCATTCAAATGTTGAATGAGATTTTAAATAAATGAACAAAATGATCATTGAAGAATATGTTTGTCTGTATTGAAACAGAAGCCCAAAAGACTAACTTTTGAATTGGAGTTTTGAGATTCCAAATATTCAGTATTACTCTTATTGAAAAATGAACTGTCTAAATCACAGTTATTGTAGTAGTAGTAATAATGATGACTTTTCATCTTTTATATGCTTGTTATTTTTAACTAAAGTGTGAACATAAATAACCCAAAGCTATGTCTAAATTCAAGGCTGAAAATTTAAAGAAAAAAGTCTTCAGGAAAATCTAGAGATTCATTATAGCATTTCATGAAATCCAATCCAACACACCGTGCTTTGTTGTTTACAAATTATGTGATCTTTAGCTACAGTTATAAGACTGAATAGTCAGCCTTTAAATAAGAAACACAAACATGGGAGTGGGAGAGTTACACCTTGAAATAAATTTTTATATTTTAAAAGTTAGGTCAATTGGAGCCAAAGAAAGTGAAGATAAAGAAAATGTAACAATGTTACCATTTTCATACCCAATAAAGGGTTTAAACAAAACATAAAACCACATTCCACATTTGTTAAGAGTGACTGAATTTAAAATTTTAAGTGAATGGTAATGAAAATTCCCAGGATGGAAATGGGTTACCCACCAGCCATCCTCTACCATCATTCTATAATTACAAAACAAAAACACCACAAAGTAAATGAGATTGATAATTTGCTATAGTATTATAGCATCCTAAGCATACTGATAATTCGATGTTATACTCTGTATTAAAAATATGTAGATATATTACAGATGAAACATAATTTAAACAAACTCATATGTAATAGCTTTGAAGAGTGCTGTTACTAAAGAGATACAGTAGATCAATAAATATGCAACAAAAGTAGCAAAAAGTCTTAAACTGAAATGTATTGTAGATTTGAATCATTTTCATAATGCATTGTGGATTTCATACTATCCTGTGGGAAGACGTACCTAGATCAAAACAGATCACATAGCCCTGTGCAGCCACTAATGGACAATTTACTGACATGAATTTCTGTGATAGCGTGCAGTGTTGGAGAGGAAGAAATGGGCTAAGCTCCATGTCTCTTCCTAGAAGTGAGTCTTTGATCAGGCATATTGTATGCAGTCAGCCAAAGCAGCTTTACTCAAATTGCTCAGACATTTCTCAAAATCCATTTATGACAGCTTGAATATAGAGAAAAGGGGGGAAAATTCCAAGAGAACTAGCTGTACTAGGAGAAATGGAATGTAAGGAGGACATTTTTCAGTTTGACCAGGAAAACTATTGCCCAGAGAGAACAGTTAAGAAAACTAGAAGAACAAAGGTATCAAAGTGGTAAAAGTAACCTTTAAATAGTTCTGAAGAGAAATATCAGAGGACTTCGAATAAAAGTATTCAGTAACCCCCTATATTTCTTGTTAATATTTTATTTTCTTTAAGGAATATACTTCAGAAATCCCTTACATGAAACGAGAAAAGTAATTCTGCTCTTTTTGAACAATGCATCTCTCAAAGCATTACTTATGAAATATTTAACTTTTCCTTATGTGGTCATGTAATGAATAATGATTAGGCAATAACTTAAAAGGAAGAGTTAAAGTTCAAAAATTGTTCAGTCCTTCGTATATTAATGTATATCTTACAAACAAATAGCTAACTTCAGTTCAAAAAATAGTGTAAGATGTGGGTATCATACCAGCAGGATTTTGCTCCCACTTGAGGAGCATATTTGCAGTGATAGATTACTTTAACCTAGTCACTTTAATCTGGTCCCTTTCACCACAGACAACAAACATTTGCCTTTTTATGCAAACGACCAGGACAAAGCTATGATGAAAAATCTGCAGTTAGAGTTAAAACCTAATAAAACCTTGACTGCCTTTATTTGATAGTCCTGATGAATCAGTTGAAATCACCATGCATCACTTCCTCCACTTGCACCAGGATGGTATGCTGCCCTAGATATCTGGGATTTATAGCAATCAAGTATTATGTTCAGGGAGCATTTCCATAACATAAATCTCATTTTAAAAAATCTTTTCTGAGATGATCACTGAACAACGGAAGTGATGAAAGAAGTAAAAACTAAGTCAAAGGGGAGCAAAATGAATCACCCCAATTCTAATGACTAGGGGAACTGTGTTGCTGAAAGTAGAATATAAAGTTTGACTCCCAGACAACTGCTGAGCCAACTCTGACTCAAAGGTAATTTTTCAAATGAAATTTCACTAAGGAGTAGGTGGAATCATTCACTGTGCAATACAATGGGTAGTTGATAAAGTAGTGGGGATAGAGATGTTAGGGACTTAGGAAGGAAATGCAAAAGAAAGTGAGAGGCAATACAGTGCATAAGGTTACATGCATTTTAACTGTTGTAAGTCATGTAGCAAAAAAAGGTCTATCTTTGTACAATCATACTGGGGAAATAAGGACCATACTGCATCTACAGACAAGAAACTGGGTTGATTGATATAGCCTAAGATGTAGAACCTCTATGTTCTAATTTGAACCAGGCAGGAGAAATATGTGCATACAATACTAGTTTTTCTTAAAGATAGAAATGCAACTGCTTATTAGCAGAATTGCTATTGTTTCCTTTACTGAAGCTTGTGATCATCTGAAAGAAAATGGATTCAGCAGCTAGTATCATACTAGGCATTACTTTGCCGAGAAAACAATCAAGTTTCAATAGTTTGTCTCCGAACTTAGAACTCCCACATATCTATACATTTCTCACATCTCCACTGTCAATACCCTGTCAATGCTCACCTAGACTATTTCCATAGCCTATTGACTAGGACCCCGTAATATGTTCTATGGCCTTTTGATCCATTCTTCACACTGCACACAGAGTTAACTTTTTCAAATGCAAATCTGATTATGTCACCTCCAGTAAAACCCACTCTAAACCTTGCAATAGCTCCCCACTGCTCACAAGAATAACCTGACCTACAAACCTCTCTATAGCCTGTTCAACCATTCAAACCTCAAACTGAACAACACTTGCACTTAGCCCTGTTCCAGGCACACTAGGCTTTATTCAATTCCTGAGTGCCCGTGTTCTCTCCCACTTCTGGGCGTTCACACAGACTATTCCTCTGTGTGGAATGCTCTTTCAATCGTCTCCACTCTCCATTAGCTTACTTACACTTGTACTCTCCCTTCAAAGCTCAGTTCAAGCTCTATTTCCTCTGGTTGTTAAATTCTCTCATAGTCTGGGATTACTCTTTTCCAAAGCACCAATCTCAGAGTTCAGTTGACCCAAGAACAGGGCAGGGGTTAGGGACAGCAACTCTCTGCGTGCAGCTGAAAATTAAGTACAACTTAACATTCAGCACTCCACATCCAAGGTTCTGCATCTGTGAATTAGACCAACCATGAATCGTGGAGTACTGTAGTACATATTTATTTTTAAAAAACCGTGTATAAGTGGATGTCCACAGTTCAAACTCATGTTGTTCAAGGTTCAACTGTATAGTTATATGTGCTTTAGTCTGAGTATATATTTTTTAATGTTTGTCATGAAACATAAAACAACACAGAAGAACACACAAAACAAAAATGGACAGCTCAATGATTTATCACAAAGACATCATTCAAATAGCCACCACATAAGTCCAGAGGTAGAATTCTGCATGCAGAAACTCATTCCCTTATCCAATTACTGCATACTTTTACCACTCCTCCAAAGGAAAGCACCGATATGACATCTAACGAAAGCTGTGAAGATTTTTACTATCTAAGCATGCATTCCTAAACATAAAGTATAAAGCTGCCTATTTTTTTTTGAGCATTCTAGAAGCGAAATCATATAGTAATTATTCTTTGTGTCTTGATAGTTGATAATGTAGGTCTGTCAGCTTTACTCTTCTTACTGAAAATTGCTTTCACAATGTTTGGTTGTGTGCATTTCAAAGAAATTTTGAATCAGATTTTCAATTTCCAAAAAAAAACCTAAAACACTTTACTGGAATTTTGTTAAATCTATCGATCAATTTGGGACTAATTGACATCTTAACAAATATTGAGTTTTCTAATCCATGTAAAGCCATATTTCTCCATTTATTTAGCTCTTCTTTAATTTATCTCACTAACGCTATATAGTTTTCAGTATAGAGGACTTGAACATTATTTTTTGTTAGATTTATTCCTAGGTAGCCTTTTTCTGTTATTGTAAATTTTTCCTATTTAAAACTTCATTTCTTATTCATTTATTGCTAGAATATAGAAATGCAATTAATTTTGTGTGTTTACTTGTATCCAGGATCCTTAGTAATATTCAATTATTATTTTTTTAAGTTTTTTTCTGTAGAACCTTTGGATTTTCTACATGAACAATATGTTGCCTGTGGATAATGACAGATTTATTTCTTCCTTTCAGTACTTATAACTTATAAAAAATTTCCTGACTTACTGCTATTGCTAGGGCATCCAGTATAATGTTGCCTAGATAAGCAAATAATGAATATCTACATTTTGTTCCAAATTCAAAGGGAAAGTTTTCAACAATTAAAAATATGGTATATTGTAGGATATAACTTCTGCTCTTAATCATTTTTTATATGCTGAGAGCCTAGCACAGTTTAAAGAAAAAGCATAAGAAATGAATGAATGATATTGTATATTTCAGTCACCTCATGTCTCTCAGAATAACTTCTTTAGAAACAAAGCAGTTAGTGGATAGCAACAACGAACACTCAGAATGTCTCAGGAAAAGCCATTTAAAAAATTAACATCAATAAAAGGCTATAAAGCCTTTACCCATAAAAGGTAAGCACATCTGATATCTGTTTTCAACAATATTAATAAAGCTAAACTGGAACAACTGACATCTATATAATCAATTGAGTTAACAGATTCACTCAGACATATTTTGCATCTATTTGTTTATCTCTGCATAAACAGCAATAAAGATCTACTGTTTGCTAGATGCTTAACTTTTGTGAGTATAACATAATTATGAGTGAATTGATATGTAATGAAAACATTAAGTGTTGCATAAAGATTATGACTCCAGTGCCTAGTAGGGCAATTAAATTTGATGTTTGTTACTCTGTCTCAGAGTGAATAATGATATGGTTTCCCCCGTGACTATGTAAATAGCTGATTGATAACAATAGAGAAGTAGTTATGAAGGCTAATTCCACTCATTATTAAATGTGACTAAGAAATTCATTTTACAATTAAGGTGATTGGTTGCAAATACTGTGATACGGTACAGATGAGATCAATGTTGGACCCTAATGAGTGCAACATAATAAATACTTTTTATTTTTTTAAGTTTATTGAACTGTGATAAAAATAAGAAATGAAGGTCATGGAGCACTAGTGTTTGTAAGCTGTGACTTGATTGCAATACATTTGCCTGAGTCCAGCACACAAATAATAAAATGAAGTATAGCCAAACTTTTCAGAAAGTAAAATTATATAAGGCCCAGTACATTGCAGATGGTATGGATTCAGTGAACATATGTTAATTTTATTGTTGTTTTTCTTTGTTCTTAACGTTCCTTATAGTAATAAATAGTTTGATAGATGAATAGTCCCTTTAAAATAAATTTTGTCAGATATTTTAAAGCCTAAGTTCTTTTATTTTCACATTTCATTCAAGAGCAGCAAAGTGACATCAATAGTGGATATAAGAATGAAACAAATGGATAATGACAAGTCAGAGGACATTTGGACCACATCTGGATTGCCTAATAGGCAGACCAGAAATCTAAGGGAATGAGCAAAGTGGAGCACCAAAATTATTTTTGGAACAATTTTATATTTTATAAAAAGGTATAGAATTACTTATGACAATAAATCTCAAAACCGTGTTGGACTGTCTTAAATTTATTTCATGATTTTGTGTTGTTTTTGTTTTGAATTACACCAGATTGAGTAGGGGCTGGAAGGTAGCATAAGTTACTTGGTGCTTTAAAAGTTTCAATAAGGCCCTGTATTTTGGGAAAGGTAAAGGGCTGCCTTGGACTCTGAAGAATAAAATAAAGCTCCATATATTAAAATGATTGTTACATGTTATATGTTCATATTATGAATATGAACTCCAATTTCATATATTATGAATTTGAATTACATATATGGGGCATTATGAATATTAATTCCATATATTATGGAATATTATGAACATGCATTCTCATTTCACAACATTGATAGAAGTGTTTACTGGAATTTGGACATGCACAGCCTCCATCTCGGAGCCTGAGGCTTTATTAGGAATAAAGAATAGGAATTCCTAACAATTCTTTGTTAGGAATAAAGAATAGAACTATCAAGACAGTTGGAAGACGTGTAATGGGTCATATTATATCATCCTGCTTCTTGAAACAAAATTTACCCCAACATTGTAAATAAAACCAAATTGTTTTAAATTTTCACTGGTTATTTTATTAGAGTCTAGGCCTTTTTGAATCATTACCTTCATATATTTAGAATAATTTTGTTAGTCAGAAATAAGTTTCTGAAGTTGCAAGGTGAAAATTATCATTTTAAAAGATAAATTAGTAATTCTGGGAAATGTTTTACTATCAAAAGACAATATTTACAATAACTCCAAATCTTCTCTGCTTGACACAATTAACCATCTGGCAAATGGGATATAATTAGGTCATCATTTGGCAATGTGATTTCAATAAACAGACAGAATACTAATAACACAATGAGCCAAGTTCCATAATCGAACATAATTCATTATCATTTCTCCAGCACTTCATTTTTGTTTTAAATGACTCTGTTAATCATTCAACATCTCCTTGCTGAAGATAAATAATACAGCACATTCCCAACTGATAGACATGGAAACTGAAAGTAAACATGAAGCAATTTATCCTGGGTCATACTGCCAATTTCTGAAAAGGCCGTATTATTAATTCAACCTCTGATACCTCATGACACAATTCACTTGACAAATATTTACTGGATACATACCATGTGTCAGCACTGTATTGGCCACTATAAAATCAAACATGAAGACAACATAGGCCCTGACATAAATGAATTTAGAGAAAGAAGTCAGGAAAAAAAATTATAAATGCAAGCTTTAAACAAAGTGATAACAAACAGTTCAGAATAACCACACTTTCTAGAGATTAGGAATAGCCAGGAAACTCTTCATAAAGAGGGTCATGAGGATATATTTCAAGAAGTTTGACAGGTGACTAATTAATTGGCTATGGGATTTCAAGAAAATAGAAGCCTAAAATGATCTTGCTTTCCCTTCCTACTTCTTTTCTTTCTTTCTTTTTCATTGAACTAACAAAGTAGGTGGTATCCTTAACCAGTATGGGTAATTCATGACTGAATGTGAGGCTTGATGGCACTTTCATGTAAAAAATACAAGAACTCTCTAATAAACTTCTGGAGTTATTGATCAAGATACAATATAGTTGAAATAATGGGAATTAAAAAGGGTGGCCAGGAAGAGTTTACTGAGTTAAGAATAGATAAGGACTGGGAATGGAGTTCTGGGGCAACATTATTTAAGTGATGAGAAGAGAGGCTATCAAAGTATCTAAAGAAGAAATATCAGAAGTATAAAGAGAAGTTGAATATAGTGTCATAGAAACAAACAATAAAATAATCAGAACAAGTGTTAACCCGTCAGTTTTATTTTCTGTGCTGATGCTACATAACAAAACCCACAACATATTAGCCCTTACAACCAAACATCTGTTTTTCTTGCATTATTGATCTATGCATTAGCAGGAGCAGTTCTGCTTCAGGCTTTCAGCAAGCTGGCCTTGGTTTCAGCTACAGGTTGAGTTCAGTTGCCCTCTGTGTGACCTAAGTTGTACATTTCACTGACCACACCACCACTAAGTGGGCATGTTCTCCTCACAGCATATGGAAAAAAGCATGAGAAGCCAAACATCTTTAAAGCCCTTGCTCATCTCATGTCCACTAACATTCTATCAGCCAAAGTAAGACACATATCAAAGGATCAGAGAGATATACTCCACCGACTCTAACAACAGAGGTTTTGCAAAGTCATCTAGAAAAGGGTATTATGAATTTATAATTCTATAATATGAACAAAGTCAAGAATTGAAAACTATAATCCAATCCAATCTATCAATACAAACTGAAGGGTGTGAACAATTGTCAGACATCAAGTAGGGAGAAGAGTTTATTGTAATATGAAGTTATAGACCCATTCCCATGGACAAAGACTTGGAGAAAATAAGAATTCCCTATAGCATTGATTCTCTATTTTGTAGAGAAATATAAATGTCTGGGGAGTTCTTTTTAGAAACACCTATACATGAAACCAGATGAATTAAATCAAAATATCTGAGGCTGAGACACAGACATATTTAACTTTTTTACAGCTCCTCAAGGTGATTCTAATGTACAGGCAGGGTTTACAGTAAAGATTCCCCACTTTTAAGGGGATGTTAAAGAAAAATATGAATAACCCCAATATCACTTTACAATATAGTTTCAATTTTATGTGTATGCATGTGTGCATGGTAGCGTGTGTGTGTGTGTGTGCATGTGTACACAAAAAGGGAGAGGGAAGGACACAAACATCATGGTCATCTCTAGATTTGCATATTGTAAATGCTTTTCATTTTACTCTTTGTACTTTTTTGTATTTTCTAAATTTTCTGATTTTCTGAAGCAAAATGTACTATTTCTAAAACCCGAGACAATATATAAACATTACTAAATAGAAATTCAGACTAAAATAGATACCCAGAGTGGAAACTACAAGATATTAGAGATTCATGAAAACAGAATAATCTTCTGGACAAAAAGTGAAAATTATGTGTTTTGGAAACCTGAAGGTAAAGAAGAAACTGAGAGCCAACTATTTTCTACAAGTGGTCAGCATGTTCTAAAAGATCATGAGGTGGGCTAAAATGTAGTGATATACTTTCCTTTGAATCTAAACGATTGCAAGATTTCAACCCAGAATTTTGTCATAAGGGTCTGACTATACTCTGAGATATCAGGTGAAAATAGGATTGAGAATAAGTCAGTGATGGTTCAGTGTCCAATACGTATGTATCTTCCCTGCCTTTCATGAAACTTGATATGTTAAAATTGATCTTTTCACATACTGTGAAATGAGATAATTTTTCATTTCAGTTTAACTTTATCAGGCATCCTGTACGTCTTCACTTGTTGACAAAAATAAAACATAACACTCCAATAGAAAAAATAATGAAGAAAACTGGAGTAAAATGGAAAAGATGGAAAAGTGGCAATTACCAAAAGTTTGGAGATATATATATATATATATATATATATATATATGCAAATGTGTAATATATATATATATGCAAATGTGTAGTATATCCCAGGCTTTAACTCAGTTGATTTGTTGAGCCTTTGCAAAAGACATGGGCAAATTTATGGCCCATTTTCCCCCGTCTTTCTAAAAAATTATTTCGTTTCTGAGCACTGAAAGGGGAAGACAGCCTGCATTTTTATAAATAAATATTCCTTTGGTTTGTATATCTAGGCACATATGTTTCAATCATAAATGTTTTCTATTGGGAACTCTATAGAAAACCTATTATTGAGAATTAGATGATTTCATGGCTCATAAGTTTAATACTAACTGGCAGAAGTCAAAAGGAAAATGTGTCACAACTCTAAACACTGTGCCAAACATCCCAGTGTTTCAAAATTGACTGGATAGGATAGTCCATTTGTAGTTAATACTTGTATTGAACTTCCAATTAATCATTGCTGTTGCTTTTATTATTGCTGTTGTTATTGTTCTTCCTATTAAATATGAATCAAATATATGCCCCTTTGACTGCAAAAGATGATCTGCACCCAAAATTACTCTTGCATCTTTAGAAAAAACTAGTGCTGCAACAATAACTGCTTTAATACTATCCTACACTACTTCTACATGGATATTAACATTATGGAAGAAAATAAGAAGGTTATGACCATAAAGACATTATCAGGAAAAAAAATTGTGAACAATACATATTTTCTTTCATGGGGAACTCTGAATATTTACAGACTAATTAAGCAAAGTTTAGTGGCTGGCCTAAGCATGACAGTTTCCTTTATACAGAGGCAAGATTCAGGGAACAGAGTCACATGAACTCTCCCATGACATCACTAATGACTTGCTTAACAGTGGAAACAACTTTTCCCTCATACAAACCCATCAAACTGAAGACACCCAGAGGATTCCATGTCCACACTGAGCTTTAAGATCTTCCCTAAGATCCCTTCAACTATGAGTGACCTCAAGGGAGGTAACTACTGCAAATGTGCTCAGCATGCAGTAACCCTGTATTGGTCATGAAGCAGGAGAAATAACACTACTACTCGTTGAAAACTCAAAGGGAGGCCAAGTTCTTGTTACATTAGCACAGCAAGAACACTAGTATAGGGTAACATCACTCACTGAAAAAGGGGGAGAGAGTTTCCTAGAAACATAGGTATTAGGTTCATTCTCACTCCTAAGAAACAATAAACTTGTTAAGAGTGGTTGCCTTTAGCAGAGGGGGATTTATTTACTATTTCTTTAGATTAGTACCACCTATTGAAGTAAGCTATATTTACCCAGAGTACAAGATTACAGTTAGATTTTACCTAGGAAAGAGTGAGCAACAAAGACAGTAAACAGATTCAGAAGAAAATAATGTCTATGCGCTCTGTTAAGTATGAAGAAAAACTGAAAATTCCAAGCATCCAAATATGATTTCAAACAATAGAACTGCTTCTCCCCTCCTGGTGCCATGGGAACTGCTTTTGCTCATTAACCACATGGGAAAAGATCAATTGCAACCTGTCGCTTTGATAGAGAAATAACTGTTCGTTGCACTCAAGCAAGTCTTCCTTTAAAAAAAATTCTGAATAGAAAATGCCGTAAACATGTATGGCATTTAAAATAATGTATTTATTTTTAGTACATTGATTTTAAGAATAGTTATTTAATGATATCTAATGAATCATAATCATTATATGGAAATAATCTTAAAAAATAGCATCTGTTTGGGGCTTTGGAGTAGAAGGGAGTGTTTGTGAAAAGAATTATTTTTTTTCCTGTAATTGAAATGTTATTTACCTCTTCTTACAGAGTGGGCTTGTCTGTGGAATGGTATTTAAAGGTAATGCTGGATTTTCATCTGCTCTATTCTGGCTGTGAATATCTCTTGACAACACCTTCTTCCCCCCCACCCTTTTTTTCCTTAGATGTCCTGAAAGGGCAAACTCAAATATCCAGTGTTTTCATATAAAATGTCATTTAGCACATGGCTATACCCGTCCATTTATTGTAAATTATTATTGAGAGAGGTCTAAGAAGAAAAGCCTTGGGAATAACTCATATGTGAATTAAATCTAAAAGAAACCCAACATGTAATCTGCTTAAAGTCAGAGATACTACTTGTAATATGCACGATTTAAAACACGCTATTCACTTTTCTCTTTCTCTAAATTTGTGCTTAGATTCTTAAATGAGTTAGAACATCTACTTAAAAAAAAATCTATTCCTTTAAATTTCCATGGTGAAAAATTATTAACAGCTTTCCATGAGGCAATAGATCATATTTGGAAAGACCAATTTGATGCTAGCCATTTGATCTCTGAGTGACATATATTCTAGAAGGAAGTTTAATTATACATCTGACTCCCACTCACCCATTTGGCAGAGTTTCATTTGATTTTTTTAAACATAAGACTTGAAAACATGAGATATAGCTTTATCTTTCATTCTTTTTTGTCCATCAATAAAGTAGAGTTTGGAAGTTGAAGTCCAAACTCTTGTAGATATAATTTTTTGTTCCTTCTTGCTTTGGAACTAATAACTTCATTCCAAATGAGAAAACAGATTTTTCTTCTGAATACTTCAGATTAAGTAACTTTACTAGGAGTCTCCTCTACCCCACTCCAGGTCCCAGGTTATAGAGTGAAAGAGAGACTCCATTACTAATAACCTCCCAACTTTTTCCAACTTTAACACACTCCTGAGAAGTATAATAGTAACCTTAGGTTTAGAGATACATAAGAATGAGATCTGTAGTCTATGGGTCTAAATTCTCTCTGACCCTAAGTTGAATCATTCATTTAATAATCATTTAAATATAGCAAAATGGTTAAGAACACCATAAGACTTTCTGAAAGACTTGAAATCTAATGCTTTTTTTTTGTATTCTGTGTACGATGTTGAGAAATTACTCAAACTCTTTAAGCCTCAGTTTTCTTATCTTTAAAGAGAATATGATAATAGTAATTTCTTCCCAAGTTTATTGTAAGAGTCAGATGAAATAATGCATGTAAATTACTTAGCTCAGTACCAGACACACAGTAAGAGGAGGATAAGTATTCATTCTACAATGATCTGGATACTGTATTTCTCTTTAGCAATCTAAAGGTGAACAAGTTCATAGTCTGTTGAGATACAGACAAGAAGATAGACCATTAATGAGAGTGAAAAGGGGAGCAAGGAGGTTACTGTGAGAGTAAAGACAAGGAGGAAAACTCCAGTCCAGACAAGGGGAAGAAGAGGGTGGTAGATGATACCTAAGTAGATGCTTGAAATGTGGGGAGGATTTGGATAGACCATTTAAATGAAGGGGGTTGTTAAAAGTAAAAGAGAGAAAAGGACTCGTGAGATCCAATGTATCCCAAGGATCCCTGTTTATTCACAAATCCCTTATAAGCCAAGGTCACTGCATTAGCAGTTATCCCTGCATACCCATCCCTTGAAGAACAGGGAGAAGACCATGCCTTCTATCCTGAATCAAGCACAAGAATTCCTTGGAAACCAATTACAGCTTTGTGCTTCCATCCAAGCCTCAGCAAATTTCCTCTCTCAACTTAAGGAGTGTCGGATAGGGGGAAGGAATAGCTATTTTGTTTTCCTAACACAATATTGATAAAATACAAAATTTTTAACAATACTATGAGGTTGCAGCTACAAAAAATAATCCTTAAACATTCATACTATCTTAAATATAACTCATGACCATGAAGTCTTTGTGATGCCCCTTGTCCTTTAAGATGTTTTACATTTAATCTGTTCCTTAACTCCTTGGTTGCAATAATTCCCATTCATTTCTCAGGTAAACTTTTGGGTGGTTTTGTAATACATTAACTTTGCTCTCATGCCTAACTGTGCTTTGTCCTTCTTCCTTCAATCAGTGACAAACATTTTATTATGAAATATGTAGCCTTCATCCAAGTTTTATAGTAACTTAGATAATATTAAAGAAATTAATCTCTTGTTTTATGAAACGTATCCATTTTCTTACTAGTCATTTGGATCCAGTCTGGGTAGTACATTTTCTATTAAAAATCAGTATTCAGACACTAAAGTTGAGCCTTCAATTATCACTCTTACTTGTAAAAAAAAAAAAAAAAAGCATGTATTTACAGCAAATAACTCCCTATATTTCATCCTTGCCACACCCACACATACATGCACTAGAATAAAATATTAAAGTTAAAATTAATTATACTATTATTTTTATTTTATACAGCAGGTTCTTATTAGTCATCAATTTTATACACATCAGAATATACATGTCAATCTCAAACTCCCAATTCATCACACCACCTGCACCCCCATCACTTTCCCCCCTTGGGGTCCTCACGTTTGTTCTCTATATCTGTGTCTCAATTTCTGCCCTGAAAACTGGTTAATCTGTACCACTTTTCTAGGTTCCACATATATGCATTAATATATGATATTTGTTTTTCTCTTTCTGACTTACTTCACTCTGTATGATAGTCACTAGATCCATACATATCTCAACAAATGATCCAATTTCATTCCTTTTTATGGCTGAGTAATATTCCATTGTATATATGTACCACATCTTCTTTATCCATTCATCTGTCGATGGGCATTTAAGTTGCTTCCATGACCTGGCTATTGTAAACAGTGCTGCAGTGAACACTGGGGTACATGTGTCTTTTTGAATTGTGGTTTTCTCTGGATATATGCTCAGTAGTGGGATTGCTGGGTCATATGGTAATTCTATTTTTAGTTTTTTAAGGAACGTCCATAATGTTCTCCATAGTGGCTGTATCAGTTTACATTCCCACCAACAGTGCAAGAGGGTTCCCTTTTCTCCACACCCTCTCCAGCATTTGTTGTTTGTAGATTTTCTGATGATGCCCATTCTAAATGGTGTGAGGTGATACCTCATTGTAGTTTTTTTTTGTTTTGTTTTGTTTTGTTTTGGTACGTGGACCTCTCACTGTTGTGGCCTCTCCTGTTGCGGAGCACAGGCTCCAGGTGCACAGGCTCAGTGGCCATGGCTCGCGGGCCCAGCCGCTCCGCAGCATGTGGGATCTTCCCAGACCGGGGAACAAACCCATGTCCCCTGCATCAGCAGGCGGACTCTCAACCACTGTGCCAACAGGGAAGCCCCTCACTGTAGTTTTGATTTGCATTTCTCTAATAATTAGTGATGTAGAGCAGCTTTTCATGTGTTTCTTGGCCATCTGTATGTCTTCTTTGGAGAAATGTCTATTTAGGTCTTCTGCCCATTTTTGGATTGGGTTTTTTTAATGTCGAGTTGCATGAGCTGTTTATATATTTTGGAGATTAATCCTTTGTCCGTTGATTCATTTGGAAATATTTTCTCCCATTCTGAGGGTTGTCTTTTTGTCTTGTTTATGGTTTCCTTTCCTGTGCAAAAGCTTTTAAGTTTCATTAGGTCCCATTTGTTTATTTTTGTTTCTATTTCCATTACTCTAGGAGGTAGATCAAAAAAGATCTTGCTGTGATTTATGTCAAAGAGAGTTCTTCCTATGTTTCCCTCTAAGAGTTTTATAGTGTCCAGTCTTACATTTAGGTCTCTAATCCATTTTGAGTTTATTTTTGTGTACGGTGTTATGGAGTGTTCTAATTTCATTCTTTTACATGTAGCTGTCCAGTTTTCCCAGCACCACTTATTGAAGAGACTGTCTTTTCTCCATTGTATATCCTTACCTCCTTTGTCATAGATTAGCTGACCATACGTGCATGGGTTTACCTCTGGGCTTTCTATCTTGTTCCATTGATTTATGTTTCTGTTTTTGTGACAGTACCATACTGTCTTGATTGCTGTAGTTTTGTAGTATAGACTGAAATCAGGGAGTCTGATTCCTCCAGCTCCATCTTTTTCCCTCAAGACTGCTTTGGCTATTTGGGGTCTTTTGTGTCTCCATACAAATTTTAAGATGTTTTGTTCTAGTTCCATAAAAAATGCCACTGGTAATTTGATAGGGATTGCATTGAATCTGTAGATTGCTTTGGGTAGTATAGTCATTTTCACAGTATTGATTCTTCCAATCAAAGAACATGGTATATCTCTCCATCTGTTGGTATCACCTTTAATTTCCTTCATCAGTGTCTTATAGTTTTCTGCATATAGGTCTTTTGTCCCCCTACGTAGGTTTATTCCTAGGTATTTTATTCTCTTTGTTGCAGTGGTAAATGGGAGTGTTTCCTTAATTTCCCTTTCAGATTTTTCATCATTAGTGTATAGGAATGCAAGAGATTTCTGTGCATTAATTTTGTATCCTGGAATTTTACCAAATTCATTGATTAGCTCTAGTAGTTTTCTGGTGGCATCTTTAGGATAATCTATGTATAGTATCATGTCATCTGCAAACAGTGACAGTTTTACTTCTTCTTTTCCAATTTGGATTCCTTTTATTTCTTTTTCTTCTCTGATTGCTGTGGCTAGGACTTCCAAAACTATGTTGAATAATAGCGGTGAGAGTGGACATCCTTGTCTTGTTCCTGATCTTAGAGGAAATGCTTTCAGTTTTTCACCATTGAGAATGATGCTTCCTGTGGATTTGTCATATATGATCTTTATTATGTTGAGGTAAGTTCCCTCTATGCCTACTTTCTGGAGAGTTTTTATCATAAATGGGTGTTGAACTCTGTCAAGAGCTTTTTCTGAATCTATTGAGATTATCATACAGTTTTTATTCTTCCGTGTGTTAATATAGTGTAACACATTCATTGATTTGCATACATTGCAGAATCCTTGCATCCCTGGAATAAATCCCACTTGATCATGGTGTATGATCCTTTTAATGTGTTGTTGGATTCTGTTTGCTAGCATTTTGTTGAGGATTTTTGCATCTATATTCATCACTGATATTGGTCAGTAATTTTCTATTTTTGTAGTGTCTTTGTCTGGTTTTGGTATCAGGGTGATGTTGGCCTAATAGAATGAGTTTGGGAGTGTTCCTTCCTCAACAGTTTTTTGGAAGAGTAGAATGAGTTTGGGAATATTCCTTCCTCCATAGTGTTTTGGTAGAGTTTTAGAAGGATGGGTGTTAGCTGTTCTCTAAATTTTTGATAGAATTCACCTGTGAAGCCATCTGGTCCTGGACTTCTGTTTGTTGGAACATTTTAAATCACAGTTTCAATTTCATTACTTGTGATTGGTCTGTTCATATTTTCTATTTCTTCCTGGTTCAGTCTTAGAAGGTTATACCTTTCTAAGAATTTGTCCATTTCTTCCATGTTGTCCATTTTATTAGTATAGAGTTGCTTGTAGTGGTCTCTTAGGATGCTTTTTATTTCTGTGGTCTGTTGTAACTTCTCCTTTTTCATTTCTAATTTAATTGATTTCAGTCCTCTCCCTCTTTTTCTTGATGAGTCTGGCTAATAGTTTATCAATTTTGTTTGTCTTCTCAAAGAACCATCTTTTAGTTTTTATTGATCTTTGCTATTGTTTTCTTTGTTTTTATTTCATTTATTTCTGCTTTGATCTTTATGATTTATTTCCTTCTGCTAACATTGAGTTTTGTTTGTTCTTCTTTCTCTAGTTCCTAAGGGTGTAAGGTTATATTATTTGAGATTTTTCTTGTTTCTTGAGTTAGGCTTGTATAGCTATATACTTCCCTCTTAGAACTGCTTTTGCTCCACCCCATAGATTTTGGATTGTCGTGTTTTCATTGTCATTTATCTCTAGGTATTTTTTGATTTCCTCTTTGATTTCTTCAGTGATCTCTTGATTATTTAGTAACGTATTGTTTAGCCTCCATGTGTTTGTGTTTTTTACATTTTTTCCCCTGTAATTCATTTCTAATTTCTTAGCATTGTGGTTAGAAAAGATGCTTGATATGATTTCAATTTTCTTAAATTTACTGAGGCTTGATTTGTGACTCAAGATGTGATCTATCCTGGAGAATGTTCTGTGCGCACTTGAGAAGAAAGTGTAATCTGCTGTTTTTGGATAGAATGTCCTATAAGTATCAATTAAATATATCTGGTCTATTATGTCATTTAAAGCTTCTGTTTCCTTATTTATTTTCATTTTAGATGATCTGTCGATTGGTGTAAGTGAGGTGTTGAAGTCCCCCACTATTATTGTGTTACTGTCAATTTCCTCTTTTACAGCTGTTAGCAGTTGCCTTATGTATTGAGGTGCTCCTATGTTGGGTGCATATATATTTATAATTGTTATATCTTCTTCTTGGATTGATCCCTTGATCATTATGTAGTGTCCTTCCTTGACTCTTGTAACATTCTTTATTTTAAAGTCTATTTTATCTGATATGAGTATTGCTACTCCAGCTTTCTTTTGATTTCCATTGGCATGGAATATCTTTTTCCTTCCCCTCACTTTCAGTCTGTTTGTATCCCTAGGTCTGAAGTGGGTCTCTTGTAGACAGCATAGTTATGGGTCTTATTTTTGTATCCTTTCAGCAAGCCTGTGTATTTTGGTTGGAGCATTTTATCTACTCATGTTTAAGGTAATTATCATTATGTATGTTCCTATGACCATTTTCTTAATTGTTTTGGGTTTGTTTTTGTAGGTCTTTTTCTTCTCTTGTGTTTCCCATTTAGAGAAGTTCCTTTAGCATTTGTTGTAGAGCTGGCTTGGTGGTGCTGAATTCTCTTAGCTTTTGCTCGTCTGTAAAGCTTTTGATTTCTCCATTAAATCTGAATGAGATCCTTGCTGGGTAGAGTAATCTTGCTTGAAGGTTCTTCCCTTTTATCACTTTAATTATATCATGCCACTTCCTTCTGGCTTGTAGAGTTTCTGCTGAGAAATCAGCTGTTAACCTTATGGGAGTTCCCTTGTATATTATTTGTCATTTTTCCCTTGCTGCTTTCAATAATTTTTCTTTGTCTTTAATTTTTGCCAATTTGATTACTATGTGTCTTGGTGTGTTTCTCCTTGGTTTTATCCTGTATGGGACTCGCTGCACTTCCTGGACTTGTGTGGCTATTTCCTTTCCAATGTTAGGGAAGTTTTCAACTATAATCTCTTCAAATATTTTCTCGGGTCCTTTCTCTCTCTCTTCTCTTTCTGGGACCCCTATAATGCAAATGTTGTTGTGTTTAATGTTGTTCCAGAGGTCTCTTAGGCTGTCTTCATTTCTTTTCATTCTTTTTTCTTTATTCTGTTCTGCAGCAGTGAATTCCACCATTCTGTCTTCTAGGTCACTTATCTGTTCTTCTGCCTCAGTTATTATGCTATTGATTCCTTCTAGTGTAGTTTTCATTTCAGTTATTGTATTATTCATCTCTGTTTGTTTGTTCTTTAATTCTTCTAGGTCTTTGTTAAACATTTCTTGCATCTTCTCTGTGTTTGCCTCCATTGTTTTTCTGAGGTCCTGGATCATATTCTCTATCATTATTCTGAATTCTTTTTCTGGAAGGTTGCCTCTCTCCACTTCATTGAGTTGTTTTTCTGGAGTTTTATCTTGTTCCTTCATCTGGTACATAGCCCTCTGCCTTTTCATCTTGTCTATCTTTCTGTGAATGTGGTTTTTGTCCCACAGGCTGCAGGATTGTAGTTCTTCTTGCTTCTGCTAATTATACTAATTTTTAATTAAAATTTAAATTTATGTGACTGAAGTGTGTTTTATATTTTTACATAGGCTTTATAACCATAGATCATATATGCACAAAATTAAATTACATGCCAAAGTTTCTCAGAACAGTCTTTGGAAAGGTTGTGATGAGAACAGACCCACAACCTTCCCCCAAATATGTCCTAGAGCCATTCATACTTCCTGTTATATAGAGTCTTTAAACGTTTTTTGTCCTATTGACTACCACAGAAACTTCCAAATTTTTCTTTCAAATTCCTCCATCCTGTACTCTCCAGGTAATACAACTACAATATTTAGTAATGTTAATGCCTTAACAATTGTACAATTTCCATCACCCTGAAGAATCACGTGCTATTTTCTAAACTTAAAACATTTTTTTCTTAATACAGAAGGGCTGTAATGATAGCCCTTCTGTATTAAGTAATGATCCAGTCTACCTTGAATCAGAACAGTTAAGAATAGGGGCTTCCCTGGTGGTGCAGTAGTTGAGAGTCTGCCTGCCAATGCAGGGGACATGGGTTCATGCCCCAGTCCAGGAGGATACCACGTGCCATGGAGTGGCTGGGCCCATGAGCCATGGCCACTGAGCCTGCATGTCCGGAGCCTGTGCTCTGCAATGGGAGAGCTCACAACAGTGAGAGGCCCGTGTACCACAAAAAAAAAAAAAAAAAAAAAAAGAAAAAAAATTTAAGAATAAAAGAAACCTCAAGTGTATTGGTATTTAAGTCCCAATCTCTGGTTTATATATAGCCCATTTATTCCTTTAATCACCAAACATGTATAGGGGTGATGGGAATACATCTATGAGAAAACAAATACCCCTGCCCACTTGATCTTTATGTTCTAGTTGAAGAAAAATATTTCAGGTTTTTTTTTTTTTTTTTTGTAATTGTGTATTACAATGAGAATATACAAGGAATAAGAAGCAGTGAGGAAGTTACCTCAGTACAGAGGTAATGTTTAGGTAAAAAGCTGAAGACAGTAAATGGAAAATTATATGGGTACCTGGTGGACAAGCTTTCGAGGTAGAGTAACAGCAAATACGAAGAAGAATGGAGGAGAGGTAGAGGAGTAGGAAATGAGGTTTAGATAGATAATGAGAATGCAAAGGCCTTTGTAAGGACATTTACTCTAAATGAGATAGGAAGCCAACTGGAGTGTTTTGAGTAGAGAGAGAACACAATATCACAGTTCAGTAGGACTTCTACAGCTGATCCATATATGATGAATTGGGACAAGAACTTACAATACCCTATAACACCGATAAGGCCTGTCATTAGCATATAATTGAGAAGTAGAGCCATGATATCACTGAAGACTGATTATAGATAGAAAAAAGTTTCAAGGACAGAACATCCTAATGTAAAGAGGAAAAGAAAGATGTAGACAGCAAAGAAGACTAACAAGAAATAACCAATGAAGTAGAAGAAAAACTAGTAGTGTAAGTGATCCTAGAAACCAAGTGAATACAGTATTTAATGCAGGAGGGAGTGATTGGCTCTGCCACATACTACTAATGAGTTAAGCTGGATGAAGACTGAGAACTGACCACTGGGTTTAGCAATGTGGATGCCACTGGTGACCCTGACAAGTGTAGCTTCAGTGGAGAGATCAAAGTAAGAGCCTTATTGAAGTGGGTTCAAGCAATATGGCTAGAAAGTAACTGGAGACAGTGAGTACACAGAATTCTTATGAACAAATCTGCTGTGAAGAAAAAGAGAAATGGATAAGTAGCCAGAGATTAAAATGGGTTAAAAGAAAAAATTTGGAGAAATAACAGACTATTTCTGCATGTAAGAAGGATCTGGTAAAGTTGGGAGGGGTAGGAGTGAGAAGGTTTGAATATTCAGGAGAGAGGGGAAATGCTGGGGCAATATCCTCAATTAGACCAAAAGGATAAGAGGAAATTTACCCTATAGGTGGAGGGGTCTGCCTTTCCTCAGAACACAGGCACTTCAACCACAGTGGTAGAAGATTGATGCAGATGGATGTTTAGATGAGGTTTTTGGAGTTGTTGAAATTCTCTTCTGATTGATTAAATTCTCAATGAAATGGAAGCAAGGTTTTAAACTGAGATTGAGAATAAAGGAGTGCATGTTAACTGTTTGAGAAGAGAAGAAATTATAAGAAATAATTATATAAGAGCTGAAGGATAAATGAATTAGAAAAATCTAGTATAACTGTGAGACAGCATTAAGAGTTAGCTTTAGGTTAGTGATCCTGAATTTAAAGTGAAACCACGCAGCATGGTTGCATCTTTTTCTCCAGCAACATTCAGTTATAGGATAGTAATTTGCAATTAAAGAAGATTATAATTTTTTTTTTTTTCCCGGTACACGGACCTCTCACTGTTGTGGCCTCTCCCGTTGTGGAGCACAGGCTTCGGACGTGCAGGCTCAGCAGCCATGGCTCACGGGCCCAGCCGCTCCACAGCACATGGGATCCTCCCAGACTGGGGCACGAACCCATGTCCCCTGCATCGGCCGGCAGACTCTTAACCACTGCGCCACCAGGGAAGCCTGAGAAGATTATAATTTTGATAAGTGAATATGATGAAGCAAGAAAGGGACAAGAGATTTAGGAGTATGTATAAGAGAATGATTACTGTAATTGTTTATGGCATTTAAACTCAAAACAGAGGGTAGTCAAGACATGAGGAAATAAGGAGTATAGAAAAGATGACAAAAATCAATGAATTTTATGTCCTTGTGACATAAAATTATTGCTGGAGTTAGATTACTAGAAATAATTAGTTGAAAGAATAAGAGATGATGAAGAGAGCTGAATGCTTGAAGTTGAGGTCATGGTATGAAAATGTGTACGTTCTGCCCATAGGAGTGAGTAGCTAACGTAGGTGGAAATTAAGATAATTAGAGGAGAATAGTTCAAAGAAATTACAGTCCAAAGTACTGAAAGAACATTCTACATGGATGATGATATCCTCCAAAATTATGATAATGGTGTTGTTAAAGAAAGTACTATGGGTCTGTAGACAACGTCTTCAAGGACAAGGACAAGAAGATGACTACAACAAGAAGGTGTTTGGGTTGGCATAATTTTATGGCATGAGATTCAAAGAGGGAGGACTTAGATAAGAGGGAGGAGAATAAACTAAAAGCAGCTAGGAGAAAAAGGAGGAAAACCATACTTGTTTCCTTCCCCTGCCCAAGCAGTATTATACAAGGAGAGTGGGAAAGAAAATAGCTACCACTTGAAAGGTTTCAAGGAAGTAGTGTCATCAGGTGAGAGGTAGATTTCCTATGGAGCAAGAGGGTGAGGATAGAAGACATTTCTCTGAAGTTCACTGTGAGTTGCAGAGGACAAATCATGGTGGTTTCAGAAGTTGGAAAAGAGTGACATCAGAAATGGGAATGTACAGTCTTTTGGAGATTGGGTTCTAAAGTCTAAAGAGAGAGTGTGTGGGGGAGTGACAGATGTGACCTTCCTGTGTTAACTAAAATAAAAAAGCTATCTAAATTGGATGTATGTCAAAAGCATTCTTGAAGGACAGGGATCTAACATTTCAGGCATAAGACTGTGGTAACTGGAACCTGGCCTTTGGGCTGTGGGGCTTTTAAGTTCCTTAACTGGGGATAAACCAGATCCTCTTTTGTCATGATCAGGAGCTGGGATCCAAGCCTTATAGTTACAGCAGTATATAATAGGGTGAAATCTTAACTTTCCACTCTAACCTGCTAAGCTACATTAATTGTTGGATGAGTACCAGCCCTTTCCTTAACATTACCAAGGGATTTAAGGATTCACCTTCAGCAACAGAAAATTTGTATGGCCTATCAGTGACTTCTAGCTCTACTCAGCCACCTCCAAACCAAGAATTAACCTCTTGGTTTTGCAGAGGGTCATCTTCCTCTGAGGGGGGATAAGATTAAGGAGGATTACTTTTACCTCTCAGCCTACACTCATGTATTAAACCCCATTCTCTCAGCTATTGGTAAATTTTTGTCCATTATGCCTGTGATGCTAGTCACTGACTATGCTTAGAAGACTCTTGAGGACAGTCAAGACATAAAATAGGAAAGGGAAGGATGTGAATACCACCTGTGACTTTCTACTAATCCAGAAGCCGAGGGAACCAGGACCAAAATGATAGACGAGAACCCAGGTGCTTATTGGGGCACCTAGACAATTATATATGGGGAGACTAATTAACCTTCTTTATTACTGGTATTGACCTATATATAGGGTGAAATACAAAAACCATGTCACATTCAAGAGTCAAAGAAGGCACTTATTCAGAATTACAGTCCCATCCAACAAGAGTAAACCAGACTGTTCCAGGCAAATGAATGTATTATCACTTTGTCTATATGCATGTCTGGTCAAGGAGCCAAGCACCCCTTGGCTGGCCAACAAATAACCAAAAAGCAGCTTAATTATCTAAAGTTATGCTGGCCAAGGAGTCAAGGCTAATTGGTTGCCTCTAAGGCTCAGGTCTCTTTAGCTATTTTGCTTGGTGTAGTTGACAGATTCTCTATTGTCTTGGAGTTCTGTTACTCCTATACACCCTCCTCCGTAGGCCAGAGATTGGCCATGCATCCTAGAAGGGAGCCCTAGAAAACTTTGAAAGCCTAGGGTGATTGCTGCCAGGGCTCAGATCTTATGGATCCAAGGCTGTAAAGGGAAAGTTAACTATATACATAGAAAAAACATCCTATGAAAGTCTTGTTATCCAGTGAAGAAAGGAACATGAGTTGTTAAAAGGGTCAACCAATTAGAGGCTATCCTTCCCATAATGAACACAAGCATTGCATGTAGTTGAGCAAGGCTGATGTTCATGGCTGGGAATTATAGTAAGTGCTGGATAAGAGAGGAATATATAAGAAAGTGTTGTGGGGTAAAGGAGGAACTGATCAATTCCAATGAAGTGAAGGTGCTTTAGATAGTTCTTGAAGGGTAAGTTGAAAATATATGAATATATGAGATAGACAAGTAAAGGAGGGCACTGTAGGCAGAAGGGATAAAATTTGCAAAGGTATAAAGGAAACATCAAATTTCAGGAAACTACACAATTCAATGTGTCTACCAATAATAGTGATTACTACCATTCATCAAGTGCCTCCTTTATGCCAAGAATAGTATTAAACTCTTTTCAACAATTCAGCATGGTCCAGACTCTATACCACATCCCCTTCTAAGAAATTATAGTCTGACTCCAGAAGTTTTGAAGAATGATACAGATCTTTCTCAAAGTTTTCTTTAAAAGAAAGGCATGAGAGTTTTACATAGCACTTTATACAGGAAACTTTGTTGAGCAAGGGAACTATCTAATAGGATTCATAAAAAATTTCTCAATCTAGGAAGCTCTTTGAATTTTTTTGATGATATTTCAATTTTACTACTGGAAACCAGAAATGCTCAATTTTGTTCTAGCCCTAGGAATATTTTTCAGGCAGGTCATTCCTATCAATTGGTCTGAAATGGGTAGGTAAGAGGAATCATAGATATACTATGCAGATTAAATTATTGTGATTAACAGAATATAAGCTCTAATGTGGAATAAATTATGTACGAATCAGTGTATTTATGTGTGGGTTAGCTTCAACATATGACTAATCTGTTGAACATCTAAAGAAACAACAGAAGTTGAGGAAAGGATTGACACAGGACTGGACTACAAACTGCAGAAGTGAACTCACAACCAGATGGGGGATAAACTATTCCACTATTAATAGAGAAATCACCAACAATGTATCCAAGAATCATTTAAAAATATTAACATGTGAAGTCCACAATGATTTACAATGTACTTACACATACATTGCTTCATTAGATTCTCAAAACCGAGTGGCATAATTAATATATTTTTCCCATTTACAAATATAGAAATTTAAGTTGTTAAAGGTCTTGCTAGCTCTGATTAAAGATTCAGCAATACCACAATATCTAAAGTGTTGATGGAATGGATGAGATCCTCTTATGATTCTTTCTAATTTGTATTTATTTAATATAGATAATGGCATAGATATAATGTACTAGTTTATAGATTATGCCTGATATAACTAAATTTTTTGATTAAAAGATCTTCTCATTTAGTTTCATAAGTATAAAACTATTGTAGATTTTACTAATGTATACTAATTCTTACGATACTCCAAGAGCCTGGTATTTTATTAAAGCTCTGCTTTCAACCTATTTCTACTAACTTTCTCTTTTAAAAATATATCACTCATATTTGAATTTATTAAGTATACAATTAGCTATGCTGATTTTCAACAGATTAACTATTATACATTCTACTCCAAGCTTGCCAATTTCTTCAACAAATTTTTCATTCATTTGGGCCAGTTAACTTAGTCAAACAAGGGGTCATTTACTTGAAAAGATTCAAATGACTTTGGGATAAAATGAGGTGAGCTGTTGATCAAGTTAAACCATCTACATGGCAGCCCTGTGCACTGGCATGCAAAACAAAGCAACAGTCCATACTTTTTAAAAGAAGAAACATGCTCCCCACGCAGAGCAGTGAGAGCCTCACAGAGGCAGCAACAGGTCAGACACAGGCCTATTTACTCTGCCCAATAAATCTATGTGGACTAGAGAGACCCTCCTTAAATGGGGAACATGCTGGAACTGCAAGGAATTCTTGTAGGGGGATGAAGTGTGATAAAGAAAAGAGCAAAAGACAGTTCTCCACCAGTCAGGAGACCAGAATTTGAGTCCTGACATGGCTGGTGACCAGTGGTGAGAACATGAGCAGGCCATTTTTCTCAGATTTCTAATCTTATACCTAGAAGTAATAACACTTGCCCTTCCCGTTTCAAGGACTGTTCGGAGCCCCAGAAGCAATCATATACATAAGCTCATGCTGAAAAATATAAAATACTATACAGATATGAAAAACATAATTTTCTGCTTTGGTCTCTCTCATGAACTAGTGAATGACATTGAGGACAAAGGGTGTACAAGAGAAGCTGAGCTCCTGATTCTTTAGATAAAACATTTTTTGAGGGAGAAGAGATTGAAAATTTTGTTGTGATTCCAATTAAATTTAATAAATATTTATGGAGATCTATATGTATATATATACAACATTATGATGTCTCTTATAAGGAACAGACAACATAAAGGTGATTAGATGGAACTCCCGAATTCAAAGAAGCTTGCTAAATGAAAGAAACACTGTGGAACTGGAAAGGTGCAAGTAAATTCTCCAACACATTAACTCAAGTGTAATGAAGGGCAATTTTTCAGCAGAATCTGAAGGATGATTAAGAGTTTGAGAAGTGGAGAAAAAAAATAGAAGAAACAATCATACTAGGTAAAGTAACAACATAAGCACAGGGATAGAAATATGAGTGTAAAATACACAGGAAGGATGAAGAGGAGAAATGCTGAAACCCTGGATACAAGGGGGAAATGTAGTGAGGAATCAGTACATCAGGTGAGATTAGAGGCTCCTAAACACTTTGTTGTGTGCACTTGCTAATCCGCCCAGCAAAATACCAACACTTTGGTTCAGATATTTGATTTCCAGAGTCCAGTCTTTCCACATTAGATCCTGTTGATCAAACTTTATATTTGAGCAGCTCTGGGGATGTCTGGCACCTCTCCACTTCCTAGAAAATGTTCAGAGCCAATGCATCCAAATTAGATTATAGTTTGATCAAACTGCCATTGAGCTCAATAAAAGGTTCCCTTCATGTTCTGTCATCCAACAAAACAGATAAGTATCAACCAAAAAATTATTTGTGAAGAGAATATTACAGAATTGAACTTGAAAATAATTTCCAAAAGCCTATTGCCTAAAGACATTGAAGAATCCTTGGAAATTTTTCTGAGCAGTGTGTCTATGCACAAGTGATTGAATTCATGTGCTTGCTGAAATTATACAATGGAGACATACAGCTGAAATGTAAAACTGAGATACTCATTATAAACATCAAATAGTTTCTGAGAGCCTTCCTACCTTATATTTACATGGGCAAGCGAGTTCAGATCCTTCCTAGTGACCCTGGTTTAGTCCAAGTCTCTAAAACTAAAAAGGGATGAATTCCATTACATTTACAAGTGGTGTCACTTTTACCTAAGAATTATGATTTTACCGGACCTCTGTACATAAATAACTTGACTTAGCTTATTCAAAACAAAACTCTCCATTTCCACCCCAAGTGCTGCCTCTGCCACATTCTTGCAGTATCAGTCAGGATAGGCTATGCTGCAGTAACAATCCCCAATACTATATGTCCATACTGTGCTCACTCTGAGAGGCTAACACTACAACCACTATTTGGAACATCACTGATCATTACAGAAGACAAAAAGAGAAATATGGAGAGTCTCTCTTGGCAATCAAATACTTGGCCCTGAATTGAAACCACATTTTAATATCAAAGTCCAGTTTATGGTCATAACAGACATTTTATCAGTCTTGTTATCATTTCACTTGATAAAAATTCTCAGACTTTAATAGACTGGTACAAAATCATTTCTTTCCCAAACTGTATTTCTGAAAACGATATGACTATATTTATTCTTGAAAGGCTTCTCTTGTTCTTTTTACACCAGTAGTTTTACCCTAACAAACATGTTATCTATCATAAGAACTCATATTTCCAGTTTGGGGCCATTTTCTTAAGTGTATTCATTTGTGTACGAGGATTATATTTCTTAAAACTTCTTGAAAGGAAATGATTCTTCTGAGTCAAATCTATTGAAATATCTTCAAAGTTTCAAAGCCAATACATCAACCACTTTTAACCTGAGTTCTAAGTTGCAGCACCATCTTCCTCATGATAAGTCTTAAAACGCCAGAATTTTCTAAAAAATATTAAATGTGTACATCTAAAACTTGCTTTTCGTAGATTAAATTTATATAATTAAGAGATTTAATATAGATTCTAAATATTATCAGACCCAAAGGAGTATAGTTATAGAACAGACAGGAATGAAAGAATAATAGTAAAACCAGAAATTTCATAATGGTACACTGGGTTAAGGTCAACTAGGGTGTGATTGAAAAGTAGTAAAAATTCAGTTTAAAATATTTTTCTGACTGGTCTTCCAACATACGCAAAAGTTAATTTTTCAAAATACAAAAGAAATTTTGTATCAGACCCTCAGGATAGAGAAAATATCACACATGGCCACTGCTTCAAGCAATATATTCCCTAAAGTGGGATGAGTAGCAGACATGTTAATCAACAGAGTATCAGAGGTGATTTCAAGTCTGACTACTTTGTTGTGTTCAATAAGTTTGATTCATAATTTAAACTATTTTTGAGTATATTGGACAAAACTGGAAAAGTGATATCAAGATATCAAACTACAAACCATAATTTTTAGTAATTGATCCTTTACTACCAACTGAAATATTCCCCTAGATCCTCCTGTGGAGAATCAGGGTGAGTCCATTCATTTCACTGACCAAACCAACTAGAGCCAGAGTTTAGATTTTAAAGGGTTAAAGCTGGAGTAATTGATCCTATAGGAGATGGTCAAGGGTGGGGAGAATCATAGTAGGGAGTCTGAACTAATGTGCACACAGATCACAAAGGCCAAGCCAGGAAACCCAGAATCAGTCAACAAGTCTAAAGAAAAGGCTCAGAGCCAAAGACAGTATATTCAGACAATAGTAAGTTGTCAGTGGTAATGAGAAAGAAGAGAGGTTAGAAGCAACATAAGGAATACTCTAGACTGTGTCGAGTGGAACTGAAATGTCATCAACTTTGTGCTTATTGTTAGAGCGTATTGAACTGGTTTAAAGTGAGAGAATGTGGTTGGACAAGTTTCTATAACATTTATTGATCTAGTAAGGATTCTTCTTGTTTCTAGTAAGGGTTCTTCTTGTTTCAAGGGGAAAATATCTAAATATCTCTGGTATATAAAGCCGAAAAATTGAATTCATTAAAGTACTAAAGTTGCTAATATTAACAATATACATTTAATAATATTACAATCAAAGGAAGAGCTAAGTAACTAAGATTCAGTTTAAAGAGGTAGCAGGCAGGTCCAGACACCAGGATAGCAAGGATTCATGGATGTTTATTCTAGAGTCTAGAGCACTACCTTGACACAGCTCCAAGGGTCAAATTTCTTATCCTAGATCAATAAACTATGGCCAGTAGGTCAGAGTCATATAATCCAGAAGGGGAATCCATGTGAGATAAATCATCCCAAGAGGTGGCTACTATATTTTCTTACAGTTAGTAATCAAATACAGATGTGAAAATAATGTTTTGTTGTAAAGAAGACACATCTAATTTCAAAACCAAACAAATGAAGTAGCTATTATATAGCACAGAACCTCTCGTTAACTGAATTTAAACCAGTAGTTTTCCCTGTTCCTCAGCCCTTTTGAGGTGTTTGCTTTAATGATTCTCCAAATAAAGCCAGTCTTTGTGCAGTAGCATTATGAAGTCATAAAATGGCATTGAGAAATACCTGGCTTTTCTGGATTCCAAGTACCAAGAACAGTGTCTGCACACAGAGGCACTTAATATTTCTTGGATAATGTTAACAAATGAAGAAGTGCTTTCTCTGGTAACTTCTAACTTCCACAGATTTCTGGAATACAGCAGCCTTTTGATTGGACATTATAGGCAGTGAATATAATTGTCTCTCAATGATTTTATAATTGTTGGCACAAAATCAAATAAAACTCGTGATTGTCTACAGAGGTCTGAGTGTTTCTAGATGAGAAAGTACATGAGAAAGCATATCAACTAAGAAGTCAGGGTATCTTCCAAGATCCAATAGAACCCCTGAGTCAGAGGCTAAGATACTGTTCTTTAGAGCAAGCAATCATGGTAAAGTCAATTGCATGACAGTTTTATCCTTTATTATTATATTTTGCATTGCCTAGGGCTTTATTCTAGAAGCATTCTTTTTGAAAATCCAATAAGATTATTAGTTCTATGCACTTCCTTTACGTGATGGTAGTACACACTTGACTTTGTTTCTGTACTTTATCAGCAGCTGGCCCTTAGGCACAAGAACTTTTGCAGCAAAACACAATAAATAGTGACCCGAATAACCCAGGACCTGTAGGGCACAACCATACATTGTTGTGGATATGAACATTGTGCATGCGAACACTGCATTTTCACTTCTGGACAACCTCGTGCAATGCCACAGTTTAATTCTCAACATATCCCAGAAAGAGAACAATTCTTACTGTCCTCAGGGCAAATTTATTAGGGATACAAAGAAGCTAAAGAAATTAAGCCATTTTCTCTGCTATGAGAGAACAACAACGCCAAAATCAAAGGGAGCCATAGTCAGAGTTCAAAGCCTGGGCAATTACCACATACCCATAAACCTTGTTCTCACTCAAGGTCAAATTTTTCCATTTGGGGAACCCCTTCTTGTTAAACTACTTTCAGAAAATGAAAATGACTTAAGTACCTTGAGGGAGAGGCTCTTTCATTTGGAACACATGGTGCCTACCCACAGGGAAGATAGGAATCAACAGTCTAAATTGTTTCTATTGTCCTCACTACTGCTCTTCTGAGCACCCTCAAAGTTAACTCTGCCAAATGGCATAGGTAACTAGATAATTGAGGAACAGCAGGGAACAGAGTACTTGTCTGTCCAAAGAGCTATTTCTTAAAGGGATTTTATGATCATCATCTTTATAATAGGGGAATTCTAAAAACTTAGAAGTTGAAGAAGTGTTATTAAAAGCATTGATAATTCATTTAACGTAGCATTTTCCAAAGGCATTGACCTTGGGATTGTTTCTTATAGAACATGTCCTGAGGCACATGCTGCATGCTTTGGAAAATGAAGGATCGGGAGTGCCTGTTGGAGAGCATATGGGTGGTGCTCTCTCTTGAAGACACTGAGTGTCTGATAATCAGCGAGTTACCTTTTAGAGCTAAGATCCTGAGTGTGACTCCCTCAGTCCTTACCCCACCAGACCTGTTAGCACATCGTGATTCAGAGACCAGCGAAATCTCAATTGACCAGGTGTAGTTATAGTGAAGCTAAACAGTTTCAACAGCATGCCTCAGAGCCTGAGAGACGTAGAATGTACAAGGAGTCAGCAACCCCATTTGAGAACAGAAATGTATGATTTGCTTCCTGGAAAAGTACAAGAGACCAACAGTGTGTGTGATCAATTTAAGTACTGTACCCCACAGGTGGAGCCCATCTAGCACATTAGCAGAGCATAATTTAGAAAAAAAGAGGAGAGGGAGCAGGTAGAAAAAGAGAGGGGGAACGAGGAAGAGATAAAAAGGGACTTGAGGAGAAAAGAAAAAGATCATTCAGAAGAAGCCCACTGAGAAAACTTTTATCAGCTTGAACTTAGAAGCGTAGATGTTTTGGCAATTGAGCATTTGGGACATGAAAAGAGACAGAGAGGTTTCATTCCCCAGGATTGAGAGAGCTATGGATCCTTTCACCCCTGGAGATCTCGTCCTGAAGTTCATTTACTCTATCAAGGCTTTGGAACACTATTTGAGGCTGAAGGAAGCACTTCTACCCTATAGAGATAATGAGCCAATAAGGAGGTTAATTTACAGGAGGGATCAGACTCACAAGCTTATAGCTGCAAGAAGGCTTTTAGTCAGAGTAACATTTCTCAGTACAGATTTTGTGGGTTTCCCACCTACAGAGTTATGTCCAATATTCAACTGAGTCACACCAAAACATTACACAACTATTCTAAGTAGAATACTGCCCACTCGCACAGCCCATGTTCTACGTGGTTATCAGGGGAAAAGGGGTATTTTGGGAGCATACAATCTGAGAAGTGATTTCTGCTATGACTTACATTGTGCTCCTTTCATTCAGGGCTCTGGGCCTTGACTTTAGGCACATAGGGCTGATTCTGTGGGAGCCCCCCAGACATGAGGCCATTAGGGGTTAGATCCTTGCATCTTCACTCTGACAACACCTACAAAGATGGCTTTTTCATTACCATACCCTTATACACCCATGATTTCTCTCAATTCCTGATCAAATCCATCAACAATATCTATTAGCTTTATCTTTAAAACATTCTGTGTATCCAACTCTTTCCTACCATCCTCATTGCTATAATTCTAGTCCAAGTCACCATCGTTTGTCTCCTGGACATTTGCCATAAGTTCCAATGATTTCTCTCATTCCCTGTTTTCTCACCACTCTTATCCCCACAGTCCATTTCTTGGTTAACAAACTAGCCTCCATACACAGAGGACAAGGAGAGACCGAAGAAAGAGGCAGTTACTCCAGATTGGTAGGTGGCAGGTTTAATAAGCAAAAGAGAACTTACTTATGAGGCTTGTCTTGGGCGGTTGCAAGATGAGTAGATCTCTGCATACACCTGCCAGAATCTTAAAAGCTTATAAAGGCCTTAGCTGTGTTTAATCACGTATACCATCCAGATGGTCTTAATAACACATTGCTCTCTTAAGGCTGCATCCTCGAAAACAGCTCCAGCTGTGGGAGTGTTGGGTGGAGCATACATCCAAGGAAAAGAGAGGGAGTAAGGAGCCTGATTGCTCAGGTCCACTTAACTGGCAACTACATCCTCTCAGTGACTCCCTCCAACATCATTCTCCACCAAACAAACCGAATGGAGTTTTTATATCAAGTCCCATCTATTCCCTTTCCTTCCATGGCTTCCTATTGCAATTAGAGTAAAACAAAATGCATCTTCAAAGCCTACAGTCCATTTCTTTTAATTAAACTCCTGCTCTAGGCCCCTTATTCAGTATATTCTAGCCACACTGGCCTTCACTTTGTCCCTGGAGCACGTCAAGTTTATTCTCCTTCAAGGCATTTTCCCTTGTTGATGTCTCTGCCTGGATTGTTTTTGTATGCAGGTCTCCTTTTGACTGCCTTCTTCTCATCTTTCAGGTCCAAGTTTAAAAACTCATTTCCTCAGATAGGGCTTCTCTAATCATCACCAAACCTATCCCTGTCATCATTCTTACCTTATTCATTTTGTTTATGTGTTTATTGCCAGACTATTCAATAGAAATGTAAGCTCCATGATTATAAGAAACTGGTCAGCTTATTCACTGATGTATTTTCAATGCCTATAACAGTGATTGATACAAAGTAGTCACTTTAAAAGTGTTTCTTAACTAGATAAATGAATGAAAACATGCCACCTGGACTGAAACTAACCTCGGTCAAATCTTGCAACCATAGGAATCCTAAACTAGTTGTGACCTTCTAAGAGTATTGATGCTGCAGTCTCTTTTCTTATCCTTCTTTGTACAGGATTGACAGGATGCCTACCTGATTGAAGCTTATCTAGCATGTGTGTTTTCTCCATAAAACATATCACAGCCTTTTTGCCCTTAGGAAAACCAGACAGCACTTCAGCACTATGCTTGGGGAACATTTTAGACAGAGAAATTACCCAAAAAAAGTCCCAAAATGCGGCACTAAATACACTGCTAAAAGAACACATTTATGACCTGAGAGTTGAAACAAGGCAAAAGAGTAGCTCCTTGTTCACTGACCTCAGCTGGGAATGAGCTTGTCCAAAGATTCAATTTTTTGGCTACTCTGTCATGTCTGGGAATGACCACAAAAGCACTGTGAGTTGATAGTGAGATTACAAATAAATTTTAGCAAGTAGGTAAATTTGAAAATACAGAATCCATGGGTAATGTGTATCAACTGTATTAGACACTCCCTTATTCAAAGTGCCACCAGCACTCTCTGGCTTTCTCCCCGCTCCCCATTGCCTCAACCTTTTACCATCTTGCTGGTTTATTTCAACTCCCTTCAATTTCCCATCTTATTTTCTCATCCAATTCCCCTAGATTACACCTCTCATACAAATTCTTGTTGTTCTACTATGAGAAGTAGTATATCCAAAGTCATTCTTCAAGAGATACATCTAACAAATGATTACACAGAGCCAGCAATGACTGAGATTATAGCCTTTCCTATTACATATCGTCTTAGTTTCCTAGGGTTGCCATAACACAGTACCACAAATTGGGTGGCTTAGAACAACATAAACTTATTGTCTCACAGTTCTGGAGGCTGGAGGTCCATAATCAAGGTGATGGTAGGTCAGTGTTCCCTCTGGAACCTGCTGGGGAGGATCTGTCCTTGCTCCTTCCTAGCTTCTGGTGGCTGGCCAGCAAGCTTTCTGAGTCCTTAGCTTGCAGCTTCAGCACTTTATCCTCTGCCTCCATCATCAAGTGTCATTCTCCCCACATGTGTCTCTGTATCTCTGACAACTTTTCTTCACCTGAGTGAAGGGAGGCTAGTGAGATGGGTAGGTTTTGCAAGCTGGGGAGTGTATAGGCATCAGGAGGCTTTATACATTCCCATGCACTCAGGTGTTACACACTTGGGAACAGTTTATAGTGACAGCTAACTTTCAGCTCTATTGCCCCAGTTAAGAATTATTTCCCTACTTCTTGGTGTCCTCATCTGAAGGTAAATAGGAGTGGAAAATATTTGTTAAATTCACTCTCAAACACAGTGACCACCCCCCCTTCACTAAGAACTCTACTTCTCTTCAAAGGGACGAGCCTTGGCAGCCAAATTTGCAGTATCTGATACTGCCTGATCATATTTAATTGGACAAGGTGTGTACTAAGCTGGACCATTAACATTATCTCTCTCAGAAATTTGTTTTAATGAGGGATAGATGGTTTCTGCTAGTTAGTTGAATTGAGAACAGCTAAATTTGGCAGCTGTAAGGAAATGATCTTCCATTATATGCACAGAGAAGCAGAAAGAGAAAAATCAAATAGACTTGAAAGGGGAAGCCATGATGAGAGACCATGAGTTCCATAAAAAGAAAGATCAAGAAGGTTTCTACCTGAGCCTGACAATTCATATTTTCATCCTACTGGAGTGTCAAGTATACTTTCTGCCATCGTGCTCCATGGGACACACCTGTGTCCAGTTAATAAGCATTTCCTCCTTTTTTACACTAGTTTGATTTACTTCTGTTTTTGCAACTAAGTAGTCTTCATTAAAATGAAATTCAGTTAGATCTTTCCATCATTTGTCAGTCTCCTGGATAAGACAGTTGAGCTACTAACATGAGGCTAGAAAGAGAGAATTTCTTTAATCTCCTGTAAAAGTTATCTGACCAGCAATGGTGATACATAAATGACTCAACTGCAATATTTTAATCATATGAGAAATGAGATGATTCTTGACCGAAAATGATCAAACTGACATGGATACTTTTTCTCCTACCCTTTTTTGTTGTTGTTGTTGTACGCGGGCCTCTCACTGTTATTGACTCTCCCATTGTGGAGCACAGGTTCCGGACGTGCAGGCTCAGCGGCCATGGCTTACGGGCCCAGCCGCTCCACGGCATGTGGGATTTCCCAGACCAGGGCACGAACCCGTGTCCCCTGAATTGGCAGGCGGACTCTCAACCACTGCGCCACCAGGGAAGACCTCTCCTACCCATTTTTAGTGAAATACACACTTCTTGTAAAGCAGCGTAAATAAATTTAGGGTCAACCTTTCAATTTAGTACACTGCAAGTATAACTGATTCCTATGTGCCTGCAACATATTTCTATGTTTTGTTTTGTTTTTCCTACAATCTACCAAATTGTTCCTACCTCTGCCAGAGGCTAGAATACCTTAAAAATCTTAACAAAGGACTGGTTTAACAGTTCCATCACAAGTTCTGTAATTTCACATTGATATTAAGCTTAATGAGTTTCAGTTGTCATCATGTTTTGTTAAAACACAAACCTTATGTTCTTTTTAACATTGCTTTCTTTTTTAAAAGACATTTTTAAGGTTTCCTAAAATTTTATGTCAGATATGATACACTTGCCCTGGAGCCTCTTATCTTCACAGTGCTCAGAACCTGGCATCTAAAATGCTGTGATCATTTTCTACAACAGAGATATTCATTCATTCATTTATACTCCAAATTTTGTGGAACATTCTCCAACGGAGATGTCTTTGTGAGGCACTGGTCCTGCCTTCAAGAATCTTACAACTTAGTAGGAAAGCTAAGATATATACACATTAATCTAATTAAGTTAAAAAATATCAGTATCTTAAGAGAGAGCATTCAGAGACCAAGATAGCATTACTTCTGGATAAGCAGATTAGGAAATATTTTGTGACAGAATAAAATTGGAAATATGAGAAACTGAGAAAAGATAAGACTGGAAACAAGATAAAGGTAAAAACTTAAAAATGGTGTGTGGAGTATCTATTTTCTTGGCGTTTTTAAAGTTAAAAAACCAAATATTTTATTTTAAATCCAGCTAAAATATATATCCCTTTTGTTTTTACTGATGGCTTTTAACAATCCTGTGTTTATCAGAAAATCCCATGTTATTTTCACCTTTGCTTATGGTCTTCCCTAAAGTGATTGAAAGTCTTCCCATAGTCATAAGGCAGGCCAGCCCCTTTAGAGTCGATGTATTTCATCCCTTTACCATGGTTTATAGCACCTGTTACTAAGCCTCCCAATTCCTTGAAAATTTTGCAGAGCAAACAACTGTCTGTTCTTCATGTCTGTCATGTCCTTCAACATGTCTGTCCTAATCATAAATAAACCCCAGTGAATAGAAACCCCATTATGAATCAGAGTACTCAGCAAAAGAAGGGCTCAATGAAGAAATGTATGTCTCCCATTGAAGGATATTTGTTTATACCCAGAGTACTGGGGAGAAAATCATTTAAGCTCAAGTAAGAATTCAACTAACCTGCCATTTCATGTGCATGCTGTTTCCAAGTGATAAAAATATCCCACTTGATATTTTATAAGTCTGAATGGAGTATTAGCAGGAAATCCAGGAAGGAGCATGGCTGAACCCCCAAGTTTAAGTTATGTAAAATTAAATGTCTTTTGCCTCATGAAATCTGAAACACTTCAGATACCAAAAGGTTGGGTAGTTCTCTCCAAGCTGAAGCAAATTCTGCCTTGGTTTATGCTATAGACTATGTAGGATTAAGCTATTCAGTTCTCCATCCAAGGAAGAAATATATGGGAAGCTGACTTTTTTTTTTTTTTTTTTTTTTTTTTGGTACGCGGGCCTCTCACTGCTGTGGCCTCTCCCGTTGCAGAGCACAGGCTCCGGACGCGCAGGCTCAGTGGCCATGGCTCATGGGCCTAGCCGCTCCACGGCATGTGGGATCTTCCTGGACCGGGGCAGGAACCTGTGTCCCCTGCATCGGCAGGTGGACTCTCAACCACTGCGCCACCAGGGAAGCCCCGGGAAGCTGACATTTAATCCACATTTTTCTTTTCTTCTGTCATCCTGTTTAGAGGAGAAGCAGCATGCATTATGGATGTACTTTTATGTTAGCTGGAGAGTCTTCCCTCATCTACACTCAATCTGCATCCTTTCCATCCAAGGCAGAGATATAAAAGAGCCTCCCTCACCAATGTGAACTTCCAGTGAATATACGGATGGAAATACACAAACTACTTGCACAGATATGAAAAGAGAAGAATAGATTTGATCACCTGAAGGGAGCAAGGATTTCTCTTTCTGGCATCAGGAGAGGCTGGATCACCTGACCTCAACAGATCAGTTCACAAACCCTGAGCTGCCCTGGAACATGAATACTTTCATTTCAGCAGGGTTGGGGTTGTGATCTAGACCTGCAATGGAGGATTCTGCCATTGTTAACCACACAAAGACATCCAGCTAAGAGGACAAGAGGAGACTGACACCCAGTTCACAGGCCAAGACATGCTTCTGGAAGAAGTAACATGTTTTTCTAATTCACACAGAAGTGTTCTTTCAGAAACCATGGGCTTGAAGGACTTCACCTGCTCTGATGGAGTGCTTCTCCTAACTCCCTCAGAGGCATGGTATGGGCTAATATTGGCCTAGAAACAAATACCAAATTAAAGCTGTTTAGTCTCTCTTATTAAGAGATAAATAATACTAAATACAAAGTGGAAATAGTATGTCTTAAACATTTACTATGCCTCTGGCACTCTATTATTTGTTTTCTTGCAATCTATTAAACCTTCCATAAACTTTATAAGGTAGATGCTATTACAGAAAACCTTCTTAAACATCTTTCACATAAAGGATTCTCTAATCATTTGACATTCTCCACCTCCTCGCTGAAACATACTGAACAATGTTCATCAAACACTGAATGCTTGTAACAACCAGGCCACTCTTTAATACTAAAGAGTATTGAAGAATGCTTTTTCTTAATCCAGAGTTTGAGTTTTATGCTACCAAGAATCAGCTGAGTTGGATTCTCAACATTTTAAGGTCAGTTGTCATTATTTTGAAATTATGTTATTTTAATAACTTATAAAGCAAAAAAAACTCTTTAAGAAAGAAAGTTTTCTATAAACATTAAGTAGAATATTTAGGGAGTTGAATAAAGATGGGTCAATAAAAAGAAAATCTGTGGAATTATGTTTGTGCAACCACTTTAAAAACAAAAATAAATAAAATAAAAATAGAGAAATATTGTAAACAGACTACTTCCCAAGTGTCTAAGTTCTCACTCCTTTTAAAGAAACTAAGGCTGAAAATCATAGAAGAAACATGCAAGACCTCACAGAAGCCCAATCAGCAGAGCTGTACTAAAAGAACTGTTTTTTATTCTTCCTCAAACTATTGTCAAATGAGTATGTGTTTAAGTTATAATCAAATGCTTAAGTCTGTATACATCACTTTTTGTGATTGATCACTTTAACTTTTTAAGAGCATTTCTACTGTATTATTAACATTAGAGATGATGAAAATGAGTCAGCTTGGCATGTGAGTTGCAAAAAAAATCACAGTGAAGAGACAACGGAGCCCCACATTTACCCTTCTATATCCAGCCCCGAGATACATCTTAAGATCCTGTTAATTTGACCTTGCCTCAGATCTGCAGCCTCATCTATTGCCAGCACCCCACTCATATTCTAAGCTAGATCCATGATAAACTGCCTTGAGTTTCCCTAATGCTCTATGTTCTATCATTCTCTCTGACTTCTAAGCCTTTAAACTTGTAACTACCTGTTAAAAACATTCTTCTCTTTCCATATTACCTGGAAAACATTTATTTAATAGCCTTAAAGTCTCGAAATTGGTGTCATTTCTTCTAGGATTATATCTATGACATTACTCTCACTAAGGATTAAAACCCCTTTTTATATAGCATCTTTATTTAAGCCTTTTAATCTTTCATCATACTAGTTATTGCCTCTTGCTTATAATTTTGTCCCAAATAGAGCACAAGCACATGTATTTTAAGCTCAAGATCTCTGTATAGCCCATCATTGTATACATAGTATCAAATCTAATGTCTGGCACATAATTGGTGATCAATACATATTTGTGGAAGGAAATCAGGAAGGGTGATACTCTGAGAGAATTTTAATCAATCTTTTTATAAGGTAGGAAAATTATAGTGTCACCAAAGTATTATGAACTGTAAGAATGAATAACATACTGGTCACAATCATAGTGCTAGATATCCAACCTGATCTTAAAGACTTTCAGCCTTTCAGGATCGATTGATATTTATCTTTTTAAAATTTATTTTTATCATTTTATGATTAATACATTTAAAATTTTAAAAGAAACATGCTGAAAAATGAGCTAAGATATTCAGAAAACAGTTTTTATATACCAAGTATTTTAAAATTTCATTGCCATTACAGGAATTATAGTATTTCAGACTGCTAATTAAAAATGTATAATTACTCAGTCATAGACTAGTAAATTGTATCCTTGTAAATTTGAAGGATAAAAAAAGTCAACTTTCAAAGCCAAAGAAGAGTATAAAAAAGGATTACAGGGGAAATATTTATCTGATTTAAAATAATTACTCAAAGCTCATTAGAAGCATTTATCTGCATAAAAGTAATCAATAGTATAAGTGCAATTCATTGTTTTCTGTTTTTTTACAGCTGATTACTTAGCAGGTTTTCTGTGCAATTCTTTCTTAACCTAGATTAGGTTACCTAAAAGTAATGAAATCCATTTTAAAAGTATAATTTAAAAGTTTAATCAATTTAAATATCCTTCTATTTCAAGCAGTTCTCAAACTTTTTTCTATATTACACATGAAGGTTAATCATTTATCTCATCATTCATATACTCATTCAATGAGCATTTATTAAGAGCCTACTATTTTCCAAGTCCTTTGCTAACACTGTGAATATAGCAAAGAACAAATAGATATGACCCATCTTCTCATGGAGCTTATATTGGACTGGAGAAACAGAAAAAAAAAAAAAAAAACAACAACAACATGAATAAGTGACAAGTGCTCTATGATGAAAATAAAAGTGTGATGTGACATGAAGTTATTTCAAACTGAATGATCAGAAAAACATTTTTCTGAGGAGGAGATATTTAAAATAAAACTGCATTGAAAAGAGGAACCAGCCATTCAAAATGCAGTCAAAGCATTCCAGGCAGGCGAGCATAAAATAAGGGCAAAGAGATTAGCAGGAACTGGATCATAGAGAGCTGTGTAAACTAAGAGCATGGGTTTTATTATAAGTGTAATTGTGTGTAACTGGAGATTTTAAGGAGATGAGAGATCAAATTGATTCCAAATGTCCTACACATACTTTGTAAAGACTGGCTTAGTAGAGGCACAGGTTAAGGAGGAGGGGAACAGAATGGAAATACTGAAATCACTGAAGAGGCCATTTTATTTGTCAGTATGACACTAAATGGTAGCACTGGAGAAATAAAAGAGTGGACAATTTTAGGAGATTTTAAAGGAAGAGTCTATAGAACTTTGAGATGTTTGTCAGAGGTAAGGGAAAGAGAGGAAAAAAGATTGACTCCTATGTTTTGGGGTTGAGCTACTAAATAGTAATGACATTTGCTCAGATAGGAAAGACTAGGGAACAATTCAGATGGGATGGAGGATCAAGACCTCTGCTTTGAATACTTAATAATTGAGATACTTATTAAGTATCCAAATAGATAATTCATAGAGGGTTGGTCCATGAGCCTGGGGTTTAAAGAACAGATTGAGGTGAAAATAATAGATTTAGGATTCACCAGCAGAGAGATTGAATTTAAAGCCATAAAATTGGATGAAATTACCTAACAAAAGAGTAGAGACTGAAAATGAAAAACAATGGTACCCACAAACAAGATGTATGACACACCAATATTTAAAATTGTGCAAAGGCATTAAAGACAGTGGAAGAGAAGTAGAAGTCATGAGGGAAAATGAAAGCCAACAAAATGTATTACCATAGAATCCAGAAGAAGAAAAAATTCCAAGGAGGAGGTTGTCATCTACTATGACAAATGCTGTTGAAATCTAGTAAAATGAAAAGAGACCAAAGTGGACTCACTTTGGCAAGATAATGGTTATTAGATGTAAAACATGATGAACAATTTTAGTAGAGTGGTAGCCATGGAGGTCAGATTAACATGAGTTGAAGGAATGATGAAAGTGGAGGAATACAGAGAATACAAATGGATAACTCAAGAGATTTTACTATAAAAAAAATGAAAAACAAAATGAGGATATACTTGAAGTGGGACATGACCTCAAAAGAAACTGAGTAAAAAAGACCTGTACCTCAACCTAGTTCTGACTACTGTCAACTAGTGGGACCATAATTTTCATAAAACTCTGCAAAATGAGATTTCTCATCTGTACCTCACAGAGTTTCTATGAATATTAAATTTGATCATATATATATATATATATATATATATATATATATATATAAAGTTCTTTGTGTCATTCCTGGATTGTATTAAGCCCTATTTTATGGTAATGTTGTTATTATTATTTTCCTCCTTTCCTTCTGAAAAACTGGCATTAAAGAATATTTTCCTCCTTGTCTTCAGCACATCTTACAAAAAGAATCAGACTTAAAATTCCATTAAGGTATCTGTCAATTCTGGTGAAGGAGAGCAAGTCTCTTATAATATTATTAAGACAAAAAAACTTAAGTAACAGTATGATACCTATTTTATATTTGCTTCCAAAATGATAAGAGGTCAATTTAACATTCAGTTAGAATTACTATATAATCCCAAATTTTGGTTATATTTCTAGTTTGTCAATAGATTCTATTTTTGTAATTATTTTAAAAATATATATGACACAGATATATATGTATGTCAAAATATATTTGTCTTTAATTGTGAGTTAATTATAATTTATGGTCAGTTTCAAGAATTCCAAAGATAATAATTAGAGAATCTAAGAGCTATCTTTCAAATATCAGCCAGAAATCTAGTTGGTCCTATGATGGATTTTGACATTCTCTTAAGTAAAAGTCATTTACAAAGTCCTCACAAAGTTAAAGTCAAGCAAATATGTATAATAAGAAATTTAACTATTAATTTGTTCATTTCAGGATGGAGATCAGAACATTTTATGTTGTTTTGGAATTGTAGCTAAAATCTCAAATTTCACTCAAAAGAAAGTTACCAAAAATGTGCCCTCAGGACTTACCAAACCACCATTCCTACATAACTCCCTGTCTACCTATTCAAGTAAAAGTCTAGGGAGTTTGAGGAATTTCTCCAAGTAGGAGTTACCCACTAAGAGAAAGAATGCAATCGGAAGAGGGTGTTTCCACAGACAACTGAGGAGATGCTCCAAGAGAAACCACTCAGAGACTGAAGTTGCCTGCATGTGTGGCGTTTTCTAAAATTGAAACAGTGTCTTTTCTAACACCGACCAATTCTCTAATTCTGACACCAACTGGGGTTCAACAATTCAATTCAATTTGTATACGAACTACCCAGAGTTAGCACAGACCCCACAGGTTACAGGCTCAGCCCTGCAAGACCGCTGAAAATAGGGTGCCCAGGCTACCCACACTTTTGCCCAGATGATTACAAATTCAAGGGTCATCACAACTTCATCCTCAGGTTAGATAATTCAGTAGAATGACTCACCACAATTCAGAAAAGCACTTTACTTACAAAAACCAGTTTATTATAAAAGATAACTCAGGAACAGCCAAATGGAAAAGATGAACCAGGCAAAGTATAGGAGGAGGTGGTACAGAGCCCATGCCCGCTCTGGGCACACCAGCCTCCCAGCACAGTGATGTATTCACCAACCTGGAAAGCTCCCTGACTCCTATTATTAATAATAAATTCAGGTTTCATTATGTGGGCAATTAAATCACTGGCAATTAATTATTGAACTCAATCTCTAGCCCCTTTCTGATCCCCCAAAGACGGGGGTGGGACTGAACGTTCTAATACTCTAATCATGCATTTGGTTTTTCTGGGGACAAAACCCCATCCTGAAACTATCTAGAGGACCACCAAGAGTCACCTTGTGAGCATATGCAAGAGTAGATTGCAAGGAGTTCTGTGCCAGGAACTGGGGACAAAAACCAAAGTTATTTTTCATTATATCACACGGCATTAAAGACAACCTGGCACCTTATTCCTCTTGGATATTTGCAGAGGGCTGATAACTGTCCTTATGCTGCTTCCAGAAAGGGGCAGATTCTGGCAAAGCAGAGAGGGTGCACTGAGCTTTAGTTCTTTTAATATTTACCTGAAACTTCCTTTAAAAAAGGTAAAGCAAGAATTAACATAACATTTGAGCATGTTAAGTAGAGTTTATTCTTCTTTAAACTGGTTATTTATTCATTCAATATGAATTTTTTTTTAATTCACCAAGCCAAACACTGTTCTAGTTGTGCTGAATACAACTACAAACAGAACAAAGCCCCTGTTTTGTTCATGGATGACACATTGTGATGGAGGAGACCAGAGAGTAAAGAAGTAAGCACATATATGTAATAGTTTCAAAGGAAAGTGCTATAAAAAAAAGCAGGGTAAGAGTACAGGGACTTGGGGTAGGGAAGTGAGGCTATGCTAGAGAAGCCCTCATTGTGGAGTTGATATTTGAGCAGAGATTTGAGGGAAATGCAGAAGCAAGCCACATGAAAGTCCAGTGGACTTATTTTGCTATTTCTCAAAATATGAATAAATATGGGAACATTAAAATAACTAAAGAAGAAATTCAGGTTAAAGTAATGATAGTCTAAAGTAGAAAAGGAGAGCTTAGATAGTCTAATTATCTGATAAGCATGTCTTCTTATTTACAATTTACCAACAACCTCTCTTTGTGTAGCAATCTTAACAAAAATAAAGGAAACATATCCAATTTTACGTCTTTCACACACACTAATGCTTTACAAGAACTTATTTTTTAAATCATGTAAACTGTATATTGCCTTCTAATCAATATGTGGAAATCAATGATGTAATGATACCTAATGAGATTTGAGGGATGTAATGCTTCTTCTTGTTCTTTAAGTGTGGAAGTTTGAATTATATGGATCAATAGACAATGATCTAAACTGCCCTTTCTAGCAGACAAAAGGGTATATCCAACTAAAAAGCTAGGTTATGCAGGCACTTGGTGCAATTACTTTCTCCTTTAAAACCCACTAAATAGTTTTATTTTTCTGCTATGACATTTCCCTTATTTGAATTGTGGTCAATTCTGGATTTCCCTTTTGACCATCACCACACTCTCTGCTACTTTAGAACAGGAACTGTGCTTTAATCATTGATTTACTCCTCACTCAGCAAGGGCCTGCACATACTAGGTAGAAATAAATGTTTGCTTCATTTAATTTTAAATTCTGGCTTTAATAGATAATAAATTTGAATTGTTCAACAATCAAAATGGTATAAAGAGTATTCATTGAGAGTTTTACTCCCACACCCCTCCATCCCCATTGCCCAATCCCCCAGTTTGCCCAGCAGTTAACAACTTTCTTTGATCATTTTTCAGTTTCTTTATCTAAACAAACACAGATATAAATAAGTGTAAACCCTTATTTTCTCCAACTCTTACGCAAAGATGAATATAACCCTATATTGTTTTGCTTCTGACATTTTTCTAATTTAATAATGTGTCTTTCTGTAACCAAATGCCTTTATGCTTTTTGTTGTACCTGCATAGTACTCTGTTCTGCAGCTGCATTTCCACTGTCCTAAATGGTATTATAATTAATAACCTTTGCTTTGTGGTAGGTAGAATTCTATGACGACTAATGATTGACACCTTTATATAATCCCCCAGCCCTTGAGTGTGGGAGGGGCCTGTGTATATGATGGACTATCACTCCCATGATTAACATGTTATATGGCACAGTTACCTTAAGAAAGAGGTTCTCCTAGGTGGGCCTGACCTAATCAGGCAAACCCTTAAAAGGGATGGGGCTCTTCTTGAAGAAAGGAATTTTTTTTTTTTAAATGTGGTCTGTTCCTTTACTGCTATCTTCCCCACTACAGCCACAAAAACCAGGTAGGGTCTCCATTCTCCGTCCCCTCCACCAAAAGGCACTACCTCCTTCCCAGACAACAGTTGAGGGAGGACAGGACTTCAAGCTGGAGCTGTCATTAGGCCCTCCCCAAGTCCAGAGCCAGGGAGGGGAAGTGACAGATGGTAGGGATGGATGGATGGATAGATGGACAGAGGGCTGGAGAAGGTGGGACCAGGAAGGGGACAGGAAGGGCTACTCCAAGCAGAGGCCTGTTCCTTCCAGCATTGCCTCTGGGGGTAGGAGAGGCATGACTGATCATCAGGGCTGGGGTGGTGCCCAGCTGGGCCACAATTCTTCTGGGGTGTCCAATAAACATGCAGACTCAGCACAGTTGATGCCTTGTGTCTCAAGGCTGCAAGAGCCACACACACCTTGGTTTCCCTTCAATAAGCCTAAGGGCGAGAGGAGAGGGTGGAAGAGGAAAGCAGCCCCTGTCCTGGGAGCCTCACAGGCTGTACCAGGAGAGTAGCCAGCCTGGGGTAGGGGCATCCAGGTCTCGGAAGTGGCTAACACACACATCATAGATGCTTTTGTTGGGTGGCATCCCCTGGAAGAGGGCATCTGGATCCCAAGAGCAGCCTTGGGGGACCGCAGGTTTCAGGGGCCACCTCCCAATAGCCTGTGCTGTTTGAGGGGGCCACCAGGGGCAGGAGGTGGGTGGCAGTGGGACCAATGATATTACCATGTTGGGAGTATAAATGGACAAGTAGGAGGTGGGCAGCTGCCCCCAAAGTGAGGCCCTGTGACCTCCACCAGAGAGTCCCCCAGGGTCTGGGGTATGCTGCAATAGTGGAGAGGCCAGTCTCTGGGCTCAGGGGAGAGGGGTGAGGGCCTGCTCTTTCCCCCCTGGGAAGTTTCCCCCTCTGCTCTCATGGGCCCTGGGAGGGGGCAGATGGACCACAAAAGCCTCTCAGAGGGCAGGAGTGGAGTGGGTACCTTGAAGAAAGGAATTCTAAGCAAGAAAAAATACTCCATGGCTAGTTTTGAAAAAGGGTGGAGACACATGACAAAGAAGGTAAGCAACTTTTTAAAATGAGAGCAACCCCAGCTCCCAGCCAGCAAGAAAATGGAGACCTCAGTGCTATAACTGCAAGAACCTGAATTCTGCCAAGGACCCAAAGGAACTTGGAAGGGGGCTCTAAGCTCCAGATGGTAAGACAGCCCAGCCAGCATCTTGATTTCAATCTGTGACACCCTGAGCAGAGAAGCCAGTTATGTCACAGCTAGACTTCTGACCTACAGAAACTGTGAGATGATACATTTTGTCGTTTTAAGTCTTTCAAGTTTGTGGTAATTTGTTACATGACTCCTATTTATCAGAGATTCTCAGGCTGTTCTTACTTGCTTAATTATTTTCCATATAAACTTTTTAGTTCTAGAAAAATAAAACTACAGTATTTTTAAATTAACTTAGGGACAATTGATATTTTATTTAAGCATTATTTTTAATTTTAAGCATCTCTATTTTAAGAACATATTAATTATTTCAATTTTATGTCTACTTTTACTGAAAAAAAGTATCCATTCAGGAACTATCCAGAGGAAAGTATCCATGGAGGTAACTTGCATTCTCTGTTGTGTAGCATAGATTTCTTTCTAGGAAACTGTTAAGCTTGGGGCTTATGGTAGTTTCTCAGGGCGGCCATAACAAAGTACCACAAACTAGGTAACTTAAACAATGGACATTTATTGTCTTATAATTCTGGATGCTAGAAGTCCAAAATCAGGGTGTCAGCAGGGTTGAGTTCTGTGAGGATACATCTGTTCCGTGCCTCTCTCCTAGCTTCTGGTCATCTCAGGCTTTGATTTATAGATGATATTTTACCTGTGTCTTTATATCATCTTCCCTGTATGGTTGTCTGTTTCTGAGTCCAAATTTCCCCTTTTTGTGATAACACAACCATATTGGATAGAGCCCACCCTAGACCACATCTTAACTTGATCATCTATTTCCCAATATGGTCTCATTTACAGGTACTTGGAGTGCAACATCGTTTGGGGAACACCATTCAACTCACAGAAGCCCTCGTCAGTGGGTTTTACACAGATATTTGGTTCCAACTCCAGTAAAAATATGGAGAGTGATTTTTAAAAAATCTTTTCTAAACTCTACTACCTTGTAACTAAGTCACAAGAGATTTTTTATAGAAAGATATTAAAAATAAGAGTTAAACTTTTTAAAGCCCAAGACTCTTCACAATTCTTAAATGATGAGCTCAGCTTAAACTATATAAAGCATGTTTTCTTACAGAAATTTCTGACTCATCATATTCTTGGGAAGAAAAATCAAACAAACTAAACTCCAAACTTGTCAACTACCAAGATACTTGGGGAAAAAAAGAAGCTTAATTTTACTTTATTGCATTACTTGAAGTTTAGTTAGCATTTCATAGGGAAGGTGGACCTGATCCTTTCAAAGTTTAATGAGTTTCAGTTCTTAAGTAAAACTTTATTGGAGGAAATTAAGATCTTGCAAGATCTTAAATGGAACAAAAGCAAAATCAAAAGCTAGTGGTAGGAAGGTCATAACCTCAGAATCGTTTAATCATTTGTTACCATATGCTGGGAATTCATTAGACTTCAACCGGCAGCTGTTGAGAGCAGACTCACCTGAGTCTGAAAATAAGAAACGATTTATATGCCTTGGAGTCAAATACTAATCTGGATCAGATCTAATGGACAATTTACTATATTCTGCCACTCTTAATTTAATCTAACACATGCATATGCAAGTGTGTGTGTGTGTGTGTGTGTGTGTGACTTTCATTGTGATGAACATGGTAGTCCAGGCTTAAGGAAGAGGAGTGGAAAGAAGGAATGAGATTGATCCAAATTCTATTTTTCTTTTGGTAACTGTAATTCTACTCCTCTGTATGCATGTAATTTTCTTTTTTTTTTTTTTTGCTTTTCCCTTCTATTTGTGAAAGAAAAAATGAAAGTCTAAAGCAGCTTCTTTTCTTTCTCTTTCTCTCCTGCTTCCCCCTCTGCCTTTGTCTCCCTCTTCCACTATGGCATCTAATGACTTTGTCATAGACGCTAGCAATCAGCAGTGAAGGCTGATCATCTTATTGGAATCACCTCTGCATTTATAATATCACCCTGAATTCTACCTTTTCTTTGGAAACGGAGCACCCTTGAGTCCATAAAAATTACACCAAGTCACTCAGCTTAGGAAAGGCTTCTTATTGTTTTAATTACGATTATTGTCATTAATGTTGTTATTTTTATCTTTGCTTATTTTTTTTCCTTTTCATTTACACAGATTTGTAGAGTATTGAACCAAAGAGAGGAGGAAAATCAAGCTGTCCAGAGTAAGCAAGCTTCTAGATGGACAAACTGAAGATGAGATGCACAAGTAGTCTATGCAGGGCAGTCTGCATAGAAAGACAGACCTTACATTATCCTTAGTGTAGCCATGATAGCATATAACAGCAAGGGGACCATAGGGATCCTCTGGTTGGGTCAAACCTCCACAGATGAATAACCTGAGGCCACAGTCTTGCAAACAGTGGCTATTGTAGAGTCCACTGATTAACCGCAATACACATTCTCTCCTCTTCCCTTTTAGCAGTGAATTTTGGCTTCATAGCTAGAGACTATATTTCAAAACTTCCTGAATTAGATTTCTATTGCTACCATAACAAGCTATCAAAATTTATCAGCTTAAAGTAACTCCCATTTATTATCTGTCACAGTTCTGTAGCCAAGAAGTCCAGGTGATTCAGCTGAATTATTGACCCAGGGCCTCACAAAGCCAAAATCGGGATGGTGGTTGGACTAAGTTATTACCAGAAGATTCTGAGCAAGAATCTGCTACTAGTCTCAGATTGTTGGCAGAATTCAGTTCCTTGCCATTTTTAAAACTGAGATCTATCTTTCCTAAATACACAACCCTTCATCTGCAAATCAACAATGGCACATTGAATTATTCTCATGCTTTGAATCTCTGACTTCCCTTCTGTTTCAACCACAGAAAGATCTCTGCTTTTAATGGTTCCTGTGCTTATATTAGACCCAACTGTATAATCTAGGATAATCTATTTACCTTAAATTCAGCTGATTCGTAATTTTAATTACATCCCTTTTGACATATAATTAAACATATTCATTAGAGAAACATTAGAGGGCAAAGGTTATGGATAGCACAATTCTGCCTACTACACCTGTCTTGCAGTAGAAGCCACAATGCCAGGGCCACCACTCTGCACAGCATCAGAGGGCATCATGATCATGAAATACAATGCAAATGTTGCCTCTTGGAGGTTTACAACATGGGAGAAGCATACTATATAACTAGGTTTAACCAATGGGATGTAAATGGAAATTATATGTATGACTTCACATTATTTCAAACACAAAATCTCTTGCCCTGTTTTTTTGTTCTCCTTTTCTGCTAACTTGAAAATGGCAATAATGTGAGCAATCTTATTAAGTAAAAAAAAGGAAAATAATTATCTTGTGTTTTATGGTTTTTTTGTTATGGCAGTTTACCTTGCTAAATGTGTTATGTGTTTAGTTCTAAACACTGCAACTAAATATGGAGCTTATTGCTTTAAGTTCCTTCCCACTTGGTAGTCTAACATATTCTGGTCTCTCCTCCATTATCCTCCTCTTGTGTTCTCCAAAAGCTCTGTAAGAGTCTGAGATTGGGGAGAGAAGGCAGGCCTGGTTGGAGTTTGAAAAGGCATGGTTTGTGTTAGTAATAATAAGGGTGAGGGACTTAGTTGGGTGAGGCTGACTTATGTAACACCTCCAGTCTCTTTAGATAAGAAATATGGGAGTAAAAGATGTTTCATTATCTATACAAATTCCTGAAAAGTGGTGAATAATTTTAGCACAAAATAAAATGTATCATAATAAAGAAAAAGCAAAAGATATGTTCTAGTAAATATAAAGAAAATATCAAGCATGTCCATTTTACAGACAACATCGATATGAAGAGTAACTAAATAGTTTACAGAAAAAATTGAGTACCTAAAAGTATGCATTCAAATAATAAAGTCATTGGCAATCCCCCATCAAGCAATAGATAGCATTTGTGTATATCCAATAGCTATATTTTTCTGCTTCTTCATTAAATGGCATTCAAAGTCTTCGTCATGTTCCAGATTTAGCAATTTCATTAATCTTGTCATCAGTGTAAGTATTGTTCTGATGAAGCCCTCTCTAAGGAGAGAATTCAGCTAATGTCTGTGATCTCTTAGCTCTTTTCACTCTGGCTGATAACTTTCCTCTTGACTCCAATTGCTTCTACAGTGCTGAGCTTCCCTGAAATGTTACTGATGATTTTCAGGCATTATTTATATTAAAGAAGATAAACCTCAGAAAACATGTAAGTGTACAGAGTGTAATCTAAGATAATTTAAGGAGTACAAAATCCCAAGGTAACTGGGAATGCAGATGTTGGCTGGGAAATTGCCTTATATCATGCTGAATAGTTTCATATTAGGTTTCGCCTTGACATTTGGAAGTGCTTTTGAATCAACTGATAGTATGACTAACAATATAATCCCCACCTTGTAAAAAATTATGTAAATTGTGTAATTATACAAGTTATTCCTATATATTAATACAGGTGCTTTTTTTTCACTCTATTCTCAAAAAACATGAAATAATTATGGATAGATTGGGTTGCCAGTTTATCAGCCACAGGTAGATATTGTTTCTTCTAGGGATGGATGAGGAATTAAAGGCGAATGCCTAGGAAAGGTATAAATAATATTAACAAACAGAAAGGGGACAATAAAAGCAGGGTCCTGGGGGTCAGGTCCTTTTCTATCTACACTGCCTTTTGCAAGTTACTAAATAATTCTGAGTCCGCTTCCTCTTCTAAGACATGGGGATCCTAGTACCTACCTCTCCATGGATGTTTGAGAATAAAATGAGGAAAAAGTAGAAAGTATATATCCATAGTTCGTGAAACCTAGTTGGTACCCGATAATGGTCTTCTCTTAGTTCTTCCAGATTTTGTACGGGAGACTGAAAAGTTAAAGATTTAGAGACTGGGATATTCCCTGGGTACAAGTTCATTACCAGCCTCTACTAGTAGATAACAGAGGAGTACACCAGGCCAAGCTACTCATTCTTAAAGGAGGTTATTATACCTAAGTTTACCCCATGTATTAGTTTTCTTTTGCTGTATAACAACTAACCACAAATTTAGTGGTTAAAAGCAACACAAATGTATTATCTTAGTTTCCATATGTCAGAGGTCAAAGTAAGGCTTGACTGGTCCTCTGCTCCATGTCTTATCAGGGTATAATAAAGGTGTCAGCTGGGGCTGTGTTCTCATCTGCAGTTCATGGTCCTCTTCCAAATTGTTAGAAGAATTCAGTTTCTGCAGTTTTAGGGCTGAGACTTCCATTTCTTGATGGCTGTTGGCTGTGAGTCACTCTCAGCTACTAGAGGCCACTGCCAGGTCCTAGTTAAGCTGCCACAACATTGTTCCTTAATTCCTCAAAGCAAACAGACCCTTGTATAACACAATCTAATCAAGAGAATAACTGCAAAATCATATTCTCAGGTCCTGCCATGCTCAAGGGGAGAGGACTATATAAGATTCTTATGCCAGTTGGTGGAAATCTTGGGGGCCATCACAGAATTCTGCATACCATACTCTACTAACTTGTTTCAAAGCAAAATAATAAGATTCTGAGTCAGGAAGAAATAACATTTTTCCTCCATCAAAATCTCTTTGTGGACCCAAGTGTTGTCATATCCTGCTGATGTATCACCCTTCACAAATTGATTAGAAAAATCTTAGATATCAGATTCTAATCCTCTGTCATTCTGAAAAGACGTTACTAGTCAGTCCCTTCATTCACATAGAAAATACTTTTTTGCCTTTTTTTAATTGAAGTACAGTTGATTTACAATATTATAGTAGTTTCAGGTGTACAATATAGTGATTCAATATTTTATAGATTATACTCCATTTAAAGTTATTATAAAATAATGGCTATATTTCCCTGTGCTCTACAATATATCTTTGTTTCTTATTTATTTTATATAAAGTAGTCTGTGTCTCTTAATCCCCTACCCCTATCTTGCCCTTTCCTACCCCCTATTCCACTGGTAACCACTAGTTTGTTTTCTATATGTGAGTCTGATTCTGTTTTGTTGTATACATTCATTTGTTTTATTTTTTAGTTTTTACATATAAGTAATAACATAGAGTATTTGTCTTTCTGTCTGACTTATTTTGCTAAGCATAATACTCTCTAGGTCCATCCACATTTTTCACAGAACTAGAACAAATAATCCTAAAATTTATATGGAACCACAAAAGACCCTGAATTGCAAGCACAATCTTGAGAAAAAAGAACAAAGCTAGAATTATCATGCTCCCTGACTTCAGACTATACTACAAATCTATAGTAATCAAAAGATCATGACACTGGCACAAAAACAGACACATGGATCAATGGAACAGAATAGAGATTCCAGAAATAAACCCAGGCACTTATGGTCAATTAATCTACGACAAATCTTCCTTCTGCAGATTCTGAGGAAAAAGTCTGTTTCCTTGCCTTTTTCAGCTTCTAGATTCTTTCCTTATTCCTTGGTTTGTGGCTACTTCCTCAATCATCAAAGTGTAACATCTTTAAATCTCTCTTTTCTATCATCTCCTTCTCCTCTTGCATTTTACTATAAGCAGCAAGAAGAAACCAGGACACACCTATAATACTTTTCTTGTAAAGATTCTCAGCTAAATATCTAAGTTGATTTCTTACATATTCCTAGAAAACAGGTTAGGGGCATCCAAAATATAATGGTAGGAGAGGCATAGCATAAAAGTTATAAACAACCTCACTCAAAAGGAGAGAAAATGAAAAAGAGAAAAAAAGTCACTGATCACAAGTAATTTCAAAATCCAACAAAGCCAACTCCATTACATTTTAAAGCCTAGGAATAATCCTCTGCAACTTGAGGCTCACCCCTCTTGGCCAGCAGTTCCACTCTGACTCATCCTTCCTTTTTCATGATGGGTAGCATGTTTGTAGCTAAGTAGTTTTCCTCAGCCTATTTACTGTTTATAGAATTTGGAGACTCCAACAGCCTTCCTTCATTTCATCTCCTCTCCATCCCTTTAGGGCAATGCTGGCAGTATTTCTGCTGCTGCAATAGTCTGAAAACTTTGTGGGTTTTCAGTGTATACATGGGGATTCATTCCATTAAACAGGAAGCTTTTTCACAGGTCTTTCTTAGATTATTCCATCTATATTTTTGGCTCCTCCTAAGTTGGCAAAGGAAATCCATGAGTCACACATCTAATCTCCTCAAAGAGTCTTATGTATGACTGAGTACTGTGACTTGTTCTTTCTGGGGTACTAACAAAAGATTGCCCAACCAGACCCTTGGTTTTCCTTCAAAGCACACTTTTCTGACAGTGAATCTCTTAACTGTAACTTTTTTTTTTTTTACAATCTAGATAGGCTGAAAAATTTCAAAACCATCAAAACCTGATTCTTTTTTGATTAATAGTTGTTTCCTCAATTTATTGCTTTCTCTCTCATATTACTGGAAGCAGCAAGAAGAAACCAAGCCTCATCTTCAATATTTTGCTTGGAAATATCAGCTAAATATCCAAGTTCATCATTTACAAGTAGAGAACACAATTCAGGTAACATTTCTACCATACATAAAAAAGGATGCCCTTTCCTCCAGTTTCCAATAATATGTTGTTTTATTAGATTTTAAGGTTATTTTGATGGCAAGACACAATACACTGACACTTGAATAGAAGAAAGGCAGAACTCACTGGACAGCTACATGTAAAAGAATGAGATTAGAACATTTCCTCACACCATATACAAAAATAAACTCAAAATGGATTAAAGACCTAAATGTAAGACCTGAAATCATAAAACTCCTGGAGGAGAATATAGGCACAACACTCTTTGACATAAATCATAGCAATATTTTGGAGGAATCTGTCTCCTAAGGCAAAATAAATAATAGCAAAAATAAACAAATGGGACCTACTTAAATTTAAAAGCCTTTGCACAGCAAAGGAAGCCATCGACAAAACAAAAAGAAAACCTAGTGAATGGGAGGAAATATCTGCAAATGATATGACTGAGAAGGGGTTAATACCGAAAATAAATAAACAGCCCATACAACTTAATATTAAAAAACTTAATATTATAAAAACAAACAACCCAATTTAAAAATGGGCAAAATACCTGAATAGACAATTTTTTTTCAAAGAAGACATATAGATGGCCAACAGGTACATGAAAAGATGCTCAGTATCACTAATTATCAGAGAAATGCAAATCAAAACCACAATGAGATATTACCTCACACCTGTCAGAATGGCTAACATCAAAAAGTCTAAAATAACAAATGTTGTTGGGGATGTGGAGAAGAGAGAACCTTTGTGCACTGTTGGTGGGGATGTAAATTGGTTCAGCCACTATGGAAAGCAACATGGAGGTTTCTCAAAAACCTGAAAATAGAACTTCCATACAATCCAGGAATTCCACTTCTGGGTATATATCTGAAGAAAATGAAAACACTAATTCAAAAAGATGCATGTACCCCCCACAATGTTCATAGCAACATTGTTTACAATTTTCAAGATATGGAAACAACCCAAGTGTCCAACAACAAGTGAATAGATAAAGAAGATGTGGTATACATATACAATGGAATATTATTCAGCCATAAAAAGAATGAAATTCTGTCATTTACAACAATATAGATGAAGGGTATTATATTTAGTGAAATAAGTCAGACAGTAAAAGATATATACTCTATGTCATCACTTATATGTGGAAACTAAAAAATAAAACAAATGAATCTATACAACAAAACAGAAACAGACTCACAGATTTAGAGAACAAACTAGTGATTACTAGTGAGAAGAGGGGATGGGGAGGGGCAAAATAAGGTTAAGGGATTAAGAGACATAAACTACTATGTATAAAATTAAAAAGCAACAAGGATATAGTGTACAGCACAGTGAAACAGCCATTATTTTGTAATAACTTTAAGTGGAGTATAATCTATAAAAGTATTGAATCACTAGGTTGTACTCCTGAAACTAATATAATATTATAAACCAACTATACTTCTATTAAAAATAAATAAAATACATATTCACACACACACACACATACAAGGGAGAGCATCCTTGTCAAGTGCCAGATGTCAGGGAGAAACATTCTTGTACCATTAATTGTGCTTATATGTTTATTAAAGATACACTTTATCAGATTATGAAAGTTTCCTTCTGCTGCTGTCATGCTGAGAATATACACCATGATTGGAAAAAAAAGAAAAAGAAGAGAAAGGCAGAACTCTTTACTACTTACAGCTCTAAATGAGAGAAGGCTGCCATGCAGCCATTCAGAAGGTTGCAACCAGGGAGAAGGTAACAGCAAGCTGAAGCTGTAGGGCATGCTTATGTATGGTAAGTAGAGTGAGGCTTGCTAGGTTTCATAGGCTTCCTGTGGATTAGCTAATTTGAATAATTTCTCAGGCTCTGGAGCAAATGGGCTGTCCCTACTTGTCTGGTACCTGGCCCTTTGGTAATTAGAGCTGGTGCATAGTGGTTCAGATATGAGTGTCTGATAAAGGAAGTGGTTGAAGTGTAGACTGAATCAGCTGCTACATAAAAGGAGACCTGGAAGGCTTCTAGCCAGGGCCTCAAATTTGGGTGAAGAGAGAGAGAAAGAGAGAAAGAATGAATGAAGGAAGGAAGGAAGGAAGGAAGGAAGGAAGGAAGGAAAGAAGGAAGGGAGGGAGAAAGAAAAAGAAAGAGTGAGAGAGAGAAAGAAAGAAAGGGTGGAGGGAGGGAGGAAGGGAGGGAGAGAGAAATGCAAAGAGAAAGAAAGAGAAGAGAGAGAGAAAGAAGGGAAGGAGGGAGGAAGAAAAGAAAGAAAGAGAAAGAGAGGAAGGAAAGGATGAGAGAGAAAGAAGGGAAGGAAGGGAAAAAAAAGAACTCATGTTACATATGTTTTTAATGTCATTCTAAGCCCTCACTAACAGATCTTTTAACAATCTATTTCTACCAACAGTCTGTTCAAGGCAATCTAGGCATTTTCTGTCTTGTTCTTCAAAGTTCTTCCAGCCTCTCTCTACCCATTATTCAATTCCAAAACCACTTTCACAGACAAGTGTATTCTAAAATTGGCTTTTTCCACTAAATATATATTGGACAACTCACCACAGTAGTAATATAGATCTACTTAATTATTTTTCATAGCTGTATAGTCTATTCCATTATGTGGCTGTATTCTCATTTATTTGTAAGTTCTCATTGCTGGACACTTAGGTGTTTCTTAATTTTTTACTTTTCTAAATAGTGCTACAGTTGACATTTAGAAACTCTTTGAGTACTTATACAAGTATAAGTAAATTTTAAAAATCAATTTTCACATGATTTTCACAAAGTATCAGGATTTTGATTGGAATTCCATTAAATGTAATGATTTATTTGCAGATAAAGTCTTTACAATGGCACCCACAATATCTTTTATCTAGGTCTTCTTTTATGTCCTGTAATAGAGTTTAAAGTTTTCCCCCAAATTGTGTGCATAAACTCTTAAATTTATTTTTAAATACATCAGAATTATTGTTGCTTGTTGAAAATAGAATCTTACTTTCCATTAATTTTTCTGGTTGTTTCTGGCTCTATAGAGGAATGCTTATTTCTGTATGTTATTCTTATATCCAGCCTCCTTCAGGATTCTCTTCTTAGTTCTAGTAGTTTGTTGAATTTTATGGCTTTCTATGCAAAGTATTATGTTGTGTGAAAATAATGACTACTTAACCTCTTCCCTCTGTAGTAGGCACTGTTCAGTGTGCCCATCCCCCAGCTGCTATGGATGTTACTGCTAATAGCTCACACAGGCCGGTCTCTCACAGGATGGATCTTCAGTGGTGACCTGCCTCACCAAAAGGTGTCTGGGAATTATGCTCCTTCCCTCCAAGGGTGACCCATATCTAATGACTGATGGGATGAGGCTCCCTTGCCTTGAGACAGAATAAAACTTGGGTTCAATTTACACTTCAGAGATCTTCCCAGGAATTTATTTGAGACTAAACTTCATCTAAAACAGTGTTTGTTAGCCCTTTGTTTTTCATTATTGTCCCCCTAAAGAGCCTTTATAGACAGTTTTGTTCCTAATCACTTACCCCCATGAAATTTTGATACCACAGGTAGACCATCTATCAACTATGTTTATGTACTATGGTCCTTTGGAGGGATACACCCCTCTGTAATATCTTTCACCCCTACCCCAATAACCAATTTTCACTCACTTCAGGGTGATACTGTCCCAATGAAAGCACATAATCTAAACTACATCCTTGCTTAATTTCTTTCCCTAGCGATAACTTCCCTCCTCCCTTGTAGGTTTCTCCTGAGCACATTCCCAGTATAAATTATTTGTACATGAATACTCATCACATGTTCTGCCTCTAGAGCCTCCAAACTAAGACACCTTACATTCTTGTCTAGTTATATACTTTTTAATGATTGTAATATAAGTTCCACTTTTTCCTTTTGTGTTATTTATTTCTGAGCATTGTTCTATAAGAATTTTAAAATATTTTTGTCAAGGCAAAAAAAAAAAAACCTAATTGGAGCTTGATTTTAATTATATTAAACCTACAATATAAGTTTAGACAAGCTGACATTTTAACAGTACTCAGACTTATCAACCAGAAATATGGTATACTCATTTACTGAAGCATTCTTTCATGCCTCTCAGTAAAATAGTACATGCATTTCTCATTCAAGTTATTCCTACATGTTTTACATTATTTGTTACTGCAAATGGAATTTTAAAATTATTAGTAGTATTTTATTTTCTCACTGCTTATTGTTACTATGGAAGTGGTAAGCATTTCTCTTTATAAATGATTTCAAGGATATATTTAAGAGTAAAACCACTTCATTTTCAGATAATGCTAGGTCAAGTAGAATTGCTACTATCTTAAGAATAGGTAAGTAATTCAAAGTTAACAAAAAGTAGATAGATAGAAATAAAATCAGTATCAAAACACAGTTGTGCACTTAATGAATTTCTTTTTAAAAAGGAGAGTCTAAAGAAAGACATTATAAATAAATCAAAAGAAGACGAAATGGACTGAAGTCACAACAGTTCATAAGTCTAAGCAGAAATGTAAAGTGTATGATGTTCTCTGAAAACAAACAAACAATGGCCAAGACAACGAGACTATTAAAAAAGAAAATGTCAAGCAAGAGCCTGCAAGTAATCATCTTTATTCAGCAATAACTGGGCCCCTGGTATAATAGTGAATTGTTGGGAGCCAACATTGCTACCAATAATCACTTCTTTCATAGTAGTTTACTTTCTTTCACTAAATGTTTTAGAATCATCGAATCATTAATGTTGGAGTTATTCGACAACTTAGTTTGTCTTCCTTATATAAAAAATAAGGGAATTAAGCTCCAAGTAGGCAAAGTTAAGCTCCAATTAAGCAAAATTATTTTCCCTGATTTCCCTTTTTTGGTTAAAGTCAACAGAATTTATCTAAGCCAGAAATCTGGGTCATCTTAATCCCACATCCAATCGGTGATCCAAGTGCTCTTTATTTTTGAATCTTAAACACACACCTCAGTAACTCATAGCCACAGAGGTATTTTAGGTCCTCATCATTGTCTCCATTCTTTCATGCCACAAGTATTTCTGTGCAACTTCTTCCAGACACATACTGCACCAGACACTGCAAATTCAACAGCAAAATTCTGTTCGTCTCTGCATTAGGCTCCCACTTACTCCTTATTTTGATCTATCTTCAATACATTTCCTGAAGAATTGTTACAAAACGCAAATCTTATTACAATTTTCCTTGACTAAAATTATCAGTAACTTTCCACTACCTAATGGAACTAACATTGAACCCATTAGCTCTCCTCAGTGTGATCTGTCCATATGATTTACCTCCCTTTCCTGCTTATGTATGTTTTTGGTTTACCATCTCACAGATCCTGTGCTATAGCCACAAAGAAGTATTAACTTTTACCCAAATATGACAGGTACTTTCATAATGTAAACATAGAATGTTAGCCTCCCTTTCTCTAGTATATTTGGGGGAGAGTATGTCTTGTATCTGATCCTGAGTCATCCCTTGGCTGTTGCTGTCATATGAGATATGACTTTCCCTACTGCTCTCAGCTCTAGTTCTGGTCATTATTCACTCTATGGCTGGGTACCAACTGATGTTCCAGGATGCTCTGATCTTCTATATAGTGTTGCCACTGCAGTGCTAGCCGCAGTGGAAGGTGATATGGGGACAGTAACATTCCTTCCTTTATGGGCCCATCCCTTAATTCTCCACAAGAATCAAGACGAAAAGTCTTATGTATGTAACAGACTTTATTGCAGTGTTGATAACTAGAAGAATTAAAATGAAGGTAAACAAATCTAGATGCTATGCATGATTGTTTCTGTGTTCAAGGAAAAAGAATCCTTAATTCCTTTGTTCCTAGAATTGCTTTCCCATCCTGACATTCCTCCTCTCTCCCTCTGAAGGAACTGCATTCTTCTGTGCATCCCAGAGTTAGTATTCATCCCACCTTATCCCCTGCCCACTTCCCACCAGAATACTCTAACCCATCCCTAACCACTGAAGTTGTTCTAGCCATGAACCATGAGGCTTCAGCAGTACAGTCCAGGGAGTGCATTAGAAAACTCCAAGGAATGTTTTGTCACATCATGTATATTCCTTTAAGATCGCCATCACTGTGTGAGGTACAAATATACCTCCTAATTCTTTCTGTAGTTTTGGGGTAGGTAACTATTGAGACATGTACACACACAAAGAAGCCCTTTATAAGAACATTAGAAATGAGTCTAAAACCACGTTAAAACAAGTTTTTTCTATATGCAAAAGGCCTGCACTATTTCCCCTGGTCACAATTTACGTAGAACTGAATCTTAAAAGAGCAAATTTACCTTCTTTTTACATTCTTTTTCTAAGTCCCAGAGAATGCCCAAAGGATTATTGGATCTTTAAAAGTAGGCCATTAGGATACTTTTACAAACATTAGAACCATCCATTGCATGCTCCTGTCCAGAAAAACAAAAAGCGAAAAACAAAAAACAGGGGTTAGGCATGTGAGTGTTAGAGAGAGAAGGAAGAAAAATGATTGCCTTTTTATTTAAAATATTTTCACATCTTTTCACTTATTATTTCTCCTGATTAAAATGCCACTTCTTCTAATGAAGAGATTCAAGTTGAAATGTGTTCTCTGTGATGCCTGTCCCTACTCCCCTGCAGTTTATCCAATAGTCTCCCCTGGGCCTCACATTAAATAACTTGCACTTACCTCCACTATAGCTCTTAACACATTTCTGTGTTTGTTTATAACCTGTCTGTCCCATGTAGCCTGTGAGTGAGCTCCTGTGAGGACAAGACCTATGTTTTATTCATCTTTGTCTTCTAGTATGTTATCACCGTAGGTGCTTAATAATTTTTTTGTGAATAAATGAAAGAAGGAATAAATTCCTAAAGTTATACAAGTTAGTGACAGAGTAGACAGCAAAACTCAGACTTTCTGACTCCTACTCTAGTATTTTCTACAAACATTACCTAATTTAGTCTCCAAATAACAATTAATTTCCAAATTGCAGGCTTGAAATTCAAGAGATTTAATGAATTTTTCAAGGTCATACTCATAATGTCAGAAGTGCCATTATTTCAGTCAAGATAGGCTAGATTATGCTGCAGAAATGACCTAAAAATTCCAAAGGCCTAAAACAAAAAACTTCTATCTGTTGTTCCTGCTACAGTTTCACTACGGGTTAGGAGGGGGACTTGACACCTTCATTCAAAGACAAAGGCTGGGGCTTCCCTGGTGGCGCAGTGGTTGAGAGTCCGCCTGCCGATGCAGTGAACATGGGTTCGTGCCCCGGTTCGGGAAGATCCCACATGCTGCGGAGCGGCTGGGCCCGTGAGCCATGGCCGCTGAGCCTGCGCGTCCGGAGTCTGTGCTCTGCAATGGGAGAGGCCACAACAGTGAGAGGCCCGCGTACCGCAAAAAAACTTTAAGAACTCTGTTACACACGTATAGAGACAAAAAACAGACAAAGGCTGATAGAGCAGCCATAGTTGCGAGCATTGCTTATCTCTGTTCCAGAGGAAAAAAAGAGTTTTCGCACTAGCTGCCGCATGGAAGTTACACATGTTGCTTCCATTTGCAACTCATTGAATAAAACTGGTCATGGTCCCCACCCACCAACAAGGAGATCATGAAGTACAATTCTACCATGTTCCTAGATGGAGATACTTGGTTAGCAACCATTTTTCATAGAAATTCAGATTGGTCAGGATTATTGCAGAGACATCTATAAGTATACCACAGATGTTTAAGTTGAGTATAATTTTCATGTCTAGACTAGAATTCTTTCTCCCAAGAAGTTCTGGGATCTCCTTATTTCAGGAAAGATACAATAGATGTGGGTTATATTTTCAGATGATTCAGATTAAATAAAACAAATGTGAAACTGTTCAATAAATTATACATCTTGGCTTAAAACTAAGATATTTGAATGAAAAATAGCTGACTTCAACCATAGAGAAGATGATTATAGGAAAAACCATGACAAGTTGTTCTTAGATGACTCAATATAAAGAAATGGACTTAAAGTCAATTTATAAATTTAAATTGGGTGATTTTCATAAGAGTTATATAAAAATGTCATGACATACAAAAAAAAGGACACAAGATTCTAGACCTAAGTTCATCATTAATTAGCTATGTGTCCTTGGGTCTTCGGTAGGCATATATCTTGCTATATAAAATGAAAACTGCAAGAGATGTATAAGGTTCCTTGCAATTTAAAATTATTTGACCCATGTCATTCAGCTTGTCATAACTCAATTTAGGAGAAACTGCTATAGTAATTAGAGTGATAATAACTGCTGTATCAAGTACACCCCAAAATTTCAATGGCTTAAGATAACATAATTTTATTTTTCACCCACATAACAGTATCCCTATCTGACAGGTGGCCTTTTTCCACACTCTGATTCAGGGACCCAGATTTCTTGCATCCAGTGGCTACATCCTCCACTGGAGCCTCAGAGTTCTCTGCCACCAGTCAGAAGAAGCAGGGAGAAGAGTGGAGAAGCCCAGTCCAGAAGTGGCACACATCACTTCTGCTCACCGTTTGTTGGACAAGGTCCTCACTGGTGAGAACACATAGCCTCATCTGGATACAAGGGAGACTGGAAAATGCAGTCCCCGGCTGCAGACTCTCCTCCCAGCACCAATTTCATACTGTGGAAGTAGGGGTTCAAATTTGTGGAGAACATCTAGCCCTCATCTAGTCTTTCTTGATGGCCACCTCCCTCCTTCAAAGAATTAACCACTCCTCTCTGTTGCTCCCCCTGTACTCAGACAGAATGCGATCCTGGTACCTCCATCACTTGATCAATATTCAAGGTCAGTGACCATTTTTTATTTAGCCTTGCACTTCTCAACATATGGTCCTATTCCTGGAACAAAGTAATTATTCAATAACAAATTTTGACTAAATGAATTTTCTCAAAATCCTCTCTGCCACCTTTGTGTTTTTTCACCGTATGTGAACTTGGAAAAGTACCTTTAATCTAAAAGAATTTTGTTATAGAACTTTATCAGAACTGAATGATCCTGCAAAGCTGTTAGGGATATTATATGAAAAAACTTATTAAGTGTCCAGATACAAATGATGATTCCCAGCCCTTTATTCTCCACTGGAAACCACAACCCCTTCATAAGTAGATGGAGGGCAAGGTTCTTTTTGATATCCTGATTTTAGGGACAGGCCTTGAAATATTCCTTCATTCTTTCAGTTTATGTCCATAAACCTTAGGTTTTTAAATGCAAAAGATAAGTCATATTGTACCTATAGAAAGATAGAATAATTAGACTGTGTAATCTTACAAAAAATATGTCTGTGTACCCTGAAAAACAACATTTAGACTTTATAGAAAACACCTAGAAGATTTTGTCCATAAGCAACAATGAGACATTTTAGAAAAATCAAGTTTTAGGTCACTTCTTATTTAGTCCAGACCAAATATATAAATATGTAATGATATGCTTATTGCAGAATTCATTCATTTATCTGACAAACATTTATTAAGCTCCTACTTTGACTTATTAACCTAGACTGTTTAGGAAAAAAATCAAGCCATTTTTTCATATTACCTGGATAATTATAGAATGCTCATCATTGGATATGCAGCAAGATGTTTGGGGAGCATTTTAAATTATAACCCATACATGGCTCTTTAAGGACAAGAGCCCACATCTACCCATTGCTTGAATTCCCAATAAATATTTATAGAATAAATTATTACCAAAATAAATCCTCTGGGTTTTCTTCAATCCCTTATTAAAACTTTTACCTATGACAATGTTGAATTTTATCAGAATCTAGTGATTCTAGAAAACAGAAATGTTTAAAAACAAACAAACAAAGCATCTTTTTTTGTTCCAGGCAGTGGTTTACTGCAAAGAAACAACTTTCCCCATGTGAGTTAGGTAAGAATAATGGATGCTCCCCTTGTTTACCTATGACAAAGCCAAACAAAATCCCTCTCTTTGACTTACTAATGATTAGCTGAACTGCTTGTCTCCACTGATCAATCAGAACAGAATGCTTATTAAGCAAAGTTTGGTTAAGCCACTCTCCTTTCTGCAGGCCTCTGAACTTTGACCTGAGCCAGCATAAAACTCCTTAAGAATCCAGCCTGAGAATAGGCAGCATTAGAGTAACACACTCTCTGATCCACACTTTCATCCCACTTCCCCACATTCTGTTTTTTCTAGTCTTGTTTATTTTTCCCTATAAAAGACATAACCTTGTCTGACTAATTTTTGAATGCTTGCAAATCTCATGGCTCATTGCAATAGTCCCCATCCCCCTATTATAATAGACCCTTTCCCCCGTTGCAATAATCCTTTCCAAAAAGTCTCTTCTTTCCTCCAGTTTTGTTTTTTATATTATACCTACTTTAAAAGAAAATTGCTCTCCACCAACACACCCCATACACAAATGTGAACTAAATATCTAATAGACTCCTGACTTTATTTTTCCATCTGACCTCATAGGTATGATTTTATGACTCCCTGACATAAAAATGTGTATTAAAATTCAAGCTGAGTAAAGGTAAATATTTATATCAAATAAATATAATTTTGCAAATAAGAGTTCTGCATTCCGTCTTTGGGTCTAGGGAGCACTTACAGAAGGACTACTTGAATGTTAGGGGCTACTCTGTTTTTATCATCAAACTCTCTTTCCTTAAGATTGAATATGTACTGCCATCTACTGGTAAGTGGTACATAATCAAGTTACTACAAATAGTGTTGCTTCCACAAAATTATGCGAGCATACTTGCTGAAAAGATGGTCTTCTCAAATACATAACAGACCTAACAACAAATATTTATGTTCTGTATGCATTATATATTGATCCACCATGTTTAAATACTCTTTTGTCTCAGATCTTCTTAAAAACATTTTTTAGTTGGTAAAGTATTTTTAAATGACTCGGGGTTAAATATCTGAGCAAGTCAAATCATTACATACATTGAACAGGGTAGTAAAGTTCAGTATAATATAGAGCTCTGATGCAAAAAGTATGGTGTGTAGACTAGCAGTACCAGTATCATTTGGAAACTTGTTAGAAATGCAGAATCTTAGGCTTCTCCCCACACCCACTTGAATAGAATCTGCATTTTAACAAGATCATTAGGTAATGTATATGCACATTAAAGTTTAAGCACTGATACAAAGTACTGTATAGCACTGTATATCAAAAGACTTTTTTTCTTTAAAGGGAAGAGCTCAAGACTTTTGTCATGGTTTCAGAATCATTTTTCAATCTTCAAATGGATTTCATCTTGCAATTAATTTTTTTGAATCACTGTAAGATCAATCGAAGCAGTCTTGAAACAAATTATACCTCTGTTAAAGAAAGATAAAGAACAATACCCTCAGACTATATGTTAATATTACATTTGTGCATATTGAGGTTCATTATACTGTTCAGCAGCATTGATGAGACTTTCCATAGATTAATTACTGAAATAACCATGCCAGCAGCCTTCCAAGTAGGTCAAGGAATAGATAATCAAGGGAAAGATCCAAACAAACTAAGGAATTGGAGTTGAGAATAAGTTCAATTCAGGCAGTAAGTCACATGCACATGGGCACATATACATACATACATTGACAATGAACTCCCAAAATCAAGTTGACAGGCCACAGGAGCCAAACTTTAACAGTTCCCTGGTTGTTCATGGGTCCCACAATTACATGTATTAGAAGGGGGTGCCATTGCCTCAAGCAATTTCATTTACGGTACCAGATGCCTCTTACTTGAAAAAGGAACACAGATAAAAATGTACATTCTACAGAGTAAAGGGCATAACCTCAGTTTTTCATGAGCTATATATAAAAGGCCATTTTGGGGGGAAATTTGTTAAGACTTTCTTCATGGTCGAGCACACAATTTTTAAACACTTCATGTATGCTTGAAAATGTGCATTTTCTAGTTATTGGGTGCTAAGTAGAGAAATCAAAATTGTTAACTGTTAATTATGTTGTCCATGTTTATATCATTTTTTTTCTCTGTCTGACCCATCAATTAATATACATACATTAGTATCTCCCACTATGATGATGAATTTTTTTTAAATGTATCTTGTTCTAGCAATTTTGCTCCCTGAATTTTAAGGCTATTCTACTAGACTATTTATATTTTTCTGAGGAATATAGTATTTAAATTATATTGTGATCCTCTTCATTTTTAATAATGCTTTCATCTTAAATTTTTATGATATATACTACCCAAAGTAGGCCAAGCCTCACAGGTTAAGGGCACAGCCTTCCACAAGACTTCACTATAAGCAGTACCCACAAGTTCAGGTGTCCAGAGGGCCACCCTCACTGCTAACCAGCTGGCTATAATTTTGTATAGGTTCTTTATATATGTTGACTATTAACCACTTACTAGATATATGATTTACAAATATCCTCTTCCATTCCGTAGGTTGATTTTTCATTTTGTTGATGATCCTTTCCTGTGCAGAAGCTTTTAGTTTGATGTCATCCCACTTGTTTGTTTTTGTTGTCTTTTGGTATCAGTTGAACTTTAATTTTCAAAGATAAAGACCACCTTTCTAGGATTTCCTTTGTGTTGCCTTTTTTTTTTTTTTTTTTTTTTTTTGCGGTACGCAGGCCTCTCACTGTTGTGGCCTCTCCCGTTGCGGAGCACAGGCTCCGGACGCGCAGGCTCAGAAGCCATGGCTCACGGGCCCAGCCGCTCCGCGGCATGTGGGATCTTCCCGGACCAGGGCATGAACCCGTGTCCCCTGCATCAGCAGGCGGACTCTCAACCACTGCACCACCAGGGAAGCTCTCCTTTGTGTAGCCTTTTGCAGCAGGATTGAGATGACACCGTTCATATCCACAAATAAATATTCTGTCCATTCTCCTCCAGCAATTGTTTCAGCAACTGCTCATTAAATTCCTAGCCAGGTGTCATTTTCTAATATCAAGTGTTCTAAGGCATCTAGAAGTCTAGGCATTCTATCATTAGTAGAGGTATAGGCAAAATCTTTAGCTAACTCACAATACACAAAGAGAGGTGGCGAGATAGACATTGGAACTGTAATGTCTCTTCAACTGTCTCATACTTCATCCCCAGTTTTCTCTTGCCTAAATTAAAGCCTCACAATGTTCTGCCTAGATGATTTTTAACAACTTCCTAATGGGCTTCCAATCTTGTCCCCTTCAAACTCATTCTCCACTTTACACCCAGAATGATCTTTCTAAATCACCCATTTAATTATGTCACTCCTGTCCTCAAAATCCTACATTATCTTGCAGCTGCTCTTAGGATAAAGTCCCAAATTCTGATAATACCTTTCAGGCCTTTTTAAAAATGAATTTCAATTAGTTCAATTCACTCTGCTGTCTTTGTCCTTCAGGTCATTGCTCTTGCTTTTGTTTCTACCTGGAATACTCTTTCCACATCATCTCTTCATGTGGATAACTCAGTTAAGCCCTTAATCCTTGCATAAAATGTTCCTAAATTTCCAAGGCCAGATGAGATGCTGCCCTCCTCTACTATCAAGTACTACCATAGAACTCAGTACTTAACTCATTGCAGCACTTATCACTCTCTTATAGTTACCTATGTACTCCTCTGTTTTCTCAGCCGCTCTCTAAATTCCTTGAGGGCCAGTATCATATCTTAACTTGTTCACTATTCTATTTCTAACGCCTAGCAGTGCATTCACATAGTAAGTGTTCAGTAATTTTTTTCTGCATGGGTGAATTAGTAAAATAACAAAATTATTCAGAAAAAGATATATGTTTGTTTTCTGCCAATATTTTCTTCTGTGAGTAGAACTGTTCCCAAACTCATTTTTAGAGAATAATTTTCACTAATCTGAATACACTGGAATGTTACCCTAAAGTTTACAGATACAAAGAAGTAACATTTTATGTAAAATAAACTCATATTGGACTCCATCCAGATAGAGTTAGTTGCTGATGTTCCCCAAAGTACTTCATTATAAGGTGGCCAGATTTGAAAGGCTCAGATGCCAAAATGTATGGCTAAAACATGTCTCTCTTACAAGGTAAGCCTTTTCAGCACAAGAAATGCTCCAGTGCTTTGCTTCAGAACACTGAAGTGCTTGACATGTAAGGAAATTTGTTAAAGACTTTAGGTATTTTGAGATATTAAAAAAAGAGTAGAGAAGTGAAGCTTTTGTTCATAAAATAGAACTCTTTTGTTTTGCAAATCGAGTTTAATTCACACAGACACAAATATCCGCCACTCACTGGAAAGAAAAGTGTGAATTTTTTTTTTTAAGGAAGAGAAAAATACTGTACTTTAAATGATCATATTCTCCTACCTTGCCAAACTGGAATCATGCATAGCTCTTTATAATACTTTATGTCACCTTGAAAGAATGAAAACAAAACAAAAAGCTAGCACATTTTTTTTTTTGTAAAATAAAGAAGCACAACCCACACACATATGGTCACCTTATCTTTGATAAAGGAGGCAAGAATATACAATGGAGAAAAGACAGCCTCTTCAATAAGTGGTGCTGGGAAAACTGGACAGCTACATGCAAAAGAATGAAATTCGAACACTTCCTAACACCATACACAAAAACAAGCTCAAAATGGATTAAAGACCTAAATGTATGACCAGACACTATAAAACTCTTAGAGGAAAACATAGGCAGAACACTCTATGACATAAATCATAGCAAGATCCTTTTTGACACACCTCCTAGAGAAATGGAAATAAAAACAAAAATAAACAAAGGGGAGCTAATGAAACTTAAAAGCTTTTGCACAGCAAAGGAAGCCATAAACAAGATGAAAAGACAGCCCTCAGAATGGGAGAAAATATTTGCAAATGAAGCAACTGACAAAGGATTAATCTCCAAAATATACAAGCAGACCATGCAGCTCAATATAAAAAAAACAAACAACTTAATCCAAAAATGGGCAGAAGACCTAAATACATGTTTCTCCAAAGAAGATATACAGAATGCCAACAAACACATGAAAGGATGCTCAACATCACTAATTATTAGATCAATGCAAATCAAAATTACAATGAGGTATCACCTCACACCAGTCACAATGGCCATCATGCAAAAATCCAGAAACAATAAATGCTGGAGAGGGTATGGAGAAAAGGGAACCCTCTTGCACTGTTAGTGGGAATGTAAATTGATACAGCAACTATGGAGAACAGTATAGAGGTTCCTTAAAAAACTAAAAATAGAACTACCATATGACCCAGCAATCCCACTACTGGGTATATACCTTGAGAAAACCATAATTCAAAAAGAGTCATGTACCACAATGTTTATTGCAGCACTATTTACAATAACCAGGACATGGAAACCACCTAAGGGTCCATCGACAGCTGAATGCAGAAAGAAGATGTGGCATATATATACAATGGAATATTACTCAGCCATAAAAAGAAATGAAATTGAGTTATTTGTAGTGAGGTGGATGGACCTAGAGTCTGTCATACAGAGTGAAGTAAGTCAGAAAGAGAAAACCAAATACTGTATGCTAACACATATATATGGAATCTAGAAAAAAAAAACGGTTCTGATGACAATAGGGGCAGGACAGGAATAAAGATGCAGAGGTAGAGAATGGATTTGTGGACATGGAGAGGAGGAAGTGTAAGATGGAATGAAGTGAGAGAGTGGCATTGACATATATACACTACCAAATGTAACACAATAGCACAGGGAGATCAGCTCGGTGCTTTGTGATCATGTAGAGGGGTGAGATAGGGAGGGTGGGAGGGAGATGCAAGAGGGAGGGGATATGGGGATATATGTATATGTATAGCTGATTCATTTTGTTATACAGCAGAAACTAACATAATATTGTAAAGCAATTATACTCCAATAAAGATGTTTAAAAAAAAAGAAGCGCAAATGTGATAATTTGGTGTATTATTGCAAACAAAGTACACATTTTGAATGCTTCAGAGAAATATAACACTGTTTCAAGCTAGTAGGTTGTTTCTTTTTTTAAAAAAAAAAACATCTTTATTGGAGTATAATTGCTTTACAATGGTATGTTAGTTTCTGCTTTATAACAAAGGGAATCAGTTATGCTTATACATATGTCCCCATATCTCTTCCCTCTTGCATCTCCCTCCCTCTCAACCTCCCTATCCCACCCCTCTAGGTAGTCACAAAGCACCTAGCTGATCTCCCTATGCTATGCTGCTGCTTCCCACTCAAGCTAGTAGGTTGTTTCTTATAACTATATGCCAAGATGCTTATCAAAAGCATGTGCATGTCTAGTCAAGAGGTTGACATAGTTTCAAAGAGAGGCCATTAATCTGGTGACAGCGCTCCATTAAACTAACTCTGCAAATCATTTTGTTGGAGGAATGAAATATTGAAGTGAGAGTAGGACCCTTGTTTAATCGTCATTATTGACTAATTACAACATGATTGCTTAGGGACAAGCCAATTTTTTGTACCATGTAGAAAGATAACAAAGATAAAGAAACTCCCATTTGGAGCAACTCAGCTTTTTAAAGGGCATACATTTCTCTTTTTGACTCTCCACAGAAAACAAAGAGAAGGAAACTTGTTCTTCTATTTTAGGTAGGATGGATGGGAGCAGATTTAGTTTAAGGTAAATTACAATTACTAACATTTTTATTATGTGAATAAACTATATGAACAATTCAATAGAATTCTGAATAACTTATTATCTAATATCTCCACTTTACACACTAGTAAAGCTGATTTCTTGTCTCTCAAAAAATAAAGTTTCTTAGATTTTGGTTTACAATATAGAGATATGACAATAATAGCCAGAAAAATATTGATCTAACTAAAGGAATCAAATATCTGTTAAGGTTGCATTTACCAGCTTTTTAATTTAATCTAAGTTTGCCATTAGGAAAACTCATGAGATTCTTTTTGGAATCATTCTCCCAGATGTACACTCAATTCTTGATTATCTAAGATAACAGAATGTAGATAATAGCAAAGATAGCTAAATCTACAAGTCACTCCCTTGCCTAAACCTCTACTAACAAATTCCACAAAGCAACTTCAAGTTAAAGTATTAATGATCAGGAAAATGACCAAAAGGTGAGTAGCAAAAGAGAAAAGAAAGAAAAGAGGACTCTGGAAAATGTGTTAACTGCAAGATTAACTCTCAAAATACTCCTTTATGAGGCGGTGGGGGGTGGGAGGAGAAGGATTCTTCCATTGAATAAAATGTAAGCCGAAGTTCGTCCTGCTGGGTGTAAGTAATATATACACAGAGATCTAATATATTATGAGATATAAACAGAGTAACTGAACAGGTCGCATGGGACAGTGGAATAAAATTTAGTTTCTGTAACTGCAGAACGAGGCAGTAATTGGTTAAGCATTTTTCACCCACATATAAAATATCCTGAGTGTCTATAGTTGCTGTGCTAGGTGCAGGAATAGTGGTCAGTAAGACAGGTACAGTAACTGCCTTCATGAATCTGTAGAAAAACAGATATTAGGTAAATGACTACAATTAATTAATAATTCATTCATCAACACTGTGAAAAGTCTATGAGCAAATAAAGGGTGTTATGAAAATACAAATAAAAGGACCTGACTGAGTCTGAGAGGGAATTATCCTCCAAGGAAGAAAAATTTAAAGGTGACAAGGGGGTAATTCCATTTAACAAAAACGTTATTGAGCATACGCTGTGTGTAAGGTACCACACTTTTTTTTTTTTCCTGAACAACAGTGGTAGAAGGCATACCTCTAAATGTATTCCCAGGACCAAGAAAGGATATTAAAGTCTGAATGAATAGCTTGCATTCTGCACTCATTAATATCTTACCTGAGAAAGAGTCCTCTCAACACATGTTCTAGGACCAGATCCTATAATGACGTGAAAACAATGGTCCCAAGAAGCCTCTAGAGCTGGACCTTCTAGTGGAACATGGGTGGTTATAGGGCTGATAATTTGGGTACATGAAGCTCCAGTTCTTCTGGCTTCAAAAGCTTCCATTTTATATTATATTATATATATATATATATATATATATATATATATATATATATAATATAAAATTAGACATAAAAAAGGATAAAATAATGCCATTTGCAGCAATATGGATGGACCTAGAGATTATCATACTAAGTGAAGTAAGTCAGACAAAGACAAATACCATATGATACCACTTATATGTGTAATCTTAAAAAATGATACAAAGGAACTTATTTACAAAACAGAAATAGACTCACAGACATAGAAAACAAACTTATGGTTACAACCGGGGAAAGTGGGGGAAGGGATTCATTAGGGACTTGGGATTAACAGATACACACTACCATATATAAAATAGGTAAACAAGGACGTACTGTATAACGTAGGGAACTATATTTGATATCTTATAATAACCTATAGTGGAAATCTGAAAAAGAATATATAACCGAATCACTTTGCTGTACACCTGAAATACTGTAAATCAACTATACTTCAATTAAAATGCATGAAAAAGATAAAAAAAAATACACCCCCCCCAAGAAGAAATCTTCCATTTTATGTCTCCTATTCAGTAAGCTGAATTAATATCACCCTTAGGACATGGGCTTCTGTTTAGAAAATGGTAGAAACCTGCCAGGCTGTTTTTAGCCTTTATATCAGTAGAAATCCTGAACTCTATAAATCCTATAACATTACATGTATGGACGGTATTTCAATGAGTGAGTACTCAACTGGTAATGAGTATCCATGTAAAACAATGTTGGTAATTTGTCAAGTGAATCTCAATGAACAATATGGTTTGCTCCATTCTTTTAAGAAGACTTCTGAGTGCCTTAGTAGGTAGATAATGATGAAGATCACCATTCTCATTATGATAATAACTCATGTTTATTAGTGCTTACTATGTTGCAGACCCTGAATAAAGCATTTAATATACATGATCTCACTTAAGTCTCCCGATAAGTCTATGAGGAATGCTGTATCATCTTACAGATGAGAAAGTTTGTTCACTTATTGTCATTCAAAAAATATATTTTATACCAGGCACATTTTCTGTACTCTGGGAACACAAAAGAGATCAATATTTGTAAAGTGATGGAGGCTACACTCAGCAAATAGTGGACCCAGGATTTGAACCCATAATCTTATCTACCATGCTTTTATCCTCCCATTGTTAGTGGTGGTCAGTATTCAAAACTTTAATGAAGCTTCAATTTTAATTCAACTCTGAGTTGCAAAGTTCAGAGATAAAGGCAGGAAAGAGGTCTCTTGAGGAGAAGTGTTTGTTGCTCTTCAAGTCACATTCCTTACAGCTACAATGACTCTCACTTGTTGCACTGGGCCTCCACCACCTTCTGGGCAAAGCAGATCACATGAAAGCTATGGTCTGCATGTGTTGTTTGATTTTAATTTAAAAAAGATTTATAAAGTAGACAAAAATTTTAAAGTCAGATTAAGAAGCATATTTTAAGGTTTTGTTTTTTGGGTTGTTTTGTTTTGTTTTACCCATTCATCTGATTCAGTGGACCTTTATTGATTTTCTCGTGTTGTGTCTCCTCTTTGCTGTTTTCTTGGAAAGTGAATCTATTCCTTCTTTATTTTCTTGACTCTAATATAGATGGTCCTATCACCTAAAAAGGTAAATTACATCTGTAAGAGCTACGAGTTTGCTGGTTCAGTGATGAGATGCCAAGATTAAAGTAAGTTGACTACAACTCAAGACACCAAAAGTGACCAAAGAAGAATCACTGGTATATGCTCATATTTACTCACTTAATGAAGGAAAAAAATGATATTATATGAATGATAAACTACACTGTAGTAATGACTAATCTGATTTTAATTGCTCCAGAGTCCCAGTTTTTCCTTGCTCTATTTTTGAATAATGTTCAAACAAATCAATTCTTTATTCATAGAAGACTTTTTTCACATCATTAAAATTGAGAAAAAAACCTATATATCATTGTGCTATTCGTTTCCATTTTAAATATGCCTACACATTTTCATTTGGAAATTGTTTGGAATTCTGGGCTAAAGCCTCTGTGAGTATTTGGCCAATTATGCCAAAAAGCTCAAGACAAATGAGACCCCTCTGAATGATCTAGTTTTGCACACAATGGAGAGAAAACAATTGATGAGAAAACAGATCATTATCTAAGTCTTGCAGATTTACTTTTAACAATAAGATTGTTGACTTTTTTATCTGTATGAAAAATGGACCACTGTGACCTTCTGAAAATGAAAATTTCCATTGATACTTTTACAATTTCAAGTACGAGGTCATCTGAAAAATGTTCTTGTGATAATTTCTAGCCTAGCCATTTAGCTAAGGTTATAAGCAAACAATACCAGTTATTTTTATGTTTATTCAAGTGTTGCCTTTTCACTCTTGAATTTATACAGTTTACTTCACATTGTTCACCTGTTTTAGCTATTTTTCATAGTTGGTAAATTCATTTCAGGTTCATAAAATGCTTTTTTCTCCCCCCTCCTGTTTTTGTTCATTTCCAGTTTGGGAAGCTTACAGGTAGTATGAGACAGGAATTGATACAGTTGCTGCTGTTAACAACATTTATCAACTGTCAACTGTGTGCATGATATCAGATTGCATTAAGTACTGTGGAAAGTTATAAGTAGATAGATACTTAGCTTCTGCCCTCAATGAAGGTGCAGTCTAATGAAATTCATATACACTCCTGGAAAGTAAGATACACTAGAGAAACATATTACAAGTATTTAAAGAGCAATATTTTCAAGTGCCAGCTCAACTGTCATAGAGAAATGTCTCTCATTCTTTGCTTAAAAAAAATTCATTGGGATTCCATTGTTAGCACTATTAAGAGCAATAGATATCAAAATGGCCATGAAAGAACCAAGGATCTACAAAGATAACATGGTAATTAAATTTTACAGAATGTCTAATAAATGCCAAGCTGAGGAACTTTACATACATCATTTCACGTAATCCTCATGACAACCCTGCCTACAAGGTTTATCCCCATTTTCCACATGAGGAACTGAGGCTTAGAGAGATTAAGTATTTAGTTAGGTCATAGAGCTAATAATGGCAGAGTCTGGAATGAAAACAAATTATTCTAACTCCAAAGTCCAAACTTTTCCTATTTCCTCACATGTCCTCTCAAGCTTCTTTACCTGGTCAATCTAATTTTCTCAACTATTTCTCCCTGCTATACTGCCTATGTCTACTCTCTGACCTCAGCCAATTTTTCATTATCTCCTCCTCTTTCTTTTGCACATTTCTTCCTGGGCTGAAGTGTATGTTGTCACCTCACTGGATGACACCAGCACCACCACCAGGCACTGCAACTTCTTGAACTTCTGTGTGGGCCCCAGTCTCTCCAGCCATGCTTCTGGTTACAGTCAGTGACTGGCTGTCTAATCCACCAGCTCCACTTTCAGGCCTTCCCTTCCTTCCCTCCTCACACATTCTTTAATTTCTAAACTCCCTTTAATCCCAACAATACCTTTTGAAACTGAGACTTATACAGTCCACAATTTATAAAGCTCCTCTTTCTCATCATCATTCATGTAATTGTAATCAATTTTTAAGAGATAATTCTAGGGAAAGGGGATTAGTATTAATTGAGCAGTTTCTCTGCCTGACAGACAATGTCTGCTGGTCTTGTGCATCTTACCTGGTTTTATTTCCAATAAGTCATTATATCTAAGGTAATTGCTCACTCTCCTGAGTGTCCAGGGTATTTATTGACTCAACTCAACAAATGTTTACCAAGTGCTCATTATATATCAGGCACTGTGTGGGTTGTTGATGAGAAAGTGATGAGAGGACAGGTCTCTACCCTCAAGAATCTTACAGCCTATAGGAAGAAAGCCAATGGACAAATACAGCACTATGTCATAAAAAATAATCACAGCCATGATTAGGGTCATATGCACATATGGAAGGGACCCCAGACTCAGAATGGGAGTAGGAAGGGTAAAGTGAGAAAGAAAATTTTCCAAGGGAGATATATACATAGGCTATCTCTCAATTCTGAATATGGCTAAGCCAAAACAAGTAGGTGGTAGGCTAAAACACTGCCAGAAAAAAGGGGCACCATCATCAGAGTGGCTGCGTGTGACTGGAGAACAGTGTAGTAGATGCTGGTGGCGAGCTAGAGGCAGAAGGAGGAACCACATCTTAAAGGGCTTTGTGTAGCAGGCTAAGTTGCCTAGACATTAATCTTAAGGCAATGGGGAGGAATTAACGGTTTATTTTTAGCTAAGTGAGTCTAGATTTATACCTTAGAAAGGTTGATGTGTCTGAGGTTTGGAGACAGAAAAGCTAGAAGAAGAAGAGAATTAAAGAGAGAAGTTAAGTGACTTCTCTGCAGTATATCCAGGACAAAGATGATGGGTGTGTGAACTGGTGAAGGCAAAACGTACTTTGCTTTAAGAAATAGATTTTAAAGATTTTAAATAGAAATGGCCTATAGGTTACTAGATACAGGGAAAAGAGGGGGACAATGGAGCAGTTGGATCTAGAATGATGCCTTGGTGTCTGCTTTGGATGGTGGGACCCTGGGGAAGAGCAGCATTGGTCGGATGGAGGAGGAGTTGAGAGTACTTTTGGTTATAGCTTGAGGTATCTACCAAACTTTCAAATGAGAATGTCCAGTGTACATTTCTGTATGAATTGATTGGGATGTATCACATGTTCATTTTTATTGTAATTTACTATCTCATGTGCATTTTTAATCTAACCAAGTATTATTTTTTTAATTCTTTGAGCAAAGAGTGGGCATTGCCTTTTAATTCTTTGCATTCATCACTGGTTAAGCACAATATATGCTTATGGTGGGAGCTCAGTAAAGATTTGTTTCTTGACAATTGAATTGATTGATTAATTGCTATGGGTTGACTCTAATACATACCAAGTAAAGTTAGATAAAGTTTGCCTGTGAAGGCTTCATAAAGTTTTTTTGTGTGAAGGTTAGAAGAATAGCAGCATAGTATAATTATGAAAACTTTATGTATTTTTTATATGTAACCCTAAATATGTAGTATCCTAAAAATAATTATTTATATATCTTTGAGAACAAAGATTGTGTTATTTTGCCCTCCATCTTCTCCCCAGCTTTTATGGCATGAAGTAGGTATTCAAAATATATTTTTTGAATAAATGTGAAAACCACAATCACTAGGTCACAGTTCATTTAAATAGCTATCTACAGTTTATGTACCACAATTCCAAATTATGAAAACCTATATTTAATAACAGTTACATTAAATAATAGATGGAGTTTACCCAACTTTTACCATCCAATAATCAAAAAGTATCTTTGTTTGCTATGTTTGTAATATATTTGCAGTTGGAGTCTGTCCCTTTATATCTGAGCAATTCTGCCTTCTGCTAGTGATGCCAGATAGAGGAGAGGCAGGGAGACAAAGAGATTAATGAAACAACTCATCGAGTTGTTTGAAAGGCAAAAATATATAAGAAAATCAAATCTGTTGAAATGCCCTATCCAAAGAGTGATGGTTGCAT